>NC_081407.1:914351925-914999425 GCF_030272615.1 Cryptomeria japonica
CCTGAAAAAACCCTAAAAATCAGAAAAAGATCTTGAACAAATACCCAAAACAATCAGAAAACAACAAAATCAAAAACATTGAGAAAACATCAAAACCCTAAACATCAGAAAATTCAAAAATAAATTAAAAATCGAAAAAACAACCAAAACATGCAATAAAATGTCTCATGAGAAACAAATACTCTAGCAAATATCTAGCAAACACTTGGCAAGAAGTTCAACAAAGGATATAACTAACTTATCAAACATCAGCAATCAACCTGATCAAGTCTTATCAATCATCAATATCCACATCAACATAATCATTATCATGTCTTAGACAGAATTAGATACACTTGAAACCAGACAGATCAATCTTAAGCAGGGTCCAAAACTTCAGAAAGTAGACATTATCAACCATCCCATCAAACAAATCAAACCAAAAGCACAGTCAGTTTTGCTGTTAAGTTTTGTCTAATTTAGTTTTATCTTTTATCAATTGGTGAAGATCATGTTTCTATGCTACTCAAGGATGTCCAAAAGTGACTAGAGGAGCCATGATGGGCATGATCCTTTACTTTGTTTGTTGTTTTGTGGTGTGAACCAATGAAGTTCTGGGGTAATTCCTCTAGTGGGTTTCTGTGATAGAAGCATTCAGCCTGTGAATGTCACACATACCTCGACCCCTAGAGTAATTCCCAGAATGGAGGGTTCATTCCTTGTCTGCTACGTGTTTATTTCTTGTAGTGAGATATCTATACATCCTGGTTCCTTATACCTTGGTGTACTAAGCTACATTGTTACATAATAAGGCTCAATTATGATAACGTATTGCACTACGAATAAGGCAAAGAAGAGTACTCATCACTATCTTTCCTATCATATTATATCAAATTTGCTTTCAAGATAACACAGTTGATTCTTCATTTTCTCCTATCTCTTCATCATATTTTGCAAATCTATCTTTCTTACTAACACTTCTTCAAAATGAAGAGGCACAATCAACAATGTATTATGTCACAACAAAAACATTCATATAGGTTGCATATCATTTTAAGTTTATTTGCTATTAATTCGATTAAATTATCACTTACATTATTACTCAAGCTTAATTGCATTAGACTCATTATCATATAGAAGAATTAGTTGCACAACCATATCATCACATTGCGTAAAATAGAATACACTAGAATCATAAAATACATCACACACATACCATATTAAATAGACACATCATATAGAACCATACATCATAGAAATAACACAAGGCATATAGAACGTCACCAAGATGCATATCATATATATCTCAAAAAGTGTCAGAATATGTCATATCAAGTACAAGACAAAGTGTCTCAACTGGTATTACCCATATCCCTAGGTGGATCCTGTCTGCTCAATCCTACCCCAGGATGACCCGATGATGCCCTAAGAGGATCCATCACACCTCTGTTGCTCGTCCGTTGACTCGTGTCCCTGCTAGATCCACTCCGAGATCTATAAGATCGATAGCTAGACCACCTCTGATCCTCAAGAACGACTCTCTCATATGCATGTCTGTAATATATAACCTCTTGAGTGGCAGAGAAGAATCTATTTGACTGTCTCCGCTCATCAGTCCTTGGGCAAAACAACTGATCATATGCATCCCTGACTACTTGTGCCCTCCACACTGCATCATCTCGCTCTCATTGGAGACAATCTTTATCCGCAATAGCCCTATCCCTCTCTCCCGCAATTTGATCTCTCTGCCTCTAAAGCACCATACGCTTTGTGGAAGTGCTCCCTATCATCCATCTTTTGTTGTTGGAATGTGACAACAAGATCTGCTAAGCTCCTAATCCGAGCTCTCGGAACTTGGTCATGCTCACCCTCCCCCTTGCCACCTACCTCTGCGACTGACACATCTCCAACCAAGGGCATCTCAATGTCTTTCCCGCCACCATCCCCATCGTCACTCCCTCCACTACTAGATGATCCTATCTCATAATCATCACTATCACTCCCATACCGGTCATAGCTGCCCATAGACTCGGTGCCTCCATCGATGTCTACATCATCCTCACTATCCTCTCACTCTGCCTCTGTTGTTGCTATTGTTGCTATCAAACCAATCTGACCTCCACCTCATCCTCCCCTATCTCGACCTCCACCATCTCTCGCTCTATCTCTCCCTCCTTGTGCCCTCTTATGTCGGATCTGCTGAGGAGAGATAGGAATCATAGGATCTGGCAATGGTAGTGGAATATGATGTACCCACAAAGCATTATATTGCGGTGTGGCACCAGGATCTGCAATGTCGGCTGACCAACCCCACTATAATGGTCGAAGAGATTCAAACTCTACAATAGCTACATGAGGTTGTACACAAGCCCTCCAATCCCCGATCTCACGTGTAATCTGAGCAAAATAAGTTGTCACATCTGGCACACCCTGTATCTCCCCAAATTGATGGAGAACCCAACTAGGAAGATGGATGTCAATAACCCTGTGCTTACCAACATCTCGACCAATGAGATAACGTTGTTGTCTGCAATAAGGCAAATGTTGTGCATCATCAACCCAACCGCGACAATCAAGATACGGTCTCCAAGATAAATATTGTAATATATCGATCTGATGTCTCCTGTAAAGGGTGTTCCCTGATTCCCTATGTCTAATGCCAAACATGTATCTATAGGCATATGGCTACTCATCAACAACATCAACATGAACCATTAGATGAAAGATAGCCATATGCTCGCAAGCCCATACCTAGAGTAAAGTGATACCACAACCAATGGATTTATTCTCTAAGTACACAATACCATGCATCTAGTGATATAAAGTGGCTAATAAGCATGGATCCCAAGCAAAAACACGTCAATCAATAATCATGTCACAGATGACCCTACCCCATCTGACAAGGAAACCATGTGTCTGTCGATCAGGAATAAGTAAGTCAGCAACAAAAGTGCACAGAATGATAGTAAGGTCATCATAATCAAGATCATCCCATGGGATCTCATATCGAGCCCGTATAGATAAATCCTCCTATGAGCACTCGAACAAATCACATAGTCCGACAACACCGTCGTCACGATCGAAAGTAACTCAGGCACCATGAATAGGAATATGCAGAATGTGCCACACATCCTCTAGTGTGACTAATGGCTCACTAGTAGGTAAATGAAATGAACAAGTCTCAAAATGCCATCACTCGACTAAAGAATTAATCATGGCCCTGTTGGTCGTAACCTCTAGCAAGTGCAATATGTGATAGAAACCTAAATGTCTGATCAAAATAGTCTCCTCATCGATAAGCTCATAGTGACGCTTGAGACCATCTGGCCTTATCTGCCTACCAACTAGGACAGGGTAATGTGCCTACAAGATGAAACACATAAAAATATCATATACTGTATTCACATGACAAATATCAACTCATAAATTTTGGAAAAATCACACATACAACAAGTGTGAATCAGAAGAAATGGAGATAGTCAAGTGCGAATCGGTTAAAGCAAATGTGCAACATTAAAGTCAATTGAGCATCATTAAATTCATTTGCGTACTATTAAAGCAAATGTGAATTAATAATATCAATTGTGCATTACTAAAGACAATTGTGCATTAATAAACTCAATTGCGCATCATTACATCAATTGTAAATTATTAAAGGCAAATGCGCACAAATATAATCAATTGCGAACAAATCGAAAGACAATTGCGCATCAACTAAAAAAAATTGGTTTGACAAAAACGAGAATTTTTTTTAAAAAAACAAGCAAAAATGAGCAAAATTTTTGGAATACTTACCGGGCCTCTAGTGTCAAGTGGTCTCTGATATGCACGCACTCGATTGGACAAGTGCAATCTCGCTCTGTGGCCCGCCATCACACTCCAAAGTCGCAATAAAGAACTAAAATCAAGCAGAAAGCCACAAAATCAAATGAATGCAAATAAGCTAATTAAACGGCCTAATCACTATTTATAGCTAAAAGTTAGGGTTTTTACCTCTCCAACGGTTGCGGTCCATCTAAACTCCAACGCACTTGTAGCATAGTCAAATGAACTCGAAATTGCAGAAAACTTCGCCTGATCGCTAATTACCATGATATCGAAAAAATGGTCTCAATTTCATAATTTTTCGACCACTTTTTTCCATAGGGGCATATTTAAATTATAGGCGTTACCAGGGCATACTGGGGCATAATTTTTTTCGTTTTCTTTGAAACAATGTCATTCCGACATCGTGTCAAAGAGGGGCAAATGTAGACACTGAAAAATGTCTTTTATATCATACACTAATTATTTGTCCTAATTAATTAAGTAATTCTTTAATTATTTAATTAAGCTAATTATTCTTCTCAATTGACTCAATCATCATTCTTCATCTTATTATTATTCAATTTCTATTCCTTAATTAATTAATTGGTTAACCCTATCTCAAATATTAATTATTTAATTAATTATGATTAATTTCCTTAAAGAAATAATTTTAATTATTTAATTAATCCTATTTCTAATGTTTAAACAATTTCATTTAAATTATTTAAATTAATTAACTTATTCCTCCAATTCCCCAAATTCAAATTTCAAATAATTCCATCAATTTCAAATCATCAAATTAACATTTCACCAAATTTGAATTTCAGTTAATCTCATGTGCATTTCATCATTCAAAAATCCAAATTGAAAATGAAAATCAAATTCAATTTCAAAATTCTACAACACATGTTGAAATCATAATTGATTGATCAAATCAGTTGACTAATCATTTAAATCAGTTTACTCTCCAATCTCCCCTTTTCACTCTGAATCACCTTTTCTGACTAATCAATCAAACCAATCATCTCCTCAATCTATTCAGTCATCTCCCTAATCTATTCAGTTCACTATCTAATCTATTTAGTTGACTACTCAATCAAATGAGTTAAGAAATCAATTAACTTTGTTGACTGTTAACTGATCAATCTAAATTAGTTCACTCTCAATCAAGACTTAAGTTCAAAATCCCTCCTCATCTGTGTTGAAAATCTATATAAACAACATCATTTTCTCAATTCAAGCTAGATCACACTTTTCAAAGCAATTGCCAATCTATGCAGGAATTTTAGCTCAATACCTGAGGCCACCCATGCAATTTAAAAGAAAAACAATGGAAGCTACAATGCGATTGAGGGGATTTTTCAATTATTTAATTGTTTAATTCTTTCATATTTATATTTATTATATTGGTTTATGTTTGATTTTGTTTAATTAGTTAAGGATCTGTGATCATCCTTATTTATTGATTAAGCATATTATATTGATGATTTCAAGCATGAAAACACCTAATTCAAATATCCAAACACGCAACACCATCAGAAATCATGCCAAGATCAATCGCAACACGCTACACCACCAGGAAAACCACATAACACAAAGAACATCACCGGTTCAATAAAATCACCAAAAACCCATACAACGATCAATATAGATCATCGAGACAAATAGGACACAATTAGGAAACATCGGCAAGCATGTTAGAATCATCAACAACAGCTGCATCAACACCACTTATCAAATCTTCATCTGTTAACATCTCAAACTCAAGAACACTCAAACAACAACAACTATCACGAAGAAAGATAACTTGTGGAGCACCAAATGACGAACCATCTGAAATGAAGATACACAAGATCATCCCAAACAATATCCCAAAATCTCAGCTCAAGATCAAAATATAGCGGAGGAAATATTGCTCTGCAAAGCACTGATAAGAAAAACAAACTGCAAAACCGGATCATCTGATATGATCAATTAAGCTTCCCGGATCAGCAAAACCAGTACAAAAGAATATAATGATACTAAAGATACTCCATATAGCAAACCATAATCACAACGAACCAATCTGCAATCACCTAACAAGAATATGTTGACATCAATGACAACAACATATCCTAGCAACAATAATATCCAAAAATCTCCCCCTTTGGCATTGATGGCAACATATGAATGTGAAAAATAGTCAATGCAAAGAAAGAAACATCTCTAGCAAACTCCCCCTAAGATCAAGCAGATAAAATAATTTTTCACATGCATCTCTCCCCCTTTGACAACAATGCCAAAGATCTTAAAACAAAAAACTAAACTCTCATTCATAGATAAGCAAATCATGAATTTCTCCTCCTTAAACACATAACTAGACTACCCCACCAAAGGAGAAACACCAACTCATCAATCCGAATAAACAAATAAGATTGTGAAGTCCATCGGATTGATGCAACTCAATGCATCTAGTTCTCATTAGGAGGGGTGGGTACCCCTAACTTGTCTCCCAAATAGATAAATGTATCTGTAGGCAAAGGCTTGGTGAAATATCAACAATTTGTTCCTTTGTAGAGATATACTCCAACTTCACTTCCTCTTCACTGACTTTCTCCCTCAAGTAATGATATTTGATTGACACATATTTAGTCTTTGAATATTGCACCAGATTCTTTGACATGTTGATAGCACTGGAATTATCATAGTATATGATAGTAGGCTAATCATAAATAACTATGATATCCTTCAACATTTGCTTCATCCAAACCACCCGAGTGCAGCTAGCAACACCAGCAATGTACTTAGCTTCAGCAATAGATAAGGACACTGAATCTTGTTTCTTACTAGCCCATGAAACCAATTTCTTACCCAAAAAAAAAGCACCACCAGATGTACTCTTCTGGTCATCAACATCACCAGCCCAATCAGCATCAGTGTAAGCACATAACATGAAATCATCATTCCTCGAATACCACAAACCATAATCCATAGTTCCCTTCAAGTATCTGAATATTCTCTCAACAAAAGTGACATGACTCTCTTTCAGATTAGCTTGATATCTAGCAGCCATGCACACAACATGCATAATGTCCAGCCTAGTCCGAGTAAGATATATCAGTCCACCAACCATAGACCTGTACAAACTCTGATTAGCTTTCAAAGATTCATCATTCTTAGATAATTTGCAGCCAATCACCATAGGAGTTCCAACCAGTTGGGAGTCATCTAACCCAAACTTCTTCAACAATTCCTTGACATATTTAATTTTAGATATAAAGATACCTTTTCCAGTTTGTGAAATCTGCAATCCTAAGAAAAATTTCATCTCACCTATCATAGACATCTCAAATTCCTTTTGCATATCACCGACAAACTTCATGCTCAAGTCATCATTACCTCTAAAGATAATATCATCAACAAAGACATCAAATATAAATCACAAAACATGGAGAACACGCTTAGAGTTGGAGTAAGCGACAATGGCAGAATTCAAATTTCAAATTCCCTGCAAGGCGGGTACTCTGGTTCCAATGGTGGGGACGACCAGAATGATGGAGCTGGTCCTATGGGGGAGAATGATAAGCCTCAGGATATTCTGAAGGTTGATGATACTCTACAAGCTGATGGTACTCTGTCGGAGAAGAAAGTGGGTTCTGGAGTCACCGGGGGGGGGGGGGGGGGGGGGGTCCAGCAAGGGGTCTAGCCCACGTGAAAAGGCCTTGGAGAATGGAATCGAATATAGAAAATGGTCATCCCTCTTTGGAACAAGACCATCTAGAAAATCCTCTTTACCTCCTGTCAAGAATATATCTGACTCTACCGGTGGTAAGTTCGCTATCTCTATCCCTGATTCAGTTTTGGATCATAATATTAGCAGTATGTCGAACTTCCTGGTAGGCAAGTTTATGGGTCTGCGCCCAAATATCGAAGTTGTAAGGGCTTATGTCAAATGGAAATGGGCTTTGAAAGGTAATGTTGAAATTTCGGCCTTGCCCAAAGGCCTCCTTACCTTTTCTTTCTCATGTGAAGAAGATAAAATAAGGATTCTTTGTGGCAGTCCTTAGATGGTTGGAAAGACAGCTTTGGTCCTTTGGAAATGGCATCTGAATCTAAACATGAATGATTCACTTCTGGCGCAGGTCCTAGTTTGGGTTAAGTTACTAGGTCTGCCTCTTGAGTATTGGGCAGAAAGCATTTTCTCAGGAAGAGAAAGCTCCTTTGGTGAGCTCCTATCAATAGACCCAGTCACAGCCTCAAAAAGGAGGCTTACTCATGCTAGATTTTGTGTAGGGATAGCTCATGATGCAGATATGCCGAAACAGATAGACATAGTGTCAAAGTTGGGAACGTGGAAACAATAGATAGAATACGAATCTATCCCCTTTTCTTGCTTTCATTGCAAGAAAGCAGGTCACTGGGCTAAATCTTGTCCTCTCAAGCCTAAAGGTGAGCTCAAGAAAGCCAAGCCTTCGGCTGAAAGTAAAAAGGCTCCAGAAAAAAAGGTATGGCAAGTCAAAAACTCAGAAAATAAGGAAGCTGACTTTGTTGATAATAAGTGCTTTGGACCCTTGAGGTAAAATAAGGAAGTGGTATCCTCAACCTCTGTCTATAATCTCCGCACTCAGGAAGTCCTGAGGAAGGAGTTAACGAAAGTAGACAACCCCCTGGTAGGGCAGATCCGAATAGAGGAATTTAAAGAACAGCCTGAATCCTCAAAACAAATAGCTGAGATGGTAATTGCTGATACTTTGGCCAGTAAGGAAGCGCCCAATAAAGAGGAACAACCTGAGGAAGGGGAGATCACTGGCTCTCAAGAAGAAAAGACTGACTCTTCCTCGCTTTTGAACAACTCTGAAATGCAAGAAGCCCATAAATGGGCTATATTGGGTATGAACCTTTCGGATTCAGACCAAACTTCTAAAATAGTCAATAGTGCTTCACATGAATCCAGATCTCCTAATTGGGGTAATGAAGAAGAAATTTCCAGAATCTCTCAGCAACCCTGAAGCGGTTCTTGAGAAAGAAGCTGACTGGAAAATACCCAAATATAGGAATAAGAAAGGATCCACTCCCTTAGCTTCCCAATTAAGGAAGTCTAGCAGAATTGCTCAAGTTGATGTCGGGTATGTTTCCTCTTCCCCAGGATGACCTTCAAACCACAAAGTTAGAGACAAGGAGGCCAACAAGAACATAGCAGATGGGACTCAGAAGACTCTGAAGGAGTTAGGAATTGGTAAGTAACTATGAAGATTATCTCTTGGAATATTAGGGGACTAAATAATCCCCACAAGCATGATATTATTAGGAATATGATAAGGGATAGTAAACTTGATATTTTTCTTATTCAAGAAACTAAGATGAGTAGAGAAAAGGTTGAATCTCTGAAGTTCTTTAAATCTGGGAGCATCAGTGGTGGTAGCTCGAAAGGTGCCTCTGGAGGCATTGCAACTATTTGGATTCTCAATAGTGTTAAAGGTCATGTTATTATTCAAGAAAACAATCTCTCTTGCATAAAATTTGAGCATATAAAAGATGGAACATCATGGGTCCTCACTAACATTTATGCTCCTAATACCTTGACAACCAAAAGCAATTTTTGGAAAAAAACTAATGGAAATAAGGGACAGCTTCAAGAATCTAAGCTGGTTGGTCATGGGAGACTTCAACACTCCTTTGAGAGAGGAGGAAAAATTTGGTGGTAACCCTTCTCAGCTGGAAAGTAGACTGCCCCTCATGGATTTTATAAACACTCAGGCTCTCAATGATGTGGAGATACAGGGATGCAATTACACTTGGACGACCAGGAGGATTGGAAATGACCTTATTCAAGTTCGCCTTGATAGGGCTCTTATTTCTGATGACTGGTACATACATTGTTACTATTCCCTGTCTGCCCACATCCGGGTTGGGTCTGACCATTATCCCATAACTTTTTTTGCTGACCCAATAAATAGAAGAAGGCACTTTCCTTTTAGATTCGAAAAAATGTGGACTCTTCATCCAAATCTCGACCTTAAAATTCAAGAATGGTGGAACATTAAAGTTGAGGGCACTATTATGTATAGATTTGTGAAGAAACTCAAAAGTATCAAAGACAATATAAGGTTATGGAATAAATCTAGCTTTGGGAATATTTTTGAGGCCAAAGGAAAATTTCAGGAAGACCTCAATAAAATACAGATCCAAATTCAGAAGGATGGATTCTTTACTGTGTCAATTGCTAAAGAAAATGAGATCCTCAAAAAATACCTTGAAATCATTACTAAAGAAGAAAATTTTTGGAAGCAGAGATCAAGATGTATTTGGCTGAAGGAAGGAGATAAGAACACAATATTCTTTCATATGTCTACTATCAAACATAAAGTGGCAAACAAGATCACAAAACTGGTTGTGGACAATGGGGAGTTGGTTAAGGAGGATGAGATAAGAAATGAGGCCAAAAGATTCTTTTCTGATCTTCTTTGTAGGGATCATAGACTGGATGTTGATGCTCAAAATTCTTTCCTTCAGAATATTCCTTGCCTCATTGATGAGCAGATGAATGCCTCCCTTTCTTCTATACCTTCGAACCTGGAGATCAGAAATGTTGTATTTTCTTTTGATAGTAACAAAGCTCTTGGATCTGATGGCTTCCCCATGTTCTTTTTCCAAGAATTATGGGATATTGTTGGGAAAGATGTTTCCAATGGGGTCAAAGAATTTTTCAGGGCTAGAAGACTTTTGAAAGAGATCAATGGTACCTTCATTGCATTAATCCCCAAAATTCAAGGTTCTGACTCCATGTATAAGTTCAGGCCAATTAGCTTATGCAATTCTTTTTATAAGATTATTTCTAAGGTCCTTACTTCCAGATTCATGATTGTCCTTCCTTCTCTGATTAATCATCAGCAAAATGGTTTTATGCCAGGAAGACAAATCCTTGATTCCATCATTATTGTCCATGAGAATATTCATTCTCTTTTTATAGCTAAGAAACAGGGTTTCATCCTCAAGCTTGATCTCTCTAAGGCCTATGACCAGGTTGATTGGTCTTTCCTCGGGAAGGTTCTTTTGGCTTATGGCTTCTCTACCAAATGTGTGGACCTCTTCAAACAACTTATTACCTTTGCCTCCTTTGCTATTCTTGTCAATGGATCTCCCTCCACCTTCTTTCAAGCTTCTAGAGGGTTGAGGCAAGGGGATCCCATTTCTCCTATCCTCTTCATAATTATGGTTGAATGTTTTGGTAGATCTATGGAAAGTATGGTGGTGAGAGGAATTTTCAATGGACTCCAACCTTCTTCAGTTGATCATACTTGTTCCCACCAACAGTTTGTGGACGACACTATTGTCATGGGGGACTCAAGCTTTTCAGAAGCTAGAACTCTCAAGGACATCCTATGTAAGTTTGCTTCTGCTTCTGGCCAACATATCAATTGGGTTAAAAGCGAAGTGTTTTTCATCAACACTCTTGAGAGAAGACAACATAGAATCAACAGAATTCTGGAATGTCGGATTACTGATCTTCCTACCACTTATCTTGGCCTCCCTTTGGGCATTGCACCACCTAATTCCTTTTGGAGTTCTCTGGTGGACAAATTTTTAAAAAATCTTGTTGGGTGGAAAGATGCCCTCTTAAGTCAGGCTGGAAAGCTCCAACTTCTAAAAGCTTCTCTTCAAAGCATACCTATTTATGCCCTTAGCCTCTTCAGAATTCTAGTTAAGTATGTTGATGCAATTGAGAAAATTCAAAAACAAATTCTTTGGTCAGAGGTTGAGGAAAAGAAAAGAATGTCTCTTGTGGCTTGGGATACGGTGTGCAGACCGAAAAGTAAAGGAGGCCTGGGCCTGAGAAGAATCCGGACCCTCAATGAAGCTCTTTTGTCTAAACAGGTTTGGAGACTGTTCCACTCTAACAGTGAATGGTGTAAAATCTGGAGAAGTAAGTACTCTCTTTTGTCTTCTTCTCTTCCCTCTCTTATCAATTCTGATTTCAGTATGAATGGGTCCCATATCTAGAATCATGCCTCAAAGTGTAAAGACAACATTCCTAAAGGGGTTAAATGGAAAGTTGGCAATGGTAGAAAAGTTAGATTCTGGGAAGATCCCTGGCTTTTTGATAAATCTCTGGTTGATATCCCTGAATGGGCCCCTTATGCTCCCCCCTGTATTAGAATATTTGGCCCATTGGTTAAGGGGTTTTGGATAGGTGATAAATGGAATAACATTGAAAGTATTCACCTGGACCTTATAAATCTTAAGAACCATATTTCTTCTGTTTGGCTGAACAAAGAGGAAGACTCCCTTATTTGGAAATATGAACCTAAAGGCAACATCAATGTCTCTTCAATGTATGGTGTTCTTTCCCCTGCCCCCTTGGAGAATCCTTTTTGGTCTAAAGCTTGGTTAAAGGGTCTTATCCCTAAAATCAACTTTTTCTATTGGACTATCCTTCAAAATAAAATCTTGACCTTAGATAATCTTAAGGGTAGAGGCTTTTCTTTCCCTGATAGATGTGCTCTATGTCTTGAGGAGGAAGAGTTTGTGGACCATTTGGCTATCCATTGTTCCTTTACTGCTTCAATTTGGGAAAGATTTCTTAAGAATTTTTGCACTGATTGGGTGTTTCCTAACACTATCAGTGAATTGTTCCATTCTTGGAATTATCACTGGGCTAACCCATTTTTGAGATCTTTTTGGCAGCTATCTCTCCCTCACATTCTGTGGGGGATATGGAAAGAAAGGAACAACCGTATTTTCAGGGACACTTCTCTCACCCAGGATGTTGTTTTCCAGAAAATTCAATGGGCTATTGTGGAGAACATTGGAATCATTGGGGATCCTTGCATTTCTGCCAACCCCATGGAAACTCACATATTAACTTTTTGGAATCTGAAGAGTGTTGGTAGTTCTGATCCCAAACTAAACAAAAGACTAGAAGCTAGATGGCATACTCCCCCACATGGTTGGCTCAAAGTCAACTTTGATGGTGCTGCAAAAGGCAATCCTGGCCCTGCGAGATGTGGTGCAATCCTCAAAGATGAAAACAGTAACTGTAAGGAAATGATTGTTGTTCCTATAGGGAGCCAAACTAACCACAAGGTAGAAGCAATGGCTGCACTCCAAGGTATTCTCCTTGCCAAAAGATGGAACTATCCCTATCTATGGATTGAAGGGGATTCTAATAACATCATCAAATGCCTAAAGGGAACCTTTAAGCCTTCATGGACTATCAATAACATAATAAAGGCAGCTAGAGATCTCATCAACACTTTTGAGAATTGCTTCATATCTCATATCTATCGTGAAGCTAATGGTTCAACTGACTAGGCAACCAACGTGGTGGTCAATCAAGATAAAATGATAACATGGAAGGGAGAAGAGTGCCTCCTTGATGACGTCAGATCAACCATTTTTAAGGATCGATACAATAGTACCCCAAAGATCATAAATGGACATAGTAATAATGAAACGGATTAATAGGAGTTCTATGAGTAATCATAATAATGTCAGTACAATTTATTACAAGACACATACTATCTCTTCCCATGCTTTCTGGGTATATTTGGTAGTTCCGAGAAATTTCTTGCCTAAATCTCTCTGCAATTCTTGACCTTCTGCTCTGAAAAGTGAAAAAATGGGAGGAAATAGACGCCGCTATGAACCCAGCAACTGCAAGGAGTGGAAGCAAAAGGAGGTTGTCTGCAACATTTTGCAGAAGGGCAGGTTTTCCAAGTTTATGGAGAGGCTCCATGGGCGGGACGCCACAGTTACTAATTTCTTCTATAAAAAATGGAGAAAGGGCACTCTGAAGATGGGAGATCAATCAATCTCCATAGATGAAGACCTCATTGCTCAGGTTACGGGTCTCCGCAGGGAAGGAAGCAATTACTACAGAGACAAAAAATTGAGCAAGGAGGCCATCAAAAGATATCCTGAAACAACAAAGGAGAAAAAGCGCACGATTAAGCTAAGTAAAACTTACTATCCGCCTAGGGCATTTGTTAAGCCATGGAGGGAGGTCTTATTTTCTATAATGCGCTATGTTACTTTGGATGGTAGATTCACAAAATTGTATGGCTACCATTTTGTTTTGTTGAACCATTTTAGGTATGATGAAAAAGTTAATATTCCATATTTTTTGTTGTGCTCTATGAATGCTACCATAAAGGCCCATAAAGAGAACCCTAAGGGTGATACAACCATGCATCAAGGTCTTATGGTATTAATTTATGACCACCTAAAAGCCAACCAAATTTCCTGCTCTCAGCCCTCTAAGTCTGAGGAGGAAGGGTTGGATTTTGTTTTTTCTATGGGTGAGGAGTCAGATAGTGATTCGATGAGTGAGTCTGAGGAGAGTCTGGATGACTATGAAGCTGAAACTGGTAAGAAAAGAAAACATGTGAGAACCAGACCTTCCTCCTTGAAGAGTAAGAAAAATTATAAAGATAAAGTTCTCCAAATTAGCTCCTCCTCAGAGGAAGAGGTCTCTGAGCTTTCTGAGAAGGAGGAACCCCAGTCTCCTCGGAATAATAAAACCAAAATTCAGACAAGGAACAAATAGAAGAAACATGAAGTCAATGTTATGGAGTTGGAGGAACAAGTGCAGAGAAAGAATCCAGAAGTCAACCAAAATTTGGAGGAGAAGACCACTGGGGAAGGTTTTGAACAGAGGATCGATGAAAAATCTGATAGAATCACTGTTGGTGACATCTCCAATAAGGAACAGGACAATTCTGATGAGAAATCACCCTCCTCAAATCCTCCTCTCGAGGGTTTGAAAGGTTTTGTGGACACCATTGATTGGCTAATTACCAGTTACAAGAAAGTTGTGGAGGATAATAAGAAGCTTAACCACAGAGTTCAAATCCTGGAAACTATCAGTATTGGCAGAAGCAAATCTATGGCAAAATATGTTGAAGATTTGACTAAAACTATTGCCAAAGCCGAAGAGATCAGAGATTCCTTCAACCCCAAGTTCGAGCAAATCGAGAAAGACCTGACTAAGAGAAAAAATAATGATAATGGTATGGATCAAAGAATGGCAGAAACTGATAAAAAAGTCAACAAAATTGAAGAATGCCTTAGAAGCATTGCAGAACAAAGCTTAAACATACTGAAGGCCTCAACTGGCAATAAAAAAATCCTCATCAGCAAACTGGAGGAGGAGAAGGACTCCTTGGAGATTGAACTTGGCATTGAAGGCATGAGAGAAATGCAAGGACCTGGAACAAGGACCAGAGGTAAAAAGAACGAGAAGAAGCCAAACAAGGGCATGGAAGAACTCAAAGCTACTGCGGCAAACTATGACTAGCTGGTGAATAAGGTGGCGGATCTCCTTAAGTCTTTTTAGTTGTGTTGTGATTTCTCTGGTTTTTCTGCTTTGTTGTTCCTTTCTTTTGTTGTCCTTTCGGTTGACTGGCCTTTTTGCTAGTTGTTTTGTAAGTTGTTCCTTGTAGGACTGGATGCTTATTGTTGATCTTTTATATGCTCCTTTGTTAAAGGTTTCGGGTCCTTAAAACCTATTTTTCTTATTAATCAGAACAAAGACATCAACAATTAAGATGTTATCATTTACAATTTTAAAGTACAAATTACTATCAACAGTCCCTTTATTAAATCCCAATTTCAACAAGTACTTATCCAATCTAGCATACCTGGCTCTAGGGGCTTGTTTCAATCTATAAAGAGCTTTCTTCAGTTTACAAACCTTGTCTTTATCATCTGATAATGAAAATCCTTCAGGTTTCTCAATGTAGACTTCTTCCTCAAGATCACCGTTCATAAAGGCAGATTTGACATCCATCTGATAAACCTTGAAATCTTTATAGGCAACATATGCAAGCAATAGTCTAATAGATTCGAGTCTGACCACCAGAGCAAAAGTATCCTCATAATCAATTCCGTCTTTCTGTGAATATCCTTTGCATACCAGTCTTGCTTTATTTCCGACAACTTCACCGACTTCATTCAATTTATTTCTGAAAACCCATTGAGTACCAATCAAATTCTTATCTTTAGGTCTAGGCACAAGCTCCCATGTGTTATTCTTCTCAATCTAATCTAATTCTTCTTCCATGTCTCTCATCCAATTTTCATCTTTACAAGCTTCAACAACATCTTTAGGTTCAATTTTAGAAATCAAACATACCTCTTCAGCAACTAGCTTTCTTCTAGTCAACACACCTTTATTTTTATCTCCAATAATCTAATTTTCTAAATGATTCAGTCTTACATACCTCAAAGTCTTCTGATTGTTCTGATTTTCAGGTTCCTGCACCTCTCCACCGATAATAACAACATCCAGATTAACAGTTTCTATCGGATCATTCTGCTTCGATTCCTCAATTTGAATAGGACTTAGAACAACATGTCGACCGTCATCATCTCCACATGCTCTGATCTCTTTCCCAAGGTTCTCATCCACCTTCACATTTTCACTTTCCACTATCTTTATCAGTCTCTTATTATATAACCGATAGGCTTTACTCTTTGTTGAATATCCCAAGAAAATTCCTTCATCACTTCTTGCATCAAACTTTCCTATGTCCTCATCTCTCTTGATATAACATTTTCTACCAAATACTTTGAAATATCTCACAATAGGAACATGACCAAACCATAACTCATAAGGAGTCTTACCGGTATCACCTTTTATATGAACTTAGTTGAATGTGTAAACAACAGTGCTAATAGCTTCTCTCCAATATATCTTTTGAACATTCCCTTCAATCAACATAGTCCTTGCAGCATCCAAAACAATCTTGTTCTTCCTTTCAACAATTCTGCTCAAGGGTTCTGAGAGAAGATAATTGTCTTCTAATTCCATGCTTCTCACAGAATGAATCAAACTCACTAAAACTAAATTCTCCACCTCTGTCAGATCTCAGACATTTCACCTTCAATCTTGACTCAGTCTCAACCTTTTCTTTGAATATCTTGAATTTGTTTAATGCTTCATATTTTTCCTTCAAAAAGACAACCCACATCATCCTACAATAATCATCAATTAGCAACATAAAATATCTATCACCTTGCACACTTCTAACATTTTTAGGTCCACACAGGTGAGTATGCACAAGATCTAGCAATCCATTAGATATATACTGTTTTCTCTTGAAATAAATTCTTGTTTGCTTACCCAACTGACATTCTTTACATACCGGATTAGCAGGCTTAACAATTTCAGGCAGATCTCTAATAACTTGAATAGAACTGATCTTAATCATTGAATCAAAGTTAACATGACACATTCTCCTATGCCACAACCAACTTTCATCAATCTGAGCAATAAAACAACTTTTCTCACCAACATTTAAATGAAAAATATTACCTTCAATCTTAGTCCCAGATACAATCTCTATACCGAAGGCATTTAGGATCGTGCATTTACTATTCTTTAATTGTAAATCATAACCTTTGGCAACCATTTGTCCAACTCTCAAAAGATTTTGCTTCAAACCTTCAACATACAAGACATCATCGATATTATGCTTACCATCAAAGGATATAAAACCTCTACCATGGATCAAAAAGGCTTTGTCATCTCCAAATCTCACTATTCCACCATCATACCTTTCCATACTCACAAATTTGCTTTTATCACAGGTCATATGATGTGAACAACCACTGTCTATTACCCATTCATCTCTTTCCTCAACTTTGGTAGCTAAAACTTTCTCCTCAATAGTGCAGCTAGTGGGATGAACAGGCACTGGTGCATCTTCCTTAATGGCAAGAAATACAACTTCATCTCCTTCCGATTCTTCATCTGTAACACCTTCATCAGAAACATAATAGAAGTTCTTTTGATTCCTATACTTCTAGTTAGACTTGTAAGACTTATCATAGTTCTCATGCTTCTCATATATGTCATTTATGTCATGCTTATCAAATTTATCATGCCTGACATATTTAGCCATTCTCTTTGGGCACCTAGAAGCAAAATGTCCTACCTTATTGCAAGAGAAACATTTCAAAGGCAATTTTCCATCATACTTACTGGCTCCCTTAGGCAATCTCTGGGCAATCAATGCTTCAAGCTCATCCAGTTCTCTTTCTTTCTCTTCCATCTCTCTCCTTTTTCTTTCATATCTAGATATTCTGCATTCTTCAGGTTCATACTTTTGTTTACCGGATACAGAATCTCTAAATTCTTTCTCAGACTTTCCATGTGATTCACCAAATTTGCTTAGCTCAAATGCACCAATCTTTCCAACCAACATATCTCTTGTCACTGTAGTCACACTCTGGATCTCATCAATAGCAACTACCTTATGTTTATAAGCAGGAGGCAAAGATCTCAGCACCTTAGCAACAATTTTATCTTCCTCAAGGGTTCCACCGGCACATCTGATACCTAGGACATGGTCATTCACCTTATCCATAAAGGTATTCATGTTCTCATCTTCTCCCATCTTCAACATCTCATATTTCCCTTTTCAAACTCTGTAACATAGCAACTTTGACTTGTTTATCTCCTTCATACAGGGTCTCAAGATTCTCCCAAATCTCATGTACAGTATGAAGTCCCATTACATTTGTTATTTCTAAATCAGTCAGGGCACTTAGCAATGCTTCCTTCACTCTAATCTTATGTTTAGCTTCCTTGATCTCATCAACAGTAACCAGTCCATTTGGAGGAGCGGAATAGGCATTCTTTATAATCTTCCAATAATCTTCTCCAAGAAATATCAAGTGCACTTCCATCTAGTTCTTCCATATATAATAGTTACTACCATCAAATCTCAGACTCTCCTTCTTAAAGATAACACCTCCAGTTCTAGTTGCCATCTCAAATCTCCTCAAGCGGTTAAGATTCTTCCAGAGGATCTACCTCTAATACTAATTGTTGGCAACAATAATGAGAGAAAACTGAGAGGGGGGTGAGTCATTTTTCACCGGATCTATAAACTTAATCACAAAAAAAGATCTAATAAACTGAAACAATAACAAAGATAAGGAAATCGATAACATAACACACAACACCAAGATTTTGATGTGGAAAACCCGGTTAAGGGAAAAACCACGATGGGAACCTACCCACAAAAAGATGATACTCTACAGTAGTATGTAAAAATATTACAATGGGGAATGCACATGCATTTAGGCACACTTCCTAGAGCTCATTACTCAAAATATAATGACCTGAAAGGATACAACCCTCAGGGAAGTCTCATTGACTTACAACAAGATTCAGACTACAATCTGGTAGGAATGAACTGCAATAATAGCATCTCCAAATGCCTGATGATAGTTCCGGTTAAGCACAATTGTTTGCTCTAAAACACCAATCTCTCCTCAATGCACTACATCAAAAGATAAATCCTTATTTGCATATATATCACTCTCTGATAATGCAGACACAACTTTGATACCCAAATTACATGACAATATCACCTATTTATACAATTGATCAACCTTGACGACAAGGTCGACTAAACCCTCAACTCATAATTACAAAATTACATCACACAATATAAAGATTGACCAGTGGATCAATATAATGATTCACATGACATAACATGGACCTAATTCAATTATCCAAACACGCAACACCACCGAAAATCACGCCAAGATCAACCGCAACACGCTACACCACTACGAAAACCGCATAACACGAAGAACATCATCGATTCAACAAAGTCACCAAAAACTTGCACAACGATCAATGTGGATCATCGAGACAAATAAGACACGATTAGGAAACACCACCAAACACGTTAGAATCATCAGTAATAGCTACACCAACACCACTTATCAAATCTTCATCTGTCTACGTCTAGAACTCAAGAACACTCAAACAACGACAACTGTCAGGAAGAAATATAACTTGCAGAGCACCAAATCAGGAACCATCTGAAATGAAGATACACAAGACCATCCCAAATAATATCCCAAAATATCAGCTCAATATTTGATCACACCAGAATATACCAGAGGAAATATTGAACTCTGTAAAGCACTGATCAGAAAAACAAATTGCAAAACCAAATCATCTGATATGATCAATTACGCTTCTCGGATCACCAACACCAATACAGAAGAATATAATGACACTAAAGATACTCCATGCACCAGACCATAATCACAATGGACCAATCTACAATCACCAAAGCACGAATATGTTGACATCAATGAAAACAACATATCTTAGCAACATCAATGTCCAACAAGGTATACCTTAGATTCATTCTATGCAAGCCATTCCTTCTACTCTTCATTGCAAAATTAGGTTCATCTATGAAAATGAGATGTATATTTTGGAAATTGATACGAACTTACAAAGTTGTTTGCAAATGGACACATAATCTCAACAATCTTCAATTTATTCAATTCTTTCTCCAATACAAACAAATACACCATCTCCTACTAAATATACCCATTCACCTAAAGAAGTACTCCTAGAAAATGATTGGGGATTATTGGACTTTACACCGTCCAATATTGGACAATACCACATTCCTAATCTTGGGATTCAAGACTCGAAGGATCCCAGTGTGTCATTTGTTTAAGTTTCTTCTAAATCAATTCCAACTTTTTATTCTGACACATGTCTAGATGTTGATTGGGGATCCTTAAAGTTCAATACACTTCAACCTAATAATCAACCCTCTCCTCCTGACACTTCAACACCCACTGAAACTCCTACACTTGATTTGGAAGAACATTATGAAGTTGGTTTCAAAATCCTTTCTAAACATAGATACAATGGACATGATTTAGGGTGTGTGTAACAAAGCATTTAGAATAATAATAAATCTACATTACACTTTTCTAAGGTAGGTTTAGGTTTCCAACCTCCTCCTTTGTCAACATTCCCTCCCCCATTATATAGTGTATTTATTTCTTCTTCTTCCAAATTTTCATTACCATAAATAAGTATTTTGTCCAACTTTCTTCAAGCAAAGTTGATTTCCCTTCTTTGTCCCAAATGAAGAAGAAAACGTAGACAAGATCTTTAGAATTGTCATTTTTGCACATATCATCACTTACGTGGCCATTCCATTGATGAATGCCAATCTTTGCATACTAAAATTCAACAATTCATTGATTCTAGCACCATTCAAGTAATAAATGATAGTGGGTAGCATCTTTTTCATCACCATTCTAAATAATATCTAACTACTTATTATGTTGCTCCTCACTATGTGACATTGATAACTTACCTATTGGGGGCTCTTTGTCATTCATGGTGGTACAATATAAATTGCAATAATACTCCATGAGCAACATAATAGCATATTTATTTTTGTTTCTATGCTTGGGAGATAAGAATAGATTTTCAATCATTCCTTCTATCTATGGATTCACTTTTCCTTTGTTGACTTGTATCTTTCATAACTTGATGCCCTTTCTTACATAGAATTATCCTTCATGTGAGTACATGTGTGTCACATTGTTAGGACTTATTCCTTGCTTAAAACAGTACATCTTTTATGAATAATCTCTCCTCTAGTGAAAATATTTGCAATCCTCTTCTAAGAACTTGATTTTTCTAGCTATAGGGAAGGTGTATATTCTTAGTTTCCTTCCACTTTCAAAGATGTCATCTTTTTTAAAGATCTCTAATTTTGGAGGTAGAAATATTTAGGAAAATATATTTTCCTCATTTCACTGTGCATCCTTGAAAAGGGATCCCTTTACACTTTGTTGCAAGATATTCTTTTACAACTATCTCTTCCTTTCTTCAAAATAGTTATGCCTCTTTAGTTTTGAGTGATGCACATTGTTGCTTGTTGTCACAAAATTTTGCACCCTTGTTGAACACTTGTTCTCAACAACCTTGTGAAAAATGGAAACAACCTCCAAGTGTGGGACCTTGCACATGTGAGGTTGGGTCTATGGAGAAGGTCGACTTCCTTATCAATCAGAGTGCAGTGTTGGACCAACCCAACACTTATAAAACCTATTCTAATGACCCGAACAGAAAAGGAGAGAAGTAATGCTGCAAGGGAAAAGAGGTGATGCACCTAGATTGAAATATGTTTCTTCCCCTTCATGTAACTGCACAAGACATCAATGAAAACTACCCAAAGATACACACACTTTCCTATCCTAATCAGCTCGCTAAGAACATGCAAAGGTTAGAATCCTATAAGATGAAGACAAAAACTAAAATCAATTCACAAGCAATGTCTATAGGGGTGTTAACACTGTCACATAAACTAAGAATTATAAAAGAATGCATTCTGATAAAGAGGTAACATTCATTACATAGGATACTTAACTGAAAAGAGGCGAGACAAACAATTTCATTGATAAAAAGGCAAGGCAATTTATAGTTGTAGAAAACACAAATTCTGCAAGAGACAAAGGGAGAAAACCCCTTGAAAGAGCTACAAAATTTGACTTTATAGATCGAGCATAACTTAGATGGAACGCTAGGTTCACAAATCCTAACTAGCTAGGGTTAGGTTACAAAAAAAGAGAGTGTCACCGTCTGATCTGATGGTTGTGTGCCTAAAGATCCCTCCCAAAACTGGGAAAGAGCAACAATCTCTGAAAAAGGGGAGAATCTCTGTAAGAAAGGCATTTGAATGTCATCCATTGGCCTAGAAGTCTTCATTCTGCAATAAATGGGCATAGGTGGCGTCTGATTATCCTTTGTAGAGTCATGGAGGAGTAATGGTGATTGCCCCTTGACTGCCTGAAAGTGGCCGAGATAGATTGAATTTGATTTGGTTAGCCGACGGGGTTAGAAATTGATTTTTGACCCATTAAGTCAGCAACAACCCTTGGGCAGTTGTTTGAATTTCAACGATCACCTCCAGTTTGAATTTGGGCCACTAGATCCTCCTTATCGCTCACGAATGTATGACTGAGATTTCACCACAAAGGTTGGGTCCAATTCATGATCGCTACGAAATAGCTATAACACTTTATTCCCTCATATTGTTGGCCACATCGCTTATCGCGCAGTCACACAAAAGTAGAATAGTTGCAACATGTAGCATTGTTCTTGTCTATGGGGAAAGAGTGATAGGCAAACCAAGCGATAACAACTTAACTTTTCCTCCTGGCAGCATCGCTTATCACAATGTCATGCGAAAATAGAAGATCAGAATAGGAAACAAAAGCGAAAATAACCCGACAACGCAATAAGCGATCCAAAAAGAACTCCCGCCAGCTGAGAGTGGGTGAAAGGGGTTGGTCCCACCATGAAGAAGGGACACTCCAACCGATAGCATTTAAGTGAAATGATCGCCCCAACCGGTCAATGGAGCAAATGAACAAGGCCAAAAAAGGTTAAGGTAAAAGCCTTAAGGGTTTAGGGTTTTAACAAGGTTTTTTAGCCATTGAAGATGTCTCAGATCGGTTGCCTGCATGGCTAAGGTTGGCACAAAAATGGTCAACAGTTCTGGTGACTTAGAGGGGATGGCAAGCTTTCTTGGCACATGATCAGTAGCCTGGGAGATCCATTGGGTGTAGAGTCAAAATTACAACAAGAAATATCTCTCCTCTATAACTTGCAAAAAATCAAAATTTTGCCATTCTAGGGAAGAATGACCTGTGCTCGTGCACTTCTTGGAAAAAAAAATAATTCAAACTAACTATGTACATTGCTTCTCAATGAATGAGTTAAACAAATCCATTGATTGGCTTGTCAAAATAACTGCCTTTCCTGACTAGCCTTTGATGCTCTTCATGTTTGGGGTTGATAAGCCAATAAAATAAAAATGATAGGCATCCAACAAAAGCTTAAGAACAAATAAGCTCACCCATGTCTGAACGTTTCTCTCCTGAAATAGGTGGGTGAAATGAACTTGTTCTCCTTGATGCTCAACTTCATGCTTAGAGATAAGCATGACTAGGGGCGAATTGCAGGTCTGAGCTAGATGTCTAATTAGGCATCCCCTTGAAGGAATCAGATCTGGACCATCATTGTTAGCCTCCCTTTTGTGGACTACTTCCTCAATGTTCTAGTGATTAGGAATGTCCACCTCCCGTTGTTGACACAATGACAAAATGAGAACATCTAAGATATGCCTTTGTTGCTTATGAATTATTGCCTCTGTCGGAGATGCAATATCCTCCACCTCCTCCTCATGGTGCTCACGAGTCAACTCTCTGGAAGGAGTCAACTCAGTATCCAAATTTAAACATAAGCCCTCCAAGTCATCCCAAAACGAGTCCTCCTCTAGCTCCTCTTCAGTCTTCAACAAAATGGAATTGATCTTAGCATTGTTGCAACTCCCTTGAAGATCTGTTAAATTTAAGACAAGAGAAAACCTGAGATCCTCCATGACACTGCACTCTTCATGATCCTCTTCCACTTCCATCTCGGGCTCAAGCAAATGCCCCTTGTGATCACCAACACCAACCTACCGCTCTAAGACCACCATTGATAAAACAAAGGAAGATGACCAAATGAGAGGACCAAGTCCTCTTCCTCACTGTTAATTTCCTCTTGTCTGATGGTTTGTTGCTGCAACCAGTCATTTTCAATATCTTCTTGCAGCATAACCGATTATTTCATCATTGGAGCTTGCGTGAACTCACCAATGTCAAAATTGAAACTTCCCCTCCAAGTGAGGATGATGACCATTCTCCCTCCATACAATAGGTCCACCCATGAAAAGGCAAATCTCATAAGGAAAAGGCCTGGGTGGTGGGGAAAATTGCAAAGGGCACTGGGGAGCCTGAATGGTGGGTTCTTGTATAATAGTAGTTGGAGCTCCCCTGAAACTTGGGATTTTTGAATTTAGGGCTCTCTTGAATGAGCTCCTTAATAATCTTGGAAGGTCTCCCCTACCCGAAGCTTGGGACTTTGAATTTGGGAGACATAGGGAAATAAACCTCCTCTTGCATGAGTCGCATCTCTATGTCCGCCAACTGCTTAATTTATTCCTTCCTAGCAGAGGCAAGTTGCCTTGCAAGGAACTCCTCTTGTTGTTGTCTTTGAGCCTCCATATGTTGTTGTTGTTGAGCCTGATAGCCCATCTCCTCCTGTTGTTGAAGTTGAGCTTGATAGGCCAACACCTCCTTGATCTCATCTATCTTCTTTTTGAAATCGAGCACCATGCTTTTCATCTCATAAATAAAAGTATTTTTCATCACTTTGGAGTTGATTAGGCTGCCAAGAAGGTTGAGCAATGGTGGGTGGGTGGTAAGCATTAGGAAAATACCCACCTGTTGTTGGAGCAAAATTTTTGGGGTTAAAACTAGGAGCAGTCCTAGTTTGGTCTTGTTGGTAAGTAAGGGAAGAATGGCTTGCATTCTCATAGAATGGGGGAAAATAGAAATTACACACATGGTATGAAATCATGTTAGAGAATTTGAAAGGAATGGATCTTATCAAACAAAATGCTTAAAAGGGAAAAATTATTTGCCCAACCAGAGACAAATAACATACCCCAGATTCATCAAATGATTGCAGAGTCATCAAGTGCTTGAAAGATGTTGCCTCGAAAGGCTTGATGAACTGAAGAACACACTGAATCTTCAGTTGGTTTGGTCTTAGGACTGCTTAATTAGTATATTTCTTCTTAGAGTCGTCGGGTATGTAAAATGTTGACTCCAAAGGAAAAACTTGCTGACAAACACACCAACTATCAACAAAATGTAAGAAAAAATGAATTAAAGATAGTTCAACTTGTCCAATTAGGCATGCTAGAAACTATTCTCACAAAAGTTTGCACCCTTGTTGAACACTCGTTCTTAACAACCTTGTGAAACATTGAAACAACCTCCAAGTGTGGGACCTTACACATGTGAGGTTGAGTCTTTGGAGAAGGTCGACGTCCTCATCAATCAGGGTGCAACGTTGGACCAACCCAAAACTTATAAAACCCATTCTAAAGACCTGAGGGGAAAAAAAGATAAGGAATGTTGAAAGAGAAAAGAGGTGATGCACCTAGATTGAAATATGTTTCTTCCACTGCCTGTAATTGCACAAGACATCAATGAAATTACCCAAAGATACACACTTTCCTATCGTAATCAACTCCCTAAGAAAATGCAAAGGTTATAATCCTATATGATGAAGAGAGGAACTAAAACCAAATCATAGACAACGTCTATAAGGGTGTTAACACAATCATATAAACTAAGAATTAGAAAAGAATGCATTTAGATAAAGAGGTAACATTTATTACACATGATATTTGAACTGAAAAGAGGTGAGACAAACAATTTTAGTGATAAAAAGGCAAGGCGATTTACCGTTGCAGAAAACACATAAATTTTACAAGAGAAAAAGGGAGAAGAACCCCTTGAAAGAGCTATAAAATTTTCCTTTATGGATTAGGCATAAATCAGATGGAATGCTAGGTTCATAAACTCTAACCAACTACGGTTAGGTTACAAAAAAAGAGATGATCAAATCAAATGGTTGATTTGATGGTTGCGTGCTTGAAGATCCCTCCCAGAACTGGGAAAGAGCAATAATCCTTGAAAAAAGTGGAGAATCTCTACAAGAAAGACATCTTTATGTCCTCCACTATCCCAAAAGTATTCATTATGCAATAAATGGGCATAGGTGTCATTTGAAAAATCCTCTGTAGAGTCATGGCAGAGTAATGGTGATTGCCCCCTGACTACTTGAAAATGGTTGAGATAGATCAAATTCGATTTGGTTAGCCGACGGGGTCAAAAAGTTGATTTTCGACCCATTAAGTTAGCAACCATCCTTGGGCACCTATTTGAATTTCAACGATCACCTCCAAATTAAATTTGGGCCACTGGATCCTCCCTATCATGTGCGGATGTACGATTGAGATCACGCGATGAAGGTCGAGCCCAGTTCCTAATCGTTGTGAAATAGTGATAACACTTTATTCCCTCATATAGCTGGCCACATAGCTTGTCATGTAGTCATGTGAAAGTAGAACAACTGCAACATGTAGCATTGTTCCTATTCGTGAGGAAAGAGTGATAGGAAAACCAAGCGATAACAACTTAACTTTTCCTCCCAATAGCATCACTCATTGCGGTGTTGCGCGAAATAGAAGATCGAAACATGGAACAAAAGTGGAAATGTCCTGACAACACGATAAGCGATCAGAAAAGAACTCTCGTCAACTAGGAGTGGGTGAAAGGGGTCGGTCCCGCCATGAAGAAGGGACACTCCAACTAGTAGCCTTTAAGTGAAATGACTTCCCCAAGTGGTCAAGGAAGGAAAAGGACAAGGCTGAAAAAGGTTAAGGAAAAAGCCTTAAGGGTTTAGGGTTTTAGGCCTTATGGGTTTTAACAAGGTTTTTTAGCCATTGAAGATATCTCATATCGGTTGTCTGCATGGCTAAGGTTGACACAAAATGGTCAACATAGCTTAAAGGATATCTCCTTGGTGTTTAAGGTGTCTATCCTCGTTTCTCATCTCTACCTTTAGACATCAACATAGGGCTATGTTGGCATCTAAATGTGGGGGCATACATGCGGCCTCCTTGTTTCTTATTTTCAATTTAGTGTGAATTTCCTTGCATGTAGTGCTTTGCTTGTTTATCCTTGTTCAATTCATGTTTTGGATTTCCTTGCATACAATTCTTTTCTTGGTTATCCTTTTTCCAATTTATGTTGTGGATTTCCTTACATACAATGCTTTGTTTGGTTATCCTCATTACGGTGTCCCATTAACACCTTGCAATTTCTCGCCTTGTGATAAGAAAACTCCACTTGGCAAAATATTTCCTTTCAATTTGTTAGCCCTATTTCTAAACTAGTCAAAATTTGAACTTTTGAATTAAATTTATCACTTGGCTAGTCAAATACCTATGTTTCTTAAGAATATTCAAGATTGGTTGTCATATGGTTTCATTCAAAAAGACTTATTGATTCAAATGTTGATGGTTGTCATTTGTCGACAAGTTTGTATAAGTTCACAAGTTTAATCACTGAATGGAAGAGCCAACTATCATGATTTATATATCAGCAAGTTGGCCAAGTTTTAAAAGATGTCGATATATTCAATCTCCTGGAATTATTCGTAAGTTGGGTCACTTTACAAAGAGACCGACAAGAATGCAGACCGGTGAAAACGGTCAAGTTAGAAACTTCCTGCACTGACTCAAGTTGGAGGTGAATGAGCGTGAATGGTTACAAAAATCAATGCCTTAGTCTTCAAAGTTGCCATACAATGATCTATCGGTGAGTTATGTTAGTTTCCAAAGTGAACAAAATGATATAGCCAATTCATTATTCATCAACAATTTAGAGAAGTGGATAAGTTTATTGAAAAACCGATAGCAGGATACTAACTTCAATCGGCCATTTTGGTAAATTGTGAAAACGGGCAAAAAAACTGATCAAATTTTTGTAACCACCCATCAACTCATTGGCAAGTTGTGGAGCTTTCAAAAATCACCGATGGATCGAAGATGCACTTGGGTTCGTTATCCATTCAAATTTCGGAAACTTGTAGCATTTTAAAAAATCATGGATGGAGTGAAGATGTAAAGGATGAATGAAGTAATATCTGCAAGTTCGCCAACTTTTTAAAGTATAGCAAAACATCGATGCATTCTCACAGTTAGTTATTCTAACTCATTTATGAGCAATTTGATCAAGTTGAAAAAGAGTCGATACATTCTTAAGAGAAAGGCAATTGTTATTTCATTGGTGACATGGAAAAGTAGTACAAGTTTGTGAAAGCATTGATTCTTCAAAGAGAAGTTATTTATTTTAACTAATTCTTGTGTTTCTTTGAAATCAGATGAACTTGATAAACCAACTTGTAACAATCAAGCAAATGTAGAGTAGCAGGGTGAGACCAAACTCAATAATCCTTGCCTTCAATGTCTCTATCGACACAAAAATGGGAGCTTCATAACAACTTGTTGGGCATTCATCGAAATGAAAAGAATCTGATATTTTTGTCATCTATTATAATGTTCTAGTGACATGTATCCAAAACAATATACACAAAATGGATTTGTTGCAAAGATTTTAAAATTTTTCATGCAAATGCAAATGCCCTACTGAACATGAATGCAAAATGTGGAATCATAGACAACGTATCTGAATTGTTTCACAAAATGCTTTAGAGACGTCTTCTCCTAGAAAGAAATGATTGCAAGAAATACTCAAAAAAAATTGTGTGTTGAAAAGGGCTTTAGAGACCCTCAAGCAAGTGCATATGGTAGGTGTAAAACAGAATTGTGGAAGCTTTCAAACAGTGTTAGAACATCCATTCAAGCTTTGGAGAGAGGAGATTTTTGTCAGATATTATGTGGGAAATGCTCTGGTTAACATGCATACAAAATATACGAGCATAGATAAAGCGTCCAAGCTATTCGAAAGAAATGGTGGCTGTATGGACATTTTTTTCTTGGAGCATGCAAATTATTCATGAATATAAGCAAATATAGAAGCATTAGCATGATGCGAGTTGTGTGGCTGAAATGTCCCAAAGAGATGTCATCTCATCGTTGGTCCATAACTACTCTTACAACCATTGGGCATGAAGATCTACATACTCAGAACGCGAGGAAGATGGTGTTTGATATATTTTACAAGGGTGACTCCATAATTGAGAAGGAAACATGATATCTTCCTAACTGATGACCATTATGTCTCTATGACTAGCACTCGCAACCATAGGAGATTCAAGGGATACGTTGATAGGTGAGTGTGGGAAAATTTATGATAGCCAAACAATATCCTTACAATTGGATCACGTCATAATGCAATCTCCAATATGATAGCTTTCAAGCCTGTAGTTTATGATGTTTTCAAAGGAAGAAGACATAGAACTGAAGGTCATTGGCCTAAATCTTTCAATATGCAAAGACAGTTTGTGGTTGAAGCAAGTAAAATTTTCATCTTTATGAAGAGTTTCAAGATTATTTTCTCATAGAGTTGATGATGAAATGACAAATGTAAACTACTCCAACAAAGATGGTGACTTGCTCATTTAAAAAGTTTCAAGTTTTTACTTACCATTTTGTAAAAGTGATTTATGTCACCAATTGTAATTAAAGTTAGCTTTTTGGCTTACTTTTGTAAAAGTTAGGTAAATCCTAACTTGTCTTTGTAAAGGGTAGTTATTCCAAGTGTTTATTTAGGTAGTTACCTTAAGTGGTTACTAGTGTCACTTATATATACTTCTTTGTAATTCAATCATATGGGAGACTCTTACAGAAGGGGAGAGACTGGAGAACTTTTGGTTTTTACATTTTGGTACACAATGCTTTTGAACTTGTATATTTTCAAAAGAACAATGAAGAATGCATTGAGTTTGTATGTCTTGAATGTATTCATGATTTATTATTACTAATTTATTGTATGTTAAATTAGTAATCCATTTTGTGTATTGGTGGAATCCATTGGTTTTCAATTCCAAAATATATGCATTTTGATGAAGCACATCATTTCCTAGTATCCTGAAATGTGTGTGTGAGTACAACTTATTTCTTCGTATGTTGAGGTTTGTTGTCTTTCTTTCATCAACATTGCATATCTAAAACATATATCATGCTTAAACCCCTTTTGTAATTGTTATTCATTATGAATCTCAAATGGTATTCGTATGTCTGTCATTGGGGTTTCCGTTATTCACCTTTCTTTAGTTTAGTTTTGTCTCCTTTTTGTACTTTCAGGTAAAAAGTGCATAAAAATCCTGAAAACCCCCATCATACAAGGGAGCTGCCCCTTTCAAACGTAGAGGAAGATTGCAATTTGATTGCAATCTCTCCAACTGTTGGAACAGTTGTCACTTCTCTTCGGGCGAACAGGGTCAATTTTGAAGGAGAATTCATAGTGACAAATCTATTTACCAACACAATTTAGAAAAATCAATCTCCTTGCAATAAGAAACCTTTGCTTGGTAGCCCTTTTGTAGGATGAGTTGACAATCATAACACAACTTGCTAGACTATTTGACTATTCCTTTACTCTTTTGCAGGATGAGTTGACTAGCACAACATAGCTTTTTAGACTATTTGACTCCCCCTTTTCCCCTTTGTAGGATGAGTGGAACTAGCATAACATAGCTTTCTAGACTATTTTGACTCTTCCTCTCTTTCCACACATATCACTAAACATTACACAACTTGTTTTTCCATGAGAATCTATGCTTCCATAGGGCACCTAGCATAACACGGATTGCTAGGCCATGGAATCCATGTTCCTTCCGTCTCACTCTTCCATGGATAACTTGGCATAAACACAACTTGCTAGCCTATGGAATCCATGTTCCCTTTCTCCTTCCCCATGAAACCATAGCATACCATACCTCGAGGGTCATTGGATCATGGTTCATCACTAAATGCATTCATTTTCTCTTTCCATGTGACCACTTGTGCTCTTGCAATAGAATTCTAAGAATGATATTAGTGATTGAGATGTTTTGATTATCGAGGTCTCTTCAACTAGTTGACTTGGAGCCTTTGTTTTAGGTACTAACCCATTTTGTGTGTCTTTTATCTTTGTTTGTCTCTTTGCCTCTTATTTGTTTTTGTCTTGTTTTATCTGACTTTGTATGTGATTATGTGAGATAAAATCCTAAGCTTGGGCTTTGTTCCCTCGAATTTAGTGATGTTTTATCTCCTTGTAATCTCACTCTTGGTTTCTATGTCTCTCTCCATCTCTCTCTTCTACTTTAGCATGAGTATGCACGTAGGCTTATACTCCCACTAAAGTGGGGGATAAATGTAGCATTGTAAATTGTAAACCTATATAATTTACACCAATTTTTGTGCCCTTGCCTTAGTGTGACCCATTTTTGTTCTCATCCAAGCCTATTTTTGACCTTTTACCTAAAAAGTGATGTAATTTTTTTAGATGGTGGTTCAAACCTCCATCTTGGGCTATGTGCACACCATTTGTAGCTTGTTCACCTGGTTTTGGGTGGAAAATGTTGCTTGCGGTGCCCTTGTCATGGACAATGATGCCTGGGGTGCCCTCGTCCTCCCAAAATTGACCCAAAATTGAATAGTTTGATGCACATTTCTCGCCCATTGGTTTTGGATCACAATGTCTCAATCTGGTTGTTGGAGGTTGGCCTAATCGAGGAAATATCTCGAGGACCCTATATAAGAACATTCTTCTAATTCATTTTAACATCCATCCATTATCATCACATTATATCACAAGCATTCATTATCAAGCACTCCAATCATCAAGAATCCATAGAGCATCAAGGCGACATATCATCCCACCATATCCTCAACCATTCTTCAAGATCTACACATCATGGAATAAGAAAATTACATCAATTTTCATGCAAGAATGTGTTTATGATTAGGTCATTTATGTCTTGTCATGTTTTGTCATGTTATTGCATGAACACTTGTGATCGCATTCAAAGAGAATTTCATCATTAATCTACTATCTTCTACATTAGATTTGAGGTATATTATTCAGCTTTTTACTTCAGTATTTCAATTGTTTTCAAGGTCTAATTCCAAACTCGAGATTTGACCTAAAGAAAAACTCATATTCCCAACATCTTTCTTCTTTCTATGTGCAAGTGATAGGTTCAAGAGCTATAAATCTAAGATTAGGCAGAGTAGATAGAGATGATTAGATCCACCTTTAATAGACACAAAAAGTGGAGGACAAGTTTTCTCCACACTACATTGTCCGACGAATTTCGTATGGAACTTCTAGGGTAGATTTTGAGCAACATCTAGTTCCAGATCAATTAATTTTGTCCACATCCGACATTTGTGGGATATAATTATTTAGAGCTATTTTGTCTCAATTTTTTAGGTTTGAATTCTAGTCATAGGTTATAATCATCTTCCTCATATTAACCTTGTAGTTATAGCTTCATATCAAATTTGGAAATTATCTGTTTATGTTCATTTATGTCAATTTTCCATCTTTAGCCCTAGATCCAACATTCAACTTTCATATTTTTGGTATCCATTTCAGTCACCACAAAGGGAGCCATCTAAAATCAATCAACATCCACCCCTTGGAGGTGAATCTATTAATTTCATCTCCCTTCAATGTAATGGTTGTGTGAAATAGGTTTATTCATTGTTAACACAACTAAACTAGTGAATACCCTATTTTCACCACCTTATATGTTGACGAAGTTGAATTGCTTCTCATAAAAATACATTAAAAAAATACTCTCTCATGGAGTGTGACGATTGGTTGGTGTAAAACCAGGCTCCACAACTTTACCAACTTCCTTGCAGCTTGAGAGATTTGATTCAAGGCGCGAGCATCTAACAAATCATAAAGGATATAGAATTTTGTTAGATGTTGTAGTTGCAATTGCTTTGCTAGACCTTTATGCAAATGTTGATGCATAAATAAGGCATGCAAAACTGTTTAACATAATGCCTCATTGAAATGCAGTCTCTTTGATTGGAATGATTACATATATGCCATACAAAGTAGATTTATCGAAAAGGTCTTTATATACTTTCAAGTAAATAGATTGGCAAGTGTAAAGCCACATTCCACATCCTTTGCCAACATATTTCAAACACCCATCGGAGAATAGGCCTTTGAAACTTTCAAATAATTGCATCGAACATGTATCAAGAACAGTTAAACAAAGGTCTTTTGCTTTGTGTGTGACTTTGCTTTGTAAAGATAATCGATTTGGATTCCTTTGTTTTAAAATGCTAGATGGGAGTAGTATCACACAAAAGGAGGATTTTAGAAGCTACATTAGAAGGGGGAAAATCTGTGAGAAGGAAACAAAGGCGCTTGTGAAGGAACGTGAAGGGTCGGTGCGTAGGGAGAACAAAACTCAGACACGAGCCTAGGACATAGTGAAGACTTAAAAACTTTCAAACAAATGAATGGAAAAATGTTATATTTCTTTAGTCAATCATTATGCAATAAATGAATAGAAAGAAAGGCATCGATAAAGAATAAAAATGAAATGTTGGATATAATAAATATGGGCAAGAAAATACACGAAACCATGTAAAGTCAGGCACATTCACAACAAGATCATTAGACGAAGCATAAATTAAATAAATAAATGAACAATCAAACCATCCAAGCTCCTTTGATGAAGGCCTCATTGCTTCTTCTCTCTTCTCTAATTATGTTGGTATGTTGGCTCAATCCATTGTGCAACTCATATGAAGCAAGGGAAAAAGTGTGATAGGCGAGAATACTTGAATATTTGAAAGAATATGAACTGAAGAGAATGATAGTGTAAATGTAAACTCATAAGATGTCAAATGAGGAGAAAAGAGCCCAATTTATAGACTTTTGTAATCACATTGAAGAGACAAGATCAACTCAATCTGACAGTTGAGATATCGTGCAAGGATGAGTTATAAGAGAAATTGCAATTAGAAGTGAAGAGAAAAAGGAGTTAACAACAAAAGCAAATGGAAGCTTTTATTTGCACTCCAAACATGCCATTTAAACTTGACTAATCATCATAGAATACTATGACATGAAATATGACAAGAGGAGAGAAAAGAGGAGAGGGAGAAATGAGGTGGAATTAATAATTAAAAACTATTAATTCCACTCATAACTCAAATTAGCCAATTAACATATAAAGATATTAATTGTAGGAAAAGGGTGAAAGAATAAATAAATATTCATTTATTTATTTAAAAGGGAGGACATGTTAGTAAGAAAGGGGATTGATTAATTATTTAATTATTCAACCTAGGTGAAATGATCAAACGATTAAGAAATCCCAACCCGATTGTTGATTTAGGTCCTAACAGTGATGATTGATTGGCTAATAAGTGATAAGAATTAATGTCAATTGACTAAGGTTGACAACAAAATAGGACAAAAGATCGAAAAAGACTCAAGATTGATAATGATTTTGATAAAAGATTGATAAGATTGATAAGATCAATTGATAATGACTTGATAAGATTGATTGATAAAGTGCCATGAAAGGCTAATAGAGTGTCACAGAGGACTGACTGAAATTGGTTGATAATGAGGTTGATAATTAATGATTGATTAATTACCAACAAAGAGGGAATTAAGTCTATGTGTCAAGATGAGACCAATTCGAATGATTTGAAAATGATAAAATGCCAATCATAATGATTTAGGATCACATGTGATTGAACAAGATTGATTAGGGTTGGATTTGAAATGAACTGAAACTAGAGGAATGACACAATGTCAACATATGGTGGAGATCAAATGCGACATAGAAGACATGTTAAAACTTAGGTTAGTGATGTGGGAGTGATGACCAATTTTGAGTGTCTACAATAACAAATCGAACTAAGATGGAAGGGGAATGGACATCAAGGGAAATGAAACGTTGGGAGAGTAATCGACCCAATAAACAAAAGAATGGAATGATCAAGGGAATGCACAAGATAGTGAGAGGAGCATTGAATGTAGGAAATGAATGCAAAAATTAATATAGACCGAGAGAAAGAGTGGCCAAAGAAAAGGCCAAGTTTTGTAATTAAATGTGTTGTAAATTAATAGTTAGTTTGTGAGTGTGAATGAATAAAAATTGAGTGGCTGTGTTGCAATTTTGTGTTTCTATTATTTTAGATGATCGCTTCGGTGAATGTGCATTTCGTAGCAAGAGGAACTCTCTTGCATAAAAAATTCATATCATTTTTATTTATTATTATTATCATAATTTATTAAATATAATATCTTTAATTGATATGACATAATTGAATACTAAATATAAATTTAAAATTATCATTAACAAATGAACTAAAAAAATTTAAACCGATTATGTTCACAAAATAAAAAAAAACAACATATATAATTTATTTTAATTTTTACAATATAAAATTAATCTAGATTGTAAAAGCAATATGAAATTTAAATAATAAGATAATAAAATATTTAATTTTTTTAAAGATAAAGATATTGAATATTTTGAAATAATGATATTTTTTAAATATAAATATAAATTTAGATTTCAAAAGAAAAATTACCCCATATACTGGCGCTCGACATGGATAACGAGATAAGCATTCCACATGGCATGATTTGATAAATTGTTTTTAACTTGTTTGACATTTAAGCCTCAAAACTATTATGTAGGTACTTCTTCAAGAGCAAACCAAAATTTACCCATGATTGTAAAATTTGAGGAAAAAAAGTTTATCCACCAAACCAAACCATTGATTAGATAAGTTTCTTCCAACTTCCATTATTGGTAAAATCAACAACATTAAAATATCAAACTAATAATAATTACATAAGATTTAGATGAATGCCTTTTCTTTCTTTTTCTTTTTTTTTATATTAAAAATAGAGAGATCAAAAAAGAGAGTACAACCAACGAGAGCCTGAAAGGAGGCCTCACATCAAAGTAGCAGTAGTACTATTACAAAGAGGAAAGCTCAGATACATCGAAAGTGAAAAATAGGGAACAAAAGAGCTAGAGCAGAAGATCAAGGTGGATGTCCACCCAAGCGGACCAACCAAGAGGGCCCTCCATCCAAACAATAGTTTTTTGATCCTGATTTTGGGACAACATCAAAATCTGCTCCTATTTAGTGTTGTGGTTCTTTCTGATAGCCTGGCTTAGCTTCCGGCAAGTATGCTCGAACACCCGTAAGTTGTCCAGAGTCCTTCTCCATTGGAATTCATAATTGAGCTCGTAGAAGAAAAGGGTAGCTTGACCATCCTCAAGGAACCTTCGAAATTTATCCTTCTCAATAATCATGGTAGCTTGAACCTGGAGGAAGATTTTAAAAAGAGTGAGTTTATGAAAAAACTCAGTAAGACCCCTTGGCTTACCTTGGTACTTTTCCTCATTCCTGCACTTCCAAATCTGCCAAAGAATGTTAGAAGACAACATATTCCAGAAGAAGTTAGCATCCTTACTAAGCCCTTTAATGTGACCCGTAACAATTTCAATAATAGTCACATTAAAGGGATAGTAAATACCAAAAAAATTCCAAATTTCTTTAGCAAATAGGCAATCGAATAAGATATGTCTACCAGTATTCGGCAGCCTGCAAATATTACATAAATCAGTATGATAATTTCTTTTAATAGGAAGTCTATCAATTAACAAGAGCCATTTAAAACATTGGATCTTGGGCTCAACAGGACTTTTCCAAATATAATTCAACATTTTTTTCCACATTTTAACATCAAAAGAACAGTACCATAATCTATTCAAATGAGCAATAATATCCTCATTATGATTAATGATTTTATAAATGTTTTTAGCTTTAAGTTGGTCTAAGACAGTACCATCAGGCCATTTACATTTAAGAAATCTATGAGAATCCACATCGCAAGCCGAAGGGAGGTCTTTACAGGCTTCCACAATTAAGTTATAAGTCTTCTTTTGAGACTGAGGTAAGTTAAAGTTACTCTTCAGCTCATCCCAAGGAATAAGCAGATCATGTTCGAAAATATCAAAAAATTGAGTGATACTAGCTCTAGCCCAAGACTTGGCCGAGCAACCCTGGTAGAGGGCTAAGGGTTTATTGTTCCTGCTCAAGTTCCACCAAATGGACCTTTCACCATAAAGTTGATGATCACTATGAAAATCCTTATTGGTGAGAAACTTTTAGACATGGTCCCAGGCACTCCAGATAGACTTAAAGACAACAGAACCTTGAACCATAACCGGAAATTTACCACAAATAAGGTCACAAAAAGGGAGGTTCTTCCAAGACTTAGCCTCCTTGGGAAAACCTCTCTCAATGTTATGTCTAACAAGCACTTTCCAAGGAGAGTCACCTTCCAATGACTGAAAGATCCATTTAGCGGCAAGAGCAATACCTTGAAGCTTAAGATCTTTTAACCCCAGACCACCCAGGGACTTATCAGAGTGACACCACTCCCAATTCACAGCATGAAACTTTTTCTTTCCCTTGCCATCAGACCAAAGGAAATGCCTGATGGCTTTTTGAATTTCAAGAATTTGGTAATTGCTAAACAGCCAGGCAGAAGAGTAGTAAATGTTGTATGAGGATAAATTTTTTTGACAAACTTGAATTCTGCTAGCAAGGGATAAGGATCTATTGTACCTTTTATTAAGCTTATTATCAATCTTGGTCCTAACCCAAACCCACATGTCCTTAATAGAAGGATCTTAATAGAAGGATCAACAGAGTAAGGAATACCAAGATACTTAACAATATTCTTAGGACCTCCCCATTGAAAATTATGCTGAAGAAACCAATTAGGAGGCTGATCATCCCAACCTAAACAGATGGACTTAGCTTGGGAGACCCTAGCACCAAAGATAGAACAAAATAAATCCAACTTAACTTGAAGATTCTTGAAGTTATTATCAGAGAGCTCAAGAAAGACAGCAGTGTCATCAGCAAAATGACTATTAATAAGCTCATCATCATTGGGAAGCAATAATCCCCTAACTTCCGGAGACAAGGTATTATCTCTCAGAATATAGAACAAAGCTTCAGCAGCAATGACAAAGAGAGCAGGGGCCAAAGGACAGCCCTGCCGGATAGACCTACTAAGAGGGAAAGGGTCTGAAATAGAACCGTTAATCTCAACCTGGGCACAGGCTTCTTTGAACAAGGTTTGAATAGCATTACAAAAATATGGCGGAAAGCCAAAAGACTGCAGCATCATAATGATAAAATTCCACTCAACCCTATCATAAGCTTTCTCAAAATCAAGGAGGAGAAGAGCAACGTTTTGATGAGAACATTTGGCCCAATCCATGGCTTCCCAAGCAGTAATGAGGTTTTCCAGAATGTACCTACCTTTGATGAAACCCGTTTGAGTAATGCTAACAAATTTAGGGAGAATATGAACCAGTCTAGTGGCTAAAACTTTAGCTAAAATTTTATAAGACACATTAAGGAACGTAATAGGTCTCCAGTTCTTGATAAGAGACTTGTCCCCATCTTTAGGGAGAAGTTTAATAATACCATGGTTGATCTCAGGGCTGAGAGAACCAATGTTAATGGCCTCATTATACAAATCAAATAAATCCTTACTGATCCAATTAATATTAGCCTTGTAAAACTCACTAGAGAGCCCATCAGGCCCAAGGGCCTTATCATCCTTGAGGGCTTTAATAGCCCTTTCGATCTTAGTAATAGATAAGGGAGTAGATAAAGACATAATATACTCAGCATCCAGCTTGGCAGGAATAAAAGGCCTACTAAGCTCAGCAGCCTCCATGGAATCTTTAGTAGAAAAAAGCTTACTATAATAATCAGCAAAGGCCAAGGATATGCAATTAGGATCAGAGATCTCCTGTTGGTCAATAATCAGCTTATCAATTGACTCTTTAACTTGTTTGTGCTTAAGATAATTAAAAAAGAATTTGGAACCCTGATCACCGTGTTGGAGCCAGTTAATCCTAGATCTAATTTTAGCTCCTTGAACTTTAGTTTGTTGGTGTTTACTGAGGGTATCTTTAATGGCAACCAACTGGTTTAAGAGAACCAAATTAGAGGGGTCAGCCTGCACTTTGCACTCAGCAATTTGAAGATTAGCGTGCAGCAGCTTTTCAGAGAATCTATAATCTTTGGCACGCTTTTGACCAATGGTTTGGAGCAAAGATTTCCAGGCCAAAAGATTAGCTTTCCACTTGTCAACCATGGAATACTCCTTCATATTCCAACAATTTATGTTTCTAATGATATGCAAGGCATAGAGGACGTCTTCATCTTGCAGGAGCTTGGCGTTGAGGAAGAATTTAGCACAAGGAGGATTGTGACGAGTGGGTTCAGGGTTGATACTAACACGGGTGAAGATAGGGTGGTGATCCGAGAGAGTGGTAGCAGAGACCAAGACAATGTTACCATTGATATCAGGAATAAAGGAGAAGAAATCCTTGTTGCCATAAAAGCGATCCAGTCTGGAGTAAATCCTTGACTGACCTTGCTGAAAATTACACCAAGTATGCCAGATACCAGGATGAGAATCTTTATTATTAGCAAGCGGATCAAACAAATTCTTAGTATTAATGAAGTTAGACCAATGCAGATTTTCATAGTCCTTCCACTTGAAGAGGTTACCACCAATTTTATCAGTTTGGGAATCAACCATGTTGAAGTCGCCGCCAAAAAACCAGGGGATATCAGGGAGAGCAGATAACCAATTCCATAGAGTAATTCTACCTTTAGTGTCATTAGGCGCATAAATAGAGCAGAAACCAACAGATTTATTTTTAATAGTCATAGTAAACCAGACAACCCTTTGACAAGGGGAAATTCCATTACCAGATATGACAGACCCCCATTTTGGGTTAACAAGGATAGCAATTCCACCTTTACCCCTGCTGTGATTAGAGTGGAATTTAAGAGCATCTTTCCAAATGAAGTTCAAACTGGAATCAAGCATAAAACCAGTAGATTTGATCTCTTGCATCATAAAAATATCAACATAATTGAAAGAATTAAACACATGCTTAACAATCTGCTTTCTATTAGGAGACTCAAGTGCCCTGACATTCCAAGACAAGCAATTCATTGGGGCACATTAAATGGGGTTTGAGACGCATTTTCAATAGTCATGTAGGGACTATTGGGATTGGTCCCAGGGGACTTATAAGCAGGGTTATTTTTGGAACCTAGTGGCCTCTCACGCCTTTTGGTGGGGACGACATCTAACCTGGGAGCCTCATTAATATCATTCAACTCCATGTCCATCTTAAAACCAATCTGAGACGACCCACTAGCAGGGATAATCTCAAAAACATAATCATCCTCAATTTCCTTAAAGATTTTTGGTGAAGGCTTTGACGGATTCACAACGGGATTGACAGAGTCAAAAGAATGGTCGGGAAAGTTAATCATGTCAACAATCGGAGGGAGGTTCGAAGTGGGAGGCGAACTGGGGGTATTATTTAGGTTTTTGGTTTTGGGGTTCCCCGATGAATTCCCTTTTCTTTTTTTCCGGTTTCTCACCAGGGTAAATCCATCTTCGAGCTCAGGTCCCGAATTAGCCTCTAGAGGGGGCGGGAGATTCAAATTAAGAGCGGAAGTATTCTGGGAGGAACCAGACAGATTAGGGGTTTCCTTAACATGGCAGCCTTCGGAAGTGGAAGCAACAGTAGGGTTAACTGACAGAGGGGGGTTAGGCTGAGCATTCATATTATTGGCAGATTTAGCAGAGGTTTTCGCTAGGATGGGACAATCTTTCCTTCGATGACCCTCCTTCCTACATAAAAAACAGGCATTTAAACCCCCCCAGTATTTCAATAGGGCAAACATAATTATCATTAATCACATTAATGTTAATTTCAGTGGGAATTTCTTTGCCAGGGAGAAGCGAAATAAGGACCCTGGCATCCATGTGTGGGACTAATCTAACAGTTTCATCCATTCTGATAATTTTGCCCAGATTTTCCAAGAGTTGGGGCAAGAAACGCCAGAGAAAGGGCGGAATGTTTTTAACAAGGATCCACCTGGGGGCCGAAAGGGCAAGGACTTCCTCATGGATGACATCAGGGGTCCAAGCTAAAGCACGGAAGGATGTGGAACCGACCAACCAGTATTGCTTTTTTAAGACCTCTTGTTGGGCTTCATGATTAGCGAAAAAAACAACAAACAATCCCTTTTGAATCTGTCTGCAGAAAGAAATTTGAAATCCTAGTTTAACGTTCCAAAAATTGTGAAACCAATCATCCAAAAATTTACGCGGAGGACATTTTTCCGCTTCAATAGTAGCAAAGAATATTGCAGTATCTTTAAGCCTACCTTTTTCCTTAACAATTTCGGCAAGCATTTCAGAGTTAGGAATTAAGGAAAACGGAGCCGAGGGAACTCGAGGGTTCTTACCGTTCTGGGCGACCTCATCGCTATCAGCAATAAAAAACCTAGCCTGCTCATTAATACTTCCTACAGAATTAGTAACCGCCTCCGAAAATGATTTAGCCTTGAGAGATTTGAGAGCGGATGAGCTGGGATCTCCATTAAACCTAGTTGATGTGTTCGCCGAAGAGGGAGGTACTGGGGTCTGTGAAGCATTAAGAGAGGCCTCTGCACTAAATGCAGCATTAACGGGAGGAATGGTAGAGGGAATACCACCTGTGCAGGCCGTACGCGCGGGGACATCCAGGTGTCCACCGCCGTTGGCCTCTTCACTTACCGACGCCACCCTTCCGGCAGCAACAAGCACCACTCAACGACAACAGCGAAAAACCGAGCGAAAAAACCTTTCGGTCACCTATGATCATTAATAGTTATTTTTCATTAATTTATTATGAAAGTAAATTAATAGTTTATTTAGATGAATGCTTTCTTTTTTTATTGATTTTCGGTGGGTAGTGTAGTGCACAATGAATTAAGTCATTTAATTATTCTTAATTCTTCCAATTAATTAAATTAAGATTTAATTAATATCCATATTATTCTTATCACCTATTAATTAAATTAAGATTTAATTAATATACCCTTCTTCTATCTAAGCCATTTAATTAAATACCCCCCTCTAGCCATTTTAATTAAATTCACATTTAATTAAAAATATCAATTTATCCCCTTTCCCATTTTAATTAAATCTACATTTAATTAAAATCTCCTTTGCATTTGTCCAAGGGTTGAGCTTAACTGGTTAAAGCACTGGGTTCTCATTGTGGAGACCCAAGTTCAATTCCCAATAGGGACATCTAAAGTGGAATTCTAAGTTGTGACTCTTGGCCTTCCATAGGATGGGGAAGGTCTTGGGCTCAATCTAATCAAACATAATAATAATAATAATAATAATTCAAAGAAATGTAATGGGGATGGGGCCCCCTACTGTGTCCCCACCGGTTCATAGCTCCAATCAAAAGCTATTCAGGGCTTCGACCAATTACCTATCAAAAAAAAAAAAAAATCTCCTTTGCATTTAAATAAATCTAAATTTATTTAAAAATCCCCCCACTTGCAAAATCCTACAAATGCAAGTTGCATCTATTTTGTTGAAATAAAGTAATTTTATTTCAATTAAAATCCTCCTCCACCCACTTGCATTTTTCTACATCTCCCACTTGCCTCCTAAACCCCTTCTAGATTCTTCTAATCCCTTCCAATTTAGCCTAATTCATCTCCTAATTATTGTCACATTCCTAAGCAAGGAGAAGTCACTTCTCAAAGCCTCCAAAGTCTTTGAAATGCATTAAAGGCTTTATGTATTCAACAAGTTAACCCTTAAAGTCTTCTTAACCATTAATGGTTAACTCAACCTTCTTGCATGGTTAGAGACTTTCTCTCTAACTTAACCCTCATCTAACCCAAGGGTTTCATCAAGCATTCATGACTTTAACCTTGTTTATCCTATTAACCCTTGCACAAGAGTTTACCCCTTGGATAAAAGCTTTATCCAATGGATGACCCTAACCCAACCTTAACCCTTACCTCCTAAGGTAACCTTCATGTATTCTCAAGCATTTAATGCTTCTTACATCTCCTCTCAAGCAACCCCTTGTTGACAATTGTCATTATTTTACTGGTGAGAAATGTAAACCTGGATTGATTAACTTTCAATCCTAGCCCTTGTTGAGATTATTCAATCTCAACTCTCCATTGCCCTATTTTTCCTATAAATAGAGCCCATTCCTTCTTCAAAAAAATCAAGTCTTTTGTGCATCAAACTTATAGTCATTTTGCAGGTTAAGAAGCTCTCTTTGTTATCTTCCAACATCAAGCATTCATCTCATAGCATTTTAGTTTCATTTAGCTTAAATGCATATCCTTTTCTTAGCTTAATTAACTCATATAGCATCATCTTAGCTTTCAATATGGAACTCATCTAAATCTTAATCATCTAGTTTTGCATTTTATCTTCATCATCTCATCTTATCATTCACTAAGATCTTGGTTGCATTCCATTTAGATCTTAGAATCATTTAAATCTCGTTCTTTAGGTTGTCATCTTAAAGAATCAAGTGCTCTTCCAAGCTAAGAGTCACCTTGAATCTTGAAGATCCTTGGAGATAGAGGAACATGGAACGATTTTAAAGAGTTTAGATCCATTTAACTTGTTTTGATTGATTTCTAACCTCTAATGCAATGTTTCATGTGTGTGTTTGAATTGTTTTCTCCTTTTGCAAGTTGATACCACATTTCCAACATACAGGTAGTTTATATATATATATATATATATATATATATATATATATATATATATATATATATATTGGAAATACATCTTTTTTAATTTATAGATATTTGATTATTGTTAGCATCTTTATTGGAGAGGTGTATACATTGATTTTGATTAAGGGAAAATCAAGTTTCAAAGGGACTCCAAAACTTTAAATACAAGCCATAAAATTGGAAAGGTGTATACATTATTAAAGTTGTGGACTTTGTATTTTAAATTCATTTAGATGTTCTTGCAAGCCATACAATAATTTATGTTCAAAATAAAATATATTTGAATTATAAGACTGATTAGTTTGATGTAGCTAACACATCTTATATTCTTCTCACCATCACATAGACACACCTTCACTATTCTTATGTTATTTACCTCTATTCAAACATCATTAGTAGGATTTTGGAAGCATTGTTTGATTACATTTGTTTTCTTGAATGATTAGTTATTTTTAGTCAATTGTTGGTACGGTTTTGAAATGCCCATTATTTTTGTCTTAAGATTTCATATTTTAGTTATAAATAGTGTCACGTTCATATTTTTTTTTAATTTGCTAATACAATTTTTTTATGCATTCAATTTTTTTTTCAAATTCATGCATGTTTTATCTATATTTTATTCCATGTCTTAATAATAATACTTAAGTCACGCTGAAAATTCATTTTATTTTTAATGTCCTTCCTTTCAGGTAATGGCCAATCCTCAAGAATTAATTGAAATTTCAAGTTCTAGTTTAGAAGATACTATCAATTGGGTCAAATGATTTTGTGAATTGGAATGGTTATAGTGAAATGGAAATTGAAAATACTGTGAAAAGCATTTCATATCATTGCAAAAAGATTATTGAAAATCAGGAGGCTTGATTGATGCACTACCCAAACATAATTTTTCCTTCTTCTCAAGAGATTAGACTTCATGTGACATTGACTAACTCTATTGGCGACCCCCTCTTTAGATGAGTCCTTTCAAATCCCTAGACTATGCCTCTCCAATACTTTGAATTATCCACTCATTTGTCTTGCATGTACACCCCTACAGATGTGAATGCATGCAAGCTTTTGTTACTTCGAGACCCTTTATACTCCTTGACATTCCTCTGACACTCCACCTTGGTCTCACCAATGAATCACCCCTTGTGCCTCCCATATGGCACATACTACCATGTAACTCTTAGATATCAATGAGTTAAAACATCCACCTTATGTGCATATTACATTAAAGAAAATGAAGTTATTGTAATGGAGGAAATAATGAAGAATTTCCATACAACATGTTACTAACTAGTTGGATTTTTTGATTTCCTAAGACAATTGTACTACCATGAGCATTACGAAGGAAATGATTGAAGTATAAAATATATATCAAACAAACAACAACCACATATAAAATATTATAACATTTATTTATATTACAAGTCTTTTAAATTTAACGTCATGGATGTTGCTAAAAAGTCATGAATTAATTTATTTATAATGGACATAACACTTTTTCAATATCTACATTTGCCTATCATTGACTTAAATATATAAGTAACAAATTTAAGATTTTATTTTAATAATTAGACTTAAAATTTTATAATTATAATTTGTAATATTTGATAATGTATATTCTTTGGTTGTTTCTATGATTTTAAAGGTCAAGTCAATAGATTCATCACTCCAAGCATTTTTGTTTTTATAATTATTATAAATGTTCAATTAATAATTATTTGTATTATGTATCCACACATTTATAACAATAAATTAAACTCTATCTTATAACCTTATTGATATCATAAACCTACTTTAATTGATTCTTCTTTAAAGGAATCCCACAAAAATAATATATTAATCTTACATTTATAATTTTCATATTAAGATAGAGGTTAAAATTTTTAATTGAAAAACAAAGAAGACTATATCAATTTTTGAAATTTTTCTTGCTTTTTTTAATTTATACTCTTCTCAGGGTCACAAAGGATCACAACTTAGAAATCCACTTTAAACAAAGTGACAAATACAACCAATGGAAGACCAAGAGTCACAATTTAGAATTCTACTCCCAATGGTGTCCCTCATGTGAGTTGAACTTGGGTCTCCACATTGAAAAATCAATGCTTTAACCAACTAAGCTCGACCCCTTAGACCTCTATATAATTATTTTTAATATAGATATATTAATATATAAAAACATTCATATAAAATAAAACATGTGTATAAAAATAAATACAACACCATTCTTAAAACCATTTGTAAAATATTTGTAGCCAACAGTGGAGGGTATGTGGGCCTTTTGATTTTCACGCGGGAACTCCATGCTTGTTCGCATCTTAGCTATCTGGTTTCACTGAAAATCTTCAGGTTCTCTACAATGCGAGTTCCTTCTCACAACTATTTTACGAGCGTACCCTGATCTCAAGTCTAGCTAATTTCCTGCTCTCCAATTCTCTAAAATGTATAAATTTGTTAATTCAGCGGCAAAGCAGTTGTTCTGTGACTTAATATTTGATTCAGCAAACAGAAAATGTACAGAAGAAAGCTATGTATGTTTTTTAGAAGGTATTTTAATTTCTTATTTTGTTATTAAAAGATAACATGATTGATGTCCTATGCAGAAATCTGAGACGAGGAGAGGAGCGGGTTACAATGGCCAGGGGAGATGTGGACCCTGATATTAGCTCACAAGTCAATGTTTCTGCAGAGGTTCGATGTTTCTTTAGTTAGAGTTTTACTAATTCTTCCAAAATTATTGTTTTAACGAACGCAACCCTCTTACCTAAATTTATAAATTTTATTTAGAAAAGCAGAATTGAGGGTTGAAGGTTCCTCGGTCACTGGGCCACAAACCAGAGCTAACCCCTAGACGGGAGGTATCACATACATGGGACACAAACAGTGATTACTCCTCAGATAGGAAGTAGTATATTTGCACACACGAACGAAGATTTGACTGAGGGTTGTCATTGTAGTAATGCTCCAACTTGATTCTTTAATTACACTGGCCGCACTGAAATTATAATTTTTTAACTGATAATGGCCTTTTAAAAAGAAATCTTCAAGTAGCCAATGGAAGAAACATAATAGTTTTTTAAATATGAACAAAACCCTAATTTTTTTTGTAATTATGATCATCAGCGCACAAACAGACCTGCGTTTCTTGCTCTACTTGCAACTCTATTGTCGAACTTATGGATTATGGTATTGTACAATAATACTGTTCTGGTTCTGGTATATTCGAATTGGATTGAACAAAGGTCTTTTTCTAGGGGCAGAACTTTTGTACCTTTTGATTTATGAAAATATAAAAGAGTATAACAGTGGTGCACTGTAAATGCAAGAAATAAACTATTCAACTGCTGCAATCAAAACACCAAGAGGCAAACTGCAATGTTACAGCATCATAAAGAAGGTGTTTAGTGTTTATAAAGACCGTCAGCATTAGCTATATATTTAAGCTAAATTCGTTTTACTGCAGTACTGCTTATTCGTTCAGCTTAAATATGACATTTACAGTATACACAGTCTCCATTTCAGTCCACTACCTTATATGCAACTATCGGCAACAGATCCAAAATAAAACTACATGCTTCTGCTATGGTGAGACAGAACTGTCATCAAATTTTCTTAAAATATTGCTGCATCTGTCATTGACCAGAGCAAGGATGTGTGAGATATTTGAACTTAAAGCTCTGGTACTATAGAATTCGTCAGCAGAAAAGAGTAAGAAACTGATGAAACTCCAAGATACAGATGAGCTTGATAACTGAGTGAAGATCAGTACAAAATACATTCAGTCATCAACGCTGCCTAAAAATGTTATGTTTAGGATGGCTACCTTATTTGGATACTGCAAGTGAACCTGAAGCAAAAATTTCTGTCAAAGATCTGGAGGCAAAAGTTATGTCCAGGACGACAACTTGAGTTTATTACCACAAGGAACTTTAACGAGTGAACCTGAGTGAAATAATCAAACTCATGGATTGTACTCTGTTCAAGGCTCTAAACCTACTTTCTGAACTGATACATTCCATATATGAAGACATAAATCAGAAAGAAAAGTCTTCAAATGATAAAAAATAATAGCATCCCAAATGAATTTAGTTTGCTGCCAAGATTGATAGAATTATAATTTTATAACACCTGTCAAGCTGCCTCCACGATAGATGTGGAAAACCATAGTTATTTGAGTCCAATCCATAATAAATCATCAAAGTAAGGAGACCAGAAATACTGTTATCTGCTAACAAAATTTGTGAGATCTGAACAAAGGTCTGTTATCTATCTGCTAACATAAGTTGTGAGGTCTGAACAAAGGTTTATCATAATTGCTACAAAAAGCATGCTCTTTTCTGCCACAACCTTCCAAACCTAATCAAGAATTGTCACGGCGAAATAGCAGAAGGCAAGCTGATTGTAGTTGAAAGAGGTCCGGCATATTACTGCTACTGCGATAGAAGTCAACATCCATCTCATGGCCTACTGTTTAGTCCTATTACAAAACTCAAAAAATGATGAAAATGAGATCAGATCCTATTACATGGAACCCCTGCAAAACAAAATAAACAAAATACAAGTACAACAATGCCATCCACCACAGAAATAAGCATTAATGAACGTGGAATGGCCTTGAAAACATAGTTTTTCCCTCTCGGGTTACCTAGATCACGGTTTAGGCAGATTTTACAAAATTTAAGGTATCTTTTCAAAAACTCAACAAAATTTGATGAGACAAAAGACACATGAAACTGGATTCACCCTCCTTCAATGCCAAATCGATTCCAAGGGCAGATCAATGAGTTTTAATGGTGAATGATAAGCATGAACAGTCTGCTACGTGGTGATTCTCAGAGAAAGTGCAGAAAACTTCCAAATTTTATTGATTTTCTTGTTACATTTAACACGCCAACCTTCAAAACCAACGTGGGAAGGGCCTTTATATATGTTTTCCAAGCCTCCCCAACGTTTATAACTACCTTTTGAATTGGTTTTAACAACCAACACCTAATTACCCCTTCAAACACCAAAAGTTGCTTGTACAACTTTTGACAATGTCGACAATTTTGCTCCAAATTGTGCGTAGACTTGATCCATGACTCCTATGACTCGAAAGTGATACACATTGGTACAAATAGGTCCATATGACCTTTATACATCATAAGACATCATATTTAACCTATGGAGGCATATTTTCCACATTAGGCCATTTTTGCCAATTTGTGCCAACTTGGCTCCTATTATGACTCAACAAACAAACCAATGGTCTTGTTGACCTTATTACATCACATATAGTCTTGATGACCTTATTTGCAACTCTCATCCTTCAAAATAGAAAAGATTCATAGTTTGCCTCATAGAGGCTTGATGGTAGCCTAGGTGCTCTTGCACCATACAACCCCCCTAGAAGAAAGCTCATGTCCCATGAGTAAAATCCAACTCCATGCTGCTGTTGCACCCCTGGGACACCTGCAACAAAAGGATACACAGCAGAATACAAAAGCATATCAGACATTAAAGGATTGCAAATCATTGTCATGCTTGGTGCACACCAAGAGGTGCCATGAGGTGCTTGCACTTGCACCCGTTCCACCACATCTTCAACTCTTTCTCTCTGAACCAGACCTTCTACACCTGCAATCTCTGTTTCTTGATTGATTTTGTCCACTACAAAAGGACACATGATTGTCCCAATCATCACCCCTTCAAGCAACCCGGTTGCCTTAGTGTTCTCAAACCTTGGAATGGCTTCAACCTCCTCACTCCTGATAGGTTCCTTCATACCAAACATCACCATCTTTGCTGTACCCTTAACCTTCTCATCTGCCTGCAAACAAGTCAGTTTGAATGTTTTTTCATCTTTTTTAATAAGATAGGTGTTTTCACAACCATCATATATTGCCTCCCTGTCAAATTGCCAAGCTCTTTCCAAAAGCACATGACAACAATCCATAGGTAAGACATCACACAAAATCCTATCCTTGTAGTCACCAATCTGAAAGTCTACATAAGCTTGTTCATTCACTTAGAGAGTTTGACTATCATTCACCCAAGAAACTTGATAAGGGGACTCATGTGGTAGTCTATCTAAGTTCAACTTAGTCACCATCTCACTAGACACCATACTATCCTGTGAACCTGAATCAATGACCATCTTACATACTTTACCTTTGCACTTACATGCAGTTCTGAACAAATTCCTCCTTTGGCTCATATTCCTCTCCTTAGGTGCCTGCAACAAAGTTTCCTTACCATCAACAAAGCTTCCCCTACTTCAGGAGCAGCATATCCGATTGGAGAGTTAACACTCTCATCGTCCTCTTCTTGCACATAGTGGATCCTCTTTTCGCTTCTTCTGTCACCACCACTGGTTGAGGAGCCTTGCTTTTCAGGACACTTAAATGCTGGGTGCCCAATCTCCTGGCAGTTGTAGCATCTACCAGTAAAGACATTGGAGTTCCTCCCTCCTCCAAATCTGCCCCTTGAACCTCTACAGCCACCTCTTGTATCAGCACCTTGCTCCTTACTCTTACTTGATTCTTCTTGATCCTCATGATACTGTTTGCTTGTAGAGAAAGTTCCTTTTCCTCTTGTATTGCTGCCTTTTCCTTTGGTAGACTTCTCTTGTCTTCTCTTTATCTTCTCCTCCACCCTGATAGTTAATTGAAAACATTCTTCCACATTCCTGGGGTGAGCAATAACCAATTCATCCTAAATATTGAATCTAAGACCACCAAGGTACCTAGCCATCTTTTCAACTTCATCTTCATCTCTACCCACCCTTATGCTCAACTTATAAAACTCATCAGTATATGCCTTCACATCTAAATCCCTCTGTTTTAAACTTTGCATTCTTTTAAACAACTGAACTTCATAGTCTCTAGGAAGAAATTTACCTTTAAGTTTTGCAATCATCTTGTCCCAAGATATGATCTTGGCTTTGCCTTTCTTTCTTCTCTCTACTTGCTCATAGTCCCACCATAGAAGTGCATGTCCTTTCAATTTGGTTTTTGCATGTCCATCTTCAATTTTAATCTAGTCAGTAACCCCTCATCAATGAAATTATGGGTAGCCCCACTATCAATTGAAACTTTTACCTTATGTCCCTGAAGCAGTCCTTGCACATGGAAGGGGTGATATCTAGGTGCTTCTAAAAGTGTAGCAGGTGTACCTTCTAACGGCTTCTCTACTTCTTGATCCTCATGCTCAGCCTCCTCCAAAATACCTTGGGGCTTGGACTCTTCTACCTCTGAACCCTCCCTTTATGACTAGCTCTATGTAATGAACATGTCCTTTGCCTAAGCATTTATGCCCTGGCTCACACGACTCCTTACAAGAAAGGCACAATTTCTTCCTTTGAAGCTTGTTCTTTGGATTCTTCCACCTTTTTGGATTGATGAGCTAATGCTTTCAGCTGGAAAAAATCCTGGTGATATGGTTGCCTATGCGACCCTGATGGTACATTCTTGGAATACTTCTTTTTCTCAGATTTGGTGTCTTCCAATTTAAATGCCCTTTAAATAGCGTAATGTAGAGATGATGGGTCAGAAGCTCTGACCAACCCTCGAAGTGACTTTGAAAGCCTTTCAATAAACAAAAACTTAAGTCTGTTCTCTGTAATATCCAATACCATGATTGAAATCCTTTGAAATTCGAAAAATCTGTTTATGAGCCTTTGTGTGAAGTCAGCATATGTCACACTTTGATGATGCCCTTGTGTGATGAGCTCATGATGCCACCACTCATGTGTTGTACCGTCTAAGTGAAGAATGGCAAACTTAACAACTTCATCTTCTGTCATGCGGCTAAGGAAAAGATAGGTATCTAGTTTTGGATCCATGCCCATGCAGTGACCTTCCCTGACCAATCAAAAGTGGGGAGAGTTAGCTTACTTAACCTTTGTTGCAGGTCTTTGTATGGTTGTCTTTTTTCTCCTCTTGAAATATTCCTTGATCATGCATTATGAAATTGTATAAATCAAATCTATCTATTGATAATTGGATCAAGTATTGAGTATGCGTCTATGCACTCATCAAAGTCATTTGTTGTTATGTTTGGCTCTTTCTGTGGCTGCTCAACTCTAGGTAAGAATGTGGGCTGTGTGATTCTAGGTGTTGATCCAAGTGGAGTTCTATTGTAAATTTTCTGACTCTGAATGATTTGAATTACTACCTTCTCCTCCATTAGTTTGTGCAGGCTTGAGTGAATTGATTGTATTATTCATACTTTGAAGCGTTTAAAGGTGCAATTGTATCATTTGTTCTTGTTTTTGCAGATAAGCCTTCGACTCATTCTCTTGTTCTTCTTCTTGATTTTGACCATCGTATTCTTTCCTACACCTCTAATTTGGTTGGGAGTCTTTTGTAATGCTGCCTCTAGTCGTTTCTTTTCTCTCTCCAAGGCCCTATGATCTCTTTGATTTCACTACATAAACTGATTTTAGACCTGCAGGAAAGCAGCTTTGATACCAATTGTAATGTCCTGTTTTAAAATTCCTTTTTTTTGCCTTTAATAAATAACCTTAACTCACAATAATACTTGCATAATTAACTATAAATATTAGTTTAACCTAAACTTATGATTTAGATTACCATATACTTCATATTTAAAGCTTATAATAGAACTCTGAAAGTATGAAATTTTTTATCTAGTCTCTGCTGTAATCCTGCTTCCATTTTGCATCTATCTGTCTTTGTATAAATGTCTTTGAAATGTTTCCAATTTTTGCCAATGTTAGGGGTTTTCGTCTACTAACTTGACAAGAGAAATTAACGGTTTCATCCTTTAATTTCTGATCTTGAGGGTTTTCGTCCTCAGATTGCCGAATTCTTAGTTTATGTTCACAAGGGAAATAAATAAAATGTCTTTGTCCAAATATGATCCCTCTTCCTCTTGATTTTATATTTATGTATATACCTTTTTAATTTAATTGACATGACTCTTCATTTCATGCCTTTTGTCCCTTTCATTAACTTAATATCTTCAGTTTTAATGATATTGCTTATTTCTCCTTGATCACTCCTTTTACTATCATAGGTGGCTGGTGAAGATAATTAAATTTCATGCTATGCGGACAGTGATCTATTTTCTGTAGTTATCCTTGGTGTTTATTTTTTATTAGCAACCTCTCTACAATTTATTGACATGCGATTCATTTCTGTTGGTGGGGGGAGTCATTACATAGTCAGGATTTAGAAATCAGACTGATTAATACTGGAACAAGGTTCCAGTATAGTACTGCTATTTGCAAAAGACAGTAATATCCATCCATATCGAGTCCAACTATCAACAAAGCCAAAGGAAGAAGCATAACCAAAGTAGTGATATAACAGATCTGTATCCATATCATTATCCCACAATTTGAGCGGATGGGGTTCTCTTATTGGGATAAGAGGGATGTCTGCTGAAGCATAAGTAATCCTATACCATCATGGCAAGACATAGTGACCATGCAAGTGTATGCGTATTCATAAGCACACACACATATACACATACTTACACACATACATATGTACACATAAATACACATAGACACACATATATATACAGGCATAAATACACACATGCACAGACACAGATAAACATGTTGTCATGCCCTGCCATGGTACATTCTTACACTGTCTTCAAAAGAAATAAAAAAATAAAATAAAATCTGATATTAAGCCCGACAGTTGCGAGTTAACAATATTCTTTCCCTTAATCAACAGCCTTTAGTCTTGACCAATTGTTGAACAAAGTAGTTACCAACCGCCATGATTAGTTGAGGGTTTAATAAAGTAAACAGCGATTGTCATTCATTCACAGAGCAGTGCAGCGATTAACATCATTATAGTCAGCAATAAGAAAAGACTGAAAATGAACAAATATAAGCAGTAGTGATTCATTTACAAAAGCAACAATTATATTAATGTGGGTCAGAATTTCCTAGAAAAGGAAATAATTAAAATATAATTAGGTTTCCAAGAGGAAGAGTTGTGAATCTTTCAAAGGGGAGAAATATTAAGGAGTCATGACTTCTCCCTCAGGTGGGAGGATATAAAAGGGAAGTTAGATTCAGAAATGGGGGGCAGATCTGAGGAAATGAGATCAGATTTTGATATTGATATATATATATATATATATTTTTTTTGAGTGGTTAATGGGTCATTTTATTAATATTAAGATTCGGTTACATTGTCTGTAGCAGAATTGCAGCAAAAGAGATAAAACATCCTATACCCCATCCTTATACAACAGTCCAAAATACTACAAAAGCACCACCCAACCCATACAAAACACTACCAGACCATAAACGTTTCTAACAAAACCAAACATATACAACTAACGGACCATGATGGCCTTGCCTTTATCATTCAGGGGTGACTCCCGACCAGCTGGAGAAACCCCTTCAACAGCATCCTCCCTTTGATTCGATGGTCCACCAATCCGCAGCATCTGTACTGTTCTCTTCTTCTTCGAACCCCTAGGTCTGCCTCTTTTCCGCTTCGAGGAAGAAGCAGCATTCCTTGACCTGGGCGTCATCTCGTATGGCCCCCATTTCAATAGCTCCTCACGAATGCTCCTTGCTTCCATAGCCTTTAGGAACTCCTTTACACCGTTCATGCCGATTTGTGCAGTGGCCCTCCTCACTTCCTTATTATAGTTGGCGCTCCATATGAAGTAAGGCCTCAACGGAGGAGTGAACTTGCTAACCTGCAACCATACACTGCTGGGGCATACAAAGCCTTTGCCTTCCATCGACATCCCTAGGAAGCTTTCCAAACCTCCACACCATTCCTCATAGACACAATTACTGAAAATTCACTGTGTGATCTCTTTTGTTTCCGACTCAAGACACCAGGCAAGGAAGATGGAGGCGATGTCGGCATTGGTTCTATACTAGTAGTTAGCCTTCATATACTCATCACTGAGTATGTTTTTTACTCGAGTAAGGAAATCCCTCTCCGTGATCTTGAAAACATTTGATCATCAGAGATAGGACCCCAGAACGCCACCATCAGCCTTGCTGCACGGAGTGAGAAATTGGCCTCCATTGCCCGTTGCAGACGATGCTTTCAATGCTGCAATTCGCCAACTTCAACTCTGTAGAAGGACCTAGAAACAGGTCCTCAAGTGAATAAAATCTTAAGCTCTCCCAATGCCCCAAGACATAAATGCCTAAATGCTTATTCTTCCTTAACACGCCAAATAGAATGAATATGATCTCCATTGATACAGTTGCCATAAATGTTCCTGCCTTTTCAGGTTGTGGAAAAAGGAAGCTCCTTCATCTCTGTCAATCGCATACTCTGGGCTGGTACAACTCCTTGGTTGTCCGCTGCCACTACCACTAACCAAAACACCTGCGAGGGGGATCGTACCATCGGATCGTCCAAGCCAAGATATGAATATTTCGATCCTTGTTCACCAGCCATTTAGACATAACTCCACTGACAAACATTAAACGCGACTCAAATGGCATTGCATTTATATCAGTTCGCTACATTGGACAATTTCAAAAGCCATCACCTCCAATAACCAATGCTAACGGCTAAAAAATTTTAAATTCTCTACCATGAAAGATATTAGCTTTGAATGATTTTTATCTTGATGTCACCTTCATGAATCTCGAAGGCATAATTCGCACACTCATCTGCCTCTTGATTGCCTTCTCTCCGAAAATGAGATACCTTGAATCTCTGAAAGGAGTCTAGGAGATGCTTTATGCACTGAATATCCCGGTCAAGTATCCAATTATCAGATTTACCCTTAAGGATAGCATCAGACCTTAATTTGCAGTCAAAATATAAAATCAGAGCTCCAGGGCATGTAAAGTCAGACATGGAGTGTAGGATTGTGAGATAGTTATTCATTTCATTGGTGTTTGATGCAATGTTTGCTTGTTTTGTAGGTTCAACATAGAGAAGGCTATACTTGGATTGCTTCACAAGGCAGAAGGGGAGGCGAGTCAACAACATGAAGAGGTCAAGATCATCAACATGATAGAGGGAGCAAATTGGCATCATCGAGATTCAATCTCATAAAGGAGGCAAATCAAGATTCAGGTTGCACATTCATGATGAAGAGCATCTCAGCATCAACTCTACTAAGCTATATAGAATACAACTTCAAGATATATGCATCAAGACAATATTGCCATGCTTGAAGTGAAGGCAGCGAATCTAGCAACATGAGGATTCATAAATACCACAACAAGGATGAAGCAATCAAAGTCAAGGATATCCTAGCAATAAGAAGAATTCTGAGGATGAAAGATATTACAACCATGCAAGAGAGAGACATCATGACATCAACAATCAACATACATAAGGTGATGACGAAGGAAGATGGTGCAAGTGAAAGCTACAACCTTAGTCACAGGGTTTGCCAAACTTTTTGTATGAAGTTTGAAATTCGGCAAACTCTTATAAAATCTAAAAAATTCGCCCTCACGTTCATACGGAAGAAGGCCCACGCGTTTTTTAATAAAATATATGCAAAAGATACAGGTTTTCGTGGAGGACAAAAGCTTGAGTGGATATGAAGTCGATCACATCCTGAACACGATAGTAAACGATGGAAATGAAGTCCATTGCCTCGTAAATTTTAGTTGACCTTGTTCTCCTCTCCGACTCTCCCTGTACAGGTGCTTTTCCGGTTAGTGTACAGTAACGAAAAGGATGAATGGATCGTATAGTCAGTTCGGAAGGAAGGAATGGATCACAAGATGCTTCTATAATATTTAAAAATATTTAAGTTGGATTTTAAATTATAATAAATTTATCATAATATATAAAGCTTAACATATTTATTATTTATATACATAATAAATTAAAATGAAAATTTTGAACTATATCTATATTATAGTATTTTAAAATTTATCACAATGTATTAAAATTTAGTAATATTGTTTTATTTTTAATAATTTTAATTTAATAAGTGTAAAATATTTATATTAGTTTTAAATTTAATATACTATTATATTATTTTAATAAATAATAAATTTGACCACTTATTTTATAATATAATTTATTTCAGATTTATTTAACTATAGTCAAACTATTATTACAATTTGATGTATTCATTATTTATATATTTCTTTTTAAATTTATAAGGCGAATTTTGTGTCGATTTTTTTTTCGAATTTTTTACCCTTGCCGAACTTTATCCAAATTTTATTGATGCCAAACTCGAACTCTAATTCTAACCTTGTGACATAGGCTACAACTACAATGACCTTGGATTTCCAAAGGTCAAGGTCAAGTACATCAAGCATAGACGTCACAAGGTCTACATCAAAGGTGGAATTCCCAAGTATGAAGAAGGATAGGTGAAAGTGATCAAATCAAATAAGATGATGCAATCTGGGAATATCTCTCATCATCATCACATTCATCATGAAGCAATTGGAAATGTTGAGTATCAAGAGATATTGCTCAAACACATACACTTTGTGATGATCTACAAGATGAGCGAGCTGAGGTGGCGCCTAGTCATTAACCCAATCACATCATTCCAAATCAAAGCATTCAGATTCAATGTACTTGACTCATCCAACGAGGACAATTGTGAAAAATAAATTGAATGAATGATTCAATAATCGGATAATCTATTCAACAATATACAAGCGTATATAAAGAGATTACAAGGACGATGTTCTAAATTAAGAACAAGTCGTTTAAAGTGAACTACTAAAAAGCTAAATGCTAAATAAAGCTTAAAAGCTAATTAACTAAAAAGAAAAAGCTAAATGACCATTAAACAAGGAACTAAATATAGGTGACTAAAATATAATTAAATATTCTAATACCCTCCCTTAATGGTCATTCTATCTACTAACTACCCTACTGAAGACATTGCAGATTTTTTGATCACAAATGAAAATAACACTGCTGCGGTGGAGACCCTCCCTGGATCTGAAAAGTGTTAATGACCAAGAATACCAGAATCCATCCAACCTGATGTTGGGTAACCAAACTGAAACTTGAAACCATGATTTTGAGGAAAATCGGCAAACCGTCCAAAACTGGAGATACAAATCATCATTTTTGTGGAAAAAATGGTAAAAAACCCTAAATCGATTTTTGAGGAAAAAATCAAACAGAACCCTGAAACTTCGCATGGCAAGACCCAAAACATCACGTGATAAGACACCAAACATCACGCGGTAAAACATCAAACATCACGCGGGAAAACACCAAACAACATCACGTGGTAAAATACCAAACATCACATGGTAAAACCTTGATTTTTGAGGAAAAAATCAAGCAAAACCCTCCCATGATTTTTTATGGTGAAAAATTAGAAAACCCACGCAAGCTTTGTAGATGATAGATAATAATTTTTAAGGAAAAAATTCTTAACCCTGCGAACAAGTTTTGAGGAAAAAAACGTGAAAACCCTCCCATGATTTTTTGTGGAAAAAATCAGAAAACCGACAGACAATTTTTTAGGAAAAAATCATGAAAACCCTGGGACCTGTAAGACAAGGTCTGGCCTAAATCAATCTGATAAAGGTCACGATATTCAAATATCGTGAACATGCATTGTTTCCAGGTGTTGTGGCAGCTATTTGAACTTTTGACTGTGTTCCATCATGACGTTGGTCAAAGATGCCATCATGAAAATGGAGGTTGAACGAGGTCAACCTAGTGAAAGCATGAGAGAGAAGAATCTGATTCAAAAATCAGAATAGAAGCAGCTGCACAAAAAATCTGAAACCCTGGAGGAGAATTCTGGCACGAATTCTAAGGCACGAATTTCGAGGTTTGGAAGAAACCCATAAATTAAAATTTTCTGCAAACTTAAAACCTGAAATTTTTCTTGAAAATAATCAGAAAAAAAATAAAATTTGCAGAAAATAAAAAAATACCTCTGATTTGTTTTCCAAAAAAAATGCGAAAAAAAAAAAAAAATAGGGGCAGAAACCCTAGGTCGGATGTACAACATAAACGGCACCCAGAAAACACCAAAATTCTCGACGTCCACAAAATTAGTAGAAATCGTTGACTGTTTTTAAATTCCAAGGCAAATTCGATGGCACAAAATTCAAGGCACAGAAAATGAGGCACCCAAAAAAATCTTGAGACCAACCCAGAAAAGCTTTCGAAAAAACCACCAAGAATCTGAAATTAGAATGCAGATCCGATGGCTCAAAAATTGAGGCACGGAAAACGATGCACCTTGAAAATTTTTACGATGACCCAGTTCAGGTCTTGAAAAACCCACCAAGAATCTGCAATCAGAATAAAATTTCGACTTGAACTGAAGGGTCAAAACCCTAATCGAAAATTGTAGAAACCCTAGGAAAATTTTCAATCTGTAAAAAAAACCTCCATTTTGCAGGCCCGAAAAATCTCCAGAACCCTAAAAAAACATGAACTGCTGCCTAGTACAAAGAAATTCGCCCATGAACTAGAAACACCCTCGAAACCCTCAAAAAGCCTTCAAAAAAGCAAAATCGTTTTTTTAATAAAAAAAGCAATAAAAAAAATCTGGGAAAGAAGGCCACGAATTTTTATTAAAAAATTCGCCAAACTTTAAAGAATCCCATCGACTCGCTCTGATACCATGAAAAATAAATTGAATGAATGATTCAATAATCGGATATATATTCAACAATATACAAGTGTATATAAAGAGATTACAAGGACGACGTTCTAAATTAAGAACAAGTTGTTTAAAGTGAACTACTAAAAAGCTAAATGCTAAATAAAGCTTAAAAGCTAATTAACTAAAAAGAAAAAGCTAAATGACCATTAAACAAGGAACTAAATATAGGTGACTAAAATATAATTAAATATTCTAATAAATTGCACATGTGAAGGTAGAAAGTTCCATGTACCTAACCTTATGTTTTTATTGGTTGACATTCAAAGATGGACATGTGTCCTAAATGTTGTAATAATCTCATTGGTCAAGAAAGAATTAGTTGTAACAAACCCTAATTAGGGTTTTATTGTAAAATCTTGGCCATTGATTTGAGAATCAATCTGAGCCATTGAAATATAATGAGCTCTCTATATAAGGCTCAAGTCTTCTCATTGTAAGGTTAATAGTCGCTAAGCAATAATCATGGGATTAGAAGTTAGAGTAGAGTAGGAGAAGGCAGGAATTGTTGCCAAGGCATGTAAATAAACATACTTTTTCATTGAAGATATGGTGGAATGTGTTGTTCTTTCTACATGTTGCATGGATCCTACTCCCTCAAATTAGATAAAGTGGATTGATTATGATGGAAAAGTTTAATGATATTTGATGAATCCTTCGGTTCATACCATTTAAATCTTGTTGATTGCAAGTGGTTTTGCATGGTTAGCTTGAACTTAATATTTATTGTGGCTAAGTTTGATTGTGAATACTTCATTTAGATTGCGCCAGTATTGGATATTTGAATGGATTGTTTACAATATGAACATCTTTCACTACCTTAGGAGATCGCACTCTTTCTATGGCGTTGTGAGCTATTTTTGGTTAAGTGGAAAGTAGTTTCATGAAGGATTTGTCTATCAAAGCATCATTCATTATTGTCATTGATCTTAGGAATTAGGAGTTAGCATAGATTCTCTAAACCCTTTTCCCTTTTGTCCTTTTTTTATTTGAGTCTGAATTAGTATAGGAGAAGAACCATCACATGATTGATACATCCGATGTTCATGTTCTGGTTGTAGTTCATAAATGTAAGTGCCCTTGGATTACCATCAATCACATCTACCCTATGAGTCTATCCACATATAAAGTTAAGACCGAACTATAGGAACCTTGGAGTCACCTCGTTTGATGATGAAGTTTAGCATTTGAGGAGATTTTGTTCAAGAGAGGATAGAGTACTCAGTACTTTATTCTGTGTTGTAAGGTGTCACAAAACACACATCAACACCCTTGGTCTTAGAAGGGAAGGATGTTCCAGACACCCTATTGTAGTTTCACCTCAAACCTCTATCATGGTTGACCCTTGGATTAAGGAACCTGTTGATGTGTCTTTTGTACACGACCAAACACAGAATAAAATACCCAAAGGTATCTTATCCTCTCTTGAATAAAGCTCCCCGAATGCTGAAGATTTTGCAGAAGGATCAATCGGAGCAACTCCAAGGTTCTGTTATGTAGGTTCTCTACTCGTGGATAAGCACCAGTGGTCGTTGTGTTTGCTGTTTTACAAGGGGCCTTACGTACTTTCTAAGAAAGCTTGTTCTTGCAATTACTTTTCAATGGGGAAACTGAATTCTCCTAATACTAACTGATGTTTCAAAAAAGGCAAAAGATAAGGGGGTTAAGGAGGCGATGCTAAACTAAGCCTAAGAATGACTAAATGGGGAGTGGTCTTGGTAAAACTCTACCAATTTCAGTATTGCCAAAATATTACAACTCTACTGGAATTGGTGCAATCTTCTAAGGGGATTCAATGATTTTCGAATCATCAATGGAATAGATACTATCAATAAGATACATATCAATATCTCCAACAATGATTGAACTCTTAAACAATCTTAATATCTCCAGTTGACCACACAAGGCGTGCTTACAATTAGTAAGGAGCTTGTGGTTTGGACTGTGAGTTTTACCAAAGATCAAACACAACATTCGTCCTTCAATCTAATTCTAAACTTAAGTACTATCTCTACTAAGAGTGATTCAAGAAGATAAACAACCATGAAAATAGCCACAAGGATTGCAATAAAACACCATAACTTCAATATTTCATTGATCTCATAGCAAAATAAAACAACAATTGTTCAACTTTTTTTCGTCACTACTTCTTTCTCTGCTGCTAACAATCCTAATCTTTTTATTTATTTTTCTCTAACTCTAACCTCTTAGAATGAGTTGAGTGAGGGCTTATATAGCACCTTCAAATACAATGAACGACTTGGATCTAAAAAAGATCAAAGGCTGAGATTTTGACACCTAAACCCTAATTAGGGTTTGTTACAAAAAGACCCCATTTAGATAAACATTATCAATCCATAGCCAATAGAAATTGGCACAAATAACGAGGAAACATAGCCCAATGGGAATAGAGTTGCCACATCATCTTACAACAACTTCTCATCTAGAATTTTGTTCCCTTTTCTATGTTCTTTTCTGGCATATTCAATGAATTTGGATGTAATCCCCTCGATCTCAGCAATGGGAATCTCATGCAGGTTCTTCATTCGTTCTTCCAAGTGAAGGACTTGATCAAAAGCTGCGAGAAGGGTCATCTCCCATCCAGGCTCTAGCTCTTTTGTTTTCTCGATCAGGAACATAGTAGCATACATTTGATCTCTCTGCTTTTTTGTGATCATGTTCTCCTCATTACAAAAAAAATCTTGATCCTGTCTTCCAATTCTGGGAAGTCCACATCTGTTTCGATCTCTATCCTTCTGTCAAGGATTGTACATAGTACATCAAACACCTTGTCTTGAATAGGGTGGATAGTGACTTCAACTCGGCTGCATCTGTTATTGATGTCTTCGAAAAGAACTTCCTTGATTTGGAGCAAAGTTGACCATTGCAGAAGGTTATGGGTTCCTCCATCCATTATCTTCTCTTGTGCTAAAATCTGCCTTGGCGTCCTTCTTATCACTTGTAAGACCGGGATAACAATGTCTCTAGTGTGAGCAAATGCATCTACAGTTATCAATAGATTATGATAGGTCTCAAGGACTTGGATAGCCCTATGGATTGAAGACCGGGATAACAATGTCTCTAGTGTGAGCGAATGCATCTACAATTATCAATAGATTATGATAGGTCTCAAGGACTTGGATAGCCCTATGGACTGTCTTCATCATTCTTGTTACAAATTCAATGGCTACCTTGTAAGATTCATCAATCCATGAACTCATGAGTTGGGCTAAGTTCTTCATCTTTTCTGCCTCATTTATTGATTCAGGAGGAAGTGCATGCAAAGGTGATTCTACTGGATCCTATCGCCTTAATGGTTGATTAAGGTGGCTAAAATAATTCCTCCAAGCGTTAACCTCCCTTTCTAGCCTCTTATTCTTTTCCATTTCTTCCTTGAGTTTATCATTAAGTGCTCTCACTGAATTAGTTGCTTCTTCCATGGCCTACTCGGAGGTAAGTGGACCAAGATCAAATCTCTCTAAATCATATTCTTCTGCCATAATCTCATCCTCATACTTGTCCGCTGCTGGTGTGGCTACCTGTATCTTCCTGGAACCTGCATCTTTTCTAATTACCTTTGACATCTTTGTAGCCTTTCTCTTTTCGATTTTTTCTTGGGAGTTTCCTGTGAAACTCTCCAAATCAAATACTTGTTCTTCCTCTTCAACTACAACTACCCTTGTCAGTCTTTCTTTTAGCCAATCTGGAATGGAAGACTTTCTTTCCCTTATCTGTATTTCCTTAGGTAGAGGTCTATCGTCTCTGAAAGGAGATGTTGCTTCATCATCATTCTTTTCTTGTTGTTGTTCATTAGCACCAACCTGGAGAGGAAGGGATTGACTTGATGAGTGCTGAGGTGTTCGTCCTTTGCCTTGTTTATCATTCTGCACCATGGATTCCATAGACTCATCAACTTCATACACTCTCTCTCTTTGATCCTCTCCTTGACTTATCTCCTTTTCATGTCTAGAAGAAGTACTCGATGGACGATCAGGATTCACCTTTTGTTTCTTTTTGAAGGGTTCTCTCTTCTCAGGTCCTTCTTTTCTCTTCGACCCTTTGGAATGAGAAGTATTTTCACTCACACTTGCTTCTCCTTCTTCTGTTCTTGTTTCTAGGGTGAATGTCATGGCTATATTCTGCTCCTTCAATTTTTTATGTTGTACGCCCACCCATCTGCGAGTGCAATTTAAAATTGGGTCCATCAATGCTCTCAGGTCTGCAACTTCTTGCTCATTCCAATCTATCTTCACTTCTTTATCCTCCTCCTCATAGGATGATTGGAGATATCTACCACTGTCCTGGACTTGATCGGCTACTCTATAAACTTTACATTTCTTGATAAGATCCAAGGGTAATCTAGAATGCATCTTTCTTTTCACCTCCACATCATCTTGAACATTCATCCAGAAGTCCTCTACTTGAAACTCATGTTTGTACATCTTCCCAACTGTCTCTTCCATATGACCATGAGGATCGAAATTCTCTCTTGAGGCAAAGGATGTGAATGAATACAAAGATAATTCCTTTTCTGCATCTTTGGCTGCTTGAGAATTAGGACACACTTCAATTGAATTTCCCAATAAAATAGGTACGGGGATACCATTTCCATGCTTATGTCTTGATGCTTTAGCATAAGCTGCCAATTGTCTAGTTACTTCAAGTAATATTATTCTGTTTGTAGGATACCTTGGCAACATATAGGGAGGTGAAGGACATCCATGGACCCTGATGTAGGTGAATTTTGGAAATTGAATGAACCATGCACCATGTTTCTTCACTAGCTCCTGTGCCTCCGGAGACAATCGATGGTGAATACCTCCTTGCAATGTCCTAGTGATATACATTGTGAAGGTGTCATTGACTAACTTGTAGTCATTCTTAGGCGGATGATGCAGTTGAGCATAAGAATCACATGCTCTTATCTCTCCTGTCCCTCTCCCAACAACTCCTCTATGTGGTAGCCCTGCATACTCAAAACTTCTGACTAAAGAATATATAACATATGAACTCATGTGGAATAACTTAGTAGGGACTAGCCTCCTCAACTGCACATCTAGGTTGTTGCTAATAATTCTAGCCCAATTGAACATTCCTTTTCCTTGGACGATCACTTGAATGAAGAACATCCACTTGTCGAAGAAGAAGGCTTGAGAGGCACCTATAACCCGATTGAGCATGGTTATCAAGTCTCTGAATTCCTCTTGGAAATCAATTCTGTGTGGCGTATTACGTATCTTGTTCAAGTGAGTCCTACTCTTGAGTAACCAATTCTTATTGATGAAGTTCAGACAGGTATTAGGATCATCTTCGTAGATAGACCTAGCTCCTTCCAAGCTCTTATAGATCATATCTCTCGGCTCTGGGAGATGAAAGGCTTCACTTATAGCTTCTTCTGAAAGATAGGCTAGGACAGTTCCATCCTCAGCTACGATTGTCCTCGAATGTGAATCATAGTGCCTGGCACATTCGATCATTAGCTCGTGACATCTAATTGCGGGAGGGAAGCCTGCGTCCTTGATTATGCCACTCTCAATTATCTTCTTGTCTATGGGTGATGGCTTGCCGATGTAGGGTGCTTCTCGAAACTTCTTCACATTGAAGTTCCCTAAGTTGGTGTCTTCGATATTGCTCCATTTGGACACGATCCTGGTCTCCAAATCATCGTTCTTTTGATCTTCTTTGATGAGAGCCTGCCGGGTAGCGGATCCACTCGCCTTGGGGGTCGCCATTTGCTACCTTCGAATCCTACTTATCAATTTGAAAAGAGGGATAAAAAAATAGAGATTTCTGTTGGATTTGCCCTTTCCAAGTGGTATTCCAAGGGTTTGAAAAGTCTTTGATCTGCACTTCAGGTTCGCCCTTGATGATTCAGCCCTTAATTAGCCTTTATGGATCAGAAATTCACCTTCTTATTGCAATCTGCTCTGCTATTTCTGCTCCTAAAATTCGCTTTAGGAAAAACACAAATGAATGAATGATTAAAACTTCACAAATCTCCTTCCCTTTATATGGCGATTTCTCCATTTCCTTAAGAGGCCGACCTCTTAGAGAAACAAATAAAATTAAAAAATTCATCCTCAAGGTGGCCGACCTAGTCATAAGGCTTAAAAAAATAAATATAATTGGGCGGCAAAGGATAAATTTTTTAATTTTAAGGCTTAAAAAATCAATTTACACATTTGACAAGTGTCTAATTTAGGGAGATTTGCATTGTTTACCAAAATGAGATTTGATTAGCAACTTATGAGAAGAAAAATGTGTCTTGAATATGGCTTAATTTGCGAATTTCTTGAAGAGGCATAGACAAGCCTAGGAGATATTGATGTTTCTTTAGTGTTTGCCACTTCTCTCCATTTTTTATTATTATTCCACCATCTTGATCCTTCTTCTAATGTTTTTGCCATTATGAGCTTTGTCTTCAACCAAAGTGAAAAATGAGGATTACTAAGGACTTCACCCTGGACCCTTTGGAAGGGTTAGGAGCGATTTCTATGATTAGGCCCAAGTTGTATCACTTTTTCACTCCAAATCGCTCCTCAAGGTAAGAATATGCTAGTCTTAGCTCTTCCAAAGCCTAGGGTTTCATTTTTTAGCATCCATCATAAGTGAATTAGGTGATCTTTGAGAATTTCGCTTTGGACCCTTTGGAAGGGTCAGGAGCGAAATTCATCCCTTAACTCAAAATTCTTTCTTCTTGAACTCATAACCTACCCAAATGCATGCTTGTGGCAATCTTTAAGTCCAATCCACCTTGATCACTGTCCTGGCTTAACACAAACTGGAAGGAAAAATGATATTTTGTGAATTTCGCTCTGGACCCTTTGGAAGGGTCAGGAGCGAAATTCAAGTTTTATACTTGATCCTTTATTTCCCTCACTTCAATTCATCTTGCAAGGCGAAAACACACATCTCCACCCTCAATCATGCCATGGGAATCAATATCTTGGATTGACACAAGGATAAAAAAGTTGATTTGAGGGATTTCGCTCTGGACCCTTTGGAAGGGTCAAGAGCGAAATCCTTCTCCTAGCTCAAAGTCTTCATTTTTGATGGCCAAAACCCATTCAAGGACAATCCTAGGGGCATCTCCCAACTTATCTCACGTTGGGTAAGGCTTGCTTTGACACAAATTTTGGAAGATAGAATAGGTTTTAGGATTTTCACTCTGGACCCTTTGGAAGGGTCAAGCGAAATCCTTGCTCTTGAGATCATTCCTTCATTCTTCCACTTCAACTCACTTCAAAGGTCAAGGAAACGTTACTCCATTCTTCTCTAAGCCATAAAAACCAAAAGTTTGACTTGTTTTGAAAGGAAAATAGGTGATCTTAGGAATTTCGCTCTGGACCCTTTGGAAGGGTCAGGAGCGAAATCCTAGTTTTTGCTCAATTCCTTCAAATTTATTGATTACTAGCAAGTCAAAGTCATGCCTAAAGACATCTCCAATCTTAATTCATCCTAACCCACACTTGACTTGGCACAAAATTGAGAGAAAAGAGTGGTTATGAGGATTTTCGCTCTGGACCCTTTGGAAGGGTCAGGAGTGAAATCCATATTCTAGGCTTGACTCTTCATCTTTTCAACTCCAATCTTCTTTGCAAGGCAAAAATACATCACTCTTCGCCCAAGGAACAAGGTTTGTAGCCTAAGCAAGGAAGCAAATGAGGTTTATAAAGAATTTTGCTCTGGACCCTTTGGAAGGGTCAGGAGCGAAATTCATCCTTTAGGCAAAATCTTCATCTTTCAATGCTTTCAACCACTTCTCAAGGCAAGAACATATCAATCCACCTTCCAACATGCCTTAGAAACCAACACTTGGCCAAAACAAGGAAGGAAATGAGAGCTATGGGGATTTTCGCTCTGGACCCTTTGGAAGGGTCAGGAGCGAAATCCTCATTCTTGGTTGATTTTCCACTTCATTTATCCAATTCTCTCTCAAACTTGATCAATTTCAAGGTCCTTTCTTCATATCCAAGGCAATCCATCATCAAACTAGCTCAAGACAAGGCCAACCTAGGGCTTAAGGCAAAAAGAAGGTCAAATGGAGGATTTTGCTCTAGACCCTTTGGAAGGGTCAGGAGCGAAATTCTCCTTCCAGGTTGATTTCCATCATTTTATTGCCTCAAACCTTCTCTCCAAGGCAAATATGCATCCAAGTCCTCCAAACCATTCCTTAGAAGCTCCAAACTTGGTCAAGCTAAATAGCAAAGTAGAGGAAATATGAATTTCGCTCTGGACCCTTTGGAAGGGTCAGGAGCGAAATTCTTGTCTTGGTCAAAACTCCTTCACTCTTTCACATTCTATCACTTGAAAAGGCAAAGATATATCATTTACGTCCACTATGTCCAAGAAAAAAGACTTTTTAGTGCAAACAAAGAGGAAAAAGGTCCCTTCTAAGAATTTCGCTCTAGATCCTTTGGAAGGGTCAGGAGCGAAATTCTAGTTTTGTTTGATTTCCTACCTTTTTCATCCAATCCATCTTCAAAATTTGATCAAATTTGCTCTCCTCTCGCCGCATCCAAGTCTATTTGTCATCCACTTGGCTCCAAAATCTTCATTTTCAATGCCTTAGGCCAAAATTGAGGGTCAAATGAGGATTTCGCTCTGGACCCTTTGGAAGGGTCAGGAGTGAAATTCTGGTTTTAGGCTAGTCTTTCACTTCTTTTTCCCTTTCATGTCTTGGACACACTTTGTTAGGCTTTCTTCCATCATGATCATCCAAATTTGCTCTTCAAGTCGACATATAACTCAAGGTTTTTTGAAAAATAGGGTTTTACATGAATTTTGTTCTGGATCCTTTGGAAGGGTCAGGAGTGAAATTCACCCTTAGGCCATGATCCTGACTTCATTTTTCTCATTTCCTCATTCAAACAAGTGCTTTTAGCTTCCTTCAAGCCTAGGAATGGGCTAGCTTAGAGTTTGGGTCAGGGTGGAGTGTCTTGTGGAGGAATTCGCTCTGGACCCTTTGGAAGGGTCAGGAGCAAAATCCTAGTCTTGGCATGATTTCCTCTAAGATTGACTTGACTTTTACATCCAGACTCATCCCTTGATGCATAACTTATCTGTTTCCTTGCCAATTCGCTCAACAATTCTTAAAATCGCCTCTTGAATCTTCACTTTGCCACTGGCTCTGTTTTATTGACTCCGACTCGACATAAGAGAAGACTTTGACTCGAAAACCAACAACCCTGACCTATCTTGACTTACGACTTTTATCCCTTTTGCACAATTTATCCATTTTCCATCTCCTGAAAGGCAAGATCCTTCTAAGGTAACACTAGGGTTCAAGGCAGACAACATATGACTTCCCCAAGCCCAGGTTAAATTTAGCTCTGAAAGAAACCCTGGATGAGCTTTTCAAAGGAAACCCTAATCTACCCAGCCCAGGCGACCACTAACTCACTCAAAGCACCTAGCAAGCAGAGAAAAAACCTAGCTAAGGGAAAGCAACACCCAAGAAAAAAGAGGGGGTCCCCATCCTGATGGGGCGATGTGTGAAATGGTCACAACAGAACCCCAATCATAGGGAGGAGAATAAGGGCGACAAGAAGAGGGGAACGGCTATAGGATTCCTCACTAGGTACACCCCCCTCATATGGATGGCAAAGGTCCACATGAGGCCAAGAGGGATGGTATATCCGCTCTTGGGCCTAGGGTAGAGGATCGTTTAGGCACCCTAACATGCCTCCTTATTATAATTCTCCTAGGGTTGAATTCCATTAATAAATTAGGTATTGTTGTGACGTTTTCACACATCGCCCCATTGCAAATGGGGACCCCTACTTTTTCGCTTTCTAAGTTAGTTGTCTAGTAGTGTCTTTAGCTATTAACCTTTTACTTGAGGAGGTGTAGTGCCTCAGGTTGTTAGGAAGTGATCAAGTCATGTCTCTCTCTTTAAGTGGAATTGAGGTCAATTTAGCTTTCAATGCATCGGTGATGAGCGATTTATAATGATCATTTCATTTGATCATCACCATGTGACTCTCAAGTTCTAGGATAGGAATGTTGAGTCTAAGTGTGGAGAACTGTTTGACAAAGTGGAATGCTTGGGGAGAGGGTGGTCAAGGCATTAGAAATGATGAAGAAGCCTTGTAGAGATGAGGTTACTCTTATGAGTTGAAGGGAGAGCCCTTGAAGTTGGATGAGGTAAGTAATGGAAGCAGCAAAAGGCGCAAATCAAGTCACTTCCAGTAGGGGTCAAAATCCCCGACACTTCCAATGACACCCAAAATCCACGTCCAGCCTTTGCCACTACCAGCGACACCCTAAATTCTCGACCAGCTTCTTGGAGTCACTACCTGTGACCCTCCAAAAGTCCGACCACCCTGGGATGACTTCCACTTGCTAACAAAATCTCCAGCCTGCCTTCACATCAACTTCCAGTGGCACCCAAAAGGCCTGATCTGTCTTAGACTACTGCCATTTCACTGCCAAGAGCCCGCCTTAGATACATATGCCTTCCTTTTGCTGAGATCAATGCTTGGTGAAGTTGAATACTTAGTGATTTGAAGGATAGTCTTGCTTGAGATTGGTTAAGTCAGTTAAGAGGGAGTGGAAGTGCATTGAAAGTTCATTTGAGCAAGTTATATTGACAACTTTAGAGTCACTGTTAGTGACCCCTCAAATCCTCGACCATCATGTTCACTTCCAGTGACACCCTAAATCCATGACACTTCTAGTGACACCCTAAATCCCCGACCAGCCTCTTCAAGTCACTTCCAGTGACCCTCCAAAAGTTCAACCAGCTTACAAGCATTTGCAGTTGGCTGTCAAAAGCCCGATCAGGAAGAATATGTCCTTATACTTGGTGAGTTGAACGTTGATTGAAGTGAATATTTGAAGTTTTGAAGGTTAATGCTGTCTTAGGTTGGTGAAGTTTGCTAAGAGTGAGTGGAAGTCTTTGAAATGCTAAATGAGCAAGTTACATTCATGCATTGAAGTCACTTCCATTGACCCTCAAAATCCACGATCTGCCTGAAGTCACTTCCACTTGCCTCCAAAAGGCAGGATCTGCTGATGGTGACTTCCAGTAGGATCCTAAAAGTCCAACCTTGCCATGATTTCCAGTAGGACCCTAAAAGTCCGACCTGCCAGTAAGCACTTCCACTTGAGGGTGAAAACCACAACCTACTTGATTACCACTTCCACTCACCCTCCAATTCCATGACCAAGCTGACCACTTACACTTCATGGCAATAGTGATTTCCAGTAGCACCTGAAATCCACGGCCTGCTATAGTGCACTTCAGTGCGTCATCAAAACCCCAACCTGCTATAATGCACTTCCAGTGCCTCATCAAAACCCCAACCTGCTGTAGAACACTTCCAGTTGCTCCTAAAATTGACGATCAGGCATGAATCTAGATAAGAATCAGGCTTCAAACACAAAAAAACTCAAGACTTGTAACTCAGAAATTTGACCTTCAAGCATCAAAATCAGACTCAAATTGATGGAAATCAGATCAAAAGAACGAAAATCAGAAATCAGTCCTCATTTCTAGATGAAGCACTTGATTATTTAGGTGTTTCTCCTGATGTTTGATACAAGGTATTGTGGCTGGTCTTTCGGGTTTGACACAAGGAGCCCAAGAAGAGGTTCAAGGTTGGATGCGAGTCAACATCGGAAGGAACTAGTTCACATAAGGATCAAGGATCAAGACAAAGGTCTTCACAAGGCAAAGGTGGATCAGCATTCAAGAAATATATAACATCAAGACAGGGAACACACTACAAAGAAGGTGGAGAGAAGATATCACAATATGAAAAAATCTAACAAGGCATGGAAGCAGATTGCTCCACTTGATGAACACTCCAGCATTCATCAACCTTGCAAGAGAGAGTTGTCATGACCTCATGTTGTGCATATGCAATGATCAGCACCTTCAAGGATGCCGTTGAATGAAAGATGAAAAGACAACGATGAGCATGCAAGATCAAGAGTTAAAATATTCAAGGACATCATATTGATGATGAGGAAGATGTTAAGGCAATCTTGTATTTCCTTCGGAAATCCAAGAAATCGCTGCCAGTATAGCAAGAATAATCTAAGACGGAGGCTTCAGGTGAAGGTGCTCAAGTCAGAGAGATGATGCAATTTGGGAATATCTTCCACCACCACCACAGTCACTGCAGGCAATTGGAAATGTTGAGTATCAAGAGATATGGCCTGAATCACAAACTCTTGTAATGAGTTTCAAGGAGCACATAGCTGAGGTGGCGCCTAGTCATCACCAACCCACCTTAACACATCATTCCAATTCAAGGCGTCTAGATTCAATGCACTTGACTCATCCAACAAGGTGGATAGCTACCACATATCGGCACAAAGTTTGATGTACCTACCCTCATCATCTATTGGTCATATTTTCAAGGAAAGACGTGTCCTAAAAATGTAGTATTATCATTGGTCAAGCATCAAATGCTATGTAATGGGTGTAACAAACCCTAATTAGGGTTTTTATCTTTCAATCTTGGTCATTGATGTAGATTTGATCCCGGCCATTCAATTGTAATGAGAGCACTATAAAAGGCTCCACTCTCTCATTTGTAAAGGTTGATAGTTAATAGTCAATAGTTAGATAGCAGCTAGAGTAGAGTAGGAGAAAAGGAGATTGTTGCCAAGACTTTGTTGCAAGAAGCATATTATTTTCATTGAAGATATGGTGAATTTCATGTGTTGATTCGACATTTGCATGATCTCTACTTCTCATTTATTTTCATGTTGATTAGATGGATGAAAGCTATTATGGATGATTAATGGTAAATTCTTATGTTCATACTACTAGTATTTTGCTGATTGTGAAGTATCTTGCGTGGTCAACTGAACTCTCTTCATGAGCTTAACTTTGATTGCTACTCACTCATTGATATGCATTGCATTGATGGTGTCTGTGCCGTTGGTAGCAATTTGAACATCATTTTGCTCTCCTTAGAAGATTGCACTAAACTTTGTAGAGTTGTTGCTTTACATGGCAAAGCAAAGTCTAGTTGAATTTCACTAAGTCATCTATAGTTTCTTACGTTCCAGGATTAGACTAGCCTTCTAAACCCTATCTCTTTTATCTTTTATTAAAGTCAAGTAAATTTCCACGTTCCAGCAACATTCAAACATTCTAGTTCAACATAAGTCCCCCTTGTGATTCCAGCAATATCACATCATACACATTGAGTCTATCTAAGAGCATGTCAAGACTTGACATTCGGAACCTTGGAGTCATCCCATTTGATCACGAAGTTTAGCACTTGGGAGGATTTTGTTCAAGAGGATAGAATACTAAGTATTTTATTCTGTGTTGCATAGTGCATAAAAAATACATCAACAGGTATATCTTATGATTAAGTTAATGTTCCTAACGCTAGTAGGGAAGATCTATGCTTTTGATTTAAAATAATGTTTCTAATAGGAAAGATCTATTTAAAATAATGTTTCTAATAGGAAAGATGTCAACCAGGTAAATGATATCACTAACTCTGTTCCATTTCTTGTTTTACTTGGAATTGTGATTTAGGGCAAAAACTAGGGCATTTATAAAATGGGACATTACACATGTATGCACACAGATACAGACACAAAAAATACACGCACAAACACACACAGACACAGACACACAAACAGACAGGCACACATACACAAATTTGCATACAAACAGATGCACAAATATATATAGACCCCCATACATTCATAAAGGAGACACTTGGAGACCAAAAACAGATTGTACCTGGGCTGTTTAGAAATGTGAATCGGCCTAGTTTCATGAGCTAGATTGAGCTGGGTATGGGTATGTGGAGCCCAGGGGCAGAACCTTGTAACTTGGTTCATGAGCAATAACTGTTCCTGCTATTCCCTTCATAAAACCCACTTGCCCATCTGAAATAACATTTGGCAGATATTCTTCATATTTTCTATTACTTGGGAAATTATGTCATAGACCTTGTTGCACAAGCAAAATGGCATTGTGTTTTTTCAGTACTTTTCTACTTCGCTGGACTCTTGAATGGCTGCAATAAAATTTGTGAGGAAACCAATTGGGAATCCATCCAAATCAGGGGATCTATCCCCATTGAAAGAAAAACAACTTGATGGACCTCTTCCTCACTAATGGGTTTATTAAAAGCTTTTGTCTGCTTCAAAGTTTATTCTGGAATGGATTGCAAGAGGTATTCTTAATATTCACCCCCACTGAATGTTCAACCCAGATAAAATACCAACAAATAGATTATTACTTCTTTACTGATTTTGTACGGATCATGAATCTGTCCATCTGGCATGATGATTTTTGTAATATTATTAATTTTTCTTGTAATGACTGCATATTTGAGGAAAAACATGTCTTTCTATCTGTAATGTCCCCTCTCTGATTTAAACTCTGACTACACTATAAAAGATACAGGCGACTATTAATAACTGCGACACCTACAGCCTCCGAGCATGATCAATTGTAGAAGTATATGCTATAAACATGGTGCAGGTGTGTTAGCTAGGATAGTGGAATTACCAGCCTTAAGAAAGAAACAAGCTATATTATAAAATGAAATTACGATTAAAGTTTATTTTTTAAATAATCAAAGGACATTTGAAGAGGTACGTCTCTTAGAGGAAAAATCTTAGAGAGTCCAAGCAAGGAGTAGGTATGATTGAAAAAATATTTTATTATCTGATTTCTACTCATTATGGAGCTTGGAGCTATGGTTCAATTAACTTGAGGATGAAACCCCTCTAGGTTAGGAATTGGAGGATGAAAACTCACGATTCTTTCGAGTGATTTCACACGGAGATCACCATTGTCAATGTGCAAATTTGATAATTATCAGAATATCAATCAGGAAAATTATAGTTTCCTGCAAATATAGAAATTAAAACTTAAACTTGATTAGATATTCCAAAATATTCCCTTTGGGATAGTAAAAATATCAAACGAGATAAATATGCTATCAGCTTTTTTCAATCACCTTTCTCCAGATTTCCACTTCTGGTGGATTTCTTCCATTAGTAACACAGTTGAGGTCATTTAAAAGGGTTTTCTCCTTTGTCAGTGTGTTCGCAGTGATCCTATTTGCTGCTGCCTCTTCTTGATTGGGTTCCAGCTCCTTTCGACGATCTTTTTACCTTTCAAAAGATATTATTGAATTTGATTTTTTTTTCTTGTTTTTGTTTAGGTAAGTAGGGGAATTGGCAGCCCAGTGACCTGGATCAGCCTGGCATGAACACCTGCATGAATGCGGTGATCAACAGGGCGAGCCCCTATAACCCTAGGCTGGACTAGAATGCCCCCAGCCCTAGCTGATAAGTGAATGGGATTTGAACTCAGGTGGGCAAACTGCCACACACTTAGAGTGAGCAGCCGCACCACATGAGCTAAACCTTGGGGGTGATGTTATTGAATTTGTTACTTTCAAATGTCTGACCTCTTCCTTAATTAAACTGAGCTTTTTTACCAAAGAATACATCCTGAAGCCAGATAATCTGTACTTCCACAGTTCCACCAATACTTTTATGTTGCATATGAGAGATTCATGACATCAGCATTGGATCATATTTGAAGGGGGGCCCTTTTTGCTTTATCAATTTGCAGATATTCAATGAGATGGGCTAGTGATCAGATTTTGCCCTTTGCAAAAGTTCAAATTCGATAGGAACATCAGGTTGCATTTTGCAAACAATTTGATTCTAACAAGAAACAATCCAGGTGTTCTGCCCTGAAGTATCTGCAAATTATCCTTTCATTTCAATTAATTACTATTTCTGGGCTCAATATACAAGGCTAGGGCCAAGTTCTAAGTGTTTAGTGGAATTAAAGAGTTATTTATAATTATTAACTACCTTAGCCATACAAGGTCTGCTGCACTGTGGTCCAGTTCTCAAGATGGGGTGTCACCATGTAAGCAACTAGAGTTCAAATCCATGTGGGCTTAGAGCCAACTGATTTTTGAAGTTCCTCAGTCCGACTAGTTGGCATTAACCCCAAAAGATGTTGACTGTAGTGTATTGTAGATAATTTGGTGTGGTTTCGAGATAAATAAAATAAGCAACTCATCACAATGTAAATACTAAGTATTTCCTTAAGTGAAAATGATGGACTAGATTCCATTGAAGTTAGTGAAATACTTCTTACTTGGGTTATTTTCTTGCTGATTCCATATCCACAGATGAATTAAACTGAGCACTATATATCAATCAGCATGACTTCTTGTAATGACATTAAAGTTTATGGACACATATTTTGCGATTTGGGGAAAATGCACAGATATGTATCATGCTGAGTTTGTTATATGTCTATAGAATTATTTACCAGGATCCTGTGTGAATTGGCTATATTCAGATAAAAACTTAACTGAATTCGAAAGAATAGTTGATTATTGTTTTCTGTCAAAGAAATTCTAAGTCTTAACTCAGTTTTGTTGAAGTGAGACAGGTTGCAAAAGTTGTTGGTTGAGTTTAAATGGGGGAGAAGTTCCCTTGCTGCATTTATGAAAAGTATTCTAAGTATTTTTGCTTGCAAGTTGTCACTACTCAATTCAAACTTTCTGAAAAGATAGCTTTTCTCGAGCTCCTAGGAAACCTATCTACTATTTTTGTCACATGCCTTGTCTCCTCCACTCACCTCAAAGGCTCCTCAGATTGATCTCCAAGTGGGCCTAAAAGAATCCAAATGGCTTTACCCTCCTAAAATTGCTGAGATTCACAAGACATTTTGAGACATGGATCATGATGTAGAGACTTTCTTTCATTTAGGAGAGAACCAGTGCCCCATAAAAACAACAATATGAATTATTTTTTTTCTTTTCGTTCTTTCACATTTGCTGGGCAGAGAGAGGGTCAGGGAAAGAAATTGCTGTTTCCTTTGATCTTTGTGAATTTAAGGTCAAATCTCCATGCTTACAAGTCAAAATATCTATAGTTTGGTGTTTGGACTTATTATTGTTAGTGTAGTTATTTCTTTTTCCAACACATTAAGCTTGCTTAGGTTATAACTGTTCGGTTTAAGATGTTATTTACTATGTATTATTTATGCATCTCCAACACAATTGGAAAGTGCCCTTGGACGCCTAGGGTGTAATTGGAAAATAATTTGAAATTTAGATTCTCTGGGAATCTTGACATTAGTTGTTATATGCATTCATTAAGGAGAGGGAGCACAATGGTGGTTGTTACTGTTGACTTTGGACTCACTATATGCAGTTTCCCAATTCTAGGTGCTAGGGGAGTAGAGGATCTTTGCATATTGGTTCATATGGTTTGCTTATTTTATTCTTATTGTTGAAACTTGATTTTATGCAATCACATAATCATCATACTGTGATTCTTTGATAGACAATTAAAATTTTGGATTTGTATACACTATAACAGACTTTATTACATTAGTTTTACTGTGTTTCTCAATAATAAGAAGTGGTAATTATGAGAGCGTATGGCATTTTCTATAAGAGACATATGTAACTCCCACCTATTCTTGGTAGTTGGAGTTACTTGTTCTCTTGGATGTATATGTCACTTCTTTTAAATATTTGTTTGTCTTCTACCAAGTAGCTTCTACTGTTTTTTTGGCATCTTCCTAGTAGGTGTAACTCTCGCCCATTTCTAGCTAGTAGTTGGAGTTACTCCACCTATTTGTTGTATTTGCCTTGATTTTATCTATACATACTACAGTCATCATTGATTTTTGGTGATGGATCTTTTATGCTGTTTGCATATCATTTGTATTACTGTTAAGTGTTAACTATCTTTGTTCTACTAATTTGATTCTAGGATCATTTGTTTAAATATTTCTATTGTATCTTATCCTACACTAGGTCTTGGATTGTTTCTTTGCAGAATCTAACAATTGTTACATATTTTCATCAGTTTGCAAAGAAGAAAAATCATTTTCTTTTGTAAAATGTCTTATATTTACGACTTTTTAACTTGTCAAGTTTGGGTTGGCCCAGGAGTTGAGTCTGAGCTGATGTCAAGTCTTGTAACTATGAGTAAAACAATCTGTTTGAATAGATGAGTTTAGTTTAACTCTGAGGATCAATTTCAAATGATCATTATTTAAGAAAAAGTTTTGCTATTTTACTTGTCAATATATATTGGGTACTGCCAAGCAATTTTGGTAAGACAAGACTACAATTGATCTGAATTATTTTGTCAATTCAGAGGACAATACCCAAAGCAGAATTTGTGGTATTGTAAACAAATAATAAATCATGTAAAAAAAATTATTTCATTGCAAACATGTAAGAACCATACAATTTTTTTTGGCAAAACTCTGTGAAAGAGAGTTGTGTGCCCTTGAATTTATCCCATTTGGGCAAACTCTGTAAAAGAGAGTTGTATGCCTGGAATGTATCCAATTTGGGCAAACTCTGTAAAAGAGAGTTGTATGCCTGAGCTTGTAAAATTTAGGCAATCTTGTGAAGGAGCGTATGCCTATAACTCTGTAACTCCATCCAACTCCTTGCAATTGGATTCGAATTGGGCTTATTTATAAGCTTTCAAAGAAGCTAAACAGCCACTACATTTATGTTTACATCGGAAGTCGAAAAGACAATCCAGTATTGAAAGGTTATTACTGATTTCAATTATTTTGTCAATTCAGAGGACAATACCCAAAGCAGAATTTGTGGTATTGTAAACAAATAATAAATCATGTAAAAAAAAATTATTTCATTGAAAACATGTAAGAACCATACAATTTTTTTTGGCAAAACTCTGTGAAAGAGAGTTGTGTGCCCTTGAATTTATCCCATTTAGGCAAACTCTGTAAAAGAGAGTTGTATGCCTGGAATGTATCCAATTTGGGCAAACTCTGTAAAAGAGAGTTGTATGCTTGAGCCTGTAAAATTTAGGCAATCTTGTGAAGGAGCGTATGCCTATAACTCTGTAACTCCATAACTCTCCAACTCCTTGCAATTGGATTCGAATTGGGCTTATTTATAAGCTTTCAAAGAAGCTAAACAGCCACTACATTTATGTTTACATCGGAAGTCGAAAAGACAATCCAGTATTGAAAGGTTATTACATTTATATGAGAAAAAAATTAATTAAAGATTAAAATATTTAATTCTCTGACTGATTTCTGATCATTACTCCCTCCTTGAAAGACAATGGGCCCCATTGCTCGATCATCTTCCAAATAAAATTCTGCCATGTAACTTGAAAGTGCTAGTGAGACTCTCGAGAGAATAATCGCTTCTTCTTGATCTGCTGTAGCAGCGGGAGCCTGGTCAGCTTGAGGCGTAACAGCTACTGGTTCCTTGGTAGATGTTGCAGTAGCTTCCTTGTTTCCTTCTGCTGAAGACGAAGACAAGGAAGAGTTTGGCGTAGTATGGGCAGCGGCTCATTGGCTGTAGATGCACTTGCAGCAATCGAAAATGGCTCTGATACCACTGATCTGAATTATTTTGTCAATTCAGAGGACAATACCCAAAGCAGAATTTGTGGTATTGTAAACAAATAATAAATCATGTAAAAAAAATTTATTTTATTGAAAACATTTAAGAACCATACAATTTTTTTTTGGCAAAACTCTGTGAAAGAGAGTTGTGTGCCCTTAAATTTATCCCATTTAGGCAAACTCTGTAAAAGAGAGTTGTATGCCTGGACTGTATCCAATTTGGGCAAACTTTGTAAAAGAGAGTTGTATACCTGAGCCTGTAAAATTTAGGCAATCTTGTGAAGGAGCGTATGCCTATAACTCTGTAACTCAATAACTCTCCAACTCCTTGCAATTGGATTCGAATTGGGCTTATTTATAAGCTTTCAAAGAAGCTAAACAACCACTACATTTATGTTTACATCGGAAGTCGAAAAGACAATCCAGTATTGAAAGGTTATTACATTTATATGAGAACAAAAATTAATTAAAGATTAAAATATTTAATTCTCTGACTTATTTCTGATCAACAATCTACCTGTTTTTTGTATCTCAAAGTAGAGTAGCATTAAATATTCACACTCCATATCAGTAATTGCATAAAAGCTTTTGGAGAATAAATGTTCAATAACTTCTACGTCTTAGACATTTTAGATCACATTCTATGATCCATCATCAGAATAACTAAGGCAAAAGAGTGAGAGGAATGCAGATTCCAGTCACACTTGTATGGTGCTTAGGATGTCAAGTAAGGTTGGCTACCTAGAGAAACACAAGAGTGGCAGGTCAAATGTGTAATATAATAATAGTAATTATATGTTTTTAAAATTTAGTGATATTGATGAATAGAATTTTAAGGGCAGTAAGATAATTTTTGGTGCAATAGTAATTAATAAATGGTGATAAATTGCACGGAATTAAACAAGTAGAAAAAGGTTTAGTGTAGAACTGCAAAATACATGTATAGTAACATGGAAGGAAATGCGACAAGCGTAAATATTAATATTAGTATATTGACAGTTCATGAGTGTCCAAGTGCTTTGATATATGACAGATTTTTGGAATAATAATAAGTTGAAGGATGTTAATGTAAATAAACTTAAGTCGAAAAATAAAAGAGTTAAATGATCATTGTATTATGTATGATTTGGAGAGTATGGTGAGAAAAAAATGAAGGACAAACCAAGAAAAGTGTGAACAGAGTAGAGGGAGATAATAGTAAAGGAATTTTTTAAGGAGTAAATGAGATGAATGTAAAAGGACTAAAGGATGAAGAAAAAATTAGACACAAAGAAAAGGATCAAATTCAACAAAGAAATTAAGGCAAAATAATCTGGGAAAAAGAGTGAAAATGATATAGGAGAGAGACAGAAAAATTCAGTTTGCTTATAAACTGAAGGGGAAGACGTTGAGAAGGAAAGTAGTAGGTGTTATGGTGGGTGGGGGGTGTGGGACAGTGGGATAACTTTAAAAGCTGGGAGGAATAAGGAGCTGGGGACAATAAATGTACAGATGATAAATTTCTCGGTTCTCACCATAATATGTAATATATTGAAAATTACATGCCTTTACAAGCCATCCTAATTCAACATTGATGCTTGCAAATAAACCCCTTGTTATCTAGAAAATTTACTAGATTGGTATGATGTGTAATGCCCCAGAAATGTTGTTTTATAATAGTTAGTAAGTCTAGAATTAAAAAATGTGGATTAACTGCATGATGCCATCCAGTGAATTGATTTTTTTTTTTGTATAATTTGTACTGCAGGAACGGGACAAGCTTGTTGCTGAAATGATGAGATTCATGCTTTTCAAAAATCATCAACACCCTGGTGTTCCTGTAAGGAGGGAAGAGCTAACGCAGATTGTCACTAAGAACTATCGTCAAAGAAATCTTCCAAATCTAGTAATTAATCAGGCTCAAAAGAAATTTGCAAGTATTTTTGGCTATGAAATGAAGGAACTACAGCGTTCTCGATCTTCAAAGGACAATCTAGCCCGTGGTAGTCAACAAAGTAAGTTTTAGAGGTTTTTTTTTAATGTAATTAATTGTTCGGAAATGATCATTAATTGCATGTGCTTTAAAGTAGGTCATCCATGTGGTACATGCAGGCACAACTGAGGTCAAATCATATGTTTTAAAAAGTATGTTGAAAGAGGAGCTTCGAACCAGATTTGTTGAGGACAAGGACAGTTCACAACTCCTTGGATTGACTTTTGTTGTAGTTGGCATTCTGCAACTCTCTGGAGGCAAAATTCCAGAAGGTAAACTTTAGAAACAAATACAACACTTCTTTAAGGTGCTTATAGTGATATTCAAAATTTAAGCTTCCCCAATATCTTTTGCCAACAGAAACATTATGGCAACACCTGAGGAGACTAGGGCTGGATGAGCATGAGGAAAGACATCCTGTTTTTGGAAATGTAAAACAGGCAATAGAGACAATAACCAAGCAGAGGTAAAAATTGATGTTCAGTAATTAAGGTGCACAACGTTGGTTTGGATGGCTTCAGATATTTGGTGGAAAGAATTATATCATGAACTTTAAGAACTTTTTATGTATAGTTGGCTTATAATTATTTGATTTATTGTCCTTTGCAAGTAGGGTGGAGTAGGTTGTTTTAAATACTTCCAGAAGATTTTGTATTAGAATGACATGCCAATCTATGGAAGAATGGAAAATCTGATCAAGAAGCTTGGTTATTTAAAATAATGGTTTAGAATGTTTGCTGTGATCAAGACGGGTTATGATCATCAAGACTTTCAATCCTCCAGCAAAAACGAGTCTGCCATTAAAGGATATTTAATAAGTTAAAAGAACATCTTTAAGTTTTTATACACATGTGGTAAATTTAATGCAAAATTCTATTCTACACTTTAATATTATAGTTTACTTCTCAACCCCTTACACATTGTCAGTGTACATCATAAGCTCCATTTGATTGCAACAGACAAAAAAGTAGTCCATTAAATTAAATTTTGAAATGCATAACAACTCCATTGAAAATTTAATTACCCTAGATTTTCTCCCAGAGTTGAGATGCTATTAGTATTTGGGATAATAGTTAGATGGTAAATCCATTTTGCTTCAAATTAAATATGTTACTATAATTAATATTTTTGTCTTTTATGTTTCTATCCTATTTTTAAATAAGTGGATATATATTATAAACAATAGAAACGATGTATGCATAGCATGGCCTGAAATGCTGGAATCCAATAAAACTATGCAGTTGTTTGCAGAAGAAGATTGAAATTTGATTCAATGTGAGCAAAACACTTTTAAATATCAAATATATGCCTCTTTTAAGAAATAGAAATTTGTAAATAAGGATTGGAGCTATAATTTGTTGGAAATCATATATTCAATTCATAAGTTCTATCAAGTTGTTGTTCCATACAAACCTTCCTTATTATGCACAACATTACAACTAGCGACTAAGCTAGGTTGGTGGGTCATAGTTACACTCTCAATCTCAAAATTACAAAGCTCTCAGGAAGAAGAAGGTAGATGGTAAAAAGCTGCAAAACTAAGGAGTAAAAGTTATCTTTCATTCTTTTGATGCCATAGTGCACCTCTAATCCTTTTCAATGATTGCTTATGATGGTGGATATCTTTTGGATGTGGTATCTAAATGGAGATTCATTCTCATTGCGATTGCTAACATCCTACCATTTTACAGTTGAAGTCAAGTTTTTGCAGTGTACCATGACAAAAAAGTAGTCATGCCTTTGTTTGGATAAAGATAAACCACCTATAAAATCCATTGGGATGCTCTCCATGATCTACTTGTAACTACTAGTACAACCCAAGCTTCCTATTGCTGTGTGTAATCCACCTACAAAGTCCATATTGAGGCTTTCCCATACTCTAGCCCAAACTTTGTATTGCCATGTGTTGTGCTAGTTGCACACACGCCCATGCTTCAGGGAACCCCCGTCTTTTTGTCTACCCGAATGGGAGAGGGAGGGCCATAGGAAAGTTTGGATCTTTCGTGCGTCTTTTGTTTTTTGTGTAATCTCGTGAAACCCCGAATTGCTAGCTTAGGCAGGTTGGGTGTTTGGAATCAAAGCCCTATAATCGTGAAATTCTCCAATACGAAAACCAAATTCGCGTGTTGAAGCCCGAAAGTCTGATTTGTTTGTATCAGAAGGGAAGGGCGTTTAGGGTAAAAGGTAAGTTGTGTATTCCAAATCGCACAAAATCTCTTAGAGTGTTGAAGTAACATGGGTTGGGCATTCAAAACGTCCAAGTTTAAGGTTGCCCATTCCAAGCTGAAAATCCGAATTTGTAGAGCAAAAGAAAACCAAAGTTCACGCATAATGTCCATAAAAGCCGAAAAGCTTAGGAAAGTGTAAAATTGCGCAAAACTACCTCATTGACCCGAAAATGAAAAGCAAGCTTCAAAATCACGCAATATCGGCTTATAAGCCGAAAATAATGAAGAGTCTAAATCGCCCTAATCTCCCTCATAGGCCGAAAAGGTTAAATACGCACAATCTACTTCATTTAGCCGAAAATGATGAAAAGAACTAAAGTCGCGCATTTTAGTCAATTTGGCCAAAAATGAGACCAATCTCCAAATTCGCGCACTAAGGCTTTGTAAGCCGAAGGTGACCAAAGACATTAATGTTGCGCCATAGCCCCATTCAACTGAAAATCTCCAAATTCGTGCAAAGTTACTTCCTAGGCCAAAAAAGTAAGAGGACAAAATTGCAAATTTTTTCTCCACCGAATTTCATCACAAAGACATAGGGGAGTTTTAAAGTTAAAACTAAAGTCACGTGATTCGGCCTCTAAGGTCGAAAACTTTAAAAAGCTCCCACTTCGGCTTAAAATGCCGAAGTTTGCAAACTCAAGGAAAAATCACACAAAACCCCCTGAAAATCGCGAGTCATCCAAATAGGCCGAAAATTCTCACGAGCTGAAAATGCCGAAATAACCATTGCATAATACAAAGTCGAGTCAAAGCCAAAATAATAAAAAAAAATGCCAGGGTAATATAAAAAATGAATCACAACGAAAAGTCGGCTATTTTATACGTTTTGCAAGAAGAAAGGCAAAATTTCACAAAATACATCAAGGACCAACTATCATGTTAAGAGAGAAAGGGGCCTTTAAAATTAAAAGTCGCTCAAAACAATTGAAATAGTCGAATTTTATCATAAGACAAAGGGCGTTCAAAACAAAATTTAGGCCTTTAATTGTATTTTGGGGGAAAGGAAACAAAGTTCGCTCATTCCAAGTTAATGGTCAAATTTCACTGTCAGAGAGGAGGCATTTGAACTACAGAGCCTTACATTACCTAAATAGATTTAATTTTTGTTAAATTAATTTATTTAATTTTTCAAAATGATTAATCCAAGGTGGAATTCATTGTCTGCAGGACGACATCAGGAAGAGCTAGAGCGTCAACGTGAAGCGCAAATTGGAGACGCAATCGCGAGCAACGCCGGGAAGCAAGAATGAAGAGCGCATTGCAAAGGATCAAAACCAAGCATGGGGAAGTCCACCCGCCAGATCAAAGACAAGGAACACTTAGAATGCCACCAAATATGCATTCTCAGAAGGATACACATATGGATTTAACTCCAGAAATTGATTTTTTGAAAACTGAACTTGTTTAATGTAAACAACTGCTTGTGGGTCCTACCTAATGGATTCAAAATGAGGGGACACATATCAGTTATGTCCAATTACCTGATTGACCAGATTAAAGCCAAACAGTTGTAGGTAGTTGGAAATGTGGTTGGGAGGATAACTGATAGTAACTAGGCATGGGTTAAAGCTGCTAGGCTTCTAGAAGGCAGATCAGGACTGTTGGATGTAGTCAATCCTGACCTTTGATTCAATTTGTAAAATCTATAAAAGGCAGGATGCCTGTCATTGTAAAGGGTTAGATTTTTACAGTTAGATAGTTAGAGTTTTGGTAGAAGGTTAAAATTTAGTAGTTAGGAATAGAGTAGAAATGTTACAGAAATTATTGTAATAGCAACTAAAATCAATATATGGACATTGATTTGGTGTTTATCATCTTGGTTTTATTCTGTTTGCATGGTTTCCTTCAGTAGGTTTAGATAGATCCTTCCTGGTGTGCAGGTATTTGATGGATTTGGGTTCATACCATTGGGGATATGCTGATTGTGTATCCCTTTGTATGGTTAGTCTATGACTTTAAAATTGTGTTTAGTTCAATTGCAGGTGTCCGTCTGAGCTGCGCCAGAATTGGGTGCTTAGGCATGCACCTGTAGTCTGAAAATCTTCTAAGTCCCCTTGAAGATTGCACCGTTCTTGTGAGGTTGTGAGTTATTCTGGCCAAGAAGGGATTGGTTATGTCGAATCCATCTACTCGCACATCAGTCTTGTTAATTTTAGGTCTTCTAAACCCTTCTCCTTTGCTTTTATTCCCCAGCTTGAGAAACACAACATCTTAGGATGCAGACTCATTTGTTGAAAACGTAAGGCCCCTTGTGCTCCCAACAAAACACATCAACCGTTGAGCTATCCTGTAATCATGAACTGACATTTGGAACCTTGAAGTTGTCCCTATTGATCAATTAAAAACAGCATTAGGGATTCCTTACACAAGAGAGGATAGGATACTCAGCGAGAACATTCTATTCTGCGTTGGCTGAATAGAGTTGTAGCAATATGATTTTAGCCACGTCAACACTATGCTTGTGTTACATGATACACATACATGGATGAACACAGATGCATCCTCTCTCAGCTTTGGCCAAAGAACATATTACAGCAAATTTGCTACAGTTTTTCCTACCACAGGTTGATCCTATACATTTAGTGTGCTTCTCTCATGAGCTGAATTCTTCGTTCTTTAGGTACACATGGCTTGCCCAGTTTGTAGACTAGCCCTCCCTTGAGGTAGAAGTTAGTTTTTCTGTGATGTCTTCAATCAGAACCTTAGGAAATAGGTGATTTTTCAAACATGTGCAAGCTGAGACAATAATCAAATGCCAAGAATAGATTCCAAACCCTAGCTGATCAGCACCAATACAAAACCCTTGCAAATGAAATATGCAACTTCAAACAGTAAATTCAAACCCTTACATTGCTGATATACAACTTTAAATGCAATTTGAGCAATGGATCTGAGTAGTTTGTTTCAAAACACATCAAGTATAATTGTTGATATGATTGATATAAAGTTACAAACCCTATGAGCCCAAACTCATCAAATACAATTGCTGGCTCAGACTGATATAAACCCTAGGTTGTCAAATATTCTTAGAATTAATTACAATAGGAAACCCTTGAATTTGATTTTTATTCAACTGTAGCAGCTGGAAACAAGGTACAATGCTGATGAAATGATTCTGGAAACATAAATTCGGATTTACAGCAATGTATTTTTCACTTACAATGCTCCTTGTTGATTCAAACTAATAACTGATTTGATTTACTGAAAATGATATACAACTGTCTCACGCTAGGAAATCCCTGAAAAATGATGTTTTGGTGGCTGGTAAAAGGCTGCAACAGCTGGAAATGGTGATGATGGCCCCTCTTCAAGGGTGGTGCTCAAGATCTATGGCTTGAATAGTGGGGCACAGCAGTCCACAAGGCTGGAAAAGGTATTGCAGCTGCTGATATGAGTAAAAATTGACCTGAAACTTGCAGATCACAGCACCAATTGTGGTCTAAATGCCCTCAAAAGTGAGGTAGGAATGATTGACGCAGCAGCACATGATGATGGCGCACTGCTATGACAGAAAATATGCAGATCGCAGCACCAGAGTTGTATATCCAGCCCCAAAAATGGTATATCTTTTTCAAAATGATATTATTAGGGAGAAAGAAGAAAAGCTTAGTCTCTAGAACATTAGAATGCAGAGTTAGACCATCAAAATCGAGAGTTTGAGAAAGAGGAGTTGGAAATGGAAGGGAGAGATAAGAGAACCATGTCAGATGAAAACTCAGTTGAAGCATGTTATAATGTCCTTATTCAGTGGCACAACATTTGATAAATGTGATGGCACAATTGATGCAAACAATGCAGAACCAGAATGTTTCTAGGCCTACCTAGAATTATGATGGTGAGGGGAGTACCTCAGCAAACAACAATTACAAAAACTTTAATAGAACCATTATCAATTCTGCTGCAAAACCTTTCCAACTAACTTTCCTATGAAGGGAAGATGAACTGCTAGAAGTTGAAGCTTAGAATCCAGTGACGAATGAAATTACTGCTTGTTATGCTGAGTATAGAGCTCTTGCAATAGAGATTCAGGCATAAATGCTCCCTACACATTTCTGCAATTTGAAGATGAGAAATGTACCAAGATGTTGACGTGGCTAAAGTCGAATAACCAACTCCCTCTGGTCAATGCAGAATAGAATGTTCTTGCTGAGTGTTCTATCCTCACTTGAATAAGGGATCCCTAATGCTGTTCTAATTGATCAATGGGGACAACCTCAAGGTTCCAATTGTTAGGTCATGACAGCGGGATAGCTCAGTGATTTAATGTGTTTTGTTGGAAACACAAGGGGACTTACGTGGTTAGATAAAATCAGCTTTGGTTTCACAAGTTCCCTAAGACTCTACAGTCTTAACTTCATCAAACTATTCTTTGTCATGATGTTGTTTATGGCTTCAACTTTTAGATTAAAAAAAAGGGAAAAAAGGGGAGACAGAGGAAGAAAGAAACTAACTAATTTATCTAAAACAGCATATTCGGGTGAATAGATGAAAACCTTTGAAAAATCAGATCTAACTTTGACAACTAATATAGCACAACTATGTAAAATCTGATGCAATCTTAAAGGGAAACTAGATTTTCAAGCTATTAAACATGAATACAGAGCTTTTACATCCATTCATTCAACATTTAATAATCGAACTAAGCATATATTTTAGTTTAGACTAACCATACGGAGGGCATGGCAATCATGCAATCAGCCAGTCCTTAATGGTATGAACTTAAAGACTTCTATCAAATATTAACTTGAACACACTATCTGAAAACAAAATACATAGCATAAAATTAAATGGTGAAGAAGGAGACCATGCACTTACATAAAACTATAACAGCTTCAACTTCCATTAATTCTGTATAAATTTTGGTAGAGTTTCAGCAACAATTCTAGAACTTCTTACAAAAACAAGGGAACTCCAATCCCTTTATATAGGTTTCCTAAATTGGATGAATGGCCCAAATTTAATCATACAAGTGGCCCAGATTCATCCTCTAAGAGGTGGCTGCCCATACCTATTTAATAGGAAAAATATCTCCTTACCAACCACCAACTGACTAATAACTACCTATCATAAAGCTGCCCCCCCAAAAAGTGCACCTGCACGGAGCTCAAAATTTGCAAAAGCACTTTAGTGGTGGGAAGAAATAACTATTTCTGGAAAAGTGCCTTTTATGATCCTAAGGTTGACTTTTTCTCCAAAAAGTCAATTTCTCCATCCAAATGATCTTTCCAGATATCCCGGTTTGCTGTGCGTTCTGCCTGAACATATTTTTGAAACTTTATGCACATAGGGAACAATTCCTTACTAGGAGGAATAGGACGATTATCCATTTTGAACTGGATGCCCTCTCGATGGCTGTCCACAACTCTCAACTGCCCGAACCATTCTACCTGATAAGTCTCAAAACACAACACCTCTGTTTGCAGCTCGCTGACGAAGTCTATGTCAGCCGTGGAGTATGTGATTTTATCAATCTTTAACGTGCCATTCCAGCACGATATCATATCGCTCAACTCCATGTTATCATTCCAATCGGTGACCAACGCCTTGAGGACACTCTCGACAAAACTCCTGACATCGGACAAGGCTTCCTCACTTTCCTCCTACATTTTGCTGATGGTGCTTGCCATGTCAGTCTTTGTGCTAATAATCCAGTACCATTCTTTAAAAGTACTGATACTATGGGGATCCAGGATTGCTTGCAGCATGGGAATCCGGGTGAGAGTCCAGAATAAGGCTCTCATGATGGGTAGAGCCATACCAATCATTTCTTGAAATTTGACGTATTCTTTCTTGACCTCCAACATCTTCACACTGGTTGACTGTAGATCAATTGCCATGTTGACTGCATCCCTGATAACTTGCCTTCTTCTTACCTTGACGCTCTTGATCCATTCTCTAACTGCTTTAGCTGTATCGCGCACTCCCTCGAACTCGGCCATAGTTTTCTGCGCCAATGCCAATGGAGGAACGTGAGATTCGGTTGTATGTTGCAGCGGCCTTAGCAAGTCATCTATGTATCCCTCAACTTGCTCAACACGAGCCCGGTACATGTTACGTACATCAGTCATCTCATCCAGCTGTCGAAGAATGTTTTGAATAGTCTTGGAATTCTTCTCTCTCTTGCTCCTTCCCAGTTGGGATAGATGTGATGCTGTAATCAGCCAAGGCGACCTCTTTTGCTGGTTTATCCTTAGGTGGGGCAGCAATATGGATTGTCCGATTCCTTTGCTCGTCCGTGGTGATCTTAGAATAAGTTCTCGGCTTCTTTCCTCTGGCCTAAGATTCCCCTATCCGGGAAAATATGTCATCCAGGTTGATTGGTGGCTTGACAGTTGCCTTCCATTGGGCTCGGGCTATTAACCATTCGTGAGGGATGGTTTGTCTTGATGTGACTACCAACTCCCCACCTTGTTCTCTAGACGCCTCAGTGGACTCACTGCCTATCCGCGGTTGATCGGATGTAGAAGGTGGATTGGGCACTATATCTTGTCCTTTACTCACAGTTGAGTTTTCTCCCACCTCACTGAACAATTGTTGAGTAGCTTCTAATGGAGGTTGCTCCTCAGTCTCGTGGGGTTCTTCAGTTCTATCTTCCTCCTTTTCTCCTTCAACTATGGTATTATCCCTTGTGTCACCTCCTTCCTGCCGCGCCTCATGTCTGTCTTCTTGCTGCTTCTGCTTCTCACACCCTCTTTCTTGCGTGTGCTCTTGCTTGCTAGTCTCTTCACTTGGCATAATTTCCCCCTCCTCGACCTGCTTTTCAGGCCCATCCAAATTGATGATCTGTGTCTCTGTTTCTTGCTCATTAGACTGCTGCGGATCATTTGTCTCTAGTGGCTGATTTGCCTTTGCGACAACTAGATCATTTTGTAGAGGTGGGGTAGGTAGATGATCAAGTTCAATTACTTCATCGTCTGAGTTGGGGTCCTTAGATGAAGTGGCGACCTCTGGCCTTCTTATTGGGATCTTTTCCCACACATGGGCTTCGGGCGATTGACTGGGGTTTCTCTTTATCCTCTTTGATGTTCGGGTTCCCCTGCTGGCCTTTACTTTCTTTCTTTTCTTCTCAGGCTTTTTAACTTCCTCCTCCCTTGGCACACTTGACGCTTCGTCTTCTGGAGACTGGGACTCAAGGCTGCCCATCAGATTATATGCGAACTGGGTCCCCTCATGGGTTAGCCTCTCTATCTGCTGGTATAGCCAGCTATCTATATATCTTCGGGGACCTTCCATTATGGCTTCCAAATCTGTGATCGGGTCCTGAGCCCAGTTAATGGATGGTGGGAGGTCTTTGACTGCCTCATAATATTGGGTCTGCAAGCAATCCCCATAATCAACTATCTGATCTGGGACCTTGCGACACTCGAAAATTCTCATTTGTTGAATACTTAACCTTGAGTATTCTCGCCGATGGACCTCAAAGTCATCCAGGCAATTAGTCCAATAGTCCTCTATGGATGCTTTACTTCTGTAATGTCTGCCATAAGCCTTCTTCCCTAATCCAGTGGGGTCGAAGTACTTCTTGGAGAGGTGTTCTTGTAGGCAGTGTGATGCTATCTCGTCGAAGGATTCCTCGGCATGCATAGAGTTTTTGAAATACACATCATTTTTCCCTATGACCATTGGGAATGTGAATCCTGATTGCTTCTTCTCTCTGAGTATGTGCCCAGCTGGGTGTGCCTGTCTTGCAACTTCTAAGAGGACCATTCTATTTGACGGATAACAGGGAAGTCGAAATGGAGTTCCCTCGAAGCTTGAAATTCTGATATAGGAAAAATGAGGGAACTGTATGAACCATGCTCCATACTTCCATATCAGTGCATTTGCCTGCTTTGACAACCTTATATGCAATCCTCCTTGCATCATTTGGACCATGCGCATCGTGAATACGTCATTAATGCGCTCAAATTGGCCGATTGCATAAGCGATGTTGTTTTTCTCCCTTTGAGCTATGTTGTAATAATGCAATTGAGTTTAACAGTCGTATACCTTCACCTGATTTGGTCCATTCCCAATTTCCCCTGTTTGGATCAACCCTGGAAGCTGCTGATGTCTAGCAAACATGTAGACCAAGTAGGAAGTCATGGTGAAGTATTTCTTCTTTGCGAGCTCGACCAACTGTGTATGGATGTTGTCACTTATGATCTGAGCCCAATCGAACTTAGCCGTTCCATTGAAGACCTGCTCTGCGAAATAAAATATCCACTCCTCAAATAGGTTAGAGTGGGGGAGCCCCATGACTTGGCTAAGCAGTGTGACCATGTCCCCGTATTCCTCAACGAACTTGCTTCTATAGGTCTTTTTGACGATCCTAGTGCTGGGGGCTCTTCTTACTTTGAACCATTCTTCATTTACTAGTACCTTGCACTTATTGGGATTCATATCAAAAGCGAGTTGGGCCTCGTCTATGGTTGCCGCAGTGGTGCCCTCAAGAAGCGGGATGTCAAATGCTTCTCCTATGGCCTTTGGAGTAAAATCAACCATCACCATTCCATTTGCAACTACCACCGTGCTCTCCGGCCGATAGTGCTTTGCGGCCTCGACCACAAGCTCATAATTCTAAATTGCCGGTGGGAAACCTACAACCTATGCAATGTCGCTTTCTAGCATCTGCTTGGGCTTTCCGTATGCATTTGGAGCATATACCCTCTCTCATTCTCCAACATTCTCCCAATTGCTCTAGACCTTTGACTCTTTTATCACCCCCTGATACTGATACTGATACTTCATCTTTTCAAGCTTGCAGGGAATGTCAGTTTTGGTCGTCTGTGATGTCCCTAGTGCGTCAGGTGCCTTGGAAGATTCTACCACCTGATTAGGCATCTATCTTGCACAACTGGACACGAATTACAAGACGAGATAAGGTGAAAAACGCGGGTCAGTAGTGCCAAAAGACGACGTTAGCACTAAAATCGTTGATGAGCGAGATAATTCAAAATTTGAAAATATGTTAAAACATGCTATTTAATCAATCTGGGTTCTGTGTTTTGGAGATAAATGTAATTTGGATTCTGAAAATCAAGCTGTTTTGGTTTGAGCGAGTTTTCAAAATATTGTTGCTCCTTTTTTTGTGGATGTTGTGAAAGTTGGGAACACCTTTGGTTATCAGTGTTAAGTTTTCAATTTGTTTGCTTTGAATGTTTTGAGTGCATTTGGAAAACAATAATTTTACGTTTTGCAGTTTTAGACCAAAGTCCTTAAAGATTTGTCTAAGTTCAAAATTTCAGCTGGAAGCCGAATTTGACAGTAGGTATTATTGCTTGGGTGTTAAGTTTCAAAATTTACTTGGATTTGATTTGCATTTCAACCCTAGGTGTAAACAACATGATCATTTCACAAAATTTTAATCATTTGAAGGGGAAATTAGAACTTACCTGGCAGTGACCGTAGAGGTTTATTGATTGTGATTTTCTCCTAGACGCCAAACTCTTCAAATGCCCCTTATTTTGCTAAGTTGAAACTTGGCACTTTTGATGGAAATGGGCGAAGTTCTTGCCTTTTCGACGCCCCTATAACAGATGAAATTCAGGCCTCGTCTAAAAATGTGAGATTTTGGCTTGATATCGTGCTCTTTAAACAATCGACCCTTTCACTTTCGCCCTTTTGCCTAATACAAACCTTGGGCATATAACCTGAAATGAGCGAATTTGAACTTCTCCGATCTTAGGTTAAGCGACCTCATTGCAAGACCCACAAATTGATGACTTCCACTTTGACGTCCCCTTCTGAATGCGGGCCCTGTGTGAATTTAGGGGTTCTCAAATGGATTGCGCGACTTTACCTTTGACTGAAACTCGGCCACTTTGGCAAAAATGCGATTTTCCCTTAAGTTAAAATGTCTTGCCCTTCAAAACTTCGACCATTTTGTTGAAAATGGGCGATTTGTTTTGACTTTGAATGCCTAACTCATGAAATCGACCCTTTCAACCAAAAAGTGTGATTTGTTGTGTTAGTTTCAACGCCTCTTGTAAATTTTGGGTTATTTAGCTGTTTTGCGCGATTTTGTTTTTAAGTTGGACGCCTTAGTTAAAATTTCGGCCATTTCGATAGGAATGAGCGAACTTTATTGTTTTATAGACGCCCTCCTGCCCTTATAAAATTCAGCCACTTTAGCCCAAACGAGCGAACTTTATTTTGACTTGGTTATGAGCATGAGATTCGGGCTTTGGTGGGAAAAGTGCGATTGTGTTTTTAACTTAAAACTCCCCCTCGTTGGCTTCACAAAATTCGGGCTTTTTAACTCATTTGTGTTAATGTTATTGTAGCTATGGTCGGATTCCTTCAGGCCGACATATATAACATGAAGGTTGTGATAATATAATTATTATGATATAATAATTATATTAATATTATTATTGTGAAATAATATAATTATATTATATAATTATTATATTATTATTGTGAGATAATATAATTATATTATCACATAATAATATAATTTTATTGTATTATTATATTATATATATAAAAATTATTATATTATATTAATAATATAATAATTTGGAAGTGGTGTCCCTTGGTGAAGGGGCATCACAAAAGATATAAAGGAAGATTAATCTTCCTCTCTCAAAAAGATAACATACAGAACACACATAATCTGCCTTATGGAGAATAAGCAGTGCTCGGGGGAGACAATTGTGGATTTTCTATGGCTGGGAGGGCAAATTAGTGCCCATGGTTAAACAAGCATTTAAAAAATCAACAATTTGTGCTATTTTGTTTTGACATTTTAAAGTTAAAATGCCCCTTCTTGTGAAATTCGGGCTTTTTGACCCTTTTGCACGATTTTTCTAACTGATGACGCCTTTCAACTTCACACATTTTGACTTATTTGTGCAATTTTTTGCTTCTTTTGCCTTAAGTTGTCAAAACTTTGGGCCTTTTAGGCGAAATGAGAGATTTTCTCTTATTTATCCAAAACTTCGGGTTTTTCAAGTATTTTGTGCGAATTTACCTTTCAACGTTTTTCTCTATCTAATTTGGAATTTCGGCCAGTTCGGCTAAAACGTGCAATTTTGGTCTTAAGTTGTAACGTTCTTTTGCCTTATGAAACTCGTGCACTTCTCTCATTTTGCGCGATTTTGTTTTAGCATGAAATGACATCTCCTTTCAATACTTCGCCCTTTCTGGTTTAATCACTTGATTTTTTCCTTTTGCTTGTGCAATTTGGGTGAGATGTGTGATTTTAGTGTTTTACATTTAAAATGCTCCCTCTTGCAAACTTCGGGTATTGAGGCAAATGCGAGATTTTGTATCCACCTAGCAAACCTTAAACTTCGGCCAACTTAGCTAGAAAGAGTAACTTTTGGTTTGTCTTAGGCATTTTGGCTTCAAGTTTTCCCTTGCAAAAGGAATTGCAATCATTCAAGGTGCAAATTCTCTAGGACTTCGGACATAGGCTAGCTCAATTTTAGGTCTAATCATCTTCCTGTTGACGTGTATTTTGTACACAATCATACACAGAATAAAATACCCAAAGGCATCTTATCCTCTCTTGAATAAAGTCGCTAACTGCTGAAGATTTCACAAGAAGGATCAGTTAGGATGACTCCAATGTTCTTTTTGGTAGGGTCTCTACGTGTGGATAAGCTCCAGTGGTATGATGTGATTTGCTGGAATCACAAGGGGACTTACATTTGATGATTGAACTTCCGATCTGCTTTGCTGGAACACAGGCTCTTACTGGCTTAGATTTGAAAAAATGGAAAAAGGATGAGGGCGAAGAGAAGATCTAATCCTAATACTAAGAATGTAGGAGCAATGATTTGATTTTTGATGAAACTCTAACTAGGTCTTGTTTTGACATCAATGGACCATCTCCACAAGGCTAGTGCGATCTTCTAAGGGAAGCTTTATGATGTTCAAATCATCACCGCAGGCATAGACACCATCAAGTTGATGCATATCAATGAAGAAGTGACAAATTGAAATTGAGCTTAAGCTGAATGATTCCAGTTGACTACACAAGGCAAGTCTGCAATCAACAAACTGCTAGTAGTATGGATATACGAATTCCACCATCAATCAATCACATTTCCTCCATTCATCTAATCATCTACCATCTAGGATTGAAGACTCAACAAGAAACCATGCAAATTGCAAGAAACGACACACTTCACCATTACTTTAATGAAAATGGAGTTTGTTTACAATCAATGGCAACAATTTCTTGCCTTGTCCTCCTATTCTACTCTAATTACTATTCTATCAATTTCTAACTACTCTCTATCTACTAACTGCTTTCTATTATTTACAACTCTTTCTAATAATTTTACAAAATGAAATGTCCGGGCTTATATAGTGCCCTCAATACAATTCGATGGCTTAGATCAATTCGAGATCAATGGCCAAGATTTTACAATGAAAACCCTAATTAGGGTTTGTTACAACCATTACATAACATTTAATGCTTGACCAATGATAAAATTGTATTGCTTGGACACATGTCCTCTCTAGAAAAATCGACCAATGGATAGCCGGGGTAGGTACACCGGAGTTTGTGCCACCTTCCATGAGTTAGGTACATCGAATCTGGACATGTTGAGGTGGACCACACTGACTGGAGGAGTGATGACTAGGATGCCACCTCGTCTGACACTTGTAGCTTGGTAGATATTCAATTTGATGTTGTTGAGAAGCTATCTTTAATTAATTCTTCTGGAACTATCTGCTTCTTCAACGAACCCTTTGCTTTGACTTCTTGTGTCCTTGATTTGCAGGATGATGATGTACCTCGCCTTGGAACGCTGGATTGGAGGAGGCCGCCCTTGTCCTTGCTTGATCGTCCTTGAGGAGACCGTCCTTGATCTGGCTTGATTTTCCTTGATGAGATCTCCATTTGATGCCTACACAACATTTCAAAATTAGTAACATGATTTTGCAATGAATAACTAGATTAGAGATTAAATTTAGGAAACTTCATGATAAGTCCTTGAGTTATTATTTCCTAAAAAACGATTGAGCTATTACAATTCAAAATTCAAAATTCAAAATTTGAAGGCTATGACGATCAACAATCAAAATCAAAACAATAAATCCATATCGCCATACCTCACTTGAGAGCTAACTCTAGAATGCAAAACAAGGAATTTGCCTAGGCAAAATTTGAAATTAGATGGCTTTGACGTGATCTTCAATGTCTTTGGCAAGCTTGCCTTAACTCTAACCAAGGTCCGCACGTACTCTCCTTTTGATAATGCTTCGCACCACCATGCTTTAATGAAATTCGCACTCTCTAAACACAATTCGCACTTCTCCTTCCAAGATCGCATGTGAGATGATAAAATGATAATGTGAAAACAACAATTTTCACCCTCCCTTTATAAGCGCTCACCTCATATTCACTTTAAGGCCGACTTGGTAATTAAAAGCAAATTTTAAATAAAATAAAAGACCGACTTTTGCAAAATAAGGCGATTAAAAGCAATTTTAAAATAAAACCAAAGGTCGACTTTGTAAGAATAAAACAAGTAAATCCAAGCGCTCCAAGTTTTCATTTAAAATAATAATTAATTAATTAAATGCCATCGTTTTTAATTAATTCGTTTTTTTTTTAAATAGGCAAAATTAATCAATTAAATGCTCATGCGTTAATTTTTAAATGCTATCAATTGAATATTCCAATTTATCGATTTTTCTAGCATTTAATAAAATTCAAAAAAAATGTTTTAACGCCAAAACTTGGAGATGGTGGAAAGATACAAACCATTATCGCCCTGGTCCTTGGGAGAGGGACAGGAGCGAACTTGGGTTTTTAGTGCAAAAATCTTCATCATATTAACTTGCAATTGTCTTCAAAGTGCAAAACGATGTTCCTTACTCCCCTTCAAATATTCAAAATGTGGATAGCAATCCAAACTTGGCCTCATTTGAACACTTTCGCTCTGGTCCCTGCCTGAGGGACAGGAGCGAACTAGGATATTTGGTGCAATTCTTTCAATATTGGCGACCTTTGATACTTCGTTCTCATTGAGACGCTTCAAAATGTCCTTGCCACCCTTCACCTTGACTTGGAGTGGTTTGAACTTGGAGGAAAGGCATCATAACTAACATATCGCCCTGGTCCCTGGCTGAGGGACAGGAGCGAATTTAGACTTGTAGGCTCCATCACACTTTGCCAACTTCCAATTTTATCTTCAACGGTCTTGTAATGCATCCTTTCATTCATTCATGGCTTGGAATTCATTCAAACTTGGCAGGAAATTGACCTAAGGCAAAAATCGCTCTGGTCCCTGGCTGAGGGACAGGAGCGCCTAGGCCAATTTGAGTCTCCTATTGATGTCTTGTAATCTTCAATTTGTATTCAACAGGTTCATTTCACCCTCCTTTCTTGCCTCAAACCTAAGACTTGCTCAATCTTCACCCAAATTTTGCCTTATGAGGAATTTCGCTCTGGTCCCTGGGAGAGGGACGGGAGCTATCACTTAAATTCGCCCTGGTTCCTGGCAGAGGGACAGGAGCGAACTTGCTTCTATGGTCAATTTTCCTCATGATTGCGCTTTCAAGTTATATTCAACTGATAAAATGTATCTCCTTTGATCTTCTCAATTCGCGAAATCGTTCAAATCTTTCAAGGACAAGGCAATTTTGAATTTCAAGCTCCATTCCTTCAGTGAGGGACAGGAGCGATTTTTGTCCTCCAGGCCCAAATGCTTCACTTTTCACCATGAAATGTCTTTGCTAGGGAAGATATCATCCTGCTTCATGCTATGAATAAAAGTTAATGTCCAAAAAAAGGTCTAAAATTGTGCATATAAAGAAAATCGCTCTGGTCCTTCAGTGAGGGACAGGAGCGAATTTGACCTTCTAGGCAAAAACTTCATCATTTCATTGCTTTTGATCAAGTCTGGATGCTCCATCACATTCATTTTGTCCTCCATCATGCCTTTGATGTCTCAATTTGTCCAAACAAGGTTAGGAATGGCTCAAATTAGTATTATCGCCCTGGTCCCTTGGTGAGGGACAGGAGCGCTTCGCCTTGGTCCTCCTGGGAGGGACAGGAGCGAAATTCGCTCTGGATCCTCAGTGAAGGACAGGAGCGAAATTTGACTTTTCGAACTCTCTATCAGGCCAATTTTAATGGAATATAACATTTAAGTATAAGAAAGAAGAAAGATAGAATATACTTTAAGTTATATTCCATATATACTTTCAGGATGTTTGAGAGTGGTTTCGGACCTCCAGGAGTTATATTGCAAAATCTAGTTTTTGGAGGTTTTTCAGTTTCCAGACTTAGTCAAATTCAGGATCAAGACATTCCAGACTTAGCCAAAATTTCAGGATCAGGACATCACTCAAGCCGGACTTGCTATCCTATTGATCACCTGGGCGACACTCAAAATGCAAAGGCTAACTAACAAAACCCTAAAAGACCTAGAAAACAAACCCTAAAAAGCAAAAAAGCAAGGGTCCCCATTTGCAATGGGGCGATGTGTGAAAACGTCACAACACTTCCCTAGCTCAACTTCCTCACTGCAGCAACTCTGCTCTGCGAACTCACAAAACTCCTACTCAGGACCTCAACGAGGCAAACAACGAAAGGAGGGAGGGGGACCTTGTCGGCGACGGGGAGTGTGTGCAAGGCATAACACAAGACATATGAGCAAAGACCCCATGTAAATCAGCATCCTAGAGATCTTCAGCATAAGTTGGAAAAGTTGACCATTTCTATTTTTGATGAATCAAATGATTGTACAACTTGTGCATAGATTTAGAAACTAGATATTGTTTTTGTTGCCTAAAGCCATGTTTGAGGAAGGTATCAAGTTTGCCACCTGTCACCTTGAAGGCATAGCTTATGAGTGGTGGTACCATGGGTTGGTCATCTAGGGTTACAACCTCATTAACACTTATAATGAACTTAGCAAAAGATTGATTGAAAGATTTGATAGAAAAGATCTAAAGTTTCATTTTAGAGAGATTGCTCAACTGAACCAAGATGTGATAGTGGAATGCTAGGTAGTAGAATCAAAGATTATTAGTGAATGTTCTTGATGTGACATAAAGGAGACTCATTGTCTTGTTCTCAACTTGGAAACTTCAATTTCCAAAAATAAATTTTACATAAATGCATCTCTTGTGGAGAAATCAAAGAAAACTTTCTCGAAGGAAGAATCTCATGTACAGCCTTAGAGGAGCATACCTCCAAAACTTGGAAAAGAAGATGAGACCAAGAATGAGCTTAGGAGCAAGAGTTTGTGTTTCTCTTGCAGGAAACCTTTGGTACCAAGTCACATATGTCTTGGCAAGGGAAAAATATACTATATTGAGGTTGTTTATGATGAGGAGGAATAAAGTAAATAACTTGAAAATATAGCAAAGGACCAAGAACCACATTTGCCTTTTGAAGATGATGACACCCATGGAGATATGTTTGCGAGAACCAAATATCTTTGCCACAATTGTTGCAGCTCAATGAGTAGTACAACTTTCATAAGGGATGTAAAATATGCTACTGGGATGCATTATTTGTCTGTTCCCGAGCAAAGTTGCCAAGAACTGTTATTGTCCTAAATTGTCTACCTAGAAATTGGAAGATTTGGTGTTTGGCACTCAGTGAGGAAAGCCTTTCTGATTCAAATTAAGGTGGTTCACATTAATCATATTTTTATGTCCTTTTTTCAAAGAAGTTATTCTGTAAACAATATAAAAAAGGTGAGTAGTTTTGAATGCAACAATAATTCAATGTATTAAGTAAACAAAAATCTTCAGGATATCACAAAGGTACATTACAGTGTCTCAAGGTCTCACTCGGAGATTTCATCTGGGTGGTTGTTGTTACAATGACAAAGGAAAATGTCTTAGTAGCCCATACTCCAGTATATTCAATGAGTGGCTGTCAGAAAGGCAAAGCTTGAAAGCACAAGATGTCAAGCTGATGGTATTTCAACATAAACATTCAAGAAGGAATAGGTAAGGCTATTGCAATAAAGCTGTGTTATTGGGAGATGCGTCGCCCCCCCCCAAAGATGTGTCCCCCCCAGATGCGTCTCTGATTCTTTTGGCGTCCCTAGAGTCTTCATTTTGGCCCGGAGATCTTTCGCCTGCATCTCCCGTCATCTCCCAGTCTCCCACCAAGAGATTTGGCATCTCCTGCATGTCTCCACCAGAAAAATGCAAGGTATTAGATAAAAAACAAAACAAAAAACATCGTTTTGCATTTTCATCCGGCATTGGAAGTATTTCTTCGGCCCTAGAATGGTGAAATGCACCCTGACGATTGCAACCAGGTTTGGAAATCACGTTTTTTTTACATTTGTTTTTTATTCATTTAAACCATACAATCATGGCATTTGATCAGACCATGTGTTGCATACCATTCACTTGTCGTGTGAATGCTTACAACTTTTTGCATACAGTTTATATTCACACACCTGGTTTATTTATTTAAACTCAGAACTGTAAGTGTTAACAGTGTTCACATGTTGTGTGAATGCTTTCACATTTTGCATACATGTCTACTAGCGCAGTTGCTATTTTCTAGAAATTATTAAATTATATTAAAAAAATTGCCATCTGCAAGTACCCCGGTCTCCTATTTTTGAAGATTTGCCGTACCGGTACCGGTAGTAGTCTCCAAAGGTTCCAAGTACCCCGGTCTCTTGGTGACTTTGCAATAAAGTTAAAGCTTGGATTCTCTAGGCATGGGTCTAACAGAACCTCCTATGCAGGGCAATTTCTTAAGTGCACTTTTAGTCAATATAATAAATGAATGTCCATGACTCAGAATTAAAATTTACGAGGTTAAAAAATTAGGTTTTAGAAGGGCAAAAGTTTGCCAAAGTTTGAAATTTCAAGTAGGTTCAAAACTACATGATATGCAAAATCATGTATAATCACACATAAAATATGAAAAATGGTCTAATAGAGACATTTCATTGTCCATTGTTTGTTCTTAGTAGTCTAAAATTTGATACATCATGCTATCATACAATACTTAGAGAATGGCACAAGTTATTGGGTCCTCATAGATTAGGACTGAGGATCTCTGGGTTCTAAAATAACAATCTATATAATATCAAAATTTGCTTCATTTTCTAAATTATGATCATTAACACAATTACTGTCATTATGATGGTTTAATGCATCTGTGCTACCACTAAATGGCTAGAATGTATTGATTTTTTTAAAGATTGTAGCTTGATGATGAGCTATAAAGGAGATGTAATACTTTTTGTTGAACAAAAATGAGGGCTGATGTCATGGTGAATTTGTTGATGTAATGTCTCCACTTTGAAATATAATTTAATAATGAATAATAATAATAAAATTAAAATACAAAAGAATAAAAATAAAAATTAAATTAAAATATAAAAGAATATAATTAAATATAATTAAAATTTGATTAAAGCTAATGAATGGTCAAAAGGCATGAAATGATAAGTTGTTACTCCGCCAAATATGAGGTATAAAAGGGAGAGGAGAGCTCATTTGAAGGGGGGATAATTTGGGAATCAGAAGTGCAGATCTGATTTAAATAAGAAGTGCAGATCTGATTGTGAAAGGTTGTGTCCCTTTCAAAGGGCAGAAATAATGAAGATTTGCACTCTTTCAAAGGGTGCTAATGGTGAAAGGGTGTGTCTCTTGCCAAAGGGCATACATGATGAAGAGGTGTGACCTCTCACTCACATTGAGAGATATACAGGAAAGGAATCAAAAGCATCTAGTGACGTCACCATGGATCAGATCAGATCAGAACTGTTATTAAGTTACAGGCAGTAGCATCCTTGTTCTTGGTGGTATGCATGGGGATGTGCTTAATATGTATGCTTAATATATAAAGCTTGATAATGTTCTAATGCAGAATTTAATAGTAATATTAATATAGACTGCAATATTTATGACAGCCATACTTAATTTCATATACATTCATAGTACAACAAGATATTGACATATTTACAGTCCCATACTCTTAACCAGTTCAAATTCCTTTTTCTTGAGGAGTGGTGTGATGCTGTTGGGGAGAGGTGGAGTAAAACCATCTCATGATAGATGAGCCCCAAGGGTGAAAGAACTCATGATCCTGAAATCTAGGCTGCGGGCCTTAAGGTGAATGGACTGAGGTTCTGGTAATCTGGGCTGCATTAGGGAGATGCTATCATCGCGCTCTAGACAAGCAAGTCTCCCATCCGGGATAGAAATTAGAAGGGATCAAGATTAGGCCTGAATAAGGACAATGCCTAACTGTACTATGAGCAACCTGTTGTGCGTTGCACACGCTCCCTGTCACCGACAGGGTCCCCCTTCCTGTTTTTGAGCCTCTCATCTTTGCCCTGTTGAGTTTCGCGCAGAGTGTCTCGCGTCTTTTCGAGCGAGTCCGCGACTGGTCCGTAAAGTGATGATGTCAAGGAAAGGAGCCGATAAATCTATCTGGCTAGTCTAGCCCTCGGGCATGAATGCCAAGACTTTGTTTGAAATTTTGAAATCGCCTTGGATAGGCGTAAGGTGGTAGAAATTAGCGAAGCCTGCCAAGCAAGAGCAGTGCGTCTAAAGGTCGCACGAGGACCAAAGTCCCTGTTTTCGCACAAGAGCTACGAAGCAGATTGCATAAGGTTTATCCCCGCGAATGTTTGTAGGATTTGAATGAAGGATGATTTTCGCCTGCTGGTGAAGGAGTGAATTTTCTCGCTAAAATGCTGAAGTTGCGAAACTTGCCCAAATGCCTTAGAATTCCGAAGCCTCCAAGATCCAAATTTGTAGAATCTAGCGAAAACTGTTTTGAGGTCCGAATTTTTACGTAAGTTTTCAAAATTGCCTTATGGGCCAAATTTCGGACCCAGAGGCCAAAAGGGTTAAAATTTCACTAAGTTAAAAGTTGCTAAAATCGCCCAGGGGGCTGAATTTCGGACCCTGGGGCGAAAATTTCAAAATTCGATGTTTCCCATTTGGTCCGAGAATAATGTAAAATGCTTTTGAATGTTGCAAAAGGTAGCCCCAGGTCCGAAAATCACTTAAAACCTCAATTTCGGACCCTGGGGCGAAAACTGGAGAAGTGTGAAATAACGCGAAATATTTCAAAAAGACCCTCAAGGTCCGAAAAACACTTAAAACCTCAATTTCGGACCCTAGCTCCGAAATTTGAAATAATGGCAAATCGCAAAAGGTGCTGAGAGCTCCGAAATTTGTCAAAGGGTGCTCCAGGTCCGAAATCCGCCTTAATCCATTTTCGGACCTTGGGGGGTAAATTGAAAATATATTGGAATTGCCCAAAAGCACGTTTAGGTCCGAAAATATTCCCAGTTCGCCAAATGCTTGAAAGCTCCGAAAAATACTTAAGGCGTCCATTTTTCGGACCCTAGGGGCGAAATTGAAAAACGTGAAATATTTCAAAAAGACCTTCAAGGTCCGAAAATCACTTAAACGACCAAATTCGGACCCTAGGATAAAAATTAGAAAATGTGAAATAATGTGAAATGTTTCGAAAAGCTCCTCTAGCTCCGAAATTCGCCTTGTCCTCAATTTCGGACCCTAGCTCCGAAATTTCAAAACATATCAAAATCGCAAAGGAGGTTTTGAAGTCCGAAGTTTTTACGAAATCGTTAAAATCCAAAAATATCTCCAAGGTAGCGAAAACATCCATATGCTCCAAAATTTGTAGAATCATCCCATAGGTCCGAAGTTTTTGGCAAAGCGTTGAACTCCAGAAGTCGCCGAAATCACGAAATGCCCTGAAGCTCCGAAGATGTTTGGAAAGATTGCAAAATAGCGTTAAGGGTCCGAAGTTTTTACTTGCAAACAGTGCGGGTGCTCCGAAAATCTCCAGTTCGCCAAAACGCAGAAACGCGAAATTTGCAAAAGACGTTATTGGGTCCGAAGTTTGCCCTTGGGATTGAATAAAAGCCAAAATTAAATTTTGAAGGGCCTCTGCATTCGCCAAAAGGTCCGAAGTTGAAAGGTGAAATCGTTTGGAAATTTAAAAGTCCTCCACTTCTCCGAAATCGCTGCGCACAGGCCCAGATTTGGAAATTCAAAATTTGATATATCCCCTCAACGCTGCCACATTTCGTGCAAAGGAGACCACGTCCGATTTTGGAAGGCAAAGAAAGCTAATTTCGCGCGATTCATATTCAAGGTAAAACGCTGCGTTAACTTTTCCAGATCATTCAAATTCAGATTGCCAATTGCCCAGGGTAAAAACCATTTAAAATGATAAATTCTCTTTCGTCCAACAACCGCGAAAAATTTAAATCAAGGAGATAATCGTTGAAATTCGAAACTTTGCAGAATCGTCCATTTGTCTTCACGCGGCAGAGGCGGGCAATCTCTCACCATCCACTCTCATCAGGTAAGTACGCTTTGTCTCGTATGATCATCTGAAATGCTTAAATCGAATAGACAAATGCGTGAAATTTAATCAAAATGCTTGAATTTTTTGAAATCTGCATCTCTTTCGCTTGTAAAACGTTGTTCAAAGCACTCAAAATTTAGAATTCACTCCTAAGGTTTTGCCAGAAATTGCATTTTTTTTAACTTGGGAAAATTTTTCATGCTTTGTCTCTGTTGAAAATTAATCCAAAATCCAAAATGCGTTAAGTATAAATTCGTAATCAAAAAATCTTCATGAATATGTTGGTTTAAAATTGATCAAGCCCTTTTAGCTAGAAATGTCGCTCCATGTCCAATCTAAATTTTGAATTAACCTTTGAATGCTGGGGTATTTTCTATCTAACCGACCTTACTTCCTTGTGTATCGCCTCGTAATCCGCATCCAGCTGTGCAGGATAAATGCCTAAATCGGCGGTAGAATCATCAAAGACGCCCGCTACAGCTGAGACATGGCGAGCATCCAAATCAGATATCCTGCGTAAGGTTGAAAGGATGAAGTATCAATATCAGAGAGGAGGATTGAGGGAGTCGAAAGTTCAGAGCGTCTGGGACAATATCGGTGATACCGACCTTGGCCATACTGATATTCGAGACTTCAGGAATCGGGTCTTCTCACCTAACGCATATGGCAAGCCTAGGCAGATGGTGGAAAGTGGCATCGCCCAGGCGGTAGGATTTCCTCCAGTGGTACAAAACTATGAATTAGTGGTAGAGGCTGCCCGACATTATGAGCCAAATTCCAGATTAGTGCTCCTCGAGAATATGACTATCGCCAACTTCTCTCCTGAGGGCATTGGTGATGCATTCGACATTCCCTTCCCTAACAATCCCACAGCTACAACCATAGATGAAGCACAAGGGGCATATGATATGAATCCGGCCCGATGCAAAGCACTGATCAACGAAGAATGGTACAAAGAGAGGAGGCTTTTGAGCGCCAGAATTGGGAAGAAGACCCCGCGGAGTGATTTTCATAATGAGCATGGGGATATGATCACATTACTCAGCCGAGTCATGGGACTTCCTAAATCCAACTATTTTGAAGAGTGGATGTTCTATTTCACAGAGCAGGTCTTCGCTGGGAAGTCTAAGTTTGACTGGGCCCATATCATAAGCGACAACATCCACACTCAGCTGATTGAGCTGGAAATGAAGAAATACTTCACTATGACCTCTTATTTGGTCTATATGTTCGCCAAGAACCAGCCGCTGCCAGGTTTGATAATGAAAGGAGAAATCGGAAATGGGCTTGGTCAGGTGAAGGTCAATGATTGTTACCTGCAACTGCACTACCAAGATATAGCTCAGAGGGAAAAGAACAACCCAGCTTATGCAGTTGGCCAATACGAGCGTGTCAATGACGCCTTCACAATGCGCTTGGTCAGGCTAATGCAGGGAGGATTACATATAAGGCTCTCCGAGCAAGCTACTATTCTAGTACAAAGGTATGGAGCCTGGTTCATTCAGTTCCCGAGGTTCTCCTATATCCGAATAGCAGGCTTCGATGGTGCCCCTCTCCGACTTCCATGGTACCCAACCGACAAAGTAGTTCTTATGGAGGTCGCAAGGCAGTCACGCCCGACCGACATCTTACTCAGAGAAAGAAAGCAGGCTGGATTCACATTCACCATGGTCATAGGCAGCCATGATGTCCACCTGAAGACCCCTACCCTAGCAGAGGAATCCCTTGCAGAGCTGGCCTCTTATGGCCTACAGGACCATTTTCCAAGAAAATATTTTGATCATGATAATCTGGCAAAAAGAGCCTATGGCAGGCGGTACAGAGCAAAGGAATCGGTTGAAGACTATTGGAAGAATCTCTTTGATGACTATGAGGTCCGGAGGCGGGAATATTCTAGGCTGAGTGTGCAGCAGATGCGACTCTTTGAATACCGTCGGGTCTCAGATCAGCTCACAGATTCGGGAAATTGCCTCCAAGTCCGAGAGTTTGAAGCAGTAAGGCATCTCTTGCCAGGCGTTGATCGGTCCCAGGACCCAATCACTGATTTCGAGGCGGTCATGGCAGCCCTAGCAAGGTACATGGATCAATGGTTACATCAACAGATTGAGAGGCTAATTCACGAAGGAGTCCAGTTCACTTACCACCTAATGGGCAGCCTTGATTCTCAGTCCTCCGAAGACGAAGGAACGTCCAGTGCACCCAGAGAAGACATTGGGAAACCGGAGAAGAGAAAGAAAGCTAAGGCTTGCAGAGGGACTCGGACGTCGAAGAGAACAAGAAGGGAAAAAATCCCCATAAGGAAGCTAGAGGTCACTTCATCGTCAAAGAACTCCAATTCGTTCGACGATGTAGTGGAATTAGATTGCATACCTGCTCCGCCTTCCCAGAGTGACATTGAAGCATTCGGAGCTGATGATTCCCCCGCACCTGATATGCTAGAGGTTGAGCTAAGGGCCATTGAATCAACCCAACCAGGTAACCAAATAGAGGAAGGAGAAATTCCATCCATTCAAGGGATCGAAGTGCGTGAACCCACTCAACAGAGCCGCCATGAACTGTTGCTCCATAATAATGCCAAAGAAGACTCTACCGTTGAAGGAGAGCAAAGGACAGAGGAGGCCCGCGAGCTCGAAAGGACTGAAGAGCGACCGTCACGCGAAGGTACTGGACAATTGTTCAGTGAAGTGGGAGAAAATTCAGCTGCAAGCAAGGAACTTGGCACCTCCTCCATCCCTCCAGTAACAGGACAACTGCAAATTTGTGATGAGTCGACTGAGAACCCCAAAGAATAGACTGCAGACTTAACCATATCATCAGCCCAAGCAGTACCTCAAGAATGGTTAATTGCCAGAGCCCAATGCAAGGCTGCCACCAAATCACCTATTGATCTAGAGGACATATTCTCGCGCATAGACCAAGCTAAGGCTAAGGGGAAGAAAAAGCCCAAGGCATATTCTAGAGTGACCAAAGATGAGCAAAGGAACCGCACTCTCCATATTGCCACCCCACCTGTAGACAAGCCAGCAGATCAGATCACACTGGTGGATTATAGCATAATGACTGTCCCCATCGGACGAGCCACTAAAGAGCAGGAGAAGGAAGAGTTCAAAGATTCAGTACAGAACATACTCAGGCAACTTGAAGAGATAACAGCTGAGAAGGATATGTATCGAGTTCGTGCTGAACAGGCCGAAGGGTATATCGATCAACTCCTGAGACCATTGTGCAATGCCCCCGAGTCTCATATTCCTTTGATGGTATTGGCACAAAGAACCACAACAGAATTTGAAGGAGTACGGGACACCGCAAAGGCCGTCAAGGAATGGATACAAGGCATCAGGACAAGGGGAGAACGAATCCTTGAGGAAGTGAAGGAAATGGCTCACCACCGAGAGACCACTTTGGTTAAGCTGCTGGAGGTAAAAAGGGAATCCCTTAGAATGCAGGAAGTAGCTGACACTTTTCTTCCCCTCATCAATGCCCTCTTTTGGACCCAGGCACAGATCCCTACACTCTCTGACATCCTGCACCCTCATGGTATCGGCGTGTTCAAAGAGTGGTACTGGACGGTCAATCTAAAAAATAATGCTAAGGAAATCATTGATAGAGAACATGATGCATGCGAGGCAATTCTAAAAAACATGTAGGAGCTCGGCAAGATAATCCTTCGATCAATGGTTTCGGGATGGGTAAATGACCAGTCCGATGAAGTGATACCGCCAGACTGGGAGGAAAGGTTGGGAACAAATAAGATCACTTATTCCACTAAGGACCTCGACTTTGCTGGGTAGTTCCACTCGGACATGTTATGCTTTGAGCGTAATCGTTCCAGTTGGCGAGATGGTCTTAAACAGGTAGACCAATACCTCGAGGGCATGCAATATAAAATTCGCCATCCTCCTATGCCTCCATTCAGTCTGCTATTTCAACTATGCCGCAGATTCCAAGAATATGTTTGCGAAGAGCGTGCCGCAGGTCGAGATCTTTGGCAAGAGTATTTGCATGGTGAAAATGAATTTCTAAAAAAGGAATGTGAAGCTGGAAAGGAAAAAGTGCTTTCCTAAAAAGTAATTATCCTTTTTCTTAAACTTTAAAAGTGCTTTTCCTTTTTTAAATTTTGAAAAGTGCATTTTTGGCACCAAAAGGTGACATTTGACTTTTAGTCAACAAAATGTAAAACTTTATTGATGCACCTTTTTGGATTATTTCAAATTGTTGTAATTACCTTTTTTGGTAGTTATTGCTCCTTTGGGGGGTGGTTATTGATATTTGCATCCCATTTATGGGTATGGGCAGCAATGTTTTTGGATGAATCTGGGCCACTTGTTTAGATTAGATCTGGGCCATTCATCCTGTTTTGAAGTCTATTTAAGGGACTGGTTTTCCCTTATTTTGTAAGAAGTTCTTGGATTGTTGCGAAAGCTCTGGAGAAATTTATAGGAATTAATGCAAAGATTAAGACTGTTTTCAAGTTTCCTTGTGAGTGCATGGTCTCCTTCTTCACTTAATTTAGAAATCTTTCAGTTATGTTCATTTCTTTTACATAGCATTTTTAAGCAAGCATCTGATAGAATCCTCGCAGTTCATACCATTGGGGAACGGCTGATGGCCTTTCTCTCTGCATGGTTAGTCTGAACCCCTTATACTTAGTTCGGTTATTAAACACTAACTATGAATGTAAAAGTTCTGATGTTGTGCTTGGTAACATGAAAATCTTGTTTTTCCTTTGAAAATTGCACTTGATTTATGCAAACATTGTGTTTGAGTAGCTGATAATGCTTAATCTAGTTACTTGGAGGTGTCTGTCTGCTTGACTGAATTTGCTATCTTAGTTAGAATTTACATTTCATGTCTCTCTCTCTCTATCCTTCCCTCCTTTTTCCCCTTTTTTATCCAGAAAACCTGTAGTCCCATTAAAATAGTATTAGCTTAACCGAAATCATTTGATAGAAAGATTATAAAAGTTCCAGGGAACTTATCTATAAATTACCCATTCAACGTAAGTCCCCCTTGTGTTTCCAGCATAAACACATCAAGCCACTGAAAAATCCCGCAGTCAAGACCTGACGAAAGAAACCTTGAGGTTGTCTCCTTTGATCAAACTTAAAAATCAGCATTAGAGACTTTCTTATCTCAAGAGAGAGTAGGATACTCAGTTGGTTATTCTATTCTGCGTTGGCCGTATGGAGTTTGGAGCGATGCGATTTAAGACACGTCAACACAACCCTAGTATTTAATTCATAATTATTGTAACATGGTAGGTAGTAATGTATGTTTCCCTTTGGGAATTGACAATATATAAATAGGGGACATTACAAATGGTATCAGAGCTTTGATCCAGTCATCCTGCATGGTAAAGCTGAATCAATAAATCTAACAGCATGTGTATTTGTGTGTATGCTTTGTGTTTGAACTGATGTATTTCCAACATGTCTATCATGTTAGCACAAGTGGACATAACCAAGATAATGAAAGAAACATCACTTGGTATAGAACCTCCAATTCCTTAATTATCTTAGACTGTATAGAAGAAGCTAATTAGATCACATGAAAGATTACAAATTCCCAAAGGTCGATTTGGGGAATCCTCACAATTAGTAGATGACTCAGTTTGAGAAAATTAAAACTGACATTGCTTGAGTACAAGCAATCTTAGGTGGGGTGGACTGTAATGTCCCCACTTTGAAGTATAATTTAATAATAAAATTAAAATACAAAAAAAAACATAAAAAAAATCAATTAAAATGTAAAAGAATATAATTAAATATAATTAAAATTTGATTAAAGTTAATGAATGGTCAAAAGGCATGAAATGATAAGTTGTGACTCCCTCAAATATGAGGTATAAAAGGGAGAGTAGAACTCATTTGAAGGGGGAATAATTTGGGAATCAGAAGTGCAGATCTGATTTAAATAAGAAGTAAGGTTGTGTCCCTTTCAAAGGGTAGAAATAATGAAGAGTTGCTCTCTTTCAAAGGGTGCTAATGGTGAAACGGTGTGTCTCTTGCCAGAGGGCACACATGATGAAGAGGTGTGACCTCTCACTCATATTGAGAGATATAAAGGAAAGGAATCAAAAGCATCCAGTGACATCACCATGGATCAGATCAGATCAGAACTGTTATTAGTTACAGGCAGTAGCATCCTTGTTCTTGGTAGTATGCATGGGGATGTGCTTAACATGTATGCTTAATATATGAAGCCTGATAATGTATTAATGCAGAATTTAATAGCAATATTAATATAGACTGCAATATGTATGACAGTCATACTTAATTTCATATACTTTCATAGTACAACAAGATATTGACATATTTACAGTCCCAAACTATTAACCCGTTCTAATTCCTTTTTCCTGAGGAGTGGTGTGATGCTATTATGGAGAGGTGGAGTAAAACCATCTCATGATAGATGAACCCCAAGGGTGAAAGAACTCATGATCCTGAAATCTAGGCTGCGGGCCCCAAGGGTGAATGAACTGAGGTTCCGGTAATCTGGGCTGCATTAGGGAGATGGTATCATTGCGCTCTAGACAAGCAAGTCTCCCATCTAGGATAGAAATTAGAAGGGGATTAAGATTAGGCCTGAATAAGGACAATGCCTAACTGTATTATGAGCAACCCTAGTCATTAATTCATAATCACTGTAACATGGTAGGTAGTAATGTATGTTTCCCTTTGGGAATTGACAGCCTATAAATAGGGGACATTACAGTTGAACAGATGTTGACAAGCTCAGTTTGATAGGTTTGACTTTACAAAGGTATTGGAGGTTTAGTAATTTTTTAAACTCTTTTTATCTCACATTATTTGCATGTGGTGTATATACTTTTTTAATTTGTGTGCCATGTACTCAAGAAAAATGCATTATTCAATGAAAGCAATAATGTGTCCTTTTGAAAAATGTGGGAAATGTTGAGGCACTTACACATGATTTTGGAGACGCAGCTATTTTGGGGATTCATATTGAAGCTTCAGTTTTATAGACCTGTATCTGAGTCAAGTGAGTCATCTCGATGCCTGTATGTGATAATGCTAAATATCATTTGTATATGCAGATACATACAAAGGGAAAGGCTCAGTGGTCCTGAAGGTGATACGATAGTATATGAGCTTGCTGAGAGAGCTCTTGATGGGATTGTCAGCGGAAAAGTTAAAGAATCCATAATGCAGGTATATTTTCCTAGCTATTGTGATTAATTTCCCTAAGTGTTTTCTCTCTCTCTCTCTCTCTCTCTCTCTCTCTCAATAAATATATACATGTGCACACATTTACATATATATACATATGTATATATGTGTGTACACACACATGTATTTAGGTAGAGGGCCTATAGGAAAAAGGTGTTTTATAGGTGAATGTCAAGCAAGCAACAATTTGGTGTATGAGTCTTGAGACACCCCATTCCCACTGTGGGATTGCTAACTTATATGCCATTCATAATAAATGTACATGCTGTACACTCTGCTGGATTTGAGCTTGTGCCTCTATAGAATACAGAGACCTTCACTATTAGAACCTCTCAGGCTGTACATATATTTGCCCCTGCCTCATCCCCCATATACAGATTCAATGAAGCAAAGAAATTGCCTTTTCAAAAGCATGTTAGTGCTGCCTAAATTTTTTGTTTCTACTTGCAACGGCAATGCATGCCCCCGATTATGAATCCAATAAATAAAATAAAATAAATAAACATTCATTATCATAACAATATAATGAGAAACAAATATAATAATAAATAAATAAATATTCAATAAAAATTATATATAATAGAATTGCAGTCATCCTGATCGATAACCTGAAAAATAAATAAAGTTAATTATTAAAGCAAATACTGGGAGGACTGCAGGTGTCAGAGATTGTCCCCTCAGCAATAGACAGTGATAATCAGCCTTTAGTGTTTATTGGCAGCGAAAATAAACTGATCAATGTTATGTCAAAACCGATTTGTTATGCCTTAACATAAAGAACGGTTGGCCTTAACAAACCGTCAATAATTAAAAACTTGAATACACTAAAGGATGCGTTTAGTGTATGTGAAGAGCCACGATTAAAGAAAGGGATATGTCTACTCCAAATGAAGATATGCAACCAATCAGACTTTTGAGATATTTAATACAGAAACAATACTCATTCAGCATCATGGAATCTTTACATCTTTTAATATATCCTATTTGTATCGCTCAATCTAAGCATTTGGCCTAATGTCAAGAATCGGTAAGAATAAGAAGATATCAACTAAGAATCAGGCTTCAGTCTGAACCAAACTGTACATCATCATGGATCAGATCAGATCAGAACTGTTATTAAGCTACAGGCAGTAACATCCTTATTCTTGGTGGTATGCATGGGGATGTGTTTAATAAGTACGCTTAATATATGAAGCCCGATAATGCTCTTATGCAGAATTAATAGTAATATTAATATGGACTGTAATATGTATGACAGTCATACTTAATTTCGTATATATTCATAATACATAAGAAATTACTGTCAGTATATAAGAAGATGGGAATGAGATGTTCCAAAGAGGGGCAGTCTAAATCCAAGCAACAGGTTAAGTCCCAAAATAGGGTGGGGATCAGCGACCCATAAACCTTGAGGGTATAGACCCAAGATAGGTAAGGGCTTGGATCTGTAAACTTTGAGGGAACCTATTGTATTTGGTCTCTAAGCGCTTTGGTAACATGCATAGACCCTTCTCCCTTAAAACTGAAGTAGTAGCAGGGTCTGATACCTATATTAAGAACTATGAATAATGAAATCAGTCATCTAATGAGGAAAATAAATAAGCTCTTGTTAATAACTAATAAATTGAAGAATATCAATGACCGGCTTCATGATTAGTCTCTCAATCAATTAGAGTATATTGAAATAGATTAACTATGTTAATCAGGTAGAGGACATTACAGCAATACAATTAAATTGTGAGTAATATGAATATAAAGATAATCTCACGATCCAATACCTTCATGCTCAAGGCCCACCATATGAGATTGCAATAGAACAAATGGAAACCATCTTCTTGCACCATAGGGAGTTTTTTTAAATACAATTAAGCATAAAGTTCAGGTCATCATTTGCTCTTATGATATGTAGGATGGAGAGTAACCATGGTGGTTAATGTAGGTGAAGGAAACCAATGTAAATTTTCTTACATTGTGATAAATACTTTTTAATGGATTTTCATGCTATAATTTTGGAGATAACATCCACCAAAGCTTTGGCTAATTGTTTAGTTTTATTGGTTGCAAGATTTAATAAATAGCATGTAAGGGTTTGCATTTAAATGATTAATGCTTGTGTATCCAACAGGAATCCCAAGAGACTAGGAACACTAGAATCCCCTTGTACATGTATGTTGGTGTAAAATATACCTTTTTATGTTGAGGTAAACTTTAAGTTAGTTACTAAGTTGGATTTTGTATTTACTATTTAGATGTGCATTTGAACAAACATATGTACCTACGTTTTAAAATGTTAAATCAGCATGTCCTAATGTATTTGGTAGATATCTATCATGAGGTGTCACCTTGATTCAAAAATGATTAAACAAACATTTGGTTCTAGTTCAGCTGCAGCAAAAAGCTCACTGATGGGGAAAGGGCTGGCAGATCATTTTAACAGCAGTAAGTCTCATGTATGGGAAAAAAATATGGTAGAACCTTCTATGGAAGTAGACTCGGTTCTTCTTCTATCTCTTTGTATGGGAGACGTTCGAGTCCCTTGTGTCAACTATTTTACTCAACCTTGGGTATAAATACATCCACCGGGGAAGGTGCAAAGAATGGGTTCTGGAATTCAGAGGAAATCGAATCATAACTTAATTTCAGCTTATATGTTTAGCAATTAAATGTTGTAGTTCATTGCCATGGTTCCAGATGCAGTTTATATGGAGTTTACCAGGCACAAGTGGGATGGTGCTTTGTTGTTGGTGCCCCCAGTTGCTCTCGTGATGGAAGCAAGCTTGTACCTTTTGATTAAGATTGGATTCTAGTATAGACTGAACGAGTAATTCCACCATGTTACAGGTGAGATAGGCTTCTGCGTGGTGAGAGAATGTGTTGTGGGATGTGTTGGTTTTCTGATCAGTTAACAATATATTCTATGATATTCATTAAAGGATTTAACAACTTCTGGGGTATGGAGTAAAGCTTTGGATAAAATGAATCTTAATGCTCAAAATATCTGACTCAACATGCCAATTGACAAGAGGGGCCTCATCTTTTCTACACTTTGAGCTTTACAAAGCTTAAGAGGGTGATTCTATCAAAGATCTCAAAGAATGGCATACAGCTTTGAGGGAAACTTTATTGCAAAGACTAAACTAAACCCTAAAGGTCCCGATTCGCTGTCACTGTGTTAGTTTGGTGTGAAATTGCAATCAGAGATTTTGAAATTACAGGAAGATAATAAATCCACAACTAAATGAGCAAAGGATTTATGAATAATAAAGAACTTGAGTACTCGTTTGTATGCTTAAGTGCATTGTGGAATTATGGAGTGAATTAAGTTATACTTTGTTAAGGGATTTGTCATTATGATTTTAAAGTGTTGAATCGGGAGCAATTTGTAAGTTCATGCTTAGTCCCTTGAGAACAAAGTTAGACAAGCTAGCTATGACAGAACAAAGAAAAATCACAGTGAAGATAGGCTCACCTGATATGCTCTAACTTGAAGATTCTGAATCATCAAATGCTTTCCTGCTTAATGAATCATAAAGCGTGCTTCTCAATCACATTTATTGTCAGATTACACATGTTAAGCTAGAAAGGTTTGCAGTTGATACTTGATTAGGATACTAACTAAGCTTTAACATAAACACAACAAATGTGTGTTTAGAGACTTGTTAGGTCGCCTGAATTTCTCAGCATGAAATTAAGTTAGTTTATGACACTAATCAGAAAAGAGTTTTGAATTGATTAATTGAAATGCAATTACAAATTGAATGCATCACAACATATTTAAAATTTGATTCTATTCTTGTTCACTAGGAGTTTCCAGATGGACTCTTTCACAGGTGTATGCATTATATTTTTGCTGAAACTGATCCATATGATGCGTAAGTAAAATACTACCTTGACATAAAAATTTAGTGCAACTGCCACTTGTTCATGAGCTGGACCTTAAATAGAGAGGATGGGGAACATGCGATGAATGAAACCTTTGCTAGTAATTTATTCCTTAGGTTATCCTCTAGAAAGACATAGCCAAGAGATGCTTCAAGAGCAAACTTATCCATAATTAAGACCATGTATTCATAGTAGATGTTTAAGTGGGAAGGAGCTGGATCAATGCCACTTCTCAAACTTCTCATTACATTCTTCAAAGAACAAATCACTGTTAAGAGTACTGAAGGAGTAGATCTGGGTCCTTTGAATAGCTCCTTTAATTCCAACTGAATCTGGATGTTTGGTGACATGCAAACAAACTGTCGCTGGCTTCTATTTTCTTCAACATCTCCCGACATTGATCAAAATAATGCAATACCATGTGATTTGTATAACAAGAATTTCTTGGTTTTGGTACTGCAAGCTTTATTTTCCGTATGTAGCTCAACAAGATGATTCACTTATTGCATCGTGGGGACACTCTGCTACCTCATGTGATTTTGTGAGTGGCTGACATATTCAGTTGTATAAAATTATTGCTTACTGCCTTTGAATTTACTTATTACTGCTCATATAGCAGAGTACTTGCCAGAGAATCTAACAAACCCATGTGTCCCCTTTATACTTGAAGGGAATGATCAATGCAACATGAAAAGAATACATAACTTATTCAAAAACCTTCAATTTCTTTTATTTGACCACTTATCTCATACATCATTGCTTGGCCAATTAACATTAATGATTTTCTTAGTTTTGTCCATGCTTGCATCATATTTGGCATCCAATATGATCCTGGTTTCTCTAATAAAGTTACCTACTCTTATTTCTAGTGCTAGGATATGATCAACTGTAATTTCCCCTTCTGCTTAGCGCTCCATCATGATTGATTTTGCTAGCCTTTCTAGTTCTCTGACGCTAGAGCAAAAATAAAAGCGACAAGGGAATAAAAGTTATTAATTAAATATGAAATAAGGCCTAAGGTATAAATTATAACCTTTTCATATTTAATTACAAGGAGGGACACCTAATATTATTTTGGAGATGCCTAGACCCCTTGGGCAATTTATTTGACTTAAGCCCAAGTTAATGTTTTAATGTGGGAAAAACTAACATTTTAATGTGTGAAAGTTGATAAAAGGAAAAAAGCAAAAATATAAGGAGAAATCGGGGTATTGGCATTCATTTATGTTATTGACTTTTATGGAAACTTTTTCTTGATCCGTGTGCGTGTTTTTCTCCAGCCCTAGGACGAAACCCTAGTGGCCTTCGGGTAGTCTGGATGCAAAATCAGGTATTCCCTTGGTGGCTTCATCTCAGAAACCACAAAGTGCTTCATTCTGCAGATTCAAGGACGAAGACAAGCTTCGCTACAGCAAGTAGAAGACATTATATTTATTTTTATTTTGGGCTGATTGACACATGGTGCTATTTCCGGGCCACCAGGAGTCGTCAGCTGGAATCGTGAGGAAGAAGACTTAGAGGAGTTGGATGGCAGAAATGAACCTATTCTGGGTAGAATGATGGCTTATCTTGCTGGCCCATATCTTCCTTGCTGGACATGGCCATTCACAGGCTGTGTGTACAACTTCCAGGTCTGAGACAGTGATTTTGGAAACCCATTTGCAAGTCTGTCTGTGGATGAAGGGCATGATGACTGAATATGATGTTTGGAGCAGACATGAATATCAGATACAAGCCGATTTGGGTTTTAAAAGGGGAACACGAGCCTATATTGGACAGATTTTGATGAGTGGCAGCTCCTAACTGTGTTTACCAGCATCGTTATGACCTAAGTCACAAGGTTCGAATTCGAATTTGAATTTGGTAATAATAAAATTCGGATGAAATTCGACTAGATAAAAAATTCAAAAAAAATTCAACATTAAATTCGCTTTATATAATTTTAATTTTTTAAAATATAAGTAATAGATCACAAAATAGCTAAATAAAAAAAAATTTATCATTTGTAAACAATAATTTTATGAACATATAAAATTAAAAAAAAAATACAACATATAACTATACATATATATATATAGTTCATAACAATATGATATAATTGTATTATGTTATATTTTATTTAATTTAATATAGAAGTTTTTTAATATGATAGACTAAGTATATACTTAATTTAAATATAACATTTCAAAATTTAAAACTTCTATTATTAAAAAATTTAAAACTATATTTTGATAAATATAGCAGTTTTTAATATAACTTAATTTATAATTTAAAACATATCTTAATAAATATAATATTATAAAGTTGTAAACTATCTTGAAATTCTATAGATTAAAATAACCCTATAAAAAGAAAATAAAAAAAAACAGAAGTAAAGAATGCAGAAGACAAATTGCAGATTAAGATTGAAATTGCAGATGGAGACTTCTAGCAGCAGGAGGCGCGGGGATGATATTGGTTGCAGACATTATGTCTGGGAAGGAAATCATAGCAGATGCCCATGCCTTTCCGGCAACCTATGTCAGCTACAAAGCCGGAGATGAAATTAAAGCTTACGCAGCCTCAGGAAAAACACCGACTGCAGCAATTGATTTTCAGGGCACTGTGTTTGGTAGCAAAGAGGGGTCTGAGCACTGCCAATTGGGAAATCCTGAAGCTGGATGGGATAGAACCCAGAGTTAATATTCTTACAGCGTGGCCTTCAAACCTCGGCCCCGCAGACCTCCCTAACGACCAAAGGTTGGTTAAGTTCAAAGTGCAGGGAAGTGAAAGTCGTGGTGGAAATGATCAGGAAAGACACGGAGGAAAGACGTGCAGGGAAGATTTAGCAATGTTTCTAGAGTGAGCCGCAAACACCATTTTATTAAAAAATGGTTGAAAACCTTAGAAAATATTTTTGAAACCCTTCAAAAACACTTTATTTTACTCAATGGAAGAAGCTGACACGTTTTCCTGTATGAAAATGAAGCCGAATTTTAACGAATTTTATAGCGATATTTAAAATTCGCCAAAATCCGAATTCTATGGTTGAAGTTCGGTGAATCTTGTGACATAGGTTATGACAGCGATTAACTTACTGCCTTGATCAAGTGGATTTGGAAGGGGATGTGGTACCTGTAGTTGGCCTTGAGGGCATTGGGAGTCTTCCAATCATAGTCTCACATTCAGTTTGTAATTTCCATCTGGAAAATGATAGCGAATACAACTATTATCATGCCAAATGTCTGAATCTGAGGTCAGAATTTGTGTTGTTTAAATACTGTAATAGATTCCTTTCTGCTGTGTATTTTCCTATTCAGTGATGAATGAAAAGTTACGACTTTCTGCTGTTCATTTCCTTGAATGCTTAAATTGCACACAACCTATGCAAGTTTACAAACACTTGCAAGAAGACCATATCAAATTATTATCAGTGGCTTCTGCAACATTGTTCTTGCAAACTTTTATTATTTTCGTTTCCTTTGTCAATCTGCACCATTACAAGTTCAACATTTAATGTTGTGAATCAAAAGAATTCTTGAAAACAAACAAACTCATTGTTCATCAACACAGAAACAACAAGAGAAAGGGATATTTCATCAACTTAATGATTGAATGTTATAGGTTCCACCTTGTCTCCTGACAAAAGTGATTTGGCAAACAAGGAGGCCAAATTATTGAACTCATCCTTCCAAATTCTAGTGCTTTTCTACAGTTTGTTGTGCGGATCGCACACCCCACCTCATCTTTGACAGGGGACCCCCATTGCCCGGTTGAAAGAGAGATGAGATTCGGCTTTTTGTGGTTCGTAGCAGAAATGAAATTCGAGCCTTCTCAACCCAGGAATAATCCCGAAATGCAAATCGCGACATTTTTCTAAGTGTTGCAAAGTGCAAGAGAGGCATTTAAAACAGAAATCGCACACTTGCACTAAGAAACCCGAATTCGCATGACAAAGGGGTTGGGGGGGGGGTGAAAGGAAGTTCAGCGAATTTGTTAATTTCGCAATGGATACAAAGTTTGCATTCTGTCCAAAAGGGTCGAGGCTTAACATGAAATCACACACTTGCACTAAGATACCTGAAGTTCATCTTCCATATCCTCTGTAAACTCGAGAAAATCCCGAAGCAAAATCGCGATTTTCATTTCCCCATGAAAATGTTGGACTAGTTCCTGAGAAAACCCGACGTCGTAGTTATCTTAAATCGCGCAAGTTTCATAGAGCAAAAGGTTTAAAAAATCGCTCAAAAAACTGCCCAATGCCGAGTTTGCAAAAATGGAAGAAAATCGCACATTTTTGTAAGATGCCGAGTTTCAGTGCGAAGTCGCATGAAGTCGTGCATTTTTTTATCAAGGCTCGAGTTGGCAAAGAGGGCGAGTAAGAAGTTCGGTGTTTTCTATTTTATTTTGCAAGAGTCATAAAAATCGCACAATTATACTTGAAGGGCCAAATTTGCAAACAGCAAGAGAAGCCAAGTTTAAAATCTCACGTTTACACTCATGAAGCCGGAGTTTGATTTTAGCTGAGTTTTCTTCAACCTGAATCGCAAATTGGAGACATGATCGCGATCAAAGCCGGGAAGCAAAAATGCAGGAGTGCAGAGCTAAACGAAGCACGGGGAAGCGCGACGCCACTAAGCCAACAAGGTTGAAGATAGAAGAACACTCAAAGGGCTTCAAAATGTGCAAACTCAAACATACACAACTGGAATTAATTCCAGAAAATCGGTTTAAAAACTGAATTGCTTTATTGTAAAAGGACTGCCTGTGGGCCCCGTTCAAGAAATTTTAAAACAAAGGGACACAAGACAGTTATTTCCAACTACCAGATTGACTGAATTGATGCCAAACAATTGCAGGTAGTTGAGAATATGGTTGGGAGGACAAATGAAAGTTAATGGTCATGGGCTAAAGCTGCCAAGCTTCTGGAAGGCAGATCAGGGCCCTTGGATGCCTTTAATCTTGGCCCTTGATTTGAATTGTAAAATCTATAAAAGGTAGAGGGCTTTCTCTTGTAAAAGGTTAGATTTTTTTAGGGGTTAGAATTAGTTAGATTTTTAGGAGTTTGAAGTATTTGTAGTTTGTAAATTAGGAATAGAGTAGAACTGTTGTGAGGAATTGTTGTAATGGCAGTTGAAATCAATACATAAACATTGAAGCATGGTGTTTATTATTTTGTTTTTCCCCTGTTTGCATGGTTTCCCTTCAGCTGGTGAGAATTAGAGTTCAATGATTCTGATGGTGAAATGTGGGGGGATTTGATGTATTTCAGGTTCATACCATTGGGGACTTGCTGGTTGTAGGTCACCGTGCATGGTTAGTTTGAACCCAAAACTATGCTTAGTTCAACTGTAGGCGTTCATTTTAGGTTGCGCCAGAATTGGGTGACTAGATGAGTATCTCTGGTCTGAAAATCCTTCATCACCTTGCAGAGTGCACTGTTCTTGTCGAGTTGTGAGGGTGTCTCTGGCGAAACAAGAATTGGTTATGGAAATCTGTCTACCTGCAACATTAGTCATTCCTATCATTGCACTTAGGATCCCTAAACCCTTGCCTTTTGATTTTATTTCCTAGTTGAAGAATTGCAACATCGTTGGATGTAGACAACTTGTTGTAAACGTAAGCCCCCTTGTGTTACCAGCAAAACACAACAAATCGTTGAGCTATCCCACAGTCATGACCTGGCATTTGGAACCTTGAGGTTGTCCCCTTTGATCATCTAAAACAGCATTAGGGATTTCCCTACGCAAGAGAGGATAGGATACTCAACAATTCTATTTTGTGTTGAGCGGAGGGAGTTGGTAATCCGACTTTAGCCACGTCAACATAATCTACTACCATTAGAGCTCTCAATTGAAGACGACAATATTTCAAGGAAATGTTGATATTCTTTTTCTTTTCTCCTCTAATTCAGCCTTCAATTTTTTTAAAATACAGTATCATAAAGAAGCTTTCAAACATCATGGGCTGCTGACATTCTATCAATATTCCCAATGGCATACTTAGCTTTTTTCAGCATCTTCTTCAATGAATATGCTCAAGGAATCCAAATGCTATTTATTCTTTGTGCTGTGATTCAATCTAACTTCACTTGATTGTAGCTTTTACTAGCTTTGGTGAACATTTCCATAAGTTATCAAAAAGTCTGAGCAAGCTCTTTACTATGGCCTAGAAAATACCCGTAACCATCTCTTGTAAATTTTCTTTGTATTCTTTGGTTTGGCAAACACACTTGACCGGGTCTTTTGAATTTCCTTTGTATTCTCTATCCTTGTCTTTTGTCTCTTGTAGCAGCTCTTTCAATCTGCTCATCTCTTGCCCTGAATCACCACGAGCTTGTAAAGTCCTTGGAGGGGGCATAATCCCTTTTCACTCGGCTCCTTGAACCTGAGCTTGTAAAATTCTCACTAAGGACTCCTCATTCAGGGCATACTTGAGCTTCAAGTTTTTCTCTTTCAGTTCTCCATGCTCTTTGTATAACTTCTTAGTGGTGGCCTCACTAATTGGATGGTTTGCACAAGTAATGCATTTGCTGAGATGTCAACAAATCTCTTCACAAGTTTGCCTTGGAGCCTTTGTGGCATGTAATCTGTTTAGTAGGGGCTAACGCCCAAACAACCAAGATTTGCACTTTAGGGTTAAAAGACGTCCCCTTAAAGAATTTGCTAGCCTCCTCTTGGCTATGGTACACATTCTCGTCCCTTTACTTTCTTTTTATAGTGTCAGGGGCCATTGCATTTGTAATATTCGACCCAAGCAAAAAAAAAGACATCCTCTATCTCTTACCATTTACCTCCCTTGTTTTGGAGTGACGTTTCGGTTCTGAAGTAAAAAATAGGGGCAAGGTTGGAGCTTTCTACAATATCTTGACATCTTTCATCAGCATCTCCTTAACTCTTTTGGTCTTCTCAAGGATTCTCTTTTCTCTTAGTTTTACTATCTAGGCAAATGATTGAAATTCTTTTGCCTTGATAAATGTATCATCTAACAAAAGACCATCAGATCTTTTCGCCTCACATCTCTAATGTTTGTTGTTTCAAAAGATTCGTTGCATCATAGTGGGGGATTCAGGTGGACTAGAATTCATATCATCTTTGTTAGGGAATTTGACTTGCATGCCTAGGGGATCATTAGATGGAATGAACTCCTCAAAACCTTTTGTAGCAAAGTAATCGACTAAGGGAGGAACCTCATGGTTGTGCTTGCTTGATCTCTACATTATATTCCTCGTGTTTCATGTGCTGAAATTGTAGGGGGCATGGCCTTGGCTTAGGGCTATTCAACAATTTCCATTGAATTGATCCTCCTTAATCCTCTTGTGGTTCAACGTGCAATTCCATTTGTGGTACCTTTGATATAGTAGGTAGTGGATGAGTAGAATGCTCAATAATTGTTGGTTCATATGGGATAATTTATCTTATATCTCTTTTGTTACTCTGGTGCTTTTTACACAATATCCTTTGGCATTACTACAAGGGTATTTGCATTGCTCACAAGCAATTTCATTCTTTTCAATTTGTACTTGACATCATGGAAGGCTCTAGTGTATTTTGAATCTAATGATTCATCTTCCTTTTTGCTAGCCCTATGCAGATCCATCTTCTCTTTACAACAATCCTTTCCACATTATTCTGGTACTTCCTTATTGGGTCCGTTGACTCTAGGTACTTATGCTCATATCCATTTCTCCCCTTGCTCCTAGGCTTATCAAGTTGCTGCTTAGGGTCATAGTTTCTATAGTGTAGGAGTGGCATCCCAAAGTTTCTAAAAAATTTGCAATCCTATTAATACCCTACTTGTTGAGAATTTGAAAATCAACAGCTTGAATAAGTGGGGGAATAAAGACACCTTTTGATTCCTTCTTGAAGTGATCTTAGTTTGCAAAATACATCTATCTGATTGCCTCCAAGAGTGTAATTACGTTTGGTATATTATAGGGCAACTTGTAGGGAGCAAGAATGGACCCATAAATGCTTGTGGCAATGTATGTTTAAAAAATGAACTAGTTGCCCCATTTATTCCTTATTTTCTTCTATTGTTGGAATATGTCATGGTTTTAAACTCTACATCATTTGTTTTATGGTCCTTGCATAACCCAGTTTCTTCTATTGGGGGTAAACAAAGTATCCTTCAAATTTTTTGAAAGAGCATGGGGGAAATCATTGTCCATATGGATTGACCAAAGTTGAATGGGCTTAACCTCATCCTTGTGAGCATTAGGTGCCATATATTTTATTTTCTACCTATCATCCTAGTCACAATCTAAAGCAAATAGGTAAAGATGACATAAGAGGGAATGTCTTTCAAACCTCTTATCACCCATCTTGGTGTTTGCATCTTTGAAACCCACAATATGATCATATAGATTCTTAGATAAATAATTTGCATAGTCAAGTAGTGAGTTGGAATGATGGTTTTGATTGTCATCACAAATTGCTAACATCCCCAAATTCACTTGGTCATCTACATCAATGCCATAACTTGGCACAAGCCTTGATATACATTTTTGAAATAGTACTCAAAAGTGGTAGTATCAAGGGGCTTAACTTCATGTTGTGGAATTGGATTTTGTGGTCCACCCTTTTTTGTTGGCTAGTGATATGGTAGTTTAACACCCTTACAAATATAATAACTCTTCTTGTATTGAGTAGCCAAAACTTGCAAATTCAATGGCTTAAGAATTTGGCCATAACCAAAACACTTTCTAGAAGGTTTGATGAGAGTGAATATGGTTATTCCATTGTCATCCATCATAACTCTCTTCTATAATGCCCCCTTTTTTTAAGGTGACAATTAATTAAATTGACTTTTGTTAAGTTGATAAAAAAAAAGAAATTAAATATTCAAACAATGACTTAATATTAATTAATTTAATAAATTAACAATATAATAATGTTGGCCTTCTGGTTGTTGTTCACTTGATTTTCTAGGATTCTTGGATGTATAGGTAGGTGAGGCATTCGAAGGTAAGGCCTTTGGTTTGCAGTATATTTATTAGCTTGGTAACTTGCTTGGTTTGCAGATTTTGACTCACATCTTCATAATCATCTTTTAGAGGATACATCTCTAAATCTAAAGTTGGGGAACAAAGTTTGTTTAGATAAACTAGGTGTGACTCATGATCAAAGAACAAGTAATTTGGGACAATTAACAAGCAGGGAGCTCGTCCACTCTTTTGGCTTTGCTAGGCCAAGAAGTGTGTTCCTAGAAGTTTTTATAGAACAATTAAATAGAAATGAAAATAACATGGTCACATGGTCCGTTAATGGGCTTCCTTTGGTTGATCTGAAGTGTCAAGACAAGGTAAAAGTGGATTGGAGGAAATTGGATCTAGGATGGATCAAAATTAATTTTGATGGTGCATCAAAAGGGAATCTGGGTCCATTAGGGGTTGGATACGTGGCTCGTAATTGGAAGGGTGATATTCTCGCCCTTGGTGCGAGATGGCTACCAACAGGGACAAATAATGAAGCCGAAGTTGCATCTTGAAGGGGATTCGCTAATAATTGTTAATGCCTTAATTAAGGGAGAGACACCCTCCTGGAGATTAGATAAATTTATAAAAATATTATTATAGGAAATTAAAGAATTTGAAAACTTTCAAATTTCACATGCCTCGTGAGAGGGTAATACAGTTGCGGACACTCTGTCCAAGGTAGGGATATCATTAAATGTTATGCGAGGAGAAGAGATATGGGAGGATTTTCAAGGGTTTGAGATGGCGTACAAAGATGAGAGTATGTTGGCGTTTGAGAAGGAATGATGAAATGTATTGGCCATGGTGGGTGGGGAGTGATTTAAAGGACACCTTGGGTTGGTTCCCATTTCAAAGCAAGGTGAAAAGATAGTGAGCGGAGGCACGAAAGAGTTGGAGAGCTGGTGCAGAGCAGAGAGGATGGAGGCCAAATTTTCACCCTTGTCATCAAAACAACAATTGGCCTTTCTAGGTAAAATTTTTGAGAAGAGGGTGTGTGGCATTTTCAAGCATGAGGATCCTATTTTTATCCAAATTCTGGACATATTGCTAGGGGAGGACTTTATGAAATCAGAATTTAGGTTCCACACTAATGTAGATATAGTGTCGATGGTATCTGCATGGGGTTTGGAATTAGGTACTAAGGAGGGGGTGGAGTGGGTGCTCTGAGCTTGCGTACTAGAGATTTATCTCTTTAGTTTGAAATCTTTGCTCGCGAGAGTAGTCCCAAGGAAAGGCTTACGATGAAATGTGAGTTAAGGCATCTGTATCGGCGAAGAAAGTGCAGAATTCAGGCCTTTCATTTTGTGGAGGGATGGTGAGAATAGAGAAGAGCGATGGGAGGATGTCCTAATTGGCTAGGAGAGTTTGAAAGAGTTTGTGTGAGAGGAGATTGAAAGGCCGATGGCTCGGGAGGAGAAAAAGAAACAGGGTCACCATGGCTTGAAATTCAACCTTGACGATTACTGGGATAATGGCCCAGACAAGCCAAAGATGAAGGGTTCCTGCTGAATGGCGCCAAATTGGGGATGGAGCTGGTATTTTTTTTTGTTTGTCCTTGGTTTTATTAGCCCCCAATTTTATAATGTATGTAGGGTTTCTGAGAATACATGATATGTATCTAGTAGGGGGACTCAGGGGGTGGTGTATTAAAATTTTCGTGGTATACGGAGACCATTTTGCTCCAAGGTTAGGTGTTAATGGCATATTTGGTGAATAGCTTTGTTTTTTGTACAATTTAATTGTTAAAATGGATATGGGTCAACGGTGTCTTGGGGGTGGCACTGGCGGGTATGTAGGGTGGTTTTTTGTTACAGTCTTGGTGGTTTTTGGATCGGATATGATTTTGAATATTGTATGTAATCCTTTATTTCTATTATTAATAATAATCATATATTACCGATAAAAAAAGAAGAAGAAAATAACATGGTCACATGGCTTAGATATACCTTGTTCATAAGAACACCTCAAAGATTTGTCACTGAGTACCCCTTATATTGGTCTACTAGTACTTTAGACCATTAATCTCTATACATCAAACAAGTATTGGCCTTGGGTTATGTCATATCCCCTTGTTGATCGTTATATATATCCTAATGAAGCAATTATTAATATTATTAATTAATGATTATTTGAAATTTATTAAATATTATTATTTCATTAATATTCATTAATATTTATTATTAATAATATTAATATTTATTTATTTATTAAATATTATTATTTAATTAATATTCATTAATATTTATTATTAATAATATCAATATTATTATAAACATAATTAATATATTATAAATTATAAACAAATACAATGTACTTATTACTATTGGAGATTCGATGTAATTAGAAACAAATACAAGTCATCACATATGAGTTGACTCTTGGTTAAAGGTAACAATCCATTTGACTACAGCAGTGATTACAAAGACAAATAAAAGGGTGGTAGCAATTTCATAAGTGTTCTGATTACTACAACTATGATGGGTATATGAACAACAAGAAGACTGTGTTATGATACACAGGGATTTGAGTTTGATTGTGTGGTATATGGCAGATCGAACTGGCGGTTGATCAGAACAGCAATCTATCAAGCAGTGGTTATCTTCATAAAATCAGAGATCGAAGCATAAACTTGTGTACAGACAGCGATATTTATACAAGACAACAATACAGCAATAAGTAAGGCACACGTTAGAGATTAGTATGATTAAAGGAGCATCGAATTGTGCTTATATTAACCAGTGTAATTGATCATTGATATGGAACGATTACACTTAGTCAACGAACTCATTAAAGATTGACAACAGCAATTCATTAGTGAAGGGGCAAGGGATGGTTATTGAGAGATACCACTTTTGGGAGGGTCGTGGACCATGGAAAGGACGTAACCCTCCAATACTGATTTGAGGAATATACATATAGCAGATCAGCACTCGAAAGGAGGAAAAAATAGGGGGAACCACCGATCAGAACAGATCAGATCAGTATTAAGCTACAGGCGGTAGCATCCTTGCCCTTGATGGTATGCGTGGGGATGTATTTCTACTTTATGAAGTCCGATAATGTTTCTATGCAGAATTTAATATTAATGAAAATATTAACATAGAGTGCAATATATTTAATAAGGATATCAAGTATCATGACAGTGGTAGACCAGATCTGACATGCGTCAGATCTGTCTGCCAATACCAGGCCCTAAACATATTACCAATAAGGATTGTTTTAAGTGGTAGTAGTATTAGTAAATTATATAGAAGGATACTAGCAAATCCATAAATAATTAGTAATATTATTTAATTCATTTGTTTATATATATATATATATATATACTCAAATCATAATAAGGAGTAACATAATGATTGTAAATATAGATATTGATAATAATAGATATTAATATAATAATTATGGTTAACATAATACTTTTAGAAATTACTCTGTAATATTACATAATAATTCGTACAAATAATAATTAATAAATGCGTAAATGATTTATAAATGAATCAGAATAAGATTGATTATTTAATATGGTAAGTTAGCAAGTACTTGATAGACTAAAGAAAGATCAAATATCACAGATTTGACTCGTGTAAGATAGACTTGACTCTTAAACTTTGAAAATAGATTGATTAAGGTTAAATTAGACCAAATCCGAGTAGGGGACATTACAGGTTACAATGCAACTAAAAATGCAACACTAGGTTAATATCCCGAAATGTAAATATCTTTTACAATTTCCTACTCCATCTGTGGCTTGTGAAGCCCTTGAAAATGCAAAACTCTTTAAAGATTGTTCACAAAGGTAGGCTCTCAAAATGTGGCAAAGATAATCTTTAACAAGCTTATGCAAATTGGTTGGACATAACTTACAATAATTTAAAGAGAATAGAGGATGTAATCATTATAGAGGACTGGTGTGTCAATATATCGGTGACAGAGTCTAGACCTAAAGAAATGGGCAAAAACACATCTATAAAATTTGAGCCTAAGAGCTAAATATGAATCAACTAAGAGCAAAGAGTCAAAATTATATTTCCACCATTTAAGTTGTAATTCCATTTAAATGTAATTTCAAGAATCAAGAAACTTCACATGATAGAGCATTCTTTAACAATCCATAAATGATCAAAGAAATCCCATATACTATTGGTGAAAAGCTTTTACATTAGCTGCAATGGGAGAATAATTAAAAATAGTAACTAACTAGCAAATGTGGCCCTAGAGATGAATCTATCACCCCTTGAACTTCTTTGCCAACTATGGAGACATTCACACCATGGAGAGAATTAACTGCTTGCAAACATCTTCTCCTGACCGAAACTACAAAGTTTGACATGAGATTATTTTTTCTAGAGGACACAATGTACAAATCTGGACAAGAGATCCTGTCTCTATAGATAAAGCTTATATTTATAACCAATAATTCCTACCTAGATGACTACACAATTGATACTTGTTTACATTTGCATTGCTGCATATGCTCCATACCAAAAGAAGGAACGGAGTTTGTAACAAGCATGCATTTCTATTCAACTTCATGTAATGATTAATAGGACAAAAATATGCATTTGCTCAAATATTTGGTTCTACTGTATAATTGTGGAATACAAAGTACCACTTGACCCCTAAAAATAGATAAACCTGGGTATTAAATCCATCTTAACCATATAGCACACTTAATCAGGCCTCACCTGAGAACTGCAATACTTGGGAGGTCCAATTTACAATGATACTTATACCTTGTCCATTACAGAACATTCCTTTGGATCTGTTGATGGGCCTTTTGACACACTCAATACAGATTGAGTGTAGGGATGAGTGTGCAGGCCATAACAGGATCCTCTCTAGAAAGGTGAAAAAATCTTCCTTATACATATACGCATTATGCTTGCTGAGACCTAACATGATCAAAATATCAAATGCAAATAAGTGGTTAGAAGATGGCCAATATTCCATTAGTGAACTCCATTTTTGGTTTCCATAAACAATAAGGTTACTATTTGCTCCCCATTAGTTACCTTAACATCCATCTCCTTGATTTGCAACATTAACAGCCAAACTATATTTTCCATTGTAAATATTCATCGACTATAAAACCCTTATCGGTCATCATAGTGTGTTTTTGCAATCAGGCATTTAATGCTTTTTGCTTCTCCATTAATCAATCCTTCATTTGAAATTTTTTCTTGATAAACTCCTATACACCATTTCTTTTCATTTGAAAATTTAGAATATTTTGTGAAGGAATTTGAACTTTACTTTAGGCCAATGGCCCACTTTAGTTCCTCTTTTAGATCAACAATTGTAGGCCATTCAATGGGTTACTAGAAGTGCTCACTGCTTGATCAGCCAGTCAACTGCAATTGATTAAAATCTACGAAACCCGGGGACGTGTCCCCTACCTAAAAACCCCCGTCCCAATCCCGGGGACGTTTCGGGGACTTGGGGACGGCCAGGGGATGTCCCCGAAATGGGGGGACGGCTTCCCTAGTTGTGGGGGACGTCCGTACGTCTCGGGGATGGCTGGGGACGGATTGGGGACGTCCCAGCCGTCCCGGGGACAGCTAGACGTCCCCCACATCTAGGGCTAGGGAAAAATATTAAAAAAATAAAAAAATGTCGTATTTTCAATTTTTTTAAATTTTTCCAACATTAAAATTAAAATTAAAATGCAACATTAAATTTATTAATTCATATCAAATATTTATAATTTTAAATTAATTAATATTATAAATTTTAAAATTTATAAATAGAAAATAAATTAAATAATAAAATATTAAATAATAAATATTATACTTTGCTTTTTAGTATTTACTTAGTACTATTTTGATTTCCATATCGCAACTAACAATGAAACAATATGGCAGCAGTGTAGCCTTTGGGCATTTTGTATGTTATTTCTTCAATATCTATTATGAAATGCATATTGATAATGTTGTATGTTCGATGTTTGCATTCTAGAATGTTTTCATAGTATCATACACATGCTATATCCATGTTTTCATATGAATATAATGTATAGATGCATGCTTTATCCATGTTTTCGTATGAACATTTAGAATTTTCCTATATTTTTTAAATTTTCCCTATATTTTATATAGCCGTCCCCTTTGCCGTCCCCCCCCCCCCGTCCCCAAATTTGGCAAAAAAATTTGCCGTCCCAGAAACTCGTCCCCCTGTCCCCCCGTCCCGGAAACTTGGGGTAACGTAGATTAAAATGTATCATGTTTTCCTCAAATATTCCTCCAATTGTTTCCCTTAACCCGTTAAATTTCATCCACAATCAACAATCAATATCCTACAGTCCAAAGATCGATGAACATGGTAGACTAGAAGACAACCATAAGTATGACCTACCTAATTGACCAATCCACTGCAATTAGCCAGTTTCAAACAGGGTGAAGGGACGAATGATCCATTTTAACTTTGTAATTTTGGCAAGTTTATAAGAGACTGTTTTGAATAAATAAAATGAGCCCACCATCTCTTGCCATTCGACTCCATATGGTAGAACTTCATTTACTTCTATAGATCTATACCCTTATGGTGTTTTGACATATTCTCTCATCAACCAGTAGGAGTTAAACATGCCATACCAAGTGTTTTTCACGTCTCTTTGACCATGCCACTTTAGTTGATTAGGCATCGACATGATTAACGATCAAGATGCTTCCACCCTTGAAAATGATGTGTTCAGCAGAACAATAAATCATAAAATTGCACACCCCTTAATCTGCCAATCTATTTATATTCATCTGATTGCGACATGCAGCACCACAAAGCTATTTGATCACCCTTCTCAATGCATTCGAACTCCACTCAATCAATGGTTTGGATCAACTCACCTTTAACATCAATGATTGAGGGAGATTATCTTGAGAATCCAAATTTGCTTGAAACCTTGAACAACCACAGAAATTTATTGTTCCTGAGAGTAAACCGAATCATGCTATGTAGCTTTATTTTTCAACACTTGACTATATTATCTCGATTCATTAAATGGAGATCAATAGTCTGGATTGATTACCTTTTTGATCAGTGTCTTCAACATATGTGCAGATGACCAAAAGTGAATACTTTTTGATCTACTAATATGTAGATACCAATGGGATCATGCTATGCGGATGCATCATACCCACCAGATCTCACCATTCAATAGGTTCTAACTTCACTTAAACCTTGACTGCATTAAACAGTCAAAATCAACTTGCCTTAGAAATAAACGTCTTTGGCACATCTATGTATTGCCAAAGTGCTGGATGGTATGATCTATTGATAGACTGCAATCGACCAGATCATGCCACATAACCGTGGGCTCTACTACATAAAAGGAAACCGTGCCACTTTTGCCAACTATACTTCTTGATGCAGATTAATTTCATTAAAGGTCCAATCAGGAATACAAATGTCAGCACACTTTTGTAGAAATCGCCATACTAGAGAGACATAAGTTGTGTACTTGTACCATCATGGTGGATTGATAAATAGGCATTTTACGTGCCAATTCATTCCACTCATCCACGGAGAACAAGTACCTGGTCAACAAATAGAATGAAATGAACCACTCATGTGAAAGGTGACTGTTGATAATAAGTTGACAAACAAGTATAACATGAAGGCAAAAGCAAAGGCAAACTTTTTAACTTACAGTCATATTTTAACAAACCAGTCTGTAATGTCCCCTTCCTAATCTGCCCTAGAATTTGCCCTAAGATCACAATTGCAACAAATTATGGTACATATCCTTGAATAATATGATCCTTTACCTTTTAAATCCTGCAATCACAACATGAAACACATGCATATATACATATAGACATCTTTAATATTAGGGTTAGGTAATATTGCAAACAAAATTCATGAATGAAACTATAGTTTAGCTATGATATTATATACATATTATTACATAGAAAATCTGATTTGTATGCGGATCTTAGTCATGGAAGATATGGAATGAGTAGGCAAGGAAGGGTGCCCTAAATCAGCTGTTCTCTCCCTTCATGCAATCCTCCTCCACACATCCATGGCTGAAGATCCTTATGTTTTTTAACAGTTCTTCACGTATGGATGGGAAGGAAAATCAGCTATAGGGTGCCCTTAGCTGTTCTCTCCCTTTCACAGTGCCAGAGGGTGCCCTCATAGCCGTTCTCTCCCTACTGGTCACTGCAAGAGGGTACCCTAAACTGTTCTCCCTGATTGCTGATTTCTGCCTTCCTTACCCTATATGAATAGATCATTGTAATCATATTAAATGCAGAGATATTTAGATCAGTTAACTAGATTTGCATATACTTGAAACAATCATATTATATATTTATGTTCATATCTATAAATAAAGTATTAAACTCAGTCAACCTACCACAGTATTGTTATTATAACAGCTGGTCTGCTATGACTCGGAAGGATTTTGCTGATGTATTGAAGGTCTGATCTTGCTCCCTGTGATTTTATAATATCTAATGACTGAGAATCAATGATGTTTCTTGTTGTAGTTTTTCTTCTTCTATTCTGAATGTCTTTCCTCTATCCCGATCTCTCTTCTTATACCTTGAGTGCTGAAGGGGGGTGACATTTGATTAAACCCTTTTCATGAAAGGTGGCATCCTTTTTTCTCCTTAATCGCCGCACTTAACAAATTGGCTGTCTTAACAAATTGATGTGTAACCAAATCAGAAACATATTTGTTTTCTCTTTAATACGGGGTGATTTATGCTGACCAAATCTACTCGTATTAATTCCCTTCAGGTCATTGTATTCGCTAGAGGGGACATGACACAGTCCACCATGAATACAAAACAAGGAGTCAAGGTAACAATTATGAGTATCTCACAAGACGAGGAACAAATTACATGGACACAAGACATGAGGATCAACAGGGATACCGCACAAGGCCATAATAAGGACATCTCAGATAAATTGAAAACATACTTAAAGCACATCATTAGTTGAATTCGAAGAAGACCAAAACATCATTGAAAGAATCAAAAAGCTACCTAAAGGCAATTAGTAAAATTCCTCTTCCTCCAAGTAGTTGAAGAAGATAGAACCGATGGTATGCACATTTTGCAGGCCACATTCTACAAAGAAGATTGCAAAACTAGAAGTTGCAGTAAAGAAGTACAATCTATAGTGGGTCAGAACTCGATTCTTCCTCAGAGTCTTGTTGCTTCCAGATCTAGTTCCTACTTTATACTCTCTGCTACAAGTAAATTTTCTCCTACACATGATTTATTAACTCAGGGCCACACATCATATGGCCACATCAAAATACCACTTCTCTATTCTCACTCATTGTTGTTCAGATAAACCAATATTCAATATATTATAAAAGGAGACTATGGCTCCTTAAATAGAGATTTACAAGCCGGTGTACAAACTGTTAACTGGAAGATAAACTTGACGCTAAATATAGCGACTGCCAGTTCAACTCTAAGACACTAAAAAAAATTTAAACAGACCAACTAACTGATAACTGAAAATGACCATTATAGACAATACAATATTATTTTAATAATTGTAACATTGACAAAATATTTGTCAGTAATAAACCCTCTTTATATGTCCTAGAGAAGGCAATGTTGAAGAGATGGGGAATAATTTCAAAAGGTTAATCAGGTGCCTATATGATCACAAAATATTTTGCCCCCATTGATCAAATCACCAATCCAAGATGCGACAAATATGTTTAATTTTCACCAAATTGTGTTGTAATTGGAGACATGGAGGACTGGTCAAACATTAGTATTACCACTAGCAAGGTTTGTGATTCATTCCTTTGTACTAGTTTGATAACTTCTGGCCACAGCATCGTCTCTTGGTCAGGTTTGCATGCCTAATTTTTCTTTTTTTATTAGACTTCCCTCAATACCTGTCCTCTTTAAAAGATGACATGTTTGATGATTAGGTTGGGGAAGATAAGCTGATCTTCTATCAGTTGAACCACTAACTGTAGTACCCCCAACTATTTGTAGGACGCTATTTAATAGAGAATATATTGCTCAAGCCACATCTCCAGGGACAATTAATGATCCACCATAGTATATAGTAAACAACCTTACTTTGCTGGTACATGGTTCCAGACACGTTGATTGATGCCAAAAGAAGTTGATTGTTACAAATGGGTTCAAAAACCTAAGTTTCTTGCAGCACAACACTTCCATGTTCATTCCACTAGCCATTTTGTAAATATTTTCTCCTAGCCTTTTTATTGAGGATCATTTTCTGTATCTTGTATTTTTATTTGGGTTTAAGAAAGTAGTCCTTAAGTTGAAATAGTCCCTTAATTTCTCCTTTTCTTCCTTGATACTGTAAGCTAAACTTAAGGGGAGTTGAATAAATAGGTGTGCATCCCATTTAGAATAACATGTTTTAATGTATTTAGTAGGCACTTACCATGATGTAGCACCTCTGCACCGACTTTTCAACCACCTGTATTGAACGCATCTCCTGTCCCAGATTATTATATAATAAGATGTTTATAGCCATTTATAAGCAATTGAGAGAAAAATCAATAATATGTAGAAGCAGCCTATTGTTGCTGTAACTTTTTCAGCGTCATTATTAAGTTAGCAAGTTCATGTTGGTGGTTTTTATGTATCCAAAAGATCCTTGGGTGGATTCCTTGTTCGGATTCAATTGAGAACAGTATCACATTGAAAAGAAAATTTTACTCTTAAATGGCCATTTTTGTTTCAGCAACATTTTTTACTACAACACAAAAATAAGCTGCTTTTCTAATTATTATTTTTTTATCTCTAATAATGCTTCCATCTTTATCTTAAAATTTCCTCATGAAGCGCCATCAAATGTCAGCTTTGGAAAAGGATGCTTTATTTATTGAAATATTCTAAAATGTCATTTCAACTAAATGTTCTTGCCTCCAAGCCAATGTGGACTTTGATAAAGCCAGTGTTGCAGAAATTATGGGAAAATTGAGTTTGGTGCCAAATTTTAGTTTGGAATAATAGTTGGATATTGATGTGAGAGAATGGCATGGATGAAGAATTTGGGGCATATGACTAAATTGTTGCTACTCTGGACTTTATTAATGAAACTCAATTTGTACAAAACGCAGATTGATGTATTTCATGTTCATAGGCCAAAACATATCTGCCACAGTCCTATTCTCTCACTATTAGAGTTTTGCATCCTGAAATTCTTCTAGAGCATCAGCACCAAAAGCTAGAAAAAGAAGTAATATTAATGGCACTTCAATTTAGAAAGCTGAAAAAGTAACCATAAACACCATGCTTCATATCTTCTGTTCATATACAACACAAACACCTATCAATCTATTATGTTAACCATTTCAGAAAGTAAAATGCAAATTTCACAATGGCCATGTGGGTTTAGAAATGTCATCATATTTCATGGTAGACCTCAGGCTGATAACTTTCTTAGGGAAAACCTTTTGTCTTTCCTAATTTCGAGGTGAAACTAAAGGCATGTGTTGAGATCAAAAGATGTGGATCGATAGAGGACTAAAGGTTGTGTCAACGAGGTAAATGTGTACCCTTATCACCTCAATCCTTTGTTGCAATTAGCTCCATCATTGTTAGTCAATGCATTTCTGGGGAACTCCATATGAATTTCTTCAGCTCCATTCTATCCCTTTTTATCTTTAGAATTGCCAAAAATCATCTCTTTCTGGTTGTTATGTAGCCAGGACATGGAAGTGTAGATAAATAAGTAGTTGCAGTTTGGTTTGTTGTTCTGCATGCTAGAGATGGTTTTCAGGATAGAATAATGGAATTTAGTAGAAATATGTAACCAGTGGCACAAAGCATTTTTTTCCTTATGTTATTTTCTTGGCACTACAGTACTAATAGGTGTGGATGGTTGTCTGGTTGCATATGGGTTGAATAGCCCTCTGGCACGGGATAAACACGTATGGCTTGACAACGTCAGCTTTAAGTGCAGATACCAAAAAAGCTTCGGTGCTTAAATTTCCATTAAGATAGTCTGACAGTCCAAATACATTGCAGGTAATTAAGAAGGATATTACTACCACGGAGGCTTTTGAAGAAGGAACATGACAAAGGGTATGGGAAACGATATTTGGCCTTTTACTGGTGCTAACAAAATGAAGATCTCAATTTTAAAGGATCATACAGTTTTTCCTTGACAGATTTGGGTCAGATTGTCATAAGGAGTACATGTTTGTATTGATATTTTAAGATCTTTAGATATTATTATATTGCAAGTGTTGTAAAATTGCAAGGGCAATGATGTATTGCTATCTCGTACCATGCACTCACAAACAACTTTCTCATTAAATTTATTGAATATGCAACTCAGCATATCTAATATGTTCTATTCAGTTCACTGATAATCTTGCAGGAGCTTGACACCTGTCTTTTTTCCTCAAACCACCAAGCCTATGGACTTATATTCTTTGAACGGATTTAAAGGCAATTTAAAGAACTCCGATTGATTTAATGGATTTGTTTTTATGACTGACCGATGCCTGATGGTTAAGCTAAAATATATATTAATATCACTTGTCTTTATCAATAAGATGGTATTTCTCACAAAAATGTAAAATTTAAAACAACTGACAACTTCCCTTCTAAGATGTGCTTTATTCCACAAGTGCAGAAACATTAGTTTGAAGCCAATTATCCAAAATTTTCACGTAAAAATTTAATTGTGATCTTGAGATGTCTGCCTTGCTTTGCATCCTGTGTGTGAACTGGACATAGTCACCTAGAGAAAATATCTTGGCATGCTTTGCAAGTTTGCATATATGAGGGAAGGTATGCAAACTTTATGGATGGTCTGTTATTTTGCTTGCATTGAAAGTTCAGGAGAAACTATGTAGCCTTGTAATCTCATAAGTGATTGCATGATGGTAATGATTACAATGATATAAATATATAAGGTAATTTAAAGCTACACATTCAGGTAAAATAAAGTGCTTAGTTGACAACCATTACATATGCTCAGTTACTACGATATGGGGAGCATCAAAATAAATAAAAAAATATTAATAATAATTGCATGTGACATTCTATGCTTTATAAAACTTTTTTTTCTACTACATGATGTTCAAGGCAAGGAAAAACATTGAAGTTATAATCAGTGGGCTAAATGTTAGCTGATAATTGAGTGCATACAAGAAGCCCGAGTTTTTGCATTCAATTCTGTAATGCTTATATGATACTTACCTATTTTGCTTAATAGTCATGACTTTTGCCTATTTGAGGCTCAGTCTAACCATTTTAGATTAAAGCAAAAAACTTACGAATGCTGTGTTCTTATCCATGGCATTTTTCAGAGGTAAGTAGAATGCCTGCTTGTTTCTTCAAGGTGGATATACAGTCTTATATAAGTGGAGTTGAAATATGTAAATGATATCCTGAAAGTACGGAGTGGTGTATTTTAGTTTAAGGACTTAGTCATTTTTCTTTGCTAAGAGAACATTTTATATGTGTTAAGCATTTCTAGCAAATGAAACATAATCTCAACAGACAAGTGTAGAATGCTGGATATCACTATGCTATATAATTAATTTTCTCGAGTGCACTAACAATGTGACATGCAAGGCAATGAAGCAGGATGCCAGTGATGGGTTTCAATTTCTGGTTAAATAATGCAACAACTTTCTATTTTTGGTTCACATCATTGAAGTTGTCTTGATTACATTAATAGCCTACATAAGGTCATGTAAATATCCATGTTTCTTGATTTGCAAGTAGTTACAGGAAGCAGTTATAGGGAAAGTTGTGTTTATTTTATGTGCTATCAACCTATAAGTACACTACAGGTGTTTCTTTTGGAACGAACATTCACCAGTAGCAGCTTAAGTGTCTTGTGTAAGGAACTTGAAAGAAATACTAGACTTTAATAGTAACAAATTTATATGTAACAACCCAAGATCCACAATTTAGTTGATTGAAGGAATACTAGACTTTAATAGTAACAAATTTATATGTAACAACCCAAGATCCTAACATGCAACATGTTTTGGCACGATGGAATTTTGTTTGTATTTTGTGGCAATATAAGATATATGCTTAGGCCCTTTTTGACCTGTTCTTGGGAATGAATGATGAGGATGAAAATGTTTTGGGGTCATTCTGATGTTGCTTCTTTTGGCAATAATGTTGAGAAGGATACCATACGCCTTAGAATTGATCAATCATGGGTTGGTAAACAACCTAGACACCTAAAGGGACATACAAGCTGTCAAAATATAATCAACTAAGTAGCATTAGATGCAACATATATGTGCCATCCTTTGTAAACATATATTATATCCTTTTCATCAAGGCACACATATAAGTGATAGCATCTTTGTGTTTTTTTTTTCTAATTTTATTTAATTTTACTGAGAGAGGAATTGGTAGGCTCACCTAAAGGGAGCCCACCAATAACCACTCTTTGGTGGTGTGTAGTGGACTCCCCTGGTAATCACCACACAATACAAGCTAAACCATTGCAAGCAAGAGTTGAATTGACAACTTGGGTTGTCTCAAGCAACAATCAAGATTGAGTGAGCTAACTCGTATGGTTATGATAGTGTGTATGTTATTTGTCTATGGGTTTTATTCTAATAAAGATATCCATGTGTGGTATTTTTAAATTGGAATGGTATTGTAAAAAGGGCTCAAGGAAGTGTAATATAGTGTGTTAGAAATGCACCCATGTTTCATGTTATACTTGTGCCTAATGATGAGTCTTTTTATGTTTAATTGTTTTCATCACATAGCCACTTGCGTTTTGAAGTTAGCTTCTTAGGTCTTAGCTGTTTTTGCTTAAGTTGATTTGCAACACCAATCTTAGATTTGCCTAGTCATGACCTTGTAGAGATGGGCACCACTTTGTGTTAAATTTTAAGCAATTAGATGTTAATTTAAGCAATTAGATTATAATCAGATTGTGAATAAACAGTAACAACAATAAAATACAAGACACAAGACACCAATACCTTGGGAAAACCTCCCTCTTGGAGGTGAAAAACCCAACCTTAAATATAATATGTATTATCTCAAATGAAGGCAATTACAATATAGCGAACTTATCTCAGATTGCTATCCAAACAGCAAGTTGGCAGAGCAATGAAGAATCTAGCTCTAATCAACAGTTGACTAAAGGAGATTAGCAACAGATGCTTGAGATAGGTTGGAGCGGACTCACACAAGGAGAGCCTTCAACTTCGCCTAATATCCTTAAATAAATTTGCACAAGTAAAGGAGAGTTTGCTGATATAGAAGAGCAGATTATATCCGTTGGTGTGTTGATTGTAGAATGACTTCATTTGTTGATGGTTTTATATCAACCTTTTGGTGCCAATTATCACCAAGTCAACTTGCATGATTATCTAAATTATATTACATTGTCATTATACATTCCTCACGTTACATTTGGGTCGGGCCCAATAATTATATTTAATTGCCTTCCATGCTACCTCATGTTACACATTTGAGTCCAACCCAATAAACACATTTGATTGCTTTGCACGTTATATGCTTGGGACCAACTTAATAATGCATTTACATGAGAGATAATACATATGAATTTTAATTGTCATTAACAACATTAAAATTCGATAATCAGGTATTCGAGCTAGCTATTATTTTCAACACTCCCTCTTAGCTAAGGAGGATATCTGCCACTTGTCATGATCCATTCATGACTTTCATCTTGCATTGCCTGCAAGGATGAATGTATAAGCTCTATAGAGTATACCTGCAATAAAACACATAAATATCATGAACTTATTTCATGATGTCCATCTTGCATTGCCCGCAGAGGATGGATCCACCTTGCATTGCCCACAGAGGGTGGAAGAGGTCTTACACCTCAACCTTCTCCCAGAGAAGGATACAATGTCACCTTGCATTGCTCGCAGAGGGTGGAGGATGCAAACTAAATTGCATCACTAAGATTGAGACTCCCTCTCAATCAATGTTGTGTTCTCCACAATTCCAAGCTTCTCTCTGAAGTACTCAAACTTCACTTGAGCTAGAGGTTGGCGAGAACATCTGAAACCTGTTCATCAGTGTTGATATATTTCAGCTAGATGGCACCTCTTTGTGCCATATCACGAACATAGTGATAGTGAGTTTCCACATGTTTTGACCTGTCATGAAACATGAGATTATTAGACATTTTAATGCAACTCTGATTATCACAATAAATAACAGTGGATTCCCAAGGCTGTCCAAACAACCCAACAAGAAGCTTACGAAGCCAAACTGCTTCTTTGGTTGCCACACTTGAGGCAATGTATTCAACTTCTGCAGTACTTAATGCAACTAAGGATTGTTTCCTTCTGGCCCAAGAGATCATAGCGGAACCCAAGCTGAAACAGATTCTTGAAGAGCTTTTTCTATCAGTATCACTTCCGGCCCAATCAAAATCAGAGTAGCCTTCCAAATTGATTACTGTGTTGATTGGATACTTCATCTCATAGCCAATTGTTCCACACAAATATCTCAGGATGTGCTTGGCTGCCACCAAGTGAACATGCTTTGGCTGGTTCATGAATTGGCTAAGTGCACTCAATGCATAGCAAATATATATTTGGTCTAGTGTTGACTAGATACATCAAGGATCCAATCAACTCCCTGTACTCTGAAGGATCTGCAAAATTAGAGTTAGCTGCAGAAATACTTAACTTCTTCAAGTTAATTTCCATAGGAGTAGACATAGGTTTACAATCCATCATACCAAATTTTTTCAATATATCAATAGTATATTTACTTTGACTAAGGATAATTTCATTCGGTCTTTGTCATACTTCTAACCCTAGAAAGTAATGCATTAGACCTAGATCCTTAATTTCAAATTCAGTAGCTAATTCTTTCTTACACCTAATGATGAGACTATCTTCATCAGTTAGAAATAATCATCCACATATAAAACCAGAATTAACATTTCACCATTAAATACTTTAAAGTAAATGTTAGGATCAACATCATTCTTATAAAACCCTAAACTAACTAAGTACTTATCAATTCTTTCATACCAAGCTCTAGGAGCTTGCTTGGGGCCGTAGAGAGCTTTCTTCAATCTGCACACATGAGTTTCTCTATTACGAATCTCATAACTTTCAGGTTGTTCAACATAGACTTCTTCTTCAATAACACCATTAAGGAAGGCAGTCTTTACATCCATCTGGTGTAATTTCCAACCTTTGGCTGCAACAATAGCTATAATAGTTCTAATTGAAATATATCTAGCAATAGGAGGAAATGTTTCTTCATAATCTATGCCTTCCTTTTGAGAAAAACCATGAGCTACAAATCTAGCTTTATATTTCTCTATACTACCATCAACAACATGTTTAATTTTAAACAACCATTTGGAAGAAACAATAGACTTACCTTTAGGTCTAGGCACAATATCCCATACATCATTCTTGATGATGGATTGATACTCTTCGTCCATAGCTAACTTCCATGCTTGTTGGTTCATGGCTTCTTCTATGTTGGATGGTTTAGCCTCAATCATGTTGCGCATCATTGCAACATAGTTGGAGAGCTTCTGAGGTCTCTTACTTTCTCTGAAAATGCCACTAGGAGCTGCAAAATTTTTTGCATCTTGAATTGTGCTTCTAACCCAAAGTGGTCTTTTCTTGCTAACTGCAATGTCTCTAGGTCCATCAGTTGGAACCAGAGGCTCAAGAGGATCATCATGCTCAATAGGTTCAGGAGGTTCAATAGACTCCCTCTGAATCTTAGGGCTAGTATCAATATCCATATCATTGACTTCTTTATCAATATCAATAAGATAACCTTTAGATTTCTTGAAAGCAATATTTTCTTCAAAGGTGACATCCCTACTTACCTCAATGTATCTTTGATCAGGAATGTAGATGCAAAATGCCTTGGAAGATTGACTATATCCAACAAGGATACCTTTCTTCCCTGAAGTCTCTAACTTAGTCCTCTTCCTTTGGCACATGAACATAGATAGGACTTCCAAAGATCCTTAGGTGGCTGATATCTGGTTTGACTCCTGTGAAAACTTCCTCGGGAGTTATGTTCTTCAGGACACGGCGATGACATCTATTCTGAATGTACACAACAGTCCTGGATGCTTCAGCCCATAAGAATGTCTGCAGGTCCCAATCATGAATCATAGCTTTGGCAACTTCAACAATGGCTCTATTCTTTCGTTTAGCTACACCATTTTGCTGAGGATTGTAGGGAACGTAGAACTTCCTCTTAATTCCTGTTTCTACACAAAAGTCATTGAAGCTACTTGAGGTGTATTCACCTCCATTGTCAGATCTTGACACTTTAATCCTTTTACCACACATATTTTTAGCTAGAGCTTTAAATTCTTTAAACCTACTTAACATTTCATCAGATTCTTTAGATTTTAGAAAGTAAATCCAAGTCTTTCTAGAAAAATCATCTATAAATGTAACATAGTATAGAAATACGTTAGGTGAAGGAACAAACATGGGTCCACATAGATCAGAATGAACAAGTGCTAATTTTTTCTTAGCTCTACTTTCACTTTTATGAAATGGACTTTTAGTGTTCTTACCTAATGCACAACCTTTGCAAGCATCATCATGAGATTGATTAAGTTTAGGAATACCTTTAACCATCTTTTCAAGTGAAGGAAGTGCCTGATAGTGAAGATGACCGAGCCTTCTATGCCATAGCTCACTAGATTTGGGAGCTTCATGAATGAGTGCTCGAATGGGGTTAGCTGAAAGCTTATACAAACTATCATATCTATTTCCAATAACACGAGTATATTTAATACTAGATTTCTTAGGCCATGCAAGTACTTTACCCTCAGAAAATGTTATTTGATAACCTTTATTTTCTAGAGCAGAAATAGAAATCAAATTCCTCTTAATTCCAGGGACAAATAGGATATCACTAAGATGCAAGGACATGCCAGATTCTAAATTTAAAGAAGTGCTACCAAAACCTCTTACCGAATACTGAGCATCATCACCAATTACCACATGAAGGTTGGACTCTTTCTTCATCAAGTCTGAGAGATGCTCTCGATATCTCTTGATGTGTCTAGATGCACCACTGTCGATCAACCAAGTGTTGCTATCGGTTGACACATTGCTGGACAAGGCAAAAATGAAGAGGTAGTCTTCATTATCTTCTGAGTTTGCAACTTCATTCAGGTTGGCCTCTCCTTGCATGGGCTGGTTCTAACATTATTTAGCATAATGTCCAAACTTGTCACATCTGAAGCAACAGACACGTGAAAGATCTCTTGGCTTCTTCCTTGAATCGTAAGCAAGAGGTCTGAAGTCTCTATCTCTTTTGAAGTTGTTCTTCTTCCAATGGCCTCCCTTTCTTCTAACATGTTGAGATGCAAGCACATGTTGATCTCCTCCATGAGAACCTTTGTGCATTTCTCTAGCAGCAAGGCGTGACTCCTCTTGAATGCGAGTTGTCCGGAGGCGATCGAAGGAAGGGAATTCAACTCTTCCACTTATGCTTTGAATAAAAGGATCCCAAGAGTCAGGAAGACTATTCAAGGCAATCATGACAATGTCCTTGTCCACAACCTCGCTTCCAATGGCGCTGAGTTGGCTCTTCAATTCTGAAATCTTCATGAAGAAGGACATGACTGAATCTCCTTTGCTCATTTTGACTTGAAGAAGTTACTGCCTCAATGTAAGTGTCCGACTGATGTTGTTGATCTCATATATCCCTTCTAGATGTTTAAACTTCTCTGGAGCTGTCTTCAATTTGGAGATGACTGGAACAAGATGATCCTTCACGGAATCAATAAGGAACTTCTTTGCTTTGAGAGCATTCTTTGTGAATTTCTTTAGCTCTTCTAGATCCGAAGGTTCAGTCAGATCCATATCTTCCACAAACTGTAACAACTCTAATTCTTCAAGAGCAAGGAGGACACGAACCTTCCATGATGTAAAATTGAGGGAACCTTCAAGTCTATCCTCTACTTTCAAACCTGTAACCATCTTGCAAAACTAAAACAAAAAACTAAAAGTGAAGGGCAACTAATAATCTGATTATTTTGAATGAACCTAATGTAGGCAATTACAATATAGCGAACTTATCTCAGATTGTTGTCCAAACAACAAGTTGGCAGAGCAATGAAGAATAAAGGAGATCAACAACAGATGTCTGAGATAGGCTGGAGCAGAATCACACAAGGAGAGCCTTCAACTTCGCCTAATATCCTTAAATAAATTCGCACAAGTAAAGGAGAGTTCGCTGATATAGAAGAGCAGATTATATCCGTGGTGTGTTGATTGTAGAATGACTTCATTTGTTGATGGTTTTATATCAACCTTTTGGCGCCAATTATCACCAAGTCGGCTTGCATGATTATCTAAATTATATTACATTGTCATTATACATTCCTCACGTTACATTTGGGTCCAGCCCAATAATTATAATTAATTGCCTTCCATGCTACCTTACGTTACACATTTGGGTCCAGCCCAATAAACACATTTGATTGCTTTGCACGTTATATGCTTGGGACCAACTTAATAATTCATTTACATGAGAGATAAAAAATATGAATTTTAATTGTCATTAACAACATTAAAATTCAATAATCAGGTGTCCGAGCTAGCTATTATTTTCAACACTTTGACTAAAATGAGAGGAAATATGAGCTTGTTATGCTTGTCATTTACTTTTCAAGTTGTGTTTTGGGTTTTAAAATTCATCCTATCATTTGTTGGGATGTGGCACCTTTTGATGCAAGAGCATCCAGGGTGTAGGAGCAATTTTGCATCACCCAAAAAATGAAATGTTGTATTTTCTTTTTGTTGTGTGGTTTCTCTTTAGTTTTGTGGGACCCATTAGGTTGGTTGCACTATATAAGATGCATGGAAGCTAAAAATAGCCAAAATAGTCACGTGTTATTTTTAGGACTTTTGCTCATTTTTGTTTGTATTGACATGAAAATTGGACCCGAGTAAATTAAAAAATAACATGATTGGCGAAAGAATCATCTCAATATCCTAACTGGTTTGAAAGATACCAAAGTTTTTGTCATGAACAATTTTTTTAATGAAGCTTAAAACTCAAAATTGAGAAACTTAGAGGCCCTGAAAAGGTTTGAAACATAAACAAATATATCTCTGATGTATTAGTAGTTGTAGATCTCTTTGTGAGCTTTCTAATGATATATTATAATAGCGAATCTGATGCTCAAGTCAAAAGTTATGGCTCTTCGAAGTTGTTGGACCAAAAGGGGAAAGGTTACACTTTCCATAACATTCTAAGGTGATTATAGGTGTTGTATAAAGGGGTGAACGAGGGTTACAAAGGATGGTTCCAGTAGTGCAGATTGTGGCTCTGACTTGTAGATTATTGTAATGAGAATGCCCATTTGAATGTTGCATGTTATTTTTTGAATGTTGTAATTTCATTTTATTGAGATAATAGAAAGCAATTGTTTCCTTGCATTTTCTGTTTATTTATTTATTGTTATTGTGTGTTGGGTTATAAGGGGAGTACCCTTCATCAAGTGGTATGAGTAGAGTTAATAGAAAGCAAGTGTTTCCTCTCTTGCATTTTCCGTTTATTTGTCTATTGTTAGTGTGTTGGGTTATAAGGGGAGTACCTTTCATCAAGTGGTATCAGAGTAGAAGCAACCAAGAGGGAAGACTGAGAGGGGGGGGGGGGTGAATAAGTCTTCACCGGAATAACAAACTTAACCACAAAACACAAATCTGATAAACTGCAACAATAAGACAAATTAACAAATTAACAAATTAACAACACAACATACAACACCAAGATTTTGATGTGAAAAACCCAATTAAGGGAAAAACCATGGTGGGAACCTACCCATTGTAAGATGATACTCTGCAGTAGTATGTGAAAATGTTACAATGGGGAATGCACATGCATTCAGGCACACTGGCTAAATCTCATTGCTCAAATATAATGTCCCGAAAGGATACAATCCTCAGGGAAGTCTCAATGACTTACAATAAAATTCGAACTACAATCCGGAAGAAATGAATTGAAAGAATAACATCTCCAAATGCCTGATTACAGTTCCGGTTAAACACAAATGTCTACCCTGCAACACCAATCTCACCACAAACTCAATACCGAAAGATAAATCACTTGTTCACACACAAACCTCTCTCTGATAATGTAGACACAACATCAACACCCAAACTATATGACTATATCACCTATATATACAATTCATCAACCTTGATAACAAGGTTGGCTAAACCTTCAACCCTCAATTACAAAATTACACCACACGATACAAAGATCGACCACCGAATCAATATAATCATTTACATCGCATAACATGATCCTAAATCAAATTCCCAAACTCAAAACTCCATCGGAAATCATGCCAAGCTCAACCACAACACGCTCCACCACCAAAAATACCGCATAACATGCAAACCATCACCGGTTGATAGAAACCACCAAAAACTCGCACAACAATCAATGCAGATGGCCAAAACAAATAGGACATGACTAAGAAACACCAGCAAGCACGTTAGAATCATCAGAAATAACTGCACCAACACCACTTTTCAAATCTTCATCGGTCAACGTCTGAAAGCTCAAGAACACAACCAAATATCAATTGTCACGAAGAAAGATAACTTGCAGAACACCAAATCACGATCCATTTGAAATGAAGATACACAAGACTATCCCAAGCAATATCCTAAAAGCTCAGCACTAGATCTGATCACAACTGAATATACCAGAGGATATACCAGATTCTCCAAAACAGTGATCAACAAACCAACACGACAAACCAGATCAAAAAATCTTCCCAATCTGTAATCACTGGAGAAAATCATAGGAATATGTTGACATCAATGACAACAACATATCCTAGCAGAAACAATGACCAACAATATCCAACTGTTTACACTAGGACTGTGATTGTGGGTTTGTGAGGAAAGAGAGAAAAATGCATCCACGAAGGAACCGTGGTGGAAGAAACGCTAGTGTGACAGAAGAGGGTTTTAGAGCCCTCTAGAGACAAGTTCAAACACTATAAGAGGAGCTATGCAGAGGAGCTAATATTAGGGCAAAATATGAAGGGGGGTGAATTTGAAGAAGACTAGTTTGAAGGAAAACAAGAAGTAGCTAGAAATCCTGATGAGGCTAGGTTTTTGAGGGCCATTTCTAAGATTGGAAAAAGGTCAAAGTTTGAAGTTTCCACATATTTTGGAAATCTTAATCTAGATAGTTGATCGATTGGATCAATGGTATAGAGGAATATTTTGAATATGAGGAAGTGGGTGATCCTAAAAGGGTCAAGTTTGCAAAGACCAAGATAAAGGGTCATGCGAGTATTTGGTGGAAAGAAGTTCACTTAGAAAGGAATAGAAGAGGAAAAGAGAAAATAATATGGGATTAGATGGTGGAAAAATTGAAGAGACAATTCATTACTGTTAACCGTGAGCTTGATCTATTGAAAAAGATGCAAGGGTTGAATCAAGTGGGAAGATTTGTCAAGGAGTATACAGAAGAGTTTTATCAAGTTCTAATTAAAACAGGCCATTTTGAAGCCAATAAGTAGAAAGTTGTTCGTTACATAAATGGGTTGAAGCCAAGTATTCAAGAAGAGTTGAGTTTGTTAAGAGTGTCTATCATTGAAGATGCATATCAATTTGCTTTGAAGGTAGAAGAGAAGCTAAACATGAGATTAGAGAGCAAGCAAGAGCTCGTGGTGGAAAGACTGGTGGGTGGTCTTATGGAGATTGAATTGAAGACTAGAAGAAGAATGATGACTCTAGTAGTAGTCAGAATGAGAGGGGAAATAATTCCTACCATCCTTGTGATCAAAATAATGGAGATCAAAGAGGAAGAGGAAGAGGACGAGGATCGGGAAGAGGAAGCTTTCATGGAATATGTTTCCAATGTGGAGAAGGTCATAGAGGCTATGAGTGTCCCCAACATCAAGGGAGGAAAAATAGAAGACCTGAGGGTAATGCATGAGTTTCCCATGTAGATGAAGATGTTTTGTCCTCACATTTTGAAGATGCAAAGAGAGGAGAGGTTCTTGTTACTAGAAGAGCCTTGTCGAACGATGAGAAGGAACCAACCTAGAGAAATAATCGATTTTGCCCAAGATGTAAGTGTAATGGTAAAGTTCACAATGTCATTATAGATGGTGATTTTGACAAGTTTTTCATTGATGTCAATATTTGTCCAGATGATTTCCGGTTTAAAGATCAACTTAACAAGATTGGATTTAAGACCACTTGTTATACCTTTGTGAGACTCAAATTGCATATTATGTGTTTCTTGAAGGCTTTGATGTGTTGTCGTATATAGAAGCAGCAAATCCAATTCGGTTTGTGGAGAAACTGTAATCAAAAGGCTCAATTTCTTTGTTTTGCTTTTATAAAAAATGTTTTGGTTGGCAATTAGTTATAGCTAACCTCTAATTAACTAATAACTGAAAGCTAAACAAATAAGGGTTATCGTAATATTTGAAGAGTTTTTATTATTTGTTAGAAATAAGACACACAAATTAGAACCAACACAGTTAGTTTCTACTTGTCCATAACTGAAGTCTTAGACAGTTACAAACTGTCTTCAACCATATCCTTCATATGGGATTTGATAAGTCTTTTAAAGCATGGAAAGGTATGCATTCGTTGATGAGTGTTTTTGAAGTAAGAATATAAAGCCACATGTTCAATGCATAAGTGTTTAATGCCATATAAATAAGAAGACAAAGTTGCAAGGAGTTGAAGAAAAGAATGGTGTGTATTCATAAGGTATATGAGCAAAGAAAAATTATGTGAACAATGAACAGGTATAACCGTATAGCAACCATTTTGAATTTGATAACATTATGTCAATGTTATACAGTTTCGGGTCATATCAGTAATGATACAACAAATTGGTTATTTAGTTTATTGTCATTATTGACAACAAATTTGAAGGAACTTGTTGCAAATCTATCTCTAGTAAAATTTGATAGAGTTTGTTTGATGTACAATGATGTGTCACTCTCAGATTGGTTTTCTATTTTGAGTCATGTAGCCATCTGTAGAGAAATGTTTATATTCAAATATGATAATCTCTGGTCTTTTTTGTTGTTAAATATGCATTACTTTTAATACTCTTTCACTTTATTATGTTCAAAGACAATTTTGAACTCCAAAAGACAATTTCCATTTGATATTATAAAGTCTGGTCTTTAGTTGAAATGATGATTTATGTATGTAATTCATGAAGTGGTGATATTTTATAGACATAAAATTCTGATGCTGATATGTTGAGTTGTTGGGTGGGTGCTCAAAACTTTGATGTGGGATTTGTAAAGTTGGTGCTTTGACAAAAGAATTGGTTATTTCTTCAGAGTTGATGCTTTGGTATAGACAGGGGTTTGGTGACTCCTTAGGTTTGGTGCCCTTAAATATTGTAATTGGATTCATTGTGAGGCTGGATTAGGATTGCTGATCCTAGCAACATTTCTCACTGTGGTTTTCCCATCCCGGGTTTCCACGTAAAATATTGTGCTTTATTTCTTATGTGGTTACTTTGATTTTATGTTCCAATTGTATTCTCCTTTAGCTTTCAGTTAGAAGATTATACAACTCTAATTTCACACAAGTTAAACATAAAAGTTAAGAAGTTGTAAAAGTTTTATTTACTACTGATTCACCCCCCCTCTCAGTAGTAAACTTGTGTTCTACAATTGGTATCCGAGCCAATGCTTGTATAAAGACTTAATTAGTCTAAGTAGATTCTAGTTTTAGAACACATGGTTTGTCGGGAAGGTTCATCCTCTAATAAAGCACCATTGTTTGATGGCACCAATTATGCCTTTTGGAGCATAAGAATGGAGAGTTACTTGTCTTCTCTAGGATTTGATGTTTGGATGTTCGTAGTAGATGAATATACTATGCCAACTCATACTTTAACTTATCCTGCAGAGAAAAGGGATTATGAAAACAATGCCAATGCTAAAAATGCTATTTTGTGTGGTTTGTCTAACACCGAGTTTGTTAAAGTTATGCATTGTAAAACAACCAAGGAGATTTGGGACAAGTTGAAGATTATTTATGAAGGAGATGACAAGGTGAAATAGGCCAAGCTTCAAACCTACAAAGTTCGATTTGGAAGTTTAAAGATGTAGGACGAAGAACAAATCACAAAATATTTGTTAAGAGTGGATGAAATAGTAAATGATAATAAAGGCCTTGGAGAAATAGTGGAGGACAAAGCAGTTGTATAGAAGGTATTAAGGTCATTACCCTTAAGGTATAATGTTAAGCTTTCTTCTATAGAAGAAGCTAGAGATCTTAAAACACTCATTATTGATGATTTACATGGAATACTATCTACTTATGAGATGAGAATTGTTAATCAAGGAACTACCAAAAAAGAAACTTCATTCAAAGCAACAAGGAAGGCAAAAGAAGAAAGTTCGTTGTCAAATAGTGATGACAGTGAAGAGCTTGCAAAACTTATAAAGAAACTCAAAAGGGTCTTTAGAAAGTACAAAGGGAAACTACCCCTCAAGTGTTTTAGCTGTGGGAAAGCTAGACACTTCGCTGCTAAGTGTCCCTATACCAAAGATGATCGAGACAGTGAGGAAAATTTCACGAAGAAGAATAAAAGCAAACCTTTCTACAAACAACAAAACTTCTCAAAGAGGAAGAGTTTGTGTGTTAATGAAGAAAATTCAATTGTAGAGAATAGTAATGAATTTGATGGTGAAGTGTTGTTCATGGCAATTAGTTCACTAGATCATAGTGATGAAGATGATGTCGAAGAAGGTGAAATAGATCTTGAAGGAAAACTACTATGTGTCCTTGAAGAAATCAACATATTGAAGAAGGAGAACTATCAGCACAAGGTTTCAACATTAAAAGAAGTTCAAGTCCTAAAGAGAGATCTTGAAGAAGGAAATCAGATGATCATCAAGTTAAAAAGTGAAATTGAAGAAGGTAAGAAGGGAAGAGGTAATACATTCAATATTTTTGTCTAAATATGAAGAATCTATGGTTTTAGAGGATAAATTCATGACTTTACAACATGATTTAGAATAATATAAAAGTGAGTTAGTTAGAAAAACAAAGTTTGTTAAAAGTTCTAGCATGTTAGATGAGAACAAATTAGGTTTGGGTCTTGATAAAGGTTAGAGTTCTAATAACCCTTTTAATAAAAAGGAAACTAATGATAAGTTTGTTAAAATTCAGAGACAAAAAGAATATCCCCAATGGCATCTTCCGACAAGAAAAAGGACAACACATAAGTTTTATTCCTTCTATGGTTATTCAAATCTATGTAATTACTTTGGTCATAAGGCAATTAATTGTACGGTTATCCTGAGAAGGAAAATCAATTTTGATAGTCAAAATTCTTTTGATTCCTTGAAGGAGTTCGATATAATTTGTTTTAATTGTCATAATGTTGGTCATATTGCAAGGAATTTTTATTTGGGTTTTGCAAAAAAGAAAAGGGTTGAGAACATGATCTTCAAGACAGACACAAAGAAATTATGGAAAAAGAAATGAGACAAGAAGTCAGAAATGTCCATGGTTGCTCAGTTTGCTCCTCATGTGAATAGACAGAATCTCTAGATCATAGATAGTGGTTGCTCGAATCACATGTTAGGTGATAAGAGTAAATATATTACCGTTACTGATTGAAATTGTGGTGTAGTAAAGTTTGGTGATAAATCATCTATATAAATTAAAGGTAAAGGTTTTGTAAGTATTAATGATACTTTCAAAGCTTGTAATGTTTGGTATGTAGAGAACTTGAAGTATAATTTGCTAAGTTTCAGCCAAATATGTGATAATGGATATTTTGTGAACTTTAATGCTCACCGGTGTGAAATCAAAAAAGTTGATTCAGGCAGGTTGGTTGCTGAAGGGATAAGAACAAAATATAATATCTATGATTTAGGAGAAGTATCGGGTGCACATTGTTTGGTTGGGCAGATTGGTGAAGGTTAGCTTCAACATAGATAGATGCCCAAGGTTTTGCTTCGACATAGATGGAAGCCCAAGGTTTTGTTTTCTCGCTAAGTCTGTTTATATCCATGCATCTGCTTAGGGGGAGCATTGTCTTGAGAAAAATTGTTATCCCTGACCCTTTGTCATTGATGTCAAAGGGAGAGAAAGATATGTGTTTGCAGATATTATTCTTCATTTTGTTGATCACCTATGTTGTTTCATGATATTATTCTTCATTTTGTTGATCATTGGTTTTAGATGTGTTGGCAGATGTTTTACAGATGTTGTTTGCAGATTGCATTTTGACATCAATGCTAAAGGGGGAGATTGTTGGCATGTTTGCCATTGATGTCAATGTGTGGCCAAAAGGCTCATTGTCTTTGTTTCACTTTTATAAAAAAATGTTTTGGTTGGCAATCAGTTATAGCTAAGCTCTAATTAACTAATAACTGAAAGCCAAACAAGTAAGGGTTATTGTAATATTTGAAGAGTTTTTGTTATTTGTTAGAAATAAGACACAAATTAGAACCAATACAGTTAGTTTCTACTTGTCCATAACTGAAGTCTCAGATAGTTATAAACTGTCTTCAACTATAGCCTTCATATGCGATTTGATAAGTCTTTTAAAGCATGGAAAGGTATGCATTCGTTGATGAGTGTTTTTGAAGTAGGAATATAAAACCACGTGTTCAATGCATAAGTATTTAATGCCATATAAATAAGAAGATAAAGTTTCAAGGAGTTGAAGAAAATAATGGTGTGTATTTAGAAGGTATATGAGCAAAGAAAAATGCTATGTGAACAGTGAACAGGTATAACCGTATAGCAACCATTTTGAATTTGATAACATTGTTTCAATCTTATATAGTTTCGGGTCATACCAGTAATGATACAATAGATTGGTTATTTAGTTTATTGTCATTATTGATAGCAAATTTGAAGGATGTCTAAAAATCTCACACAATCAAATCCAAAAGCTCATATTAATTATAGGCATACTAATGGATTGTGGAAATCTACTGATATTGAAATTTGGAGGAACTTCTGGCAGATCTATCTCTAGTAACATTTGATAGAGTTTGTTTGATGTATAGTGTCGCATCATCTCAGATTGGTTTTCTTTTTTGATTCATGCACCCATCTATAGAGAAATGTTTATATTCAAATCTAATAATCTTTGGTCATTTCTGCTACTAAATCTACATTACTTTCAATACTCGTTCAATTTATTTTGTTCAACGCCACAGTTTTGAATTCCAAAAGATGGTTTTTATTTGATATTATAAAGTCTAGTCTTTTGTTGAAATGATGATTTATGTATGTAATTCATGAAGTGGTGACATAATTTTGTGAACATAACATTCTGATACTGATATGTTAAGTTGTTGGGTGGGTGCTCAAAACTTTGATGTGGGATTTGTAAAGTTGGTGCTTTGACAAAAGGATTGGTTATTTATTCAGAGTTGGTGCTCTGGTATAGACAAGGGTTTGGTGACTCCTTAGGGTTGGTACCCTTAAATATTGTAATTGGATTCATTGTGACGCTGGATTAGGACAGTCAATCCTAGCAACATTTCTCACAATGGTTTTCCCATCCTGGGTTTCCACGTAAAATATTGTGCATTATTTCTTATGTGGTTACTTTGATTTTATGTTCCAATTGCATTCTCCTTCAATTTTTCAGTTAGAAGATTATACAACTCTAGTTGCACACAAGTTAAACATAAATGTTAAGAAGTTGTAAAAGCTTTATTTACTACTGATTCACGCCACCTCTCCCCCCCTCCCCTCCCCCCTACCCTCTAAGTAGTAAACCTATGTGTTACAAGTGGTAGTACTGATAACCTTGGTTATGAGGAAATGGTTAGTGAATTGAAGTTAGAAAGAAGTAGGCATCTGAATCCCTATTGGATTTCTTGGTTCCAAAAGGAACATAAGGCTTTGGTCAAGGAACAATGTATGGTAAAATTCAAGAGTTGAAACTATCATGCCGAGATATTGTGTGATGTTATGCCTATGGATGTTGTCATATGTTGTTAGGGAGACCATGTAAATTTGATCGTTATCCAGTTCATGATGGGTATGCAAATACCTATTCTTTGACAATGGATGGTGTTTGACACAAGTTGGAACAATTAAAGGAGACATAGGAAAAGGTATGTAGTAATGCAAGAATATGTTTAGTTGATGGAAGAAAGTTTCTAGAAGGCATGAAGCATGAGAATATGTGTTTTGCTTTAATTCCAAAAGTTGATAAAGAGGAAGAAGAAGATGTACCTGTGGATGTTATAGATTTGTTGGACAATTTTTAGGATATTGTATTTGATAATGTACTTGATGGATTACCACTAGTGAGAAAGATTAGTCATCAAATGGACCTAATTCTTGCAGCTAGTTTGTCGAATAAGGCAACCCATAGAATGAATCCACAAAGAGTGAATAGTTGAATAGACAAGTGCAAGAATTGTTACAAAAGGGGTTGATTGGAGAGAGTTTGAGTCCATGTGTAGTACCTGTAGTACTAGCACCGAACAAAATTGGAGAATGGAGGACATGTATAGACTCCTAAGCTATCAATAAGATTACTATCAAGTATAGATTTCCCTTGTCGAGGATGATTACATTATGGATTGTTTGAGTGGAGCTGAGTACTTCATAAAGATTAACTTGAAGAGTGGATATCACCAAATTTGGATTAGAGATGGAGATGAATGGAAAACAACTTTCAAAACAAAGGATGGTTTATATGAGTGGTTAGTCATGCCTTTTGGGCTAACCAATGCATCGACCACATTCATGTGGCGCATGAATGAGGCATTGAAATAATTTTTGAGTAAGTTTGTTATTTTTCACTTGGATGATATTCTGATTTTTAGTAAGACATTGGAAGAGCATATAATGCATATTTATAGGGTCTTTGAGAAGTTAAGGAAGAAAAGTTATTGATTGACCTAAAGAAATATAGTTTTGTGAAGGAGTTAGTGTACCTTGGATTTTTTTTCTAAACAGATGGTCTTAAAAAGGACCCAAATAAAGTGAAGGTTATCCTTGAATGAGCTATGCTAAGGAGTGTTGTTGAGGTGAGATCTTTTCATGGTTTAGCTAGTTTTTATATAAAGTTTTTAAAAAAAAATTAGTAGTAACTGTGGACCCCTAATTGAAACAATGAGAGTGGATAGAAAAGACTTTAAGTGGACTACAAGGGAAGAAAAAATTTTGATCTATTGAAAAGAAAAGTTACATAGCAACCTGTTTTAGCACTTCCATATTTTAACAAGGTATTTCAGGTAGATTGTGATGCTAGTGGCAATGCTATTGGAGCTGTTTTGAGTCAAGAAGGAAAACCCATTGCTTATTTTAGTGAAAAGTTGACTGATGCCAAAAGAAAATATTCTATTTATGATCAAGAGTTTTATGCTATAGTTCAGGCATTGAGAAAATGGAGACACTATCTTTTGCCTAAGGATTTGTTTTAATCTAATAATCATCAAGATTTACAATATTTGAATAGTCAAGGAAATTTGAATCAGATATATTTGAAATGGGTCAAGTTTTTGTAGAGTTACACTTTTGATTTGAAGCATTGTAGTGGAAAGTCTAACTGTCAGGATTCCCAAAGATACTGAGAGGGGGGGGGGGGGGTGAATCAGTATCTGACCGGTTAATGAATTTTTTGAACTTATTATATGAAAAGCATTCCAAAACTATGTACTGGTAAACCAAAATTAATGCAGCAAATAAGAACAATAAGCACAACATGAAAGACACACCATAACACAATATTTTAACGAGGAAACCCGGTGTGGGAAAAACCTCGGTGGGATTTGTGACCCACAATATTCGCTTACTGGCCAATAAGAGAATATTGTTGTTACAATAGGGGCCTGCACATGCAGGAAGGCCAAGTGCCTAGAGCTCACTTGCTTGATTGCACATATTGATGAAAGTTGGCAATGGCATAAGAGACTCTGTCATGCAAATTTTGATTGCATTGTGAAAATCAGTACAACTAAAGCAGTTAGAGACTTACCTAAGATTTTTAAACCTCACAATCTGGTATGTAAGGAATGTCAATTTGGAAAACAAGTTAGAGCATCTTTTAAAAGTATTCCAAAAAAATCCAATAATGCTCTTGACTTAATTCATACTGATTTATGCGATCCAGCTAAAACTAAAAGCTTACAAGGTGATAGATATTTCATGCTAATAATTGATGACTATTCTAGAATGTGTTGGGTTACTTTTCTCAGAGAAAAATCAGAAGCACTTGGGAAATTCAAGCTATTCAAGGCAATGGTAATATCAAACCGGAACACAAGGTAGTGGAAACCCTAGGTTTTGTGGACATTCTTAGTATCCCTGATTTTCCGAAAGATGTGATAAGGATAGTCCTGACCAGAGTCCATGGAAAATTCTATTGGTTGGATTCCATCCATAAGATCACTAAAGAGGCAGTTAGGGCAGTGACATGCTTACCTTCCACCGGTAGCAGGCCTAACAGAACTAAGAAAGTTTCAAATGACATTGTGATGATCTTAACCGGCACAACATTTGACAAAAGATCCCTAAGAGTCAATGATGTGAAGGACATCAATGTTAGATTTGTCAGTATGATTCTTGGTTATAAGGCTACACATGCAAACAGACTAAACTCTGTCTTTAGCTTATGTATTAAAAGTGCATATGACATGGTGAATGACAATGCAAGAATTGATGTATGTGAATGGCTTAAAGATGAACTGATAGACAACTTGAAGAAAATCAAAGGTGATAAGAAGGGAACTTTCAAATTTGGTAACTTGCTTGTGTGCTTAATGCTATACATTACCAAGGAAGTACTCGGTATTGGTAGGAAAGACTTTGGTTTTGATATACCGGTAGGAAAGCAACTATTAGACATACTAAACAACATGGGAGACGACAAAGAGAAAAACATAAATGAGTATATTCAAACTTTGAAAGCAAGAATGAAGACAAGAATAAGGCTATCTCAAGAAATTGTTGATAAGTATCAAAAGGAGATATGCTTTGTGATCAAGAAAGATGAAATCTGGATGGAGGCAGCTATCCCTAGAACTATTTGGGTTACCGAGATGGGATATGAGACAGATGACAATATAATTCAAACTTAAGCAAAAGCCCTCTTAGAAGCCCCTAAGGAACTGACAAAAAAAGTATTTGGTAATGTTGAAACAATTGAAAGTGGCATACAATCTCAGAAAAGAGTTAAGAAAACTGAACATATAGTGAGAAAGGGAATGAGATAGGCGAAAGCAATAAAAGAAGATGTATTAAAGAAAACTGGTATTAAGGAAAGTGAACTGGAAGGACTTGAATCGAAAGCACATCTTTCACCGGTTGCAACTTCTTCTGACAGTGAGATACCGGTTGTATTCAAAAGGGTAGAAAGAAAAAGAAAACCCTCACCGGCACCCAGAAAGACAAGACAAAAACAACAGGCAGTAAGGCCCCTAGCTAAAAAGATGACACCTAGAAAGAAAAAGCAAAAACAGGTTATTCCTCCACTTGACAACCTATTGAATGAAATAACCGATGATGGAAACTTATCAAATGTAAGTAAATTGTATGATACTTTTACAAATGAGGAGAAAGAAAGCATAGAAAATAGTATCATCTTACACCTAGATATTTATAAGAAAGTTTTGATAGAGGTTATAGATGACTTGCCTAGTGATCTATATAGGCGGCTTGATGCTAAAAGGTTAGCCATTATGGAACTAGACAAGAAAATCAAGATTGAGAAATTGCTAGTTGTTCATCCAGTGAAATCAGTTGAGGAAATTGATGAACTGATCAGTGAAGCAAACATGACAGTCTTTTCTAGTGGTCACCGACATGTAACTCTAATGGCAGGCAGAATGAATGAAATCTCTGAAGAAACAACTGATAAATGAGACATCTTCTTTGTGGAGAAAGAGAAACAAGAAGAACTAAAAAGACCAAAACCCTTTAAGGTATACCAAAAGGATAAGGACAAAGGAAAAGGCAAAGTAGGTGGACCACCAAATATAAAAGTGACAGACAATTTGCCACCACCTTCAGTTACTCCACCGGTACTAACTAATAGTTCACCGGCTATTGAGAATGTGGAGACTCCACATGAGGATACGAATCCTTATTCTGAGGTGTTATACACAATGAACATTGACACTCAGGAAGTCAATATTGTGGTGGATAAGGAATCAACTGAGAAGACAGATGTGGCAACAGAGCCATCGACATGAAATATTGGAATTGAAAACATTGGAATTGGGGAACAACAACAAACTGAAGGATCAAATGATTTTCCGGACACTGGAAAGGCAGAGACCATAGATGTGCATATTGTTGCATCTACTAAGCCATCGACAACTACTGAAACTGAAAAACCAACTGAGTCACCGACAGTAGACAACACAGAGGTAAACAAAGAAAAATCGATAGTGGACACTACAGTGAAATCATCTGAAGCACAAACATAGATACTGACAAATGAACCTACATTGAACACACCGGTACAGAATGATGATCCAGTTACACCGGTATCATCTGAAAATTCCACTGTAACTGAAGAACAACAACAAACAAAGACACCCCGGTATGTAATATTGAACCACTCTGAAGAGCAGATAATTAGGAACAAATATCAAAGAGTTATGACAAGAGGAAGACTAGAAAATGAAGAGGTATGTCTTATTTCTCAAATTGAACCAACATCAATTAATGAGGCATGTGAAGATAAACACTGGATTAAAGCTATGGAAGAAGAATTAGAACAAATTGAAAAGAATAACACATGGACATTAGTTCCCCAGCCTAAAGACAAAAATGTAATTGGAACAAAATGGGTATTCAGAAACAAACTTAATGAAGATGGTAAGGTAATCATAAATAAAGCAAGACTAGTGCGTAAGGGATATTCACAGAAAGAAGGAATTGATTACAATGAAACCTTTGCACCGGTAGCTAGAATTGAGGCAGTCAGATTATTCTTGGCTTTTGCAGCACACAAGAACTACAAAGTATATCAAATGGATGTTAAATGTGCATTTTTGAATGGAGATCTTGAAGAAGAAGTTTACATTGAGCAACCTGATGGATTTTCTTTGACAAATAACAAAGATATGGTTTGCAGGTTAAGGAAAGCTTTGTAATGGTTGAAGCAAGCTCCAAGAGCTTGGTATGCTAGATTGGATAAATACCTTTTGAAAATTAGTTTTTCTAAAGGTAATGCTGACAACAACTTATACTATAAAGTGACTAATGATGACATCTTGGTTATAGAAGTTTTTGTTGATGATATAATCTTTGGAGGAGAAGATGGATTATGTAAAGACTTTTCTATTGAAATGCAACAAATAAGAACAATAAGCACAACATGAAAGACACACCATAACACAATATTTTAATGAGGAAATCCAGTGTAGGAAAAACCTCCATGGGATTCGTGACCCACAATATTCACTTACTGGCCAATAAGAGAATATTACTGTTACAATAGGGGCATGCACATGTAGGAAGGCCAAGTGCCTAGAGCTCACTGCTTAGTTACAAAAGAAGTCTCACTGACTTACAAAATGGATTATACAAATCCAATGTCATGTACTGCTTCAGATCAACATCTGCTATGCCAGGTTCAGTACCGGTTTAAGCTCTGTAATAATCATAAACCCTTATCCAAAATCTGCCTTACAATTCGCACATTAGGTCTGCAATAATCTAACCATATCCACTTCCTAAATGATCTACAAGATCTCATACTTATATGAGTCTTATTACAATCCGCCATGTTGGCTTACAAAAAGATTTTACAATTAAATACAAAATATAATTAAACAAAATTCCTATCGACCATGGTGCCGGTAATCAATCTTTTCGGTGCCGGTGAGCTGTATGCCGGTGTAGAGTCTGCTGGTGCCGGTGCCTGCCGGTATCATATGATTGTAAGGTTGCCATCAATGACAATACCTTCAATCACCTACAATTTCTCATTGGAGTGTGCATTTGTCAACACTAACAAGGTTGCAGATGCCTTAAGCAAAAGGCATAATTTGTTGACAGAGATGTAAATCGAAGTAGTTAGGTTCCATGAACTCAAGAGTTTGTATCCAGAAGATATTGATTTTGGAGAGGCTTCGAGAGCTTGCATGGAACCTGTTACTTTAGATAGGACCAAGTGGTTGGATTTTATAACCCAAGATGGGATGTTATTCAAAGAAAGCCTGTTGTGCATTCCAAAAAATTCCATAAGGGAGAACTTAATCAAAGAGAAGCATAGTGGAGGATTGGTTGGACACTTTGGTCGAGAAAAGACAATTTATCTTGTTAGTGAGCATTATTATTGGCTACAATTGCAACAAGATGTTAAGAAGTTTGTGCAAAGTTGTAGAGTATGTCATATGGCAAAAGGTATCAAGTAGAATACAGGGTTGCATTAGCCATTACCTGTACTAGAGAGGCCATGGGAGGATATTAGTATGGATTTTGTTCTTGGTTTACTGAGGACTTTGAGAGTATATGATTCCATTTTTGTGGTCGTGGATAGATTCTCAAAGATAGCATATTTTATTCCTTGTAAGAAGACTAATGATGTTGTTGATGTGGCAAAGTTATTTTTTAGAGAGGTAGTGTGACTACATGGTCTACCAAAGAATATAGATTCGAATCAAGACACTAAGTTTGTTGGGTACTTTTCGAGGACATTGTGGAAAAATTTGAAGACAAATTTGAAGTTTAGTTCAGCACACCATCCATAGATCGATGGGCAAATTGAATTGGTGAATAGGAGTTTGGGTAACCTTTTGAGATGCTTACTAGGAGATAAGCCCAAGGGATGAGATTTGATTTTACCACAGGCAAAGTTTGCATACACTAGTTCTATCAATATGAGTAGTAGTAAATCACCATTCCATATTGTATTTGGAAATAGTCCTAGAAATGCTTATGAGTTAAGGAAGATGGACAAGGGAGAAAAGAGTAGTGTCAAAGCTGAAGAATTTGCAGAACACCTAAAGAATTTGCATGAGGAAGTGAAAAAGTATATTAATAAGATGAATGTTCAGTACAAGGCTAAGGTGAATTAGAAAAGGAGATATAAGTAATTTCATATTGGAGAAGAATTCATGGTGCATTTGAGAAAGGAGATATTTCCAATGGAAACATATAATAAGTTGAAGAGGAATAAATTTGGGCCATACAAAATCTTGAAGAAGCATGATTTAGGAAATGCATATGAGGTAGAGTTGCCAAGTGGACTTAAAATTTCATTGGTCTTTAATATTTCAGATTTGACAGAGTATCATGAAGGTGGTATTGAAGATGAAATAGAAAAAGAACAGTGGAATGTTCTGGCAACTAGTTTAGAGAAGGAGGAGATAGAAGGCATCTTAGATAGCTATGTGGGTAGAAGCACATGAAATAGACAGTATGAGGAGTATTTGGTCGAGTGGAAAGGAAGGCATGTTGAAGATTCAATAATGATTGTCTAAAGCAGAGGTTGACCACCTTGGTTTTCCTTTGAACACATGAGATGTGACAAGGTCACTTCTCAAATTACCTCGGGTATCTGATGCAGGAGCATCTAGGGTGTAGAAGTAATCTTGCATCATTGAAAAAATGAAATATTTTGTTTTCCTTTTGTTTTGTGGTTTCTCTTTAGTTATGTGGGACCCATTAGATTGGTTGCACTATATAAGATGTATGGAAGCTAAAAATAGCCAAAAATAGTCATGCGTTATTTTCATGACTTTTACTCATTTTTTGTCATATTGACATGAAAACTGGACCCAAGGAGCAAAATTGAAAAATAAGATGATTGGTGAAAGAATCATCTCAATATCCTAAACAGTTTGAAATATATGAAAGTTTTTGTCTTGAGAAGTTTCTCTAATGAAGCTTAAAACTCAAAATTGAAAACCTTAGAGACCCTAAAAAGGTTCGAAACCCAAACAAAAAGATCTTTGATGTATTTTTTCTTGTATATCTCTTCACCATCTTTCCAATGATATATTATAATAGTGAATCCAATGCCCAAGTCAAAAGTTATGGCTCCCGAAAGTTGTGCCACCAAAACTTGTTTCAATGAAATTCCACCTAGGCGGGAAAAATGAACTAGTGGATTGTTGGGCTCCAAAAGGGGAAAGGTTACACTTTCTAGAACATTCTAAGGTGATTATAGATGCTATATAGAGGGGTGAACGAGGGTTACAGAGGACGGTTCCAGTAATGCAGATCGTGGCTCTGGCTTACAGATTATTGTAATGAGAATGCCTATGTGGTTGTTGCATGTTATTTTCCGAATGTTTCAATTTCATTTCATTGAGATAATAGAAAGCAAGTGTTTCCTCTCTCACATTTTCTGTTTATTTCTCTATTGTTATTGTGTGTTGGGTTATAAGGGGAGTACCCTTCATCACCTTTGTAGTAGGCTCCCATATCTTTTTTTTTATATGAAAAAGTATACGCTCCTTTAAAAAATAATTTGTTGTTAACATATGGTGTCTAGACAATCTATGGTGTGTAACCATTGCACTAAAGATTCTATGTCGTGCTTTTGCCACATATATTTGTTTCCCTTTAACCCAAATGCTCATCTTGATATTTTCCATGCTTCCTTCTTTTAGATGAGAATGACATAATCATTGTCCTTATCTTGACCCAAAATCTTCCTTATTGGCTATGCAATATTCTTCACATCATAAAATTATTTACTTTATGTGGTCTACAATAGTTTGTGCATGACAAATTACAATGATCTCTATAGCCAATTCTTACAACAAACAACAATTTAAGTTTGATGGAAACAAATCAAATTAGTTTAGTAAAAGATGATACAAAATGCTCACACTTAGAAACAATTTACACTAAAAAAAGGCCAAACATGTTAGACAAGTGAAGAGCATGGGACAATAATCTAATCCAAAAATGCATTTAGATGGGACAATAATTTAATCCAAAAATGCATTTAGATCAAACAAGGGGATTTAGGGAATATGTTAACACCAAGGAACTCGAAAACAAGTTTAAGAATGAAAAACATGATTAATCAACTTTGTTCAACAACTTTCAATTTTGCCATCTAGAGGACAATATACATAGATTGAGTTTAGTATAAATTAGAGATATAAAATCTAAGTGAGACATTTGACATGGATAAAACTATCCAAATGTGATTGACCTAAGAAGCCAAATATCTAGAAGATAAGAGGAAGTATTTGTAAGGGTGTCTATTGAGTTTTTAACTCTTTCTCTAGTGTGTCATAGGAAAAAATTAGACATGAGAAACAAAGTCATTCAAAGGCGTTCAAATTTGTTTGGAGCTTATGACACATTGTAGGAAGGGTGTAGTTTTTATTTGGAGTAGATTTATTGCAAAAGGAGTTGAAGGTCATTGCATAAGTAGTTGTATATACACATTACATATTATTTACTTACCCCACTTCTATTATTGATTAGATGCTTTTATCTAGTTTGTGTTATTTATATTTGATTTAAAAAAATAAACTCACTTTAAAACCTTATCTTTTGTTTTCCATGGCATCTTACGTTTATATGGAGTTAATATGTAGTCATGTTATCATTTTTATTTCTTAATCTTAATCATAGATCACAAAGTGTAATTTGAAACGTTGAAAAAAAATGTAAATGCATTTTTTTTTCTAGAAGCATACTAATCATTAACACTTTTCATCTCAAGGATTATGTTGGTGCATAAGATCTCACATCATTGATATATCATTTAATTATGGCAAGTTTGACTAAAGTTACAATTTTTACAATTTCATCATAATTATGATTAGATAATCTTACTTTGTAGCAAGACCCTCTTTTTTAATTTAACCACATAAAAATGATGTTAAATTCTTAATTCACTCAACTAGCACCCCTTCTAACTTCTCTTATTCCCTTAGTAATATTTATATCCCTTGGACACTATGGGCTATGGAGAGTTGTGACCAACTCACCAATTATGACATTTTTTATGTATTACTATTTCAATGCAATTTAAGCTATTACAATCAACTATGGCTAGTAGCATAAAAAATGAATTCATACATATAATAAATTTAGCACACGTGTATAGATACCCTATTCCTAAGTGTATTTCCAAAATTATAGGATAAAGATATTTTCCTTTTAATGTGTATTTACAAATATTTAGGATGTATTTTTGAAATTGAAAGGAGAACAAGGCACTTCATTGGGTGAGCATGGAATCAAATAACAAGGACTATTCAATTAAAATTGAGGATTTATTGCAAAAAAATATTAGTGACTTGGGCACATGCACTTACTCGACTTGTTAGGTGGTGATCCAAAAACTAGGATAGATATTCCATATGTTAGTTCATGGACAATGAATTTTATTTGAAAGCAATTAATTGACTAAATTTACATACATGCATCATAAGTTGATAGAGACACCAATATTCCCTAAAGAAATTTCCTTCAAGTTAAAACTCTAAACATCGTGCCACCAATATTCCCTAGAGAAATTTGCTTCAAGTGAAAATTCCAACAAAGTTGTAGCATGTCTTAGAATCACTCAAATATGGTATATAATTTGATTCAATTTGATTCAATCCACTTGGACTTAAACTACATCAACAAATTAATATTCTACCTCAAATCCACAACCGCCTCACAAGAATCCACAACCGTGCTCTTAGACTTGAAATAGTCACTAGGATCTGATAAGCATGCATAAAATGTTACTCTTAATACCCTACTTTCTCTCTTTGATGTTATTTAAAAAATACATTGCATACTTGTAGAGTTAAATGTTCCAAGAACCCCTTTAAATACAAAAGATTTAAAAATTCAAAAACATTAGAGTATGTTTATTAAGTATGAGTGAAACTACTACTTCTAGTAAAGAGAGAATTTTGAAATTGCTCTAACACACCAAAAACTGGCTCAACACTTTATAAACCACCTTGGCACATTAAATTGCCACTCTTGATAGTTTTTGCTCTTCAAACTTATAGAAACCATAACTTGTGCATGCTACTACAAATACCATTTGGATATATGTATGGATAGCAGTAGATGCCTCAAGTAAGACTCATTATGTTGTAATAAAATTTCAATTGAAATCATCTCGGATATTTCTAATTGGAATATATGCTCTATTGAATGGTTGCCCATTAAAGTGGCACTGTGAAGATAATATAGCTCTTTTGCCTGTGAAGATAATATAGCTCTTTTGTCTGTGTATATATGTGTACATTGTATTTATTTATCTTGTAGAATGACTACAAGTGGTATTAGAGATCCTTTGAGGGTTATTTTTTGTAGCAATATTATAATTTTACTATTATCTATGACTATCCAACATATGTTCTCACCCTATCCTCTCGAGATCTTGGTGAGCAAAAGTGGCTACATAAGTAGTTGTGGAAAATATCTTTCCTATGATCTACCCATTTATATCTTAACATATAAATCTAGGCAAACTGTTTTTAGCTTGGGCCACTATTTACCTCATTTAGACATGCACATAGTTGTGATCATCTCATTGTTGTAATCAAATTTTTCATATAATTCTAGCAATCCTTTTAGTAATCTGGGTATTCACTATGACTGTTGGCCATAAATCAGAAGACAAACCAAAGCTTTCTTTGGAATCCATCTAGGATAGAGTCCAACAATTACGATATGAATAATATTCACACACTTTCAAGCTCAATGGGCTTAATATGGTAGAATATTTAAGTAATAAGATGAGAGATCTTCATTCTATGTATAATTATGTGATGAAGTGACAAGACCATATGAATCATGATAGGTGTCAACATTTTCCAATCAAGGATCTTTCCAACCCTAACAATTTGGGTAGGACTACATGATTTCTTAAGTTAGAATTTTGATTATTTGGTGGTAATGATTTTACCAATAAAGCATAATAGTATAGTTCATCAATTTTCCATCAATCAAAAGCTTTTTATTACATTGTTTCACTTATAGAATTAAGTCATACAATTGTATCAATGATTATAAAAGCACTACTATATCTTACATGTACAATTTCATAGGAATGTACTCACCTACTTTGGTCCAAGTACCTATCAAGATGGGTGCTACCACAATAGTATATCTCACTTTTGGGACATCCTAAATTTTGTTTGAAATCGCATATTTTTTAGAAAATTTAATGATTTAAGCCATAGGAATTTCCATTTGAAATATTTTAATTGAAGAGGATTAGATCAAACCCCCTTTAATAAAAACCCCTTAGATATAACCCCTCTAATCTTAAAGCATACTTGTAATGGAGTTTCCTTTGGACCTACCAAAATGCTAGTAAAAAACCACTTTTTCTCTACCTTTTGGGGGATCAAATGAACTTATTTGGAAATTATGTTTTGTAAGTATGCATCCCTTATTATAAGCTTTCCAAAAAGTATAATTTTGAATATATTTAATTTGACTATTATATTTTTTTAATTTATTTTGAATGCAATTTTTCCCTTGAATATCAAGGTCTTTGTTTCACACACGCGAAAAAAAAAGAAAATAATGGTAAAATTTCAAAACATTTTTTTGTCATAGTTATTGATGTCCTTATCTCAACAAACAAAGAGTTAACTCAATTCATACAAAAAAAATTATGCAATATCATATGAACCTACGTTTGAATTATATTTAATCTCAATTCAAAAAGTTATGAAACAATTATAAAAAAATATCACCGACCTAGATATTGGTGTTGCAAATATATGTTTAAAAATTCATAATTTTGTACAAATAAAGTCATGGTATATCGAATAAACGTCATCTTTTGAAAATAGTATTAATTATAAAAAATATGTTATTAAAAGCTACGTAAAAATCACAAAATATATCTTAAGGTTTTTAAAAATATATCTTTATAATTTAAAGACAAAACCTCAGAAAACTAATTCACATCATATTCAAATTCCTAAATTGTTTAGTTTTTGTGTCAAAAAGTGAACAATTGGTGAAAATTGTTGATTTCAATGTCCTACTTTGGCCAAAAAATGGGACACGGTATTGTGGGTTGATCCATAATGAGCTCTTTAGCTAAATTACATTAGACACATTCAATATGAGAATGCTAGATTGGGTTTGAGAAGTTGGGCAATCAAACAAGTGGCCTTCATGAAAACTTTTCAAAGTCGTTTTATCAATGGCGTCAAGGAAGATATTTAGGTTGAAGTTCAAATGTTTAAGTTAACTGTATTCAAGGATAAATTTATAGTTAACAAAAACCATTTGGATCCTCTTCCTCAACATCTAGGCCTAAGAAGGATAAATTTAATCAAGGTAATAAGGAATCTACCATTCACATATTATCTAGAGAGGGATTAGCTAAGAAAAGGACAAACCTAGTGTAGACACCTAAAATTGTCTGGTCTAATTAAATAAATATTTTTATTTATTTAATTATTTTAGCCTAATTCTTCTATTAATTAAATGAATCTTTATTTATTTAATTAATTCATCTATCCTCTTCTAGCCTTATTTCTCATTTAAATAAATACATTTATTTATTTAAATTACCCTTTTCCTAAATTAAATAAATATCTTATTTATTTAATTGATCCCACTTCCTCTATTAATTAAATGAATCTTTATTTATTTAATTAATTCATTAGCCTTTTCTACCCATGACACATGTCATTCATCTCTTAATTCATACACTACCTACCCTTTCATTATTTTCTTTACCTACCCTCTAATCATAGCCGACCTCTTTTACACCTCTCAATCTTATCCCTCCATTTCTTATAGTGTCTTCTATATAAGGAGATGTTTCCTTCATTATCAAACCCTCGCGAATGCATTCTAATCACTCGACTACACTTTCGAACATACATATGCAATCCTACTTGCAACCACATTTCCATTCTTTGTTGAGCTCTTGTGCACACATAAAATTTGAGAGCAAATATATCAAGCAAGATCAATGGAGATAGGAAGAATGGAGATCCAAACCCTATTGGACATGTGATGGTATAATCTTTGTGATTTCATTTGATTTGCATTGTCTTACGTAATCTTCATATGTTATGGTGGATCTTTATTAATTGTCAGGCTAGGGTTTTGTGGTTGAATTCATTTAGTCTTTCAATATCATTGTTGTTTCCATTTTCACCATATACATTTTGGCACGCCCGGTGGGACTCTTGTCCCTTTTGCATTATAATATCTTTGTTGCAGATTTTGTGTTTTGGAAGTTGCAGATCTGACATTTTCGACAATATTTTGATTTTTTTTTGAGTCTGCGCACTTTCGGATCGTGTTTTTTGTTTTTTTGTTGCGTCTGTGACATCTGGAATCGCGTTTGCGTCTTCGACATCATTTTTTTTTTGGTAGATTCCAGGAAACACGTTTGTGTTCCGAAATCGCGTTTGTGACCCATCTAAGCGCGTCTGTGTTCGCGGGCCGCGTCTGTGTCTGGGAATTGCGTCTCTGCCAGATCTAGGCATGTTTGCATATTATATAGCATTTGTGTTGATAATATCTGCGTCTGTGTTCATCTTAGTTACATTTTGGTTTTGGTGATTCGGTTTCGTCATTTAGCTTTCAAATCTGGTTTATATTGAGCTAACATTTTCAGATCTAGCTAACGAAATTGGTGCAGCTTGTCTTGAAAGCAAAATTGTTTTGTCGAAGGCCCCTATTTCACAAAGTCTTTTGGATCTAAAATTTACCTAACTTGTGTGCTTGCAGGAAGGGGTGATCATTTGAAACAATCCAAACTAGTAACAGATCTTTGTTGTAGGACCTTGGCAAGGGTTTTTTGAATTTTATTGTGTGCTTTGTTTTCATAGACTAGAAAACACTTCAATTGGTGAACTAAAAAATTGAACTAGTGTCTTTTGTGTCTTGGGCAATAGGCTCTTTTTGTTTAATCTTTAGAGGGTCTGTCTCCCCGTGTGGTCATTAGGACTACTAGTGAGGAGAGAACGACGCAAGTGGTAGAGAGGAAAACCCACCTCTTCTGAACCACTATAAACAACTGTATTCATGGTGAAAACTATGGATAAAGTGTGCTGATTAGTTCATACCGACACTATGTCTCCCCATAAACCCGTTTGATCAAATTTATTTGATCAGTTGTAGGGCGTAACCCCTACCGGCTGGGAGCCTTTTGTATTTACAGAGCTGAAAGTGCTGCATGTATGGCCACACGAGCGGATGCCCTTACTAGTACCTTTTTGTTTTAGAAGCCAAAATCCTTCTAGTTGTTGGGGCAGGAGGTCGGACCTCTGGTAGCGGCCCACACACATATGGTTCTTAGTAGAGATACAAAGTTCACCACGAGGAGTTTTCGTGGGGACTGATGCTTGGTTGCCTCGAGAAGTGAGTGTCGAGGGTGGAGCCAGTGGGGTCAAGCATCTAAGTATCTGCTCTGAATAGCGTAGCCTCGGGGGAAACTCTATGTGGGATCAACAACTATTGTCCTGGCCAGCCATAAGAATTGTGCTTGTCTTATTTTGAACAATTAAACATTCCAGACCAAACATCAAAACATTGTGTCTTTTGTGTCTTCAAGTGTATCCAAAACAATTTTACATCAAACAACACACTTTTCTTTGAGTCATGTTGAGTCTAAACACTTGCAAACATTGAGTCTTCATCGATATTGTGTCCTCTTGTCACGAAAAATAGTCAAGCATTCAGATTGGTTCACAACAAACAACTTCACAGACTGGAAAAATTGCACAAAGTTTTCAGAAACACGTTTGTGTTTGACATAACCGCGTCTGTGAAGGACAGAAACACATCTGTGGTTTTTGAACAACATTGCATTTACAACATCCCAGCAACGCATCTGTGTCTGACAGAATAGCGTCTATGTCATTTAAGCGCGTCTGTGAAGTATACAGACATGTCTGTGTCCAAGATTGAAAACTTTCATAATTCAACAAACAAGAACAACCAGTTTTAGACTTATTGAGCTTCCTAGGTATCTCTCTGGGTTTTCATCTAGCATTCAACCTGTCTTTGGGTCTCACAAAGTCCATCATTGCTTTACATCTTGCATTACATTCACATTTGTCTAAACTTGAGTCAAAAGGCCACTTGCTTGTCCTCATCTTGCTTTGTCAACACATTACATACAACAACATTTTGCTAAGTGGTCCCTCATCAAGGTCTATCACCTTTGGGTCTCATTTGGTCTTACTTAGAGTCAAGGTCAACTTACCTCATCAAGAGAAACTATCATCTCTTTGGAAGCCACACCTACTCTACTACATACATACTTGGTCTTACACTTTGGACATTGCAAGTACACCTCAGATTCATTTACATTCCATCCAACTCTTGGTCTTCCATAATCTTCCCATTTTCATCTAGTCTCACACATCTTGGTCAATACCTAGTTCATGGTTGAAACCCGTTCCCAAAAATCTAGGAGAGAAACTAAAGAGGCTCAAGAGTCCGCAAATATGAGTTCCTATGAGTATGACAATGATATCTTTTTCAATTCTGATCATACTACATTACCTGACATGGATGCCTATAGAAACATTTCAAATGTTGAGAACATGGACACTACAAACAACAATGACACACACAAAGACAATATGGACAACATTTCAGTACATTTAGTAGAAGTGGAAGACTCCATTATGGATCCTTGTTTCAATCGATTGGTTGAGGAAATAATGAGGAGAGATAGACAATACTTCTTACAAGTGATGGCACAAAGTGGAGCCAAGATCCCTCATGATTTTGACATGTCTCAAATAATGGAAAATCAACCTTTGCAACAACCTCACCCCAACATGGATCAAAGGAGGCCTAATAGTGGAGGCAATAGAGGACCACATCTTGTGCCTGAATCACCATCATCTTTGTTTCAAAAACCAGAGGTCCCATACACACATGGTCAAGCATATGGTACTCACCTTCGTAGACCATTATGGAAGTCTTATGTAGAAAGATATACTCAATCACATTCCAATGCTAAGGACCAACCACCAAAGCAATTGGACATCCAAAGGCATGATCAAAATTTGGACACAAGGAAACCCCGCGTCAAATTTGGGGGCAACACACTAGAACAAACTCATGAAATGCTTGTAGAGTATGGTATACATGGACAAATCAAATACTCTATTCCTCATCATGACTCTATACCAAGTGGTCCTTACATGCAGCATCATCATAAACCTCCTCCATATGAACATATGTATGATCAATATCATCCATATATGTAGTATGCTCCTCCTCCACCCGATGGTTTAAGCATGGGGTATGGTCCAAGAAGTTGGTCTCCACCTAAGAACAATTTGGAACAACAAAATAAGGACTTACAAAAGAAAATGGAGGACATAAATACACCGAAGCCAACTTACACAATGAGAGACATATGTCCCTATCCATTTGACAAAAGCATTCCAATGCCTCCATTTCCTACACACTTTGTGACACCTAAGTTTGATAAGTACAGAGGAAAATTGGATCCTAAGGCACATATAAGGTAGTTTTTCACAACTTGCATTGAAGTGGCAGAAGAAGAGACATATTTGATGAGATTATTCCCATAGAGCTTAGGTGATCAAGCTATGGAATGGTTCTCCCAAATCCCACATGGAATTAAGTCATGGGGTGACTTAGCAGAGGCATTTATCCAACATTTCTCATACAACATAGGGACAGACATATTAGTCACTACTTTATGCAACACCAAGCAAAAGGATGGAGAGTCTTTTTCATCATTTTTACAAAGATGGAGGAATCTAGCCAGTAGATGCTCTTGTGAAATCCCACAGAAACAAATGGTAGAGATGTTCACCCAAAATGTTAACAAAGACATTGGTTATGACCTAAGAAAATCTTGTTTGTCCACCTTCAAGGACGTCATTGAAAAAGGCTTAGCAACAGAAAAGGTCCTAATTGAACAAGGAGTCATTAAGATATTCAAGGAAAACAAAGATGACTATAAAGGAAAAGACAAGCCAAGATTTTGGAGCAAAAACAAGAATACAGTCAATGATGGTGTTGTTGATGCCAATATAGTACGACCCAAAATCATTTTTTTCTGGATCAAGCTCTACAAACAATCAGGTGAATACTTAAACAACTTCCAAATCACGAAGGAAGTACACTCCATTGGGAGAACCACTAGAGTCCATTTTCAAAAAGCTAGTGCCAAACAAGATAATCACAATTCCAGATTTGCCTCCATATGAGCCAAAGGTCAAACCAAATTGATGGAATGATGATGAGTATTGTGAATTTCATAAAAGCAAAGGTCATAAAATAGGAAATTGTCATCGACTAAAGAACATCATACAAGATCTCTTTGATAGAGGTGACATTGAGATTGAAGGACACTCATCCAATCAAGAACATGAAATGTTTAAGGAACCATTCCCAAAACATGACAAAGGGAAAGCTAAAGCCACATATGACCAGACCAACTATACCAAAGCATCTTATAACTATGATTCAACTATCAATCACATTTCAATGGATAATTATGTCTCTACCATTATCATCAAGGACAAAATGCTTGAGAATTCTACCCAAAGACCTAAGATTGTCCTAAAAGGCATCATATCTTCTTCTGAACCAACCTCATAATGTAATGTTACAACTCGTCGAGGTAAATTCACCTTGCAAGGTGCTCCAGCCAAAAATGTCGCGTCCTCATCAACCAAACTTGAGTATGACCTTGTAGAACAGTTAGGGAAAACACCCCCGCTCATCTCAATCCTTGAGCTCTTACGCATATCTCCCACACATAAAGCCATTCTTGACAAAATCTTGAGAGATACGCCTATTCCTACTGATCTGAATGTGGACCAATTTCAAGCCATGGTGGGATACCTTTCCGTTCCACACTCCCTTACATTCACAGAAGCCGATGACGCTTCCGTAAGTCAGCCACATAATGCACCATTACACATTGAAGCCTTCCTACACAAACATCGAATAAAATGAGTCCTGATAGATGGAGGAGTTGGTCTAAACATTTGTACATTGATTACTATTAAACATTTGGGATATTCAGACAAGGCTGTGAATTCTACTAACAAGATTACCATCAAGGCATATGATGACGAAGAGTGCTCATCCAAAGGCACAGTCACCTTGCCTCTTAGAGTTGGGCCAGTTACAAAGGATGTGGTTTGTCAAGTCCTAGACTTGGATCTCACATACAATATTTTGCTAGGATGTCCTTGGATTCATGAAATGAGGGTAGTCCCTTCTACATATCACCAATGCATTAAGTTTCCCCACAATGGAGTTGAAATAACAGTTAATGGTGCCCCACAATGGAGTCAGAATAATAGTTAATGGTGATCCTAATCCATTCATATATTGCAAGAACTTAAGACCAAAAACTGAGACGATCATTCCAAGTAATAGGGAGGTTGTCCCTTCTTCTGCATATGTTGATCCTGAGTCATTAAAACCTTTGACATCAAAACAAGGTGAGCTTAAAGGGAAATATCAGGACAAAGGCATGGGTGAATAAACTTTGAATCAAACCATGTGCTTACAACAAGTTATGAGTTCACCAAAGGAATATGGACGACCACATCCTTCTAAACGGGTATCTATCATTACACTAAAATGGGATCCTACTATCTTCCAAAGATGGGGTGAAGTGGAAGAAGAGGACTTATACAAAATGCTTTACAAAGACCCTGAAAATGATACACAAGATCACGTTAGCATACCATGTGAGAAATATGGCAAAGGATTCAAGATCCTACAAAAATTTGGGTATGATGGAAAAAGTCCTCTTGGATTAAGAAAGGAAGGCATCATGGAACCTTTACAACCTTAATTGACATTCAAAAAGGAATGCTCGAAAGGACTTGGTTTCATGTCTTCCAAGGTAAATACTCAAAAGACAGGAGAAGCATTACAAATCAAAGTTGCCAAAATTCAATAAGAGAACCATTATTCCACTGACTCCAATGAATGGGAATGGGGTTCGGACAAGTCCTCCAGTGACTATGAACTCACTGAGACATTCAGAGAACTAGGTGAACCCTCAAAAGAAGAGGAATTTTATAGAAAATTCAAAATTGGTCAAGAAACAACCCTTGAGGATCCCACATAGTCCTTGCCTCTAGGTTCTAGGTCGAGATCACATAGAATGAGGACACCTATCCTGAAATGCGCTATTAGTGATGACAATTTGGATTCGTTCACGATTGAGACAGATGAGGAGAGTGCCAACGAAGACCTCGATGATTCAACCTCGACATACCTGAATATAACTGCATTTTTACCCTTAGCCCCGCTAATTTTGAGGACATCAAAGGCCTTCCCCTTGTTCACCACCAACTTATTGACTGGGACCATGAAGGACCTGCACAGTTCGACACATTCCAAAATGATGAAGCCTTTATTGACTATCTAAGCATACGAGATGATCTCCCCCTTGGGGACCATAAGGCAGGATACACTATAGAACTCAACAACATGGCATATTTTGGTGAGGGTATTGGGCCTTCCAATCGCAAAAACATAAAAAAAAACAAATCAAGGGTCTTATGGTGAAAACCACATTGTGGGGCTGTTTGACCCCAAAAAAGTAAAAAGAGAGGACGTATTTGAGGGCGAAAACCTCTCTGAGGCACCTGAAGATGGAAGGCTCGACATTCTCCCAGCATCATATGAAGAAAAATCATCTATGTTAGTAGAGGAGACCATCAAAACAAACATTGGTATGGAAGAAGTTCCACATAACATATTTCTGGCACAATCTCTCACAGAGACAGAAAGATCAAAGTTCATAAGTTTCTTCACAAAGCGACAAATCAATTTTGCATGGTCATATGCTGATATGCCTGGACTGGATCCAGATTTGGTAATGCATCATCTGACAGTCAAACCGGGGGCAAAACCAGTCAAACAAAAGTTAAGAAAGATGCATCCATAAGTGGCATTATTAGTCAAAGCAGAGCTAGAGAAATTATTGGATGTCGGATTCATACGCCCAATTGATTATCCTGAATGGATCTCCAACCTAGTACCTGTCAGTAAGCTAGATCGTAGAATCAGAATATGCACAAATTTCAGAGACATCAACAAAGCTTGTCCTAAGGACGACTTTCCATTACCAAATATTGACTTGATTGTAGATCTCACAGTAGGTCATGCGATGTTATCTTTGATGGATGGATTCTCTAGTTATAATAAAATAAAAATCGCATCTAAGGATCAACACAAAACATCATTTACTTGTCCTTGGGGAACTTTTTGCTGGAGTGTCATGCCCTTTGGGCTAAAAAATGTAGGCGCTACATATCAAAGAGCAATGACTAATATCTTTCATGATCTCATGCACGTTACTGTGGAAGATTATGTTGATGACCTCTTGGGAAAATCAATAGATAGAGATACACATTTGGACATACTTTCAGTCATTTTTGATCGGTTGGAAAAATACAAAGTAAGATTAAACCCCAAGAAATGTGTCTTTGGAGTAACCTTCAGGAAGCTCCTGGGATTCATTGTCTCAAAAAGAAGAATCGAAGCCGATCCAGCCAAGGTCAAGGCCATCCTTGAGATGCAACCACCAAGAAATATCAGTCAACTTCGATCTTTGCAAGGGAGACTCCAATCCATATGAAGATTCATAGCACAACTTGCAGACAAATGTCATCCTTTTCAGCACTTGTTACACAAAAACATCAAATTCAAACGAGATGATAACTGTCAACAGGCTTTCCAGATGCTCAAAGATTATCTTCTGAATCCACCAGTCTTAATGACACTAGTTCTAGATCACCCCTTATTACTATACATATCCGCTACTTCAATAGCACTGGGGGCACTCTTATCACAACAAGGTGCTGAGGGCAAAGAAAAGGTAGTCTACTATATCAGTCGCACGTTGGTAGGATATGAACTAAACTACACCCCAATTGAGCGGGCTTGTCTCGTTGTGGTCTTTGCTTCACAGAAATTACGACACTACATGCTAACTCATAAAACTAAGTTGGTCGCAAGGATCGATCCATTGAAATACCTTCTCAATAAAGTAACGCTTACGGGTCGACTCGCCAAATGGGTGATACTCCTGAGTGAATTCGACATTGAATATGTGGACAGAAAAGCAATAAAAGGACAAGCTATCACGGATCAATTAGTAGATGCTCCCATGATAGATGATGCTCCTCTAACTTCATAATTTCCAGATGAATCCATCTTGACAGTGTCACACGCAAATCCTTGGCAACTATACTTTGACGGCTCTTACACACAGCATGGTGCATGAGGTGGCATCCTCTTCATCACACCTCAAGGAGATTCCATACCAAAATCATATCAATTATCCTTTCTCTGCACTAATAACATAGCAGAATATGAGGCATTAACAACTGGATTACGGATTGCAGTTCAGTGGAAAATCCAGGAACTTCATGTTTTTGGGGACTCTCAACTTGTAATTCGTCAAGCAACTGATAACTACCAAAAAAAGGATGAAAAATTAATGCCTTACAAAATAATGGTGAATGACCTAAAACAACATTTCATGAAGTTAGACTTTGAGCAAATACCAAGAGAGAAGAATCGAGCCATGGATGCCATGGCTACGATTGCTTCACTAATCGATCTACCACATAATGAAACCCACTATGAGATCTTGGTGGATAACCTTTTGGTTTCCTCATATGAGATCACTCCTACTGAGATGATATGTGTTGTTGGTCCTGATTCCCAGCTATATGGTTCCATTTTCACATACCTTCATGACAATACTCTTCCTCTTGACCTATCCAATAACCAATGTCGCACTTTCACTCGCCAATCTTCCCAATACGTCATTTTAGCCAATATCCTGTACCATCGAGGTCTAGATGGCACTCTTCTTAGATGTTTAGAAAGGGACGAAGCTTAGGTTGTGTTATGTGAAGTTCATGAAGGGATATGTGGTCTGCATTCTAGTGGTCCTACCTTAGCCAAAAAACTCATCAGGATTGGATATTACTGGCCCAATATGGAAAAAGACTCATATCAGTTTGTCAAGAAATGTAAGTGGTGTCAACTTCATGGATACCTCATTCATGTGCTAGCACAAGAACTTCAACCAATTGCGACTCCTTGGCCCTTTTGTCAGTGGGGACTCGATCTCATAGGAAAGTATCACCCTCCTTCCTCCAACGGTCATAAATTCATCATCACTGCTACAGAGTATTTCACAAAATGGATCGAAGCCGTTCCTCTTACACAAGTTACTGGAAAACAAATTGCTACATTCATTCTCAACTATATTATTTATCGATACAGTATTCCTGTTTCCATCATCATCGATAACGGGCGTCCCTTCAAAAATCAGGATGTTCATGAACTCTGTGATCGCTTCCATATTACACATCATTTCTCCACACCTTATTACCTCCAAGGTAATGGTCAAGCTAAAGCATCTAATAAAACAATCCTTAAAATCCTAAAAAAGATAGTCGATGACACTGGCTGCAATTGGCATATCCAACTAAATCCCGCACTTTGGGCTTACCGTACAAGCGTCTGCACACCTACAGGAGCTACACCTTATTCACTGGTCTGCGGCGCTGAAGCTATCTTGCCTATTGAGGTCAAGTTGCCCTCTTTACGAGTCTCTTTGCACAATATTATCAATGATGAAGACTACAGGGTCTCTCGCTTACAAGAACTTGAACTATCGGATGAACGAAGACAAACTGCTTTTAATCATCTCAAGGCTTATCAACAACGAATGAGTCCCAGCTACAATCATAAAGTCAAGCCTCACACATTTGAGGTAGGTGACTTAGTTCTCAGAGAAAATCCTAAAAATTAGCAAGACAGAGAGAAGAAGGGCAAGTTTGAACCAAACTGGCTCGGTCCTTATATCATCACAGCAGCATATGGATCTGGTGCATATCGGCTCTCAACCACAGAGGGTGAACCTTTGGAGGATCCTATCAACAAAATGCACCTTTGCAGGTTTTACAGATAGCTCTTCAGAGTATCCTAATTCAAAAATACAAAAAAATTCAAAAAATTCAAAAATTCAAAAAAATCATAAAACATAAAAAATTGTTACTTGGTGAAAACCTAGCAAAAAGGTGCCTTGTGACACAAAATAAAATAAAAATAAAATAAAATTGAAAAACAGAAAAACATTTTCATCCAACTGTGAAAACCACTTTGGTGGCGCCCTGGGCAAGTACCGTGGTGAAAACTAGGTCACCAGCACCATGCGTAGAGACATTGCTCCTCCCTCCTTCAGGTTTCCATTTCATCCTTCACTTTGCACACACTCACAAGCCTATACATCCATAATAAACTTACCCATTCCCATAATGGCTTGTTATTGATCTACCTAAGATTGGTTAGCCATTCATAATAAACCTCCCTTTTCACCCCTTTCCATCCATAATAAATCGGCTCCTATCTGTGGCTAAGGAAAATCCTACGTCTAGTGATGGGTGTGGAACTAAGAGCATCACATGTTTCGAGGAGTGTGGTTTCTTCCAAATTTTCTTCAATCTATCCGCGCACAATCCATAATAAAGCAACACTTGCATCATCGATCCGCAATAAAGTTCCGTCTTCTCCGCAATAAAGTATCAGTTTCAATGGATTCAGTCAGTTTCAGATGAGACACAGTAGCAACAATGGGCTTCAACAAATCAAATCTTTCAACAGACTTAGACAACATTATGGTTCAGTGCTATTTATCCTTTTGTGAAAGTAAACATTGTGACCATAATCAAATAAGACTTATACAAGTGACAAGAGACACTAAACTTGAGGACTACAGTGGATGTTGGTGTCGAGTCTTGGTTTTCTTTTGATTTTTATCTTTTTGGTGACATGTCTTTTAGCTTTTCTGGGATGTCTCTGACTAGAGATTCTATCTCCAGGATGTCTTTGACTAGAAAGGCGAGGATGGGGTATCGTCACCTATTTTTATTTGTTGTCTGTGGATCGTCTCTTAGTAATGCTATGACTTGTCCAAGGATATGAGGACACTGTGAGTCTAGTGTGAACTGGGGCATTCCTTGTTTGTAACTGTCTTATCTCCATGCAAACAGGTAGAATGATTTTCTGGGTCGAACATATGCCTAGATTGTCATAACCTATTTTTTTTATAATAAAGCTCAATGATGATAACACACAAGAAGCTCTTTCACTTCCATATCTTCTACCTTTCATCCCCCTTTCTTGATTGACTTCTATCATCCTTCCCGAGTCTGTGTAGCCCGCTATCACATGACTCAGTATAATGACACACCAAAAACATTTGCATTTCATGTAGCTTGCACCTGCATTACTACATATAAGCATTTCATACATACATATAAATATCATCATTACATCACATCTTGCACACAACACATGTTAGCACATTCTACATTCTCATCATGTAAATAGTTATTTGCATTATCATATTCATCTGCATTTCATACATTCACATATGCATCACATATAAAACATAAAAGAACAAAAATATTGCATTTCATCATGTACATATTTGCATCCATATCATAATCATCACATAGAAACATGCATTACATAGAAGCATACATCACATAGATACACATGCATATAGATGCCGCAAAGATGAATCATCTCACATATATATAATCATAAGTGTCATGATACAATGATGTCAAAAACATATGGCTACAATCACTCGAAGGTGTCTACATCATCATACAAAATGGTACAAACTGATACATAGGGAGCCCTCTAAGGCTATGATGAACTCCCTCCCTCGGAGTTGCTTGGCCTTGACGGAATCTGAGCCCTGGAAGGACATGCCTCAGGATCATCTCTCCTATCCCCTCTATCTGGTGGTGGTGGAGGACCCATGACCCCACCGCTAGATGCCTATCTCCTGTGACTCCCTCCAGTGGTCGTCGCTATCCGTGATGGTCTACGAAAGCTCCTAGCCCTCTGATCTGGTGACACAGCCCCGTAGTATAGGTCTCACTAGTAGCCTATCTCCTCTCCTGCCCGTAGAACATAGGTGTATCCAACCCTTGTGTCCTCTGCCACCTGTCGCCCAACCCTCAGTGCTGTCTTAGCCTTAGTGTAACGCTGGATAGCCCGATCTGTCTCCTGCTCAATGTCCCTGAGCTATCTTCTAAGTCAATCCCTCTCCCGCTCGAGATCCTAGATCTCATCTGCCTATGCCTGGAAGATCTCCCTCAGCTCTAGTAGCTCATCATGCTCCTCCTCCTCGACCTCCTATACCTATGGCTACTCCTGTGGCTGCCCCTATCCCTATACCTATGACTACTCCTATGGCTGCCTCTCCCCCTGTCCCTGTCCTTGTACCTGTCCCTGCACCTGTCTAGGACCCTGTGCTGCTGGCACCTGTAATGGCAACCCACCTCTGCCTCTCACCACTCGAGCCTATCTCTCCTCTCCACCCTCTCTTTGTGGAGCAACTCTCCTCTCCCCTATCACACCCCGCCTCCTCCGTCAGCCTCTACCTCCACCATCTCCATCATCATCCTCATCCGCTCTGCCATCTCCATCTAACAGCTCTCATGGATCTGTCAGCTGTGGAAATGGATGCTCTGCCCAATATGCAGTATACTCTGCATCCATCCCTCCATCCTCGATCTCCGACCACATATCCCAAGGCAAGGGAATCATCTCTACCAGCTGCATCACTGCCTGATCATATGATAGCAATGGCCCGAAGTGCGCTTGATCCCTCACTGTCCGAGCATACATCCCGGAACCCTATGGCATCTGTTGAATCTTGTCGAACTGTTGGCCCACTCTGTCTACCAACTGCCTCTCCAGTACATAGGGTGTCCACCCAATCAGATACCTACTCCTGAATGTATAGGGCAGCTCAGCTGCATCATCCTCCCACTCCTCGCACTCTTGGTATGGTCTCCATACCACAGTGTCTACCTCATCCATAACTCGGTGCCAATACTCCAACCGGCCAATCTGTGGCTGTGATGTAATCATGTCATACAGGTGAACAAAACTGTGCCCATGCCCTCTACCTCTGAAGTGTATCAGTTGTGTCACAGGCAGATGCTCATAAGCCCATACCTGTAACAATGTCACTCCGCAGCCCAATCCTACAGATCCATGGTATACGAACTGATGGAGCTCATAATACAAATGCGCCAACATGCACGGTCCCCAGGCATATCTGGTATGTTGTGTCATGAGTGTCTCCAATGTACTCCCCCAGCCCACAACCAACCCTCGTGTCGCCCTATCTGGACATAAGAACCCACTTATCACTCCTGCCAGTACCGTTGGTAGCACCAATCTTGTCGCTGTCATAGTATCCCAAGCAACATGTCTAGCCCTCATCTCCAGTCCCGGATCCTGGGACACTTGTCTCAGTGCATCCCTATCTCCATCTTGATCGTAGGGTACTAACTCCCCATCGATCGATATCCTCAGAATCCTATAAACATCCTCCAAGGTGATTGTCATCTCACCCATCGACAAATGAAACGTTCAAGTCTCTGCCTGCCATCTCTCAGCAAGTGTAGTCAGCAAACCCATGTTCACTCAAAACTCAGGCACATACAGAATATGGCGCAAGCCCATAACCTCAATGGCGGCTCTGTCCTCAAATGTCAGCTCTACTCGCAAGCTCTGAGTCGATGGGAATCTCTCTCGGGACTCCAGCATAGGTAGGTACTCCTGCAGTCAAGCAAATCAACTGTGTCAGTCAAAGTGGTATTCACTGTTCATCACAAAATGCTGCTTATTATCCTAAGTGTTTATGATACTCTATCCTAGTGACACTCACTGTTCATCACAAAGTGTTGCTATTTATTCTAGTGGTATTCCCTGTTCATCGCAAAGTACTACGTTTTTGCACTCCCTGTTCATCACAAAGTGCTGCTCATATTTTGTACTCACTATTCATCAGAAAGTGTTGCTCATATTAGTACTCCCTGTTCATCACAAAGTACTATGTCTTGGTACTCCCTATTCATCACAAAGTGCCTTGATTTATTCTGATCTTCCCTAGAGGACCTGCTTGAGTAAATCCTCTCAGCAGCTTATCCAATCGACAATGTATGTTCATCACAGAACTGCCGATTTGGCCTAGAAGACATAAACGCGCTTTCATGACATACACGTGCTTACATATTGCACATACACGCCTGCTCTGCACAGACGTGCCTGAAACACATAGACGTTTCTCTGTTCTGCACAGACGCATCCACATAGCACAAACGTGCCCACATAGCACAAACATGCTTGCACAGCACAGACATGCTCGCATTTGACACAGACGTCTTTTCCGGCATAGACGCGCCTGGCACAAACACAGACGCGCCTAGCCAACCTAGACGCTCCTGGCACCAACACAAACGTGCCTCGGAATTTTTTGCACATCGTTTGACATACCTAAAGCGTATTTATTGCACTACCTAACATGCATTAATGACAACATTTATTGCAACAAAGTACAAGGAGGTTTTATGGTACTCACCGGCTCTCCTGCATCTACTAGCCTCTGAAATCGGTGAACACGGTCGAACCTATGCACCATTGCCATCGTTGCTGACTGCTGCTGCTCTATTCTCTCTCTGCACTATGATCTCTTGGAGGTGTGGATGACAATGAGGATGTATTCCCCTTGTGGTCTATCTTATAGACTACCCTAGCCCTAGCCCTAACTCGGATCTCCCATGTCAGTCTTCTTTATCCCGTGACTCTGTCACTTTATCCGGTCAGTCCATTTTAGCCTTTCTTTCTTATCGAGAGATTGTCTACAATCTTTTCAGACATTTTCATCCAATCTCTCGAGGGGGCATATCATTCTCATCTTGGGGCAACTTTGTATCAGTTCATATTATCTTCTTTGAAACAACACGACAAGCTACATTGTCTCAAAGAGGGGCAAAATGTAGACACCTAAAATTGTCCAGTCTAATTAAATAAATATTTTTATTTATTTAATTATTTTAGCCTAATTCTTCTATTAGTTAAATGAATCTTTATTTATTTAATTAATTCATTTATCCTCTTCTAGCCTTATTTCTCATTTAAATAAATACATTTATTTATTTAAATTACCCTTTTCCTAAATTAAATAAATATCTTATTTATTTAATTGATCCCACTTCCTCTATTAATTAAATGAATCTTTATTTATTTAATTAATTCATTAGCCTTTTCTACCCATGACACATGTCATTCATCTCTTAATTCATACACTACCTACCCCTTTCATTATTTTATTATTTTCTTTACCTACCCTCTAATCATAGCCGACCTTTTTTACACCTCTCAATCTTATCCCTCCATTTCTTATAGTGTCTTCTATATAAGGAGATACTTCCTTCATTATCAAACCCTCATGAATGCATTCTAATCACTCGACTACACTTTCGAACATACATATGCGATCCTACTTGCAACCACATTTTCGTTCTTTGTTGAGCTCTTGTGCACACATAAAATCTAAGAGCAAATATATCAAGCAAGATCAATGGAGATCCAAACCCTATTGGACATGTGATGGTATAATCTTTGTGATTTCATTTGATTTGCATTGTCTTAGGTAATCTTCATATGTTATGGTGGATCTTTATTAATTGTCAGGCTAGGGTTTTGTGGTTGAATTCATTTAGTCTTTCAATATCATTGTTGTTTCCATTTTCACCATATACACCTAGCATGCTTCAAGTATGATCACAAGTGGAAGAAAATACATTAATCTCATTATAAATGATTATATCTCAATGACTCATAGGGGTACCCAATGTCATTGAAAAGTCTTTTTGAAGAGGAAGAAGCAACATTACTAGCTAATGAGGACACATATGATTCTTATGTTGGAATCAAGGAACACTTAGAGGGGGGCGGGGGGGGAGGGGAGGAGGGGGTGAATCAGTGTTTTGTAATTTTTAACATTCTTAATCTGATTATGCAACCACATAATGTAATTGAACAAAAGAAAGATGCAAACACATAAAGCAAATATCCACAACACCATAACACCAGGATTTTTACGTGGAAACCCAATTAAGGGAAAAACCATAGTGGGATTGAGATCCACAATATTAATATACTATGGTAGAAGTATAGAAATATTACATAAGGGGAATGCACATGCATTCAGGCACACTGCCTAGAGCTCACTGTTCAAATTACAATAAGTACTACAATCACGGAAGGCTCACTGCCTTACAAAATGATTACAAAAGATTACAAGAAGGTTTGAACTATTGAATAGCATCAACAAATTCCCAAGTATAGTTCTAGCTAAGCACAAAACACATAATCTTACTTTGCTTTGCTATATTGCTTTGTTTCATTGTTCTGCTATATTCTGGAGCACAAATTCTCCACTTGTACATGTGAAACTGTGCACAATCACTCACAACCACTTTTCACACCATCATCAATATAAAAAATGATCATATCAATCGCTCTTTTATATTCGCAACATCAAATTATGTCTTCTTCATGTTGGCCCAAAAACAGATAACACACATGAAATGTGTGTACCAAGTTGGCTCAATCCAAACTCAAATGCATATGTAGACCAAAATGAATTATCCACACACTTCCCACATGTCAAAAAATTATCCTCAAACACGATTACAACCACCAAAATTACTTTGCACAATCCGCACAACAAATATCCACACGTTACTGCTGATGAACATTGTTCTAACCAAAAACCTATAGACCGGACCTTCCAAATTACTCAAGAATCACCATTGGAGACCACAAACCAGGAATAAGGTAGATTAAAAATCCATGATGCTTCCCAAAGATACACAACACAAAATATCTAATAGAAATGAACTACCAATCAAAATATTGTACACTCTGTCGGATGTCCTATTCTATCTCACCAGACCTCACCATAACTGAATTTGTCTTCCAATATGAAGAAATTAAGAACTATGGATGGGATATCTGACATTAGTTACCATCAATGACAACATCTGATCATATGTGCAATGTCTCTTGCCTACAATCTCTCCCTTTGGAATTGATGGCAACACTTAGTGAAAAATGACTAAGTGTCAAACCAAAATACTCCAAAAATCTAACAGTCGTAATCCAAAATTCAAAAACTCCCCCTAAGATCAACATTTTTCACTCATCTATACTCCCCCTTTGACATCAATGGCAAATGTAGGGATCGGAAAACTAAAATTCTATTTACATATGCACATATAGTCCTTACTCATAAAAACTTGGAGATGTCTGCATAATTATTCTTCAATGAATTCAAGTGGCTATCCCGACCCTTCTTCAGATTCTTGAAAATAGTTATAAGGCCGTTGAAAAATATAGGCTTGGATTTCTATCGGTTTGAGATTTGCCAGATCACTATTGGCCTGAGCACTCTATGCATCTTGCAAAGAAATAAGCATGATATCCAACTTGGGAGTAATACGGCTCCTAAGTTCACAGACTCTCCCAATTATTCTTTCCTTATCATGGCTCAAATTCTTGATCTTCTCAAGTAATGATATCACTTGATCTTCATGGCTACTCATCGAGACTTATAATGGATCAACTGACTAAGATATTCATGCCAAATCATCCTCATGCTCCTTGCATTTCTTCTCAATGTTCTTAGTGAATTTTGACAATGATAAGCATGATTTGTAAATATTGCCACCTTCTCTTAAACTATCCTGCATGCTTTTCATACAACTGTCCAATGTGGATCTATCATCAACTATCATTCTTTTCAAAGTCCGAAGCCTCTTAGCATTATACTTATTCTGAACCTTCACTTCAGCAAATTTCTCAAAATACTCAAAGTGACTGTCCACAGAGTTGATTAAACTCTTCAAATGACCGAATGGGGTGTCTAATGCATCCTTCTGAAATGAGGGCATAAGTTTCTCCAGAACACTGGATGCCAGGGTTAGCAACATATTGTCTTCAGTGTGAGGCTTCAAGAGGTCCTCACTGGCCTTAGCTTGAGAAAATGACACCAATTGAATCTTTTGGATAAGTGACAGAGAGGCGAGGTTGATCAGACCTTGCATAAATTTTGGATCATCTATTGTTTGATTGCCCTTTACTACCTTTGCAGTGTCTCTTGTTTCCGGAATGTGTTCTTGTTTTACCTTAACTTTCTCTTTCTCTGCATCCTTCTCTATTTCTTCTTCAGCCGAAGGATTTTGAGTATCCTCAACCTCATCTGCTTTTCCTACATCACCTTCACCCTTATCCACTGCATTCTCATTTTCTGTATCTTCAAGAACATTCACCTCTACATGATCATCTGCCTGCACATCCGAAACAAAAGGAGTATCATCCTTTGTCTTCTCTTCTGGATCATCTTGAGTTTTCTCAAGGACAACCTCATATTGATTCTATAGCAAAAATTTCCTCAAAATTGTCTTAGTGTCCTTTACAACTTCATCTGTCTTTCCAATCATTATCTTATTTACTTTAGTTTTACTCTGGAACTCATTCTTAGCTAACTTAAGCATTCTTGCAATCTCCTCAGAAATTACAGAGCATAAATTAACTAATACATATTCTCTTAATCTCTCATCTTTCTTATTAACTGTTAGTCTCCTTGAATCCAAAATTTCATACAAACTCTTGGGTATCTCTAACATTATTTCAATTAGAGCTTTACTATACACATTCAAGTATTCTACAGTGGCTTCCTCTAATGACCTTTTACCATTTGCATCAAAATTGTCATACCATTATGTCAGAGGCTTCATATTGCCATTCTTTACTGCCTCATTTACAATTTCATTCAAGGACATAGGAGGTTTAACTTCAAGTTTTCCTTGTTTTATTACCTCATCAATTCTGGATGATTTTGGTTTCTTACTAGATTTTGGTCCACCGGATGGTTTCTCCTTTGATGGTGGCCTTAGCTGCTTTGGCCTTAACCTCCTTTACAACTTCTTTTGATTCAGTTTCTTCATCATCCATAGTAACAAATCTTACTATCTTTCTCTTCACTCCCTTGCTGGATGATTTGACTGATCATTTAGCTGGTTTTGTAGGACTAGAGGAGGGAACAAAGCTCCTTGATTGCTTTGGCTTAGGTGCAAAAGCTTCCAGTTTAGCCTTTTCCATCTTAATTACAGTTTTTCCTTCTGATAAGTTATTTATTTTTCTTGTCTCCCAGACGACTTCCTTAGAAATTTGTATACTCTCCGCATAGGCTTCAACTTTTTTCCTTACCTTTTTCTGGATTTCTGGCCTTTTGAATTGTTGGTGCGGTTTTAGGATTTTCTCTGCATAGGTTCCAAATCTTTCCTCTGAGAGATCAACTGGATTGCTCAACAAGTGTTGTGCATAGAGTTCCAAAACCTACACATCAACTTCATATCCCATAGGCATGATCCATGAAGTCCTTGGTTCAACTGCCTCCATCAAGCACTGGTCAGTGTCTACCATGAAACAGATTGTGTCTTGATATTTCTCCACAATCGACAACGATTATTTTTGTCATGCATCTCTTTCTGAAAATTCTTAAAGTATCCCCACAAGTTATCATTCCAGACTTTAGAGTCACCTGAGTTGTATAAATATTCTTTGATTTGAACACCTACAGGTTTTTCAAAGGCCCACTGTACCAGACCAACTCTCGGAACTTCATTCATAAAGTAGAAGAATAAACATAGGATCAGAGTACCATACTTGAACATATGTTTCTTGTTCTCCTTTATCTTCTTCAATTTTTTCAATAGCTCACTTCAGAGTAGTTCACATAGGTCATACTTATTATCTTCCCTTATCATTTCATATGCAACATAAATAGTTGTTCCAGAAACAAAATTATCCCTGCTAGAATAGTAGACCTTGTACCCAATTACCATTGAGGCAAATTTGACATCATGCTCAAGGATATCATTGATAGTCATCTCTCTACGATCGAACTTAGATCTGATTAAATTTGTAACAATCTCATTCTTTATTGCCTTCAATGAGGGCAACTCTCTGAATGAACATAACCCTATCACAACCCTAATAGCATTCTTTGTGATCTTGTAGGGATTTCTCAACCACATGAACTCATCATGCATCCGGATCAACACGTACCAAACCCATTCGAGTTCATCAAACGTTGGGAATCTTACATACTGTGCAAAACCCTTATTCTCCAATACTTAGAATTTTGGTTTAAGCATCAAACTTTCATCGGACAATTGATTGTTGTAGAGATTTAACAAGTTAGAGCTTCCCAATTCCTCGATAGGGCAATGAGTGTAAACCCTAACATCCTCAATGTGCAACACACTGTAGGGGAACAATGAAAACACACTCTTCGAGTCATTTCCATGGAGATAAATGGATGGTTTTTGAAATCAGGTTGGGCTCTCTCTGTGATGTCAACAAGTAAAGGGTAGCAGTACCAGATGCAACCATTTCAGCAATTTTAAATTTCAAACTGAGGAGTTTAACCGATAAATACCTTTACCACCTGATTCAATTTTCTCTTCAGAAATTGGTTTGATGCTTGATCTCTCTTGTCAATCTTCTCTCAGAGCTCTTCTAACACTATCGCGTCGAGTACAAAGTGACAAATGAAGTGATTAAGTCACTTTTTATCCTTTGCATACCTAACCTTTTTATTGTAATAAATGCACTTTTCCCTAATACTTCCAAATACTTTGTATCTTCAAGAATTCCTTTTCGAATCTTCAAATCTGCTCATACTCTTTCAAAAATATTTCAGAAAGGTTAGTCATCATCAAATTCATCTTTTGCAACCTGCCAGAATTAGGCACATATCTCAAATAGAGGGTTTATAATATTTTCATGATAACTCCCCCAAGGCCAGAAGCCTTAGCTTAGCTACCGGATGTACTTCCAGTACCAAAATCAGGTGTAGATCCACTTCCTATTTCTGAATCACTCTTCTTAACCCATGTCTTCTTCATCTGATCTCTAATCTCTTTAACTTTCTCTTTTCCCTTCTCATCTGCCATCACATTCTTGTTCTTGTCTTTCAAACCTCTCCTATTCATATTTCTGCTTATGCAGTATTTTGCAATGTGATTGGATTTGTTAAAGCATAGCAAACAACATTTCCTTGTCTAGGCCTGAAATTCATCCAATTTCCTCTTGTTCTGCATTGATTAGAAACATGTCCAAACCTACCACATGCATAACATCTGACATTTCTCCTATTTTGAAATTTGTTCATCACACTTCTATATTCATTTGACTTATGACCATAATTGCATTTAAAAAATTGATCGAAGAAAGATGAACCATTATAACTTATCCTATTTTTGCATTGACTAGCCATATGACCAAATTTATTACAAACAAAATAGTTACCTTTGAACTTATGAGTATTAGGCTGCCTTACTAGAGGCCTTCTTGAATTGTTCTTTAGATGCACTGATTTGGTATTGTCTTGACTAGATCCGAGGCTTTCACCTTCTCAAATCCAAGACCTTTTGTGTCATTAGCATTCTTCTAACTTTCAAGCATCTCATCAAGTCTAGTTGAGCTGATCCATAACTTCTCCTTATACTCATTTGCAACTTCAAGATAAAGTTTAATAAGAATGATCTACCTTTCAAGATCTTCTTCATGTTGTTTGGAGTCTTGCAGGTCAAGCTTTAGTTGTCCATTCTCACACTCTAGTTTGCAACGTTCTTCAGATTTGTCTTTTTAGTAACTGAGCAATTTTTTCCTCATTCTTCTTCCTTTCCTCAATCTCCTTTGTTAATCTCATCACTATAGATTCTATCTCATTCTTCAGGATTACATTAGCTCTAGCAAGTCTCTCACATTCTTTTGTCTTTGCCTTTAGGGCTTCTTCATCAATGCTTTTACTTTCTTTCTCTTCCATCTTATTAACAAGTTCCTTTCTCTTCTCCCTTGATTTGTTCAGCTGATCTTTCAATGATTCGATGAAGTTCTCAACATCTCTAAGGTTTGTTTTTACTTTTTGAACCTCAACTTGGTCTTGATCAAGATCCTCAAGTACCACAACAAGCTAATGTTTGAGACTACTGGAATCCATTGATTCACCTTCTCGGATCTTCCTCAAGATGTTAGGCTTCTTCCAAGGAACTAGGCTCTGATACCAATTGTTTGAATCAAGGAACACTGAGAGGGGAGGGGGGTGAATAAGTGTTATGTAATTTTTAACATTCTTAATCTGATTTTGTAACCACTTAATGCAACCGAACAAAAGAAAGATGCAAACACATAAAGCAAATATCCACAACATCATAACACTAGGATTTTTACGTGGAAACCCGATTAAGGGAAAAAAAATGGTGGGATTGAGACCCACAATATTAATATACTCTATTAGAAGTATAGAAATATTACATCAGGGGAATGCACATGCATTCAAGCACACTTCCTAGAGCTCACTACTCAAATTACAATAAGGGCTACAATCCCGAAAAGATCACTGCCTTATAAAGTGATTACAAAAAATTACAAGAAGGTTTGAACTGTTGAATAGCATCAACAAATTCCCAAGTATAGTTTTGGTTAAGCACAAAACACATAACCTTACTCTGCTCTACTATACTGCTCTGTTCTGTTGTTCTGCTATATTCCAAAGCACAAATCCTCCACTTGTGCACTTGAAACTGTGCACAATCGCTCACAACCACTTTTCACACCATCACCGATATAAAAAATGATCATATCAATCGCTCTTTTATATTCACAACATCAAATTATGTCTTCTTCATGTTGGCCCAAAAATGTATAACACACAAATGAAATGTATATACCAAGTCGGCTCAATCTAAACTCAAATGCATATGCAGACCAAAAAGAATTGTCCACATGCTTCCCACATGTCAGCTAATTATCCTCAAACACAATTACAACCACCAAAATTACTATGAACGATCCGCACAACAAATATCCACATGTTACTGCTGATGAACGTTGTTCTAACTAAAAACCTATACACCGGACCTTCCAACTTACTCAAGAATCACCATCGGAGGCCACAAAATAGGAATAAATTTATCTTGGTCAAATTTTATATTACCATTTATAGTTACACCTGGGAAAATCATCTTAAGAACGTAAAGACCACCCTCAAAATTATGTGGGATCATTCCCTTTTTTTCCAAACACTAAGTGTGAATTAGGAGTCTAATAAGTTGATTATATTGACCACGTTGTTTTGTAGGAGGGAGTGTAGGTTGATACCAAAAATATTGAAGCAATGTAGGAGTAGCATACACCCAAATCCACCAAAAGTTTGTGGGATTTTCTAGGCTTGATTGGGTATTATCACAAGTTTGTTTATAATTATTGTACAATTACAACCCCTTTGACAACACTAATATAAAGGAATTCCTTTGTTTCGATCAAAGTAGCTAATTTGACATTCATTTCACTCAAATATGTTATGTGTTCCACTCTAGTTTTTGCATGCTCAATTTTCACAAAATCATTCATTCTATAATGTGGTGCCTTGGGCATAAGTATGTGTGCTCTTTTTATGCAAGGTTGATGCCTTGATTTCATCTTTGAGTAATTAACAAAGAGAAATCTAGTTTAATTCACATATAAGAAAGAAATGGTGGTTATGCTCCCTGCTATTCAACAAGGGTGTCCTCACCTCTTAGGTAGATATTTTTGAAAGAAAATAGAACCTCATAGTTTGGGATATTTTTTTAATAAAAGGATGTCCTCCCATGAACAACAAAAGTGGGTGAATAAAATGTATGTAACCATTATGAGATCATTTGTAGGAAGGGCACAAAAATATTGTGGCTAATGCACTCTCATGAAAATATGAAGATGGAGGAACATTATTTTTTATTTCAATGTTAGCAACCACTTGGATAGAAGATGACACAATCGAGGCTAGGGGTTTTTACCAGACTACCCAACCTTGCATCCTAGATGACGCTATCTTCATCAATATAGAACTATAATCACTAAATCCACAATCACAACAAGATTTTATTTATTTAATTGCAAACATGAGTACAACAATTATAATTAAATCCCCACTTGAGACTAGCAACCTACATCATAGGGGCAATAGGCCCTCATAACAACATGGGCATTCATTGACCAATCCAAGGGCATTATAAGCCCTTACAACAACTTATTACTTAGTTCGACATAACTAGAATCTTCCTATTATTATTATTATTTTTATCGAATGTTGAATCCCCTTCCATTGGTAGTTATCAACTTCTTTATACACCAACTTGAGAGGTTAAAGAATTGTTAGTTATCCCTTTCAAAATAGAATTTCAACTATTAACAAGAATATGAACAATGTTGAACTAAATGATCTCTCTGCTTTTCATATCTTCTTGCCACATGTCATTTGTAATAGATATTTAAGATCACATGGAAGTGTATTCACAACTTTGTTGACACTTTGTTATCAGTGTTTGAGCTTTGCATGAAACTTTTTACAATCCATTCATCTATCGTTGGGGGTTTTTCAACTCTCTACCTCTCCACACTTTATTCAATTGAGTTGTTGGGATTCAACATCCTTAAGAACTATGGGATCTCTTATCTCTCTCTTTGACAATTTTAAAGTTTGCATAACTAATATTTCAAAAAAATCACCCTTTTGTAAACCCAAATATTTTATTTATCTTTTTGGTAGTTGGTGGCTCGACAACACCACGAACTTGGAGACCTTCAAACTTTAATTTCAACATCTTTCAACAAACTGTTTCAGCTAAAAACCATTATTAGAGATTCAAAAAAATAATGAACTCATGAACTCTTTTGGCTAGCTTTCATGAATTTCTACTACATGGCATTTCAAGGAACCAAGTGATTTCATGAATTTTTTTGTTGAAACACAAACTTGCTAACGTTTCTTCCTTTTTGTCTCTAGTGAACTAATTGGTGAAGTCTTCCCTTAGTGATCTTTCCATTGAAAAAATAATTATTTTAGTGAACTTGGCTTTTGGAAATCCAATTCATCAATAAATTGAGTCATCAGTGAACCAAGTGGTTCACAAACTTGGGAAATCACTGAAACCCCATTATTTGGTCAATACTTAGTCAAATTTTTACAAAATTTAAACCAAACATTTATAAGATGAGATCTTCACTCTATCTGAATTCATCCATGAAATGTCTATTGAAGAAAACACTAAAACCAAATTAAATACAACCAAAAATGTGTTGGAAAAGAAAATTGAACCTAAATTTATTTTGCTTGATGCTAATTGGCTGTGCACCTAGATGCTCCTGAATCAAACATGTACAATAAGAAGTTTGTGAGCGCAACTCACAAAGTAGATTTGAGTAGTAGTACTACTATTTTAAATATTAAACTATCTATATCATACTCTGATGCTATGATTGGTACCATGATAAGTATCTTCCTCTTCTGTGATAATTAAATCATCGTAACTCATCTTCCTTTGCTAAGAATCCTCTTCCCATTTTTCATTTATAGGTAGTCTTGTACACTTATTAATATCATTATTATGGAAACTAAATATTTTCATCACCTCCTCATCTACACCTACCTCTTCTTCTCCACGCTCTTCTTTCTACACCACCATGTTCTCATCCATCTCTTCTACATATAATTTATCATCAATATCATCTTTACAAATTTTAGAAAAATAAAATGTTACCTTTGTGTTTTTTGTTACTATAATTCCACTCTTCATCTTTATGCCTTCCAAAAGACATATTTCAGCGGCAATAGGTTCTCCTTTTTATCATTTTCTCCTTTATCCTCTAGCATGATGATTCTTTTTTCTTCACTTTTATCTACATGACACTCTACTACCTCTTCAATTTCTTCTATCACTTCTCTTGTAAATAATCTTTCTATTTTTCTCATACCTCTTTCAACATGACATTATTTTTATCTTTATCTTCTTCATGAAATATTGGATCTTCAAAGACCACGATTTTTGCTCCTTCACATGTTTAATTTACTTCATTACCTACAAAAAAATAAGCATACACATTATTAAAAAAATATAAAACTTTCTTAACTACTTTCTTTTCCTCTTCATCCATAACCATTGTAGGTTCAATATTCTCTAACTCTACTCCCTCACTCTTCATTTTCTAGACATTGTTGTTTCATTTCTTCATTATTTATACTCACCATTCTATTCTTTGTTTCATTTTCCACTTTTTATCCTCTTCCAAGAGGATTCTCTTTTCACATTTTATTTTTCTCACTTCAAATTATTTGTTTTGTTCAATATCTACCACATCCAATCTAGCCTCGATATATTTAACTCTTTAATAATTAATTTATTCACTCTCTTGTCTTTTTGTTTTTCCTAGAATAAAATTCTCACAAGTCTCTTCATGACCCATCTTGTCCTCTTCTTTAAACATATATTCCTCCACTTCTATAGTTTCATCAAAGACTCACACATCCCTCTACAGTTACAGGACTCTATATGCAACAAAATAGAAACTCAACAATTATCCTCTACCCATTAAAGACTATGAAATACATACCTCTCAAAACCCCCTCTACCCACTTTCACTTAGTGGAGGAAGTTTGGACACCTTCGACATTTGTATTGGAGGATAGCTAGTTCGTGATCTCAAAATGTTCATCTATTTCTCGACTACATCTTTTTCTAGAAAATTTCTCTTCTCTAATTTCTTTCAAGTGGGATCTTTTCTAGGCAAATAACTTCAACACATCCCAACAAAATATTTACTCTTATATCATTTGATGTAGTTGAAGTAGGGGGCTTTACCAAACTACCTAACCATGCAACAACACAAAATTATAATCGCTAAATCCAAAATTATAAAAGGATTTATTTAATTGAAAAAAGGAGTACAATAATTATAATTAAGTTCCCACTTGGCACTATCAACCTACATTAAGATCTACATTCACCATATGGGCAATAGGACCTTATAATAATATGGGCATTCATAGGTATACATCAATTCATGGGCATTACAAGCCCTTATAACAACTTATTCCTCAGTTTGACATATTTAGAATCATCTATAGTTCTTCTTTGTCCAATTTTGAACACCCTTCCATAGGTTGTTACCAACTCCTTTTATACACCAACGTGAGAAGTTAAAGATTATTAGTTATCCCTTTCAAAATGAAATTTCAATTGTCACCAAGAATTTGAATAGTGTTTTTCAATTAATGGTCGCTCTAGTTTCATCTCTTCCTACCATGTGTCATATGCAATAGATCTTTAAGATTGTGTGGAAGTGTATTCACAACTTGGTTGACACTCTATTACAAAAGTTTGGAATTTACATGGAACCTGTCAAAAACCATTCATCTGTAATTGAGGTTGTTCAACTCTATCTTCACACTTTATTTAATCAATTTGTCAGGCTTCAACATCCTTAGGAACTATTGGATCCCTCATATCCCTCTTTGACAATTTTAAAGTTTGCAAAACTTATGTTTCAACAAAATCCCCCTATTACAAACCCAAATATTTCGAAAACTTGAAAACTTTAAAAATTCACCTTTGTCATCTTTTAGCAGACTATTTTAACTAAGATAGTTCCATTATCAATGGTTCAACAAAATCACAAACGTGTGAACTCTTTCGGTGAATTGTGCAGTTCACAAACTTTCTAACATGCTGAAACTAAATATATTTTGGCGACATGGCCTTTTGATGAACTAATTGGTTTCATGAACTAATTTTTTGTTGAAACACAAACTTGCTAACTTTTCTTCCTTCTATCATCAACAAACTCTTCCATCGGCAAACTCTTCTAATGACAATCTATTCCATTAGAAATTAACAATTGTGGTGAACATGGCTTGGTTCGCAAACTTGTCAAATGATCAAAACTCCATAACTTGTCCAATACTTGTTTAAACCATGGATAACCATTAATTTGTTTAACAAGATGACATATTCACTCTGGACAAATTCATCCCAAGAGTGCATCCTAAGGAAAACATTAAAACCAACTTAAACACACCCAAAAATGAACTAGATAATAAAATAGAACCTTTTTTTGTTGATGTTGATTGGTCATGCGCCTAGAGACTCCTACATCAAAAGATATTTGAAATGTTGTGAAAACGGAGGTTAGCATAAACCAATAGGAAATCATGTTAGTAAGAGCTTTCAACCATAAGCAAAACATGAAGACAAATCTATTCAAATTATTATCAAAGAAGATTAGTAACACAAGGAGCTAGTTAGGAAATAAACAAAATGAAATGAATATTACTCCCTCATGATGCTCCCTATGCCATGACTCTTCCTTGTCCTCCTCTCCAAGATACTGCTGCTATGTGAAGTATTCCCTCAGCTTGAGCACTAGCACAAATGGATGTCAAATGGAAGATGGGAGATGGTTGATTATGTGAAGTGTTGAATACTTGAAGATGTCAATGGATTATTAATGTTAAATAGCAATTCCAACTAGTGGAAGAGATAAAACATAATACAAAGACTTCTTACAAAACATTAAAATTCTAAGCAAAGTAACAATGCATGGCTAACTCTTGTATGTGACTCCTCAACAATGAAGGAATGAGATTTATTTATAGGAAAAATGGGCAAATGAAGGGTTGAGATTGAATTGTTTGAGGAAGGGTTAGGATTTCTTGAGGAAGCGTTGATCTTCAATCCATGAGCTCTCTTTTAAGCCAATCACATGCTGACAAATGTCAATAATGGAAGCCTTGAGAGGAGAGGGGGACAAAGCATTAAATGCTTGAAGATTTGAAGGAAGCCATTAAAGTCTTAAGAGGACTTTAAAAGGAAACCATTAAAGGCTTAAAGACTTTAAAGGAAGTCGTTAAAGGCTTGAAGACTCTAGAAGGAAACCATTAAAGGCTTAAGAAGACTCTGGAAGGAAACCACTAAAGGCTTAATACTTTGAAGGGAGACATTAATGTCTTGAAGAATTTGAAGGAAACTATTAAAGGTTTGAGTTGATGGGTTTTGGGCTAACCTTTGGTTTAGGAATGTGCAAACCATTAAAGGGTGATTAGGCTAATGATAGGGGATTTAGACATGATTAGAAGGAGGTTAACTTGCAACTTACATTTTCTAGAAAGTGCAAGTGGGTGAGGGATTTAGGAATTTAAATAAATATTTATTTATTTAAATGTGAGAGATGGGATTTAAATAAATGTGAGAGGGGGGTTAATTAAACAATATGCTTTATTTATTTAATTATTTGTCAGAATATGGTTAAGTGAATTAAATTAAATAAATTTAATAATTTATTTAATTAATAGAAGAACATAGCTAGGGTGAATTAATTAAATGTTAATTTAATTAATAATGGAAGATTGATAATTATATAATCAAATAAATATCAAATATATATTTAATTAAATGGACAGAAATAGTTGTCTACATTTGCCACTCTTTGAGACAGTGTGGTTTATCGCATCATTTCAAAGAAAAAACAAGTAAACATGGTACATGCCCCAACATGCACTAGGTTGGTGGTTAGGTATGCCCCCTCGAGAGATTAGACGAAATTTTAAAAATTCGGGTGATCACTCAAAATTTTTGAGAAAATTAGGCATGGTAGAATGCAGTATTTTGGATTGAATGGGGGAGGAGAAGGGGAAGCCGGTAAGTATCCTTAGGTCATGCAGGAGATACTGTACAAATCTAGTATTGTGGTGCATTTGATTGATGTTGTTCAATTGACCAATATTGTTTGGACAGTCTAGTGCAATTGATTGAATTGCCTCGGTTTTAGTCAAAGCATGACAATTGATGTCACTTGTTTACTCGGATAGGATAAAGTTTGAGTAATTGAGTCAAAGTGACCAATTGAGACTTAGACAATTGATGTAATTGCCCAATGAAGTCAAGGTATCTAAAGAAAATAACTCATTGAGATGTAGACAATTGATGTAATTGTCTATTTGGATTGTGTTTGATTGGTTGACCAATTGATAGTTGGGTTTAAATGGTTGAAATGGTAACTTGCATTTCTTATAGGATGACCTAGGTGATAGAGGCTATGCAACCCTTCCATTTAGAGATGGATTATGATGTACTTGACTTGATCGGTTAGACGAGATGTGATGTAGGGTATGCGATGATGACCTGGATGGGGAGGGTGAGGGGGTGGGTCAATGTTAGATAAAAGGTATGGAGGACCTAGTACCCATTCATATGGAAGAGGATCAAAATAGAGTTATCCATTGTCATGACTATGTATGAATGATATGCAGTGATATGGATTTATGGATTGATTGAATGCAATAGTAGGATATGTTCATATGAAATGAAATGGATGGATCTTGTGCTTTTCATAGTGCTTTCTTTCATCATTGGGCTTATTTGTTACTGATCTTGATTGAGGTATCGGAAACAAAGGTTGAGCGTTACACTTGTAAACATACAAATTATAGACAATGAGAATTCCCCTCCATTCTGGTTCACATACTGATGGCGGAGGTATACATTGTAGTCAATAAGCCATAGCGATCCATGACTTTTTATTTTTGCATAGGATCTCGTAGCTTAGTGAACTTACCATGTAGACACCATTAATATTTGTCCCAGAACTTCATTGGAAGAATCTGTAGATAGAAAACAAAAAAAGATACCAGGAACCATCTTGGCCACTATAATCACTTGTGGATATCCTCGAGTAACATAAGAACATGATATAAATCAGTAAAAGACAAAAGTACTATCAATAGTTGAACAACCAAATAATCTTGTTGCTAAAATATGTGTCATCATTCTTGTTTTGAAGGAAGGATGCATCCTTGTTAAGACGTTTGTTTGATGTTTAGCGTAGGCGTTTGCCCATTCGTGGACTAATTGATAGTTTGTCTTGTTTGAGTATTTTGATTTGTAGACTTGATTTATTTTCACGTAAGATCTTATATTTGTGTGAACAAGAATCAATTTATTGCAATGTTTTCGATTGAATTTTATGATGTTTTTGGATTTTCTAGTTTTGTACAGTTTTCCCAATGCTTGAGATTTTTCTTCGGGACATTTTTTGAATATTTTTGGATGGTTTATAGTAAAGTAGTTATGTGAACCAATGATATTCAGGATCCACTCCCATCATCATGTCAAGGAAAGTTTCCCCTAGTTAGGTGTTGAGTGCTAAGTACGCTGGGAAGATTTGTATGACAAAGATTAATGATAGATCAATATCGAGCCATAGCAAGTACGAAATGTTGTGGATGAATGAAAGGATTAGATCAATGCATCTGAAATATGATGGAGAAAATCCTTTAAGCATGGCACTTGTTTTCTAGGATTTCACCATCGTATTTGTCCAAGGAGCCACCTGAGTGGTTTTCATGGTTTGGATGAATGATTTCTCTTTACTATTTTCTTGTTTTTCAATTTTTTTGTACTTTTTCAGGACTTTTTTTGAGTTTTTTTTATATTTTCGAAATATGTGTGAACCTAATGCTCTGAATAACTATGTATGGAATTTCTTGAGATGCATGTTGTTTATTGGATCTGAGAGTGCTTCCCCTTCTAAAGTAGCCAATTTATATGCCCTGGACCCAAATACTGCAATAATTACATAGGAACCTACCCAATTTGATTCAAAATTTCCTCTATGTTCCTTGTTTGGTTGATTGCGAGGATTTTCTCTAAGGACAAGATCACCCACTTCAAATGTTATATGCTTAACTCTGTGATTGTAGCTTCTGCTTATGCGCTACTGATATGCTTTAAGGTGGTTGAAGGTAGCTTGTCACTTCTCATCTAACAATTCTAAGTCTTGAAGACGTGAGACTCGGTATTCCTCATCATTGATTAGATTATGTAGTGATACTCACAGGGATGGTAACTCGACCTCAATAGGTAAGATAGCTAATGCCCCATAAACAAGTGAATATGGTGTTTTGCCTATAGGGTTTTGAATGCTATTTTGATATGCCCATAGTGTATGATTCAGACAGATGTGCCAATCACAACCATCGTCATTGACTATTTTCTTTAGGATTCTGAAGATATCCTTGTTTAAAGCTTCTGCTTGACCGTTGCCTTGTGGATAGTATGGGGTGGAGAATTGGTGCTAGATATGAAATTTCTCGCAAAGTTCACGGACATCCTAGTTTTTGAATGGAAGACCATTATTTATAACAATGGACATGGGAACACTGCGTTGGCATATGATATAATTGAGGATAAAGGAAGTAATTTGCTTGCCAGTGTCTTGTGTTAATGGAATGACTTTGATCCATTTGGTGAAGTACTCAGTGGTAGTGACAATGAATTTATGGCCACCTAATGATGATGGATGTATCTTACCACAAGTTTGAGTCCCCATTGACAAAAGGGCCATGGTTTTATAATAGGTTGTAGTTCTTGCATTGGTGCATGTATCTGGTCTCTATGAACTTGGCATTTCTTGCAATTTTTGATAAAATAATATGAGTCTTTCTCCATGGAAGGCTAGTAGTATCATGTTCTCATGATTCTTTTAGCCAAGGAAGGGTTGCTAGAGTGAGCTCCGCAAATTCCTTCATGTAACTCTTAGAAAGTTGTCATCACTTCTCCTTGCTCTAAACATTGTAGGAGAGTACCATCAATACCTCGTCGGTATAGGGTATCGACAATGATTATGTATTAGGATGATTGGTGTATGAAGGCCTTGTGTTGGTTATTGGATAGGTCTGGTGGAAGGATTTGATTGTGAAGGTAAGCGTAGAATTTACCATACCAAGGGGAATTGGAACCAATGATTTGACATATCATTTCAGACTCTGGGATATCATAAACGAGGATCCATAACTGTTCCACTAAGAAATCGTAGCATGTAGAATTTTGTGGTAGATCCAGGAGAGAGGCTATTGTATCCATTGCATCTATAGCTCTATTTTGTTCACGTGGGATTTTCTCAAAAGTGATAGTTGTAAAGATTGGTTTGAAACTATCGACCATACATTTATAAGGCATGAGCTTTTCATCCTTGGTTTGGTAGTCATCATTAACTTGTCAAATTACCAGTTGAGAGTTACCATAGACTTGTAAGTCCTTCAGGTTCCACTGTATAGCCATTTTGAGTCCTGTGATCAAGGCTTCATACTTTGCTGTGTTGTTTTTTGCATGGAAATGTTAGCCTGTATGATTTTGGGATGTTGTCACCTTTAGGAGTGATGAAGAGAATCCCACTCCTAAACCATTTTGGTTGTATGATCCATCAAAATAGAGCTTCGATTATTGTGTAGGTGTTAGTGTGAATATTGCTTCATCAAGAAAGGTTGATATGAGTGGGTGATTACCTTCCATGGGAGCTTCTTCCAGTTGATTTTATATTAGTTGCCCTTTAATTGCCTTGCGGTCCATATACTCAATATCAAATTCATTGAGGATCATGACCCACTTTGACAATCGACCACTTAGAGTTGCTTTGCTTGACAAATATTTCAGAGGATCGATCTTTGCAATTAGCTTTGTTTTATGTGTCAACATATAGTGTTGTAGCTTGAGCGAGGCCAAGATCACTGCAAGGCATGCTCACTCAATAGGGGTATAGTTGAGTTCATACCCTACCAATGTTGTAGAGATATAGTAGATTGCACATTCCTTTCCCTCTGCATCATGTTGTGCCAGTAGTACCCCTAAAGAATTTGTAGTAGGTGAGATGTATAATAATAAGGGCCTATCCAGAGCTAGTGGTATTAATAGAGGTGGTGTCATTAGGTAGTTCTTCAACTGTGGAAATGTTTGTTGGCATTTATCATCCCATTTGAACTGAATGTTTTTGTGTAGAAGATGTGTGAATGGATGACATTTATCAACCAATTGAGCAATGAACTGACAAATGGATTTTAGCCTCCCTTGCAGTGTTCTTAGCTGACTGATTGTAAGGAAGTTAAGTAGCGGAACAACTTCGTACACTAACCTTGAGAGGAGGGTAATGAATTTTTTTTACAGATCATTACAATAGTTACAAAAACTTAACTGAAATAAACATATTATCAGGTGTTGGTTAACAGACTTGTCTTTCACACATTTCCATTCTTTGATCTCTGCATACCCATTAATTGAAAAACAAAACCAACCAAAAGTTGGATAACTATTAAAATAGCTACCCTCTATATATGGGTACAACTCCCTTAAAAATGATTTTCAATAAGCTTCAAGTTATCACAATTTTTATGCACACTTTTTACCCGAAAGTATTAAAGGCATACAAGTATTCATTTGTCAACACAAGATGAATACGACAAATATTTAAAATATAGATTTACTTCAAAGCTCACTGACTTTCATTTTTTAAACAACAAGATAGATCTTTCAAAGTTTTCTTTTGCGCATTCACATATAATTAAAAGAAAGATAACAAATTCCGGATTTGAATCAAATCTTCACAGAGATTAGCATTCAATATATTAAATACACAGATTTAATAAATGGAACTTGATGTCATTTCATTCATAGATCAAATTGTCCTTGTTTCCAAAAAAAACATAACACTGCAAAAGATAAAGCCCTTGTTCTATCTCTATCAAAAAGTTTTGGACCTTTCTAAAGTATCAAAAACATACTTATATAGCCACAACTCGATCAATGGTTATAACAGGAAACATGGAAAGCCAACAATTTCTGCCCCGCAAAGTCAGTGGAACCAACATTTAAACAAAAATAAAATTGTCTTGCAACTAGCAAGTGAACATGAACTATCATCTACGGAAAAAATTACTAAGGATTTCTGTTAACTGCTTCTTTCTTCCAATCCGCATGAGCAGTGGAAAAGTGTTGAATGGTTGTGTTATGAGGCGATCCCACGTGTGCCATTCGTTGCTTCCAGACCTCTTTTTCCTTGTGAACTTGTGCAACTCTGTGGGAGTGACTATTCAAATGTCCAATGTATAAAAAACAAGAGCGATTCAATTTTAGCAATGACACTTAAGTCATCCGGAATTAGACCCTTAGATTCTTTCACATAATTGATTTTGCCTTTAAATGATTCCGTTATAACCTCAATCATCTCAAGGGTTCTTCCATCATCTTTCAGACATTTTATTCCAATGCACACAAGTTCATTTCTCATGGAGGTAACTAATTCTGCAAGTTGATTTACCAACTTCTCGAATTCCTCATAAGCCTCTTTTATCAAGGAATTTCTCCATTCAATGTTCCTCTGGCAAACATATAAAATACTATCATCTAGGCCTGCCACAAGTTTTTCAGCAAGAAACTTCATTACCCCATAACTCTGCACTTCTCGCATCTGTGCTGCTTTTGATGCCCATTTAGCCTCCTCATTTTTCCAATTGATGATTTCAACCTCCAACTCCTTCATCACTTGTATCACCCCATCATATACTCGGCTTAAATTAACAAAGTATTCAGCACCGGACTTCAAAATTCTTTCTAACCATTCCATCACAGTTTCTGTGATCAACCTGCATTTTTGTATTTGTTCCAGAGTCTTCTGATTTACAGGGGAGTTAGGATCAAAAGACATTAGAATTTGTGACAAAGGTTGAGGGTTCAGATCATTAATTGCCTCAATATACTCTGCCATCCTTCATAACATTTCTTTCATCTAATGCTTATCTTTCTCATCTTTCCAAGTCCTGGTTATGATCTTCTTTGTTGAAGCCTCAAGATGAAGAACATCTGTAGCTCGAGAAGCAGTTCTAATATTTACATTTTCAATAGCAAAGTTTCGAGCTGTAGGGTTTTCTGTCTTTTCATCTATCAATAGATGTGCTATCTTTGCGATCTAGTTCCCACTATCTGCATCAAAATCAATTTTTGACATAGTTTTTGACTTCTTCGCTTTAGGATTTTTTCCCAAGCATTTACTCACCATGTCCTCTACTGGAATTGAGGCTGGAACAAAGTTTCTCTTCTTGCTGCTTAAATTTTTTTCTAACCATACTGGTCCTGAAGGAACTTGAGACTTATCTGGATTAGTTCCTGTTTCTTTTCCATCTCGTACTATCATCGTAGTGACTGTATTTAAGGCTTCTTGCATTTGTTGATTACTACTCTCATCATCCAAGCCTTGTTGTTCTTTATTCAGATCAATTGAGGTGGTATCCATCTCAAGGTCAAGTATCACAGTATCAACAGGCGAGGATCTTCATTTGCCCCTTGCTTTGGAGTGGGTGATTCTGACATAAGTTGACTCCTCTTTGATTTGCACTGTATTTTCTCTCTGTCCTCCTTTGCCCTATTTCTGTGAATAACTTGCAGCACAAGATGGAACAAGTGAATTAGATACCAGGACCTCAGTGGGTGAGGTTAAACCTTTCCTTGAGCTTCTGCTCAGTCTTTGCTCTTTAAGCCACTTTTCTGTTCTTCGAATGACTGAGAATGTCCTAGTTTGAATCTGTTCTTCCTCATCTTTTTTTTAGTCAATCTCTGGTATTACTTCTTGTTGCCTATCATCAACAAAATGGGAATCAAGCAAATCATTTTCATCATCAACAATATTTGTAGTGTTTAGCTTTAGACCATAATCCCTAATTTGTTGTACTGTGAATCTTAAGTGAGCTCTTCTTCGAACCTCATACTCATCCACACAATCCACCCAAAAGTCTTCTAGACTTGGTACGTGTTGAAAATTCTCCTTGAATGTAAGGTGGGTCATTGCAAATCCTTTAATATCAAACTCAGTATAGGGAAAATACAACTGAAAATTGAACTTTTTGAACTCTAATTCTAAATTCAAAGCATCTAAAACACTATTACAAGTGTAATATGTCAGTTCAATGGGAAAAGAACCCCATGTTTGGTGTTCTTCCCCATATTTCTTATCTATATGAGCAAGTTACCTGTACACTTCAATTAACACTTGCCTGTCAAAGACATATCTCGGCAACTTGTAGATTTCACCTTCAAAACCACCAACCCTCAAATAAGTGAACCTAAAGAACTGAATATAAAAGTTGCCATATATATTTATAAACTGCATGGCTTCCTTAGTTAATCTCTTATGAATATCTCCTTTTAACTCAAACACTAACTTGCCAAGAAAAATATTATGAACCTTGTAATAATTTTTAGTGACTCTGTGTTGTTGCAAATGCGGGTAATATTCATATATCCTCATGTCATTCTGCCAATTTTCATGATACAGACCTACCCATTGATGGGTGCAGGCTAAATATTATATGAGGTAAGAGGACATATAGAAATTTTTGTTACTAAAACAACTTAAACCCTCATGTATTATTTCCGCAATTAGCTCTGCCCAATCTATGTATCTCTTTTCACCAAAAATGACCTGAATAAAGAAATACATCCAATCCTCCCAATAAAAGGCTATTTGATTTCCCCGCATTCTATGTAGTAAAATGACTATATCCCTTACTTTTCGAATCAGATGCTCTCAAGTTAATGGGATTGGCAGTCTAGAACCCCCCTTTTGAAATTTCAGTAACCAATTTCTAGCAATGACACTCCTATAACATGACTTCTTCTCAGAGAAAAGTCCTTGGGACTTACATACTATCCAGTCCTCATATTGCTCCTTCTCTGGTATTTTCATTATGGCAGTAATAACCTCCCTACTAATTGTAAGAAAAACCTTACCCTCTGCGTCCCTTATACACCTCTCAGCAGGATCATATCTGCTCATACATTCGAAAACTACTTCTGGACATGACACAGCTGGAGGAAATGTTGCGGCTTCTACCAACCCACTATCTAAAATATTCTGCATTAAAGGGGAACCAGCAGAATTTTGTGCTCTTTCATGGAATTCCTCTAAGTCTACTGACGATAGAAAAGTATCCCCTATGTCAGGCAAGGAGCAGCCTAACCAAGACTTCTTGTTTGCTTGAGGTAGTTTCGGTCTCATTTTAGCTTTACAGCCAAAAAATGCACAGCAGGAAGAATTGACTGAACTGACTAAAGTATCAAATAACACTTTCAATTTATGAAAACTAACAAGAAAAGAGGAAGAAATTGAGCTCACCTTTCATGCAGAACTAATAATTCACAGAGATGGGAGCAAGAAATACCACCTGCGCTAATCTTCTACTTACCAAATTGGGAAAATGATAAAGGCAAGTAACTTGTTTTAAATAAAACAGATCTTAGGGACTAGCCTAAAATATCGGTCACACGATTCGTCATGATTTGAAACTGCATACTCATCCATGCCAAATCGTGCTGAAAATATTAAATTCTGACAATTTATTAATAACAAGTCTTTTCCCTCCATATCCTTACTTGGAATGATTATTCCCTAGTATAGACTTTCATCACAATTCATTTTCTCGAGGTTCATCTTTTAAATCCAGAATATTCCCTACATGTTGACACTTCTTCACTTTATCTCCAAAGTCATCGATCCTCGAACCTTGAACTTTGAACCCTTCGAAAAGTAGTTCAAAGGTTCAAGTTCAAAACATCATTAGAGCAAAACATACGAACATGCCTAAGCTCACACATTATAAAACATGACTTACATAAGACTTGTTTTGACATGTTGAACCATGAACCTTGAACCACTAGAAAGGTTCAAGATTCAAGTTCAATGAACTATTACCACCAAGACCTTTAGCGCCTTATTAAAAACAAAGCCATTATACCACATACCGCACTTGAACTTGAACCTTGAACTTTTGAAAAGGTTCAAACAATAGGTTCAGTTCAAGAAAAAAATTGCAAAGAGAAAATTTGAAGGACGCGGAAAGACATAATACAAGTGTGGAAAGACATTATATCTGAACCAATAGCATCTTTACCAAAACAGAGTGTTGAACTAGTTACTCCGGCAGTATTAGAAAATTCAACAGTAACTGAAGAAACGAGAAGAGGAACAGAGAGTTAGAAGACTCCTAGGTATGTGAGACTGAATCATTTAGAAGATTAGATCATTGGGGATAAGAACAATGGAGTGATGACAAGAAGAAGACTGGCACCTAATGAGGTATGTTTAATTTCTCAAGTTGAACCGGTATCAGTAATTAAAGCATGTAAAGATGAATATTGGTTGAAAGCTATGAAAGAAGAATTAGATCAGATTGAGAAGAATAACACATGGACTTTAGTTCCCGGACCTAAAAATAAGAATGTTATTGGAACTAAATGGGTGTTTAGGAATAAATTGAATGAGGATGATCAAGTTGTAAGGGATAAGGCTAGATTGGTTTGTAAAGGATATTCTCAAAAGGAAGGAATTGATTATGGTGAGACTTTTGCACTTGTAGCTAGGATTGAAGCTGTAAGATTATTTCTTGCCTATGCTGCCCATAAAAACTACAAGGTTTATCAGATGGATGTTAAGTGTGCATTTTTGAATGTGGATCTTGATGAGGAAGTTTATATTGAGCAACCTAATGGTTTTTCACTATCAGATGATAAAAACATGGTTTGCAGGTTAAGGAAAGCTTTATATGGATTGAAACATGCACCTAGAGCTTGGTATGCAAGGTTGGATAAATATCTTTTGAAGCTTGGCTTTACTAAGGGTAATGCTGACAATAATTTGTATTATAAGATCACTGATGATGATATATTGATTAATGAAGTATTTGTTGATGACATTATTTTTGGAGGTGAAGATAAGTTGTGTATGGAATTTTATTTTTGGAGGTGAAGATAAGTTGTGCATGGAATTTTCTAAGAATATGGAGAAAGAATTTGAAATGTCTACGATTGGGGAAATGAATTTTTTCTTAGGTTTGCAGATTACTCAGACCGAAAAAGGTATTTTCATCTGTCAAACTAAGTATGCTAGGGGATTGTTGAAGAAATTTGGTATGGGAGATTCTAAACCGGTAAGTACTCCTATGGTTACAAGTGAGAAATTGACAAGGAAAGATGTTTCTGCATCGGTAAATTCTACAAGATACAAATCTATGATTGGAGGTCTGCTTTATTTGACTCAGACATAATGAATGTTGTTTGTACTACATCTAGATATCAGAATGATCCTAGAGAAAATCATGAGAGTGCGGTGAAAAATATTTTTAGATACTTGCAAGGCACATCAGAATATGGTTTGTGGTACCCTAGGGATGATGACTTTACTTTATGTGCATATACAGATGCCGATTGGGCTGGAGATGTTGATAACCGGAAAAGTGCCTCTGGTGGAGCTTTCTTTCTTGGAAAGAAGTTGGTTACATGGATCAGCAAGAAACAGTCATGTACTTCTTTATCTCCTGTTGAAGCTAAGTATGTTGTTGTTGCTACTAACTGTACATAGGTTCTATGGATGCAACAAATGTTGAAGGATATCAAAGTGCATTGCACTGGACCGGTAGTTATTCACTATGATAACTCTGCTGCTATTTACATATCAAATAATCTGGTATTTCATTCTAAGGCAAAGCACATATCTATCAAGTATAACTTTTTGAAGGAGAAGGTGGAAGAAAATGAAGTTAGATTGGTTTATGTGAACACTAAAGAGTAGATTGCAGATATTTTCACTAAACCTTTGCCTAAAGAACCATTTAAGTACCTGAGAGACAGGTTAGGGGTTTCTGCCCCTTTGACAGAGAACTGATTGATGCTTTTTGGCATCAGTCCGGTATTTATTATCATAGATATTATTCATTTTAGCACTAATGTGGGGATGCTACTACTCAGGGGGAGTAGTTAGCTTTGTGTTTCAGTGTTTTTTGTTTTTGCTTTGATATTTATGTCAGATTTTTGGCATTGATGTCAAAGGGGGGGAGATATTGATGTGAAGAAGAAAAAAATGGAGTCGTATACATTAGGGGGAGAGACATATGTGTAATTTAGAGCTTTACATAGATATCATTCAAAGGGGGAGTTTGGTCTTTGTTTCAGAATTTCATTGCTATATCTTTGAGTGAGAGATTGTTGGTTGTCTTCCATTGGAGACTTATTTGGCATTTCTTGGTACTTAGATGTTTTTCACATCTAGTGTTGCCATCAATGCCAAAGGGGGGGATTGTTGGCCATTTGGAGGAATTGATTATGTGTTGCATTGATGTTTTGTCATTGATGTCAACACTAGTTGTTTTGGATGCTTTACCAACACCCTTCTGGTCCTGGTAGGATGTGTGGTTTCTGGTTGGATTGGATCCGACATGATCCGGTATGGTTTGGTTATGGAATTGGCTGATTCATGATACTCATGTTCATATTCAGTAAGTTGGTTTTGGTCTAGTGATTAGATGCTACCCTGTTTGCTTGGAAGCTTGGTTTGTGGTTTCGACGAGGGTTTCACTGATAGAGATTTGATGAAGATCTTTGATGATATGCATAAGTGGTGTTGGTGCAACTTCTAGTATGGATTCAAGATGTTGTTGGTGATCATGTTCAAGACTTGGTAGATGGAGATCATTGCTTTAGCGTGTGGACCTATATTGGGTCCCGGTTGATCTAGGTTATGGATCGACTTAATGTAACATGTGGATTGGACCTCTCGATGTGTTTCTGGGATGTCTTATGTGTTGGATATTATTTGTTTGGTCTAAGGCCGACATGTTTTATAATTATGTAATTGGTTTATTGTCTGGTGGCCGACCTGATTATTTATGGTCGAGGGTTTGTATATATATGATGTAAGATCTCATTGTAGATCGTATCAAGGAAAAGGATATAGGAATGGGATATGGATATGTAATGTATGAATAATGTAATATCATTCAGGAAGAGGATTTGATCGATCATTGAAGATCGAGTTGGTTTTATGTAAGAGGATTTATTCCTTCAATATTGAGCCTAACCAGAACTGTACTCAAGCATAGGAGATGCTATCTTTGCAGTTCATTCATTCTTCCGGATTGTAGTATAGATTTCTATGTAGTCAGTGAGACTCCTTTTGTGATGAGAAGTGCGCTCTAGGTTGTTGGCCTTCCTGCAAGTGCAGGCCCCTCAATTGTAATTCGCATACTTACTGCAGAAGTATTATTTGACTGTGGGTTGGCTTCCCACCATGGTTTTTCCCTTTATCAAGTTTTCCACGTATAAATCTTGGTGTCATGTGGTTGGTATTTATTCTCTGATTATTGTTTATGCTTAATTTGTTTAACTGCTATTCCGGTATTTGGTTTAAGCATTTCGGTATTTGGTTTAAGCATTCTGGTATTAATCTTTTGGGTTCTGGTATTAAAGTTTTAATTGCTAAATGTTTTGGTAATTTGTGACAACTGATTCACCCTTTCCCCCTCTCAGTTATCTTTCAGTTATTTGAATTGTCTAACACCTCTATCTCATGCACCTCATATATAGGAGATACAATACAAGAAACCATCAAATGGTATTACAAAACGATGGGCTAAAACCACCCAATAAAGTAGATCCAACCTTATCTCAATTATGATGCCATATGATGTGTCAAAACACACATCAACACATGTTCCTCCCTTTTACAACTTATTTATGTGTCCGATGCAATTTATATTTCCTATTCCAGGAGTCCAAACTTTCAGAGGCCATAACTTGTGAATCGTGTGTCTAATTGATGAACTGTTTGAAGCGCCAGAAATTGCATGAAGTGCTCTATCACCTCATAAACCACTATGCTAGTTACACCCACTTTTCAGGGCATTTTGGAGGGTCCAAAGTCCTCAAAATTAAATTTAAACTTTTTACTGCACCCTTCAAAAACATAAACTTTAATATCTTCAAAAGTAGTTATGATCTTGCGATGAAAATTTGTCGGCATGCTTATCTAGCCAATCCGAAGCTTTGGGGATAATTTCACATCATTTCATGCTCAAATAAAAACTTACTATAAATAGTAACCTCATGTAAATGCAAGGTTTAGACACCATTTTCCTAACATTGATGTTTTTTGTAGGTGGCACTTCTAGGATTACCTTAACCTTTTCAAGATCAACTTTAATTCCTTTATCTAAGACAATGTATCCTAGGAGCTTCCCAGAGGTTACTCCAAAGACACATTTCTTTGGGTTTCTAGCCTTGAGAAGATCTTGTCTAGTACCTCTAGGGGATTGTCTCTTGTTTAGGACTTTTCTAGGAGATTGCCCACATAGTCTTCCATCAAAGTATGCATCATGTCATGAAAGATAGTGGTCATAACTTGCTGATATGTAGCTCCAACATTTTTTAGGCTGAATTACATCACGTTCCAATAGTAAGTGCCCCATGGAAAAGTGAAGGTTGTTTTGGGTTGATCCTTGGGTGATATCTTGATCTGGTTATACCCGAGAAATATATCCATGAGTTAGAGCATTGCATGTCCAACAGTCATATACACAATCATGTCGATGTTAGGAAGGGGGAAGTCATCTTTTGGACAAGATTTGTTTAAATCCCTAAAATATGTACAAATGTGGATGCCCCCAGTTGGTTTTGCCACTGGTACAATATTAGAGATCCATTCTGCATAGTCAATTGGTCTAATGAAACCAACATCTAACAAATTTTTGAGTTCATCCTTTACTAAGAGTGTGATCTGAGGATGCATTTTCCTTAGCTTTTGTTTCACTAGTTTGGATTCTTCTGCTACTGTTGAGTGATGCATTACTAGGTCCAGGTCTAGTCCTGGCATGTCTGCATAGGACCATGCAAAGTTGATCTGTCCCTTTTGAAAGAATTCTGCAAAGCTAGGATCTTTTGCTGGAGTCAATGATGCTGCTAGTTGTATCATGTGGGGATTTTCTATTGTTCCCAGATTTATTTCTTTTGTTTCTTCCACAAGGATAGATGATCTTTCCTGATTTGTGCTAAATGGGAGAATGTCAAACCTTCCATCCTCAAGTGCCTCAGAAAGGTTTTCACCATTGGATTCGTCCTTTATTTTTTACTTTTAAGGATCTAGAAGTGCCACAATGTGGTATTCACTAGAAGATCCATTCTTGATTATTATATTTTTGTGACTGAAAGGTTTGGCATTCTCTCTGAAGTAAGTTGCGTTGTTGAGTTCAATGGCAAACCCATGAGCCTTGTGATCCCCGCTTGGTGTGTTATCCTGAAGTTCAAGGAAGTCAATGATTGTGTCATCATTTTGGAACATATCTAGGTGTGGGGGACCTTGTTGGTCCTAATCAATAAGTTGGGAATGGATAGGTGGCATTACATCATCGACTAGGTTAAGGTTGTAGGATGTGGTGTTTAAGGTTAGAATGAAGTTATTGAGGTCATCATTGGTACTATCCTCTTCATATTCAGGCTAAGGAGGTGATACATCTCTATCAGAAGGATGTTGTGACTTTTGTTCCATATCCCATTGTCTTTGAGATTTTGTTGTTTCAATATGATCCCAAAAAATTTCAATCCATGCCTCTCCTTCGACTCTTTTATCTTCAAAAGTATCAAAAGAATCCCATTCAGATTCATGTGAAGCTAAAGAATACAATTCATATTCATGTGAATCGGTCTCAGAATCACTTTGTAGATCTCCATTATTGCAACTTAAAGGTATGTCGTCAGGTGTGAAATTTTTGTCGACAGTTGTTGAAGGTATCATATCTGACAAGGTTGTTGATGCTTCTTGTGTGTCTTAAATTGACAAGAGCTGCAACTTTGGAGTGATTGACTTCTATGCAACATAACCCTTTTTCTTATTTGTTGTATTTGTGGATTTTGATTGAGAAGCAGTTGCTTGACTTGGATTGTATCTATTGGTGTAAATAATTATTCATGTTGGATATTATTACACCTTACTTAAGTTTACTTAGGATAATGTATTTCATAGTAGTTTGGGTATGAGACACTTGGGTGTTTGTGCCACATTGGGATGGTGTGTGTAGGAGAATTTCCACCTTTTATGGTGTTGATCTTGTTACTACTCTATCATATCCACTTATTGTGGAGTGATAATTCCACCTTCGGTGGGTGATCCACCTCATGTGGAATATTATATTGTGTCTACTACCTACCACACCTATTTCCTACCTACCCTTGTTTCTTATTGATCCACATGTCATGTTTGTGTGATCACATATCCATATAGCCTTGCCTATATATGCAGGCTCATATTCATTGTATGTAAGAACTATTGATCTTTTGATAATCTATCTATTGATGAGAAGACAGTTTATTCTTGTCCTATATTTTGTGTCTCTATTTTGTACATTTCATTGAGCTCTTGATCTTGGCAAAATCTCACATGGTATCAAATCCATTAGAGCATCATTGATTCATCTTTGAGAGGCATTATTGCGATGTCAAGAGGCAGATCAAAGGAGCAGCATATTTTGGAGGCATCCTAGACCAAATCTGGCCTCACCATTGCGTCCGGGTGGCCATTTCCATGAATTTTAAGTATAAATTTGGCCTATTTTGGTGAAAATCAGATTTCGGGCTTGGAGGAAAAATTTGCCCAATTTGTACGGTACGGATTTCAAAATTTTGCCCAAGTTCCCCCCACCGACCTCCGTACTTTGTAGGTGTTGTACCTGTCGGCCCTGTCAGTCCCGACCACCACTATGAACTCACCGGTGACCGCAATCCTTCTGACATCCCGTGCTGATTGAGAACACTCGACCTTCGGCTTTCTCCACCGGCTCTCTACCCACTGTAGCCTCCAGTTGTCCCCACCACATCGCCTATCGACTGTGGCCGCCAGACCCTGCACCTCCTCGGTGTCTGCACCATCAACTGCACCTCACCGTTGATTGCAACTCCTTGATGACTACACTGTCAGCTTCCCGACACTCCACTCCTCCTGCCAGGAATCTTCCTTCGGCCGCCACGCGGGACCCCGCCTCCCACGCAGGTGCCACATCACCGGTCCCACCACTGCAATATTCCTTCACCTTCATGTCCTAAGCAAGATCCCATTATTTCTCCAGATCCTAATCAAGATCCCTCCATTCCTTCATTTCCATTTCATAATCCTCCATTTCTCTCACAAGATTCCCTCTCAAATGAATTTACCATTTCCCCTAGTGATCCCAATCCCTCTACACAAGTTGTTCATGAACCCCTTATTAATGAAATCACCAATATAGATCATACTACACATAGCAACTTGTCAACAATTGTATGTGAGCCATTATCACATGCCAATGTGGTGACAGAAACAAGCATGACACCATTTAATGAAATCAACACCCAAATTGTTTCATCATCTTCTTCATGCACAAGCATAACACCAGCTAATGAGATCAACACTTGGTTGACCTCAACATCCTCTTCAAGTGTATCAATAAAAAAAGGCATAGCACTCGCTCATGTCAAAACTTCAAAACCAAAATCAATTTGTCTCATACACCCACACTTGATTGACTGGGGGCAAGAGAATCTACCGCAGTTGGATTGCTTTGAAAATGATAATGATATAGCTCAATTCATGGGTTCTAGAGTTATATTTCCCTTTGATGATCCACAAAATCCAAAAACTAAGGAAATCAACATTGGATATGTTGAACATGGGCACTCACCTGAGTCCTTATATCCTATTGGAAAAGATATCTTTATCCAACTTTTCAAACAAAGACCAATGAACTACCTACACATAACTTCCTGACACTATGAACAACATGCACCTTAAACGATATTATATCTAAGGACTGGATTAGTTTAGGTTTTTCTTTCCACATTGTATCTCACTTTATTAAAATCACTGCATCACATATACTTTCTTTCCAAGAACATCACATTCACAAATTTCATGGCATATACTTTCTTTTTCAAATGCATCATATTCACAAAATTTGTGCATTATCATATAGCATCATCAATAAAATAAGGCAACTGTCAAGCTTTATCATCTGTTTGCATTCAAGAGAAACAAGGGTCACCTCCTTTCTTAGATATTCAAACATGAAGTCTTTGAGATCCTAAGGTCATTCATTTTCAATATTACCCTGTGACGACGCTTTACTTATGGTTGGGTAGTGATTTCACTATTTGAGACTTGTTAACCCAAAATCTATCAATTTCTATATATCAAACACATTAACAAAATCTCTAATTCATTTGAGACACCTAGTTGATCATATGACTAGTGAAAAATCTAAAATTCTACTTCAACGACGTTGTAATTGTCACACCCAAGTAGGTTTCATTACTTACAAGTCAAGGCAAGAAAATATAAAAGAAAAAGTGTTATGCCAAATATTCATCTCAAAGAAAAAGAGCAATGATATATAACTGAAATATCACACATACAAAGTGCAACAAAAAGCTTGACTATGGGAACATGCGAGTGACTCCATCAAGGCTATGAATGCCTACTAGCAATGGAGCAATAATTGAGAGATTATAGTCTATAACCTCATCAGAGCTCTAAAATCTTGTTGGTAGCGAGGATCTATTCAGGATGCTTTTGAAGTTAGGATAATCCATGTAGCTAGTCATATAGGATGCTCAGGATCTTTAGTGAACACAAGAGCGGGAATTAACTCATTTGCACACATATGGGCAAAAGAAGATCAAAGTTTCAAGAACCAATGGGGAAGTTTTCCACGTTTCCATTTGTAAATCCTAGTCACTAAGTGTGTTAATTTGGATGTTCCAAATGACCTTAAGAATCAATTGACTGCTTATCTATTAAATGTTTTGCACCTCCAATTCAATTGGTGTATTATGAAAGGCTAAACAAACACAGTCATCCTTGTTCGAATAGGAAATGCATCTTTATCATGCATATTGCATTAACATAGGTCATGTCAAAAATTCATTGTTTCCACATGCATTTTGTAGATCATCATGTCATATAGGTCTGCACACTAGGGGCATAACTGCAAAAATCCTCAAAATCGCAAAATGTCAAAAAATCATATAATATCCTGAAAAAACCCTAAAAAATCAAAATCAAAATAAAAAAACTAAAAATCAATGCAAGAAAGCATAGATTGTCCATCAAATCAAATAAACAACAGACAAACTCTCAAAGTCTACAATCAAACTGATCACATCTCTTGTTAATCAATTTATCGATCAAACTCTATCAAACGTCAACATGTCTTATACAGGGAAGGGTACACTTGAAACCAGATAGATCGGTCTTACATAGGGTATTCACTCTCTCAAACCAGACATTCCTATCAATCATCATGCAATCTAAACAATGACATAGACCAATATGGTTGCTGGATTTTTTCCAAGTTAGTCTTATCTTTATCAATTAATGACAGGTGATGTTTCATCAAATCCAAAGCAGAAAATACCAAAAAAATTCAGAAGAAGTCCTGAAAAAATCAACCAAAAACATCCATATACTATACTGAAAAAATCAACCAAAAACATTGAGAAAACACAAAAAATCCAAAAACATTCAAATATCAATCCAAAAAATTAACCAAAAACAATAAAAAATCAAATACAAAAACAATAAAAAATCAATCAAAAAACTTGCAATAAAATGTCTCACAAGAAACAAATACCCTAGCAGATATCTAGTAAACACTTCGCACGAAGTTAACAAAGGATACGACTATCCAGTCAAACATCTGCAATCAACTGATCAAATTGTCTTATCAATCGTATCATATCCATATCAAGTGATCATTATCTTGTCTTAAACAGAAGAGGATACACTCAAAATTAGACAGTTCAGTCTTAAACAGGGTTCGCAACTTTCTGAGATCAGACATTATCAACTATCACATCAAGCAACTGAGAATGAAGGCACAAGATAGGTATAGCTATTGAATTTTGTCCGGGTCAGTCTTTATCTTTTATCTTTTGGTGACAGATTATGTTCCTATGCTACTCAAGAATGTCCACAAGTGACTAGAGGAGCCATGATGGACATTATCTTTTTCTTTGTTTGTTGTATCTGGTGTGAACCAATGAAGTTCTAGGGAAATTGCTCTAGTGGTTGTCTGTGATAGGAGCATTCAACTTGTGAATGCTACACATACCTCGACCCCTAGTGTATTTCCCAGAATGGAGGGTTTCACTCCTTGTCTATTATGTGTTTGTTTTTTCAATGAGATATCTTTACATCTTGGTTCCTTATACCTTGATGTGCTAAGCTCCATTGTTCAATAATAAGGCTCAATAATGAATATATATTGCGCAATAAATAATGACACAGGTTCTTGAATCAATCATTCTCATTTTATCTCATTTGCTTATTGCTAGTTTGCTGATTCTTTTCTCATCATCTCTTTCTAAATTATTTTCTATCATCTAACATTATTCTATTTCATTCTAAGGTTCATTCTCTCATATTCTATCTCAATATCATATTCACATCACCTATCTCTATCTCTAATCAACTAACTATTCTTCTATCTCACTTTCTTCTTCTTTCAAGAGATCATTCATACCTTTAATGCATAAACAATCTCTCGAGGGGGCATTAAACCCTAAGCGTTAGCGGGGCATACTGGGGCGGAAATTTTTTGTTTTCTTTGAAACAACATCATTTCGACATTGTCTCAAAGTGGGGCAAATGTAGATACCTAAAAATGTCTCATTGATCATGTACTAGTTATTCGTCTAAATTAGTTAAATAATTCTTTAATTATTTAATTAAGTTAATTAATCTTATTCTTCTAATTCATATTTCCTTGTCATCTTACTAATTATTCTATTTTCAATTCTATCTTCATTTAATCATTTAAACCATTTTCTAATGTTAATTAAATATTTATTATTTAATTAATTGTGATTTTTAATCCCTCAATTTAAATAATCTTTATTATTTAAATAAATTCATTCTCAATTTCTATCTCTAATCAATTAATCATTAACCCTCTTCTAAATATTAATTAAAATTTTATTGTTTAATTAATTATGATTTTTATTCCTTTAATTTAAATAATCTTTATTACTTAATTAAATTCAATTTCTAAATAATTAAATAGTTTTTTAAATTATTTAATTAACTATTTATTGTTTAATTAATTATGATTTTTATTCCTTTAATTTAAATAATCTTTATCATTTAATTAAATTCAATTTCTAAATAATTAAATAATTTTTTAAAATTATTTAATTAACTAATTATTCCTCTAATTCAAATTCCAAATCCCCAAATTCTAATTTCATCTTTAATTTCGTTTAAATTTTATATTTCAGTTAATTCTCCAAATTCTTCTAATTTAATTTAATTTCTAATATCTCCTAATTTCGAATACATGTGTTTGGAGATCCTCCAAACAATTTGCTTCCCTCCCACCAAGATTTCAAATTTATTAAGAAATTTGGTCTCTCCACCACATACTTTGAAACTTGAAATAGCTCTTCAGGGGAGGCTTACTTCCATCCACGATTAGTCTGATGGGGAAGTGATCAGATCCTGACTGTGGGATGATGAATGGAGATAGGTTAAACTGCCCATCAATCCAAAATTTTCCTACAAAGAATCTATCCAACCTTTCGAAAATATTTGAAAAGTTGTGCCTTCTGTTGGTCCAAGTGAATTTGCCATTTTTGGGGATAATAGCCATGACCCTCATATCATCTATAAATAGCCTAAAGTCTTCCATGACTTGAGTGCTCTTTCTCAAACCTCCTTCTTTATCATCTAATTCCAAAAGAGCATTGAAGTCCCCAGCCATAATAAGCCTCTCAAAACCTATATTTTCCATCTGGTTTTTGATCTCATTCCATAACTCTTTCTTGTCTTTTGTCTTGATAGGCCCATAAACATTTATTAGTGGGAAGTCAAATTGATCCTCCAATCTTATCACTTGGCATGCCATCCAATTTTGGTGAGAAAAGATGGTGGATATCTGAAAGGATTTAGGTTTCCAGAGCACTCCTAAAGAAGATTAGGGTATCTCAAAAAGAAGATCAAATCATGGAACAAGGAGCATTTCAAGAATATCTTTTCAGAAAAGTTTAGATTAGAAGAGGAAATGTCTAAATTAAATGAGAAAATCATGATGGCAAGCATGCCAAATGAGGAATTTGAATTGGAGAAGAGTCTGAAGGTCGAGTACATGGAAGTTTTGCGAAGAGAAGAACTGTATTGGAGGGATAAGTTGAGAGAACTTTGGATTGCGGAAGGTGATTCCAATACAAAAAAATTTCACACATCGATGAAGGCTAGGATTTCCCACAATCGTGTTATCGGCATTCAGGACGAGTTTGGCAAGATTTGTTCCACAGAGGAAGAAATAGAGAAAGCGGCGGTTGATCACTTTACTAGAATCTTAGGATCCTGGGAAACTATCAAGAAGGAAAGTGTCCCGTTAGTGGACATAACCATTGAGAACTTGCTATCCCATGAAGATAATGAGATGCTTATGGCACCTTTCTCATTTGAAGAGGTTAAAAAGGTCACATTTTCATTGCAACCCCATAAAGCACCAGGACCTGATGGATTTACAGCGGAATTTTTTCATAGATGCTGGGATTTCATGGGAGAAGACATTGTTAAGGTAGTTGAAGATTTTAGAAAGAACAGGAGGTTTGTTAAATCTATCAATCATACGATGATAGTATTGATTCCAAAAAAATCTACATGTACAACCATGTCAGATTATCGACCTATATCTCTATGCAACGTCCTATACAAAATTATCTCTAAAGCCATGTCAGAGAGACTAAAAAAATTCTGCACACTCATTTCAGAAAATCAGAATGGCTTCACTCCTGGAAGGGAGCTCGCGGACAACATCATTCTTACCTCAGAGGCTTTCCATTCGATGGCCAAGGACAGGTTCAAAGGGATGGCGATCAAACTGGACGTCTCCAAAGCATATGATAGAGTGCTTTGGTTTTTTCTGGAACATGTCCTTAGAAGGTTTGGTTTCGACAGTAAGTGGATTGATTGCATTAGATTTTGTATCTCTTCTGTTAGTTTCTCTATTTTAGTTAATGGAACAGTTTGTGGTTTCTTTGCTGCTAGTAACAGGTTGAGACAGGGAGATCCCTTATCACCTTCCCTTTTTGTTTTGATGGCCGAGTTCCTTGGGAATAGTATAAAGAATAAGCTCGGGGAGGGTGTTTGGAAAGGTATTTCAATCCATCCGGAGATGGAAAATTTGTCACATTCTCAATTCGCGGATGACACACTCTTGTTTGGTGTTGCATCGGTTAGAGAAGCAGAAGTAATCAAGGAAACTTTGGAGGAATACGCAAGGGAGTCAGGCCAGCACATGAATAAAGATAAATCACATATCTTCTTTTTAAATACCAGCAAACATAATCAAAATTCTATTTTGTAGATCCTAGGATATCCAAAAGGAGAATTCCCACTAAAATATCTAGGCATTTCAATAGGAATAGGTAAGTTCCAAAAATAGCTTTGGGAAGAGGTGGTTAATAAATGCAAAGGGAAGGTGGATTTGTGGAAAAATAAATGGCTCTCACAGGCTGGAAGGATACAGATGATCAAGTCTATCTTGTCAGCAATCCCAATTTATAGTATGTCTTGCTTCAAGATGACCAGGCAAGCATATAGTAGTGTGGATGGTTTGCTTAAGAAATTTTTATGGGAAGGCTCCAAAGAGGTTAGGAGAATACCACTAATTAATTGGGACACTGCCTATCTCATCAAGGAGGAAGGAGGAGTAGGTCTTAGAAAAATGGAATTGCAAAACAAAGCTTTGGGTGCCAAACTAGCCTAGAAAATTTATAAGAACCCAAACAGATTATGGTGCAGAGTGATTAGGAATAAATATTTGGATTCTTCAGAGGAAGAAAGGATTTTAACATTGGCAAATTCAGAGAAAGGATTGCCTGTCTGGAATTTTATTTGGGACAATAGAAGTTTACTCACAGATCACCTATCCTAGAATATAGGTAATGGTATGAAGGCAAAATTCTGGTCAGACTCTTGGGGAGGAGAGAAACCTTTAAAGAAAATATTCGAGGATCAAGATTGGGTCAATTCGGTGGAAGCCAGCACAGGTAGCAAAGTTAAGGATTATTTTTCCCCCAGAGGCACGATAGGGGAGAGAGTGGTTTGGAAGAAATGTAGCATAGGAAATAGGGACCTATGTGCAAAATTAGATTAGCTTTTATCCCAAAGGCACATATTTGTGTCTGACAAAGATGATAAAATATTTTGGTGTGCAGCTAAATTAGGAGAATATAAAGTCAAATGGGGTTATAAAATCCAGAGGAAGAGAATCAAGAATCCCGAGTGGTCGTACAAATTATGTTGGCATAACAGAATCCTTCCAAAAGCAGGAGCGTTTTTTTGGATAGCTCTACAGGACAAAGTTCTGATAGGAAACAGATTAAAATCTATTGGCATAGCAGGACCTAGTAGATGCATAATGTGTAAAAAGGATGAAGAAACTTCCAATCATTTGCTTTTTAATTGTTCTTTTGCGAGCAGCTGTTGGGAGTGGTTCTTTGACATGTTAGAATATCATTCTGTGAGAAATGAAAAACTTTTAGATTTCATGTCTTCTTGGCCTCTATATTTCAAATCTAAGTGGGGTGACTTATGGTTAGTAGGACCCTCTATGATCGTATGGCATATATGGAAGGAAAGAAACAAGAGAATCTTTATAGAGGAATATCACTCAAGAGAAGAGACTTACAAATCTATCAAAACTGTTATTGAGGAAGTAGTGAGTGGGAACATTAGGAAGAAAACAATCAGATTCTATAATGTGTGGGACAAGAAGATGGAGAAGAGATGGGCCTTCAAGGAATTGACCGAAGTAAGGATTGTGGATAAATCTAAAAACAGAAAGAAGGTCAGTTGGATAGCCCCAAAGAAGGACAGGACTAAGCTAAATTTTGACAGTGCTAGTAGAGGAAATCCAGGTAAAGCAAGGTATGGAGCAGTTATTAGAGACGAAAATGGATCCTTCCTATAAGCTGTATACGGGAAAATTGAGGATACCACAAATAATGAAGCAGAAATAAGGGCCTTGGAAGCAGGTCTGGAAATGTGTGTAGAGAAAGGACTAACCAAAGTCACCATAAAAGGTGACTCCCAAATTATAATTAATGGGGTAACTAAAAGAAAATTTCAAAGCTGGAAATTAAATAAGTGGCTACCAAGAATTAGTGTTCTGTTGGATTAAATTGGAGATTTTGAATTCAGCCATTCATATAGAGAGGGAAATAAAGTGGTAGACATTTTAGCAAATATGGGTGTTACAGTAGATAAAGGGAAAATTTTCATGGATAGTTTGTCAGGAGACATTGAAGATATGGTACAAAAAGAGATAATGGATGAATCCCGTGAAGGGATTGGGTGACCCCTGTTCAATGCAGCAATGAGGCCGAAAAGACTAAACAGATGGGATAGATGGTACTTATAAGTCAGGGAAGTCTTTTCCTTATCAGAGAAGGATAGAATAAATCAGGTCTGGACGGAGGACGCAAACAATGTCGGCTCTCTGCAAAAGCATTTTTTACTACCTCGGGTGTGGAAGATTGAAGAGATTGAGGCGGTTGGAAGCCTCAAGAAATCCGGGTTGCCTATATTAGATAGATGATTCTTTATGGCAAGTGACAGTAGCAAAAGAAGAAACAAAAAATGGTGAATTTCTTGGGCTTAAACTATGCCAACTGTGAAGTCCCTCTGGAGTTTCAGGTTAGGGATTTGTTTGATACTTCAAAATTCGGTTACGATGCCATCACGGGTATAGTAGAATGTTCTCTCAGTTTGGATCGTCACTGGTGTGACGGAGCAATTTATGAGGCGGTGCTTGCGCCCATGGTGGATGTCCTTGAGTCTAGGGTCAAATGCGTGGAAATGTTGGAAGGCTTTGTGAAAAAAGAGAATGGAGATATGGTTGTGGAAGCCATATTCAACCTAGAGGAAGGCTGCAAGAACAATGTGCTCAAGGTTTATTTCAGCCTTGAGAACTATTTTTCAATCTTGGAGGAAGAGTCTGAGGAGGAAGATAGAAGTGAGAAGGAGGAAGGGAGCGACAGGGATAAGGAAGCAGAAAAGGAGAGGGCAATAGAGTTCACAGAGGAAGTATGGCAGCATTTCAAGCAAGGGATCATCAACGAGGACCTTGCTATATTCAGAAGCTATGCAGAGTCTGAGGAGTGGTGGATGTCAGAAGCATCCACTAAGAAACTAAATGATCTGGCAGATTATGCGATGGTCATTCTCCAAATCTTGAAGAATTAAGATTTCTTAGATTAGAAATGCGGGTGTTTAATAGAATTTAGAAGTAGGTTGCTAGTTGCTTCATTCGGGGCTGTATGCGGGTTTAGGGAATGTTGTGATTGCCCGAGATATAGGCAAATTTTGTAATGAACATATTTTGTAATCTTTATTTAAGAAATATAGGGAGCTATCCCCATTAAAGATAGTACTTTAAAAAAATAAAATTTCGAATACATGTGCATGATTTCAAAAATCAAATTGAATTCCAAAGTCAAGTTCTAAATATATTCAAATAATAAATTGAATTTAAAATAAATCTAATACTTGAATTAAATCTCATGCAAAGATTAAATTGAAAATCCAAGTTAAAGTTCAAACATGTGCTAAATTAATTAATTCAATTATCTTTTCAATTCTTATTTCTATCTTTTAGTTAGCTTTTTCTAAATAAAGCTCTCAATCAGCTTTCAATCAATTAACTATCTCCTCCTCTTTATTTCCTCCAATCACCCTTTTTCATCTTTCAATCAGCTTTTTTCTCAATCAATTGATTCATTTAATCTATTCAATCTATTATGTTTCACCTCTAAAGCAGCAATTCAACTATCAATCAACATGTGAGCTCACCTGAGTTCCACCTCTTGATCAATCTATTCCACCTCTCAATCAATTCTCATCCAATAATCTATAAATTTAGCATTCAATTCCTCACAATTCCTCTGAATCACGAACTTTGAATCTTTGTGTCAATTGCAAGTTGCCAGCGCAATATCTAAGAGCCACCATACCACAAAGAAGAGAAGATCAATGGAAACCATGATGCACAATAGGGAGTTCTACATTGTTTAGAATTATTCTATATGCATCTATATTTCATTGAGTTTTGTTTGAATTCTATTAGGATAGGGATTCGTAATTTCCCTTTGATTTCTAGTTGATTACAATATGAATTTTAGTATACGACACCAGCTATGCCCTTGCACTGAAATTCCCGCAAAACTCAATCAATAGAATGGGTGGGTCTCTACACTAAAAAGGTTTTAATAATGTTCGATGGCTTTAAATATAAGTTCATTTTGCAATGACTCAAGAGCCTAGTAACTCACAGTGGGGCCCATACATCCTTTAAGAAAGTTACACTGTAGGAACATATACACCTAAGGTTACAACTTTAGCTCTCACCTAGTTTTTATAGCAGCTTGAAGGATTTACTGCTTAAGATCATCCCAAGGGTGATGTGTCCCTTGGTAGGCCTTTTCTAAAAATAAAAATGGATTTTATGATAATAGAGTTTGCAAATGCATCAATCACAATGTACACTTGTTCTTTTTAGCCCTTCATAGCAAAATGTGAATTTGTAGTTGTCAATCATGCATGAAGATTCTTTTTATGCCAACATCGCAAAATGTGTTTGTTCTTTTTACCATTTGTATTAAAGCATAAAATCGATAACGTCATTTACTTGAAATAAAGAACAAAAAGTTTCGTGTTCTTTTCAACCACTTGCAAGACAAAGGTGTGAGTTCTCAATCCTAGAATAAAAAATTTATTGTTCTTTTTAAACCTGAAAATGACAAATTGATTGTTCTTTTTAAACCCTAAAAAAATGACAAATTGAGCATTCTTTTTAAACCAAGATAGCAAAATGTTATTTTTTTCTTTTTCAATCACTCATGAAGGTTCATTTTATGCCAACATTGCAAAATGCATTTGCTCATTTTAACCAAGATAGCAAAGTGATTTTTCTTTGTAACCAAGATAGCAAAATGATGGTTCTTTTTAACCAAGATAGCAAAATGATGGTTCTTTCTAACCAAGATAGCAAAATGTGAATTTGCAAAATTTTACACAATATGAATAAAGGTTCTTTTTAAGCCATCATTTCAAAATGTGAGTTATCTTGCAAAAACAATTTGTTAACGCTCCTCTTTTAGATCATGTAGATGCACCTTGGTTAGACAATTGGTTAGCAAATAAAATCAAACAAGACAAATTTTAAAACTAAACCAAAAAAAAAAAGAGTAACAACAAAAAAAAATTTAAAAATAATAATAATTAACCAAAAAAGCAAACAAACAAAACTAAAAAAAATTAAAAAATAAATAAAAAATAAAATAAAATAAATAAATAAAAAATAAAAAATTAAACTAACAAATAAATCATGTGTGTGTGTGTGTGTGTGTGTGTGTGTGTGTGTGTGTGTGTGTGTGTCATACATATATACATACATACATACATATATATGCATACATACATACATACATATATATATATATATATATAATTAAAAACTAAATAAAAAACACACAAATCCTAAAAAATAAACACAAAATTATACACTAAAAATGAATTTTTGAAAAATCTTTAGAAGCTTTCAGGTAAATGCAATTTTGCAAGTGGAAAGCTAAGTTTCACGATCGTTTGCCAACATACACCAGCCCGTGCCAAAGTGGAGCACTGTAACAGAGTATGGATACCGATCAATACAAGATGAGGGTCAAGTTTGTTGATTCATGTCGGGTTCACCAAATGAAATGTTGTGAAAATGAAGGTTAGCATAAACCAATAGAAAATCATGTTAATAAGATCTTTCAACCATAATAAAAACATGAAGACAAATCCATTCAAAGAATTATCAAAGAAGATTAGTAACATAAGGAGCTAGTTAGGAAATAAACAAAACGAAATGAATATTACTCCCTCATGATGCTTCCTATACCATGACTCTTCCTTGTCCTCCTCTCTCCAAGATCCTCCTGCTATGTGAAGTATTCAACTTGAGCACTAGCATAAATGGATGTCAAATGGAATATGGGAGATGGTTGATTATGTGAAGTGTTGAATGCTTGAAGATGTGAATACAATATTAATGTTAAATAGAAATTCCAACTAGTGGAAGAGCTAAAACATAATACAAAGACTTCCTACAAAACATTCAAATTCTAAGCAAAGTAACAATACATGTGTAGACACCTAAAAATGTCTCATTAATTCTACACTAATTATTCGTCTATTTAATTAAGTAATTCTTTAATTATTTGATTAAATTAACTATTTCTTCTAAACCATCGCCTTTCAACATTTCTAATTATTCTATTTCTATTCTCAAATCATTTAAATCATTTAACCATATCTCAATAATTAATTAAATATCAATTATTTAACTAATTGTGACATTTTCCTTAGTTAAATAATCTTTATTATTTAATTAATTCTATTTCCTAAGTTCAAATATTTTCATTTAAATTATTTAAATTAATTAATTAAATTCATGCAATTCCCCAAATTATAATTTCAATTAATTACATCCAATTCCATTTCATATTTCCCCAAATTTGAATTTCACTTCATTTCATCTAATTTTATATTTCCAAATTCACATTTTCCCCAAATTTGAATTTCAATTAATTTCATGTGCATTTCAGCATTCGAATGACCAAATTCAAATCCAAATTGAAAATCAAAATCAAATTCAATTTCAAATTCCTACAACACATGCTAAAATATGAACTGATTGATTAAATCAGTTGTCTAATCAGTTAACTCATCAATCATCCTTTTTAACTCAAAATCAATTCAGTCTTCTAATCAATCAATTTAGTCATCTAATCAATCTATTCAATTCACTAATCAATCAACTGAGTAGACTAATCCATCTATTCAGTTCACTCTTCAGTCAATCCAGTTGAATCCTCAATCAATTCAGTTAACAAATCAATCAATTGAGTTCACTGATCAATCAATTTCAGTTATCTCCCAATCAACACTTGAGTTCTATTTCTCACCCCTTTTGTGTTGAAAATTGATAAATTCAACCTCTTTTCATCAATTCAAGCTAGCTTTTCTAGAATCGTAGAATCATAGTCTTCAATATTGTTGCTTATCTTATGCAGGAAATCAAGTGCAATACCTAAGAGCCACCTACATCAACAACAATGGAGAAGAGCAATGGAAGCCTTGCTATGTCAATTGAGGGAGTCTTAGATGGATTGTTTCAGTTCAATTGATAATTAGCTTTATTTCATTATTATTTAGGAGTAATAATTAGATTTAGAGTTGTGATTCAATCTTTGATAATCTGATTTATGCAATTCATGCCTATTTACTGCCTGAGCCCATGTGGTGAACCTGACGTGAAATCACTCTAACCTTCATTTTTGTTTTTACATGTTTTGCAGATCCGTACAGACACAAGAAATTGGATGTTGCAATTGCATACGCAGAAATTCGCAATTGCTCATATCATATCGCAATTGCCCTGATATCATATCACAATTGATTAGATAGGATATCGCAATTGCTTAAACAGATTGCAATTGTTCTTAAGGATTGCAAATTCAAAATTCTTTGTGTCATTTTTACATTATTTTATATTGCGCATCTAACCCTGAAATTTTATTAAATTCTGGAAAAATTGATTTCTGCATATAAAATGTATCTAATCCAATGGCAGGAAAGGCGACATCCTGAATTTCAGGTGCAAGAAAGGCAAAGTAGAATAGGAGACAACAAAAGGCTTATCAAAGACTTCTAAAGGCTGAAAGGGAGCTCTGTGAGATCGAAGAAAGAAAGGAGATCGCTCAATATCATAAAACCATCCATCGCTTTTTAACCAAATACAAATTCTTTGACAAAATCGATGTGTTGGCTCGTGTAGTGTGGAACAATATTATTGCAGAATAACTCCTCTATCTTTTGTCTTTTTCTTCTGTTTTTTCTGTTAAAAGTTCGAAAAAAAAAATTAAAAAAAAAAACAAAAAAAACAGAAGTCGCAATTGCTATCACATCATATCGCAATTGATCCGTCATCATGTCGCAATTGCTTACATAGTAATTCGTAATTGATAGTTTATCATGTCGCATTTGTTATGATGTCAATTTGCATTTTATTAGTAGTTTAGTCGCATTTGATAGATTTAGTTTTTCACTTTCTGTTTTATTCCAGTTCTGGTTTTTACCAGAATACCTTTTTGTTTGTGAAAAGATAGAACTCTGTAACCTGAAAATTAGGTTGGATAGCCCACCATGTGTTGACTAACATTATTATTTTTCTATAGGGGTAACTTAGAAACACTTCTTTTTGGTGCTTTAATAAAGAAAAAAGCAACTTTCATCATTGCTATACTGGTTAAAATAAACACCATGTCTATGTGGAGCAACATCTCCACTTAGAATAGAAAATCATTGCAATGGAAGGTTAAAAAATAACATTGTTTTTCATGTCTTCGAGGAGATAGGTATTATGATCTCCCCTTCAATGGGTGATCAAAAAATGAGACTCTCTTCTTTCATGCTTTCCTTTATTTTTTACAATTAAATCCTTTAGAAGGCCTACCCTCCCGAGTTGCCCTTAGGGCGCCATTAAGGTCGGTGAGAGGGGAACGACCTAAGTGGCCAATGGCTAAAGCCAAGTAATCCAAGCCACTATAATCAAATGTGTATGTGATAAAAATCATGTGCGACGAGTGTTACATGCTGTCACAACGACATTATGCCTCCCTCAGCACCTATGTGGTGTGTTAAAATCTATAGAGTGTAACCTCTACAGGCTGGGAGACCTCCCTCAACGGAGTGTAAAATGTTGCTGATTATGACCACTCGAATGGAACCCTGTCTAAACACCATAGAAATTAGAAGCCCATCTGAGTCAGTAACTAGACACTTGAATTATCACAGTGCAAGGGTGGGGAAGAATCTGCCCCCAAGACACTCGCCATATATCTCCTAGGATAACAGGCCAATTGAGAAGCAATCTTCTTTGGTCTAATTTATGAAAAAAGGTAAAAAAATGGGCGCACCCTAGGGTGTGATAGGGTTGTTTGAGCTAACAGAGTATCAAGATGTGGGTTGTGGTAATACTTGTGACCTTTTGACCTTAGGAGAGTCTTCTTGATATGCTATCGAATTGCCCAAATACAACGAAAACAAAATGGGGTCTTGAAAAAGATTACAACATTCATGGGAATTTGAAAAAAGTTCCTTAAACAAGTATTCTTTTCATGGTTTTATTCTTTTTGATGTGTTTGTTGTGTCCTTTGCTACATTTCACCAAGTTCAAACATCTTAGAAAATACCAAAAACAAAGTTGAATCTCAACCAAAGTTTTGTCAAAAACATCAACAAGATCAAATCCCTCAACAAAGTCAATTTTCAATATCAACAAGATCAAAACCCTGCAACAAACAAGCTTGTCAACATCAACATCAAATCAAACTTTTGCAACATTCTATAAATGAAGAAAGCATCTTACATGTTGTGATCTTAGGTTTAATCCAATCAAGAAAACATCATGGATTGGCGTTGTGCATTTTGTAGGGAAGGTGAACAATTCATCTCTTCCATTCCTATTCCATCACCATCCATAGAAACATTAGCTCAACAAATCAATACTTTGCAACAAAAACTGAGAGACATGACTATTCCTAGAAACCATAGGGGTTGGTTAGAAAATATGATGAGAGAAGTGATAACCACGAGGGAATCATTATCAGGCCAACCTTCTTCTTCTTGTGAGACCATTCAAACATTCTAACCTTCATTCTTCAACAAAATCATTCCTACCTCAGTTCAACCAACATTAGAGTCATGTCAACCTTCTTTCAACCCAATATATCAATCATACCAATCATATCAACCCAACACTCAAAGTACCTCTTTCAAGAAAAATCAAACCTCTTTCACCCAAAATCATACTCCTTTCAACCAAAATCAAATCCATTTCAACCAAAATCCAAATCAACCATATATATCCACCATTTCATCATCCCCTGAAGTCACACAAGACCAATCCACACCATCTCTACCCAATAACACAATCTCCCAAGGTGTATCCATAGCACAAATCCAATCTAATTCAAGTCATGATTCAGAAGACCTCGTTCAAAATCCTTCCTCATCAAGTCAAAATGTTGAAACCTTCCAAAAATCTCCCATGCAAACTCCCCCATGTTAGGAGGACAATCCACAATCAGAAGAAATTAGTCATGAAATAAATCAAGATCAAGAACAAACCTTTTCATCATACCCAATTTTCGATCAAGATCCCATCGACCAAGAGTCTTATGATGATCCCCTCATTCTTTTCTATTCCACTCATAATAACACCCTTGTTTCTCAAAAGCAATATGTTCTTTCAAGTACCATCCAACATCCATCTCCTAAACAAGATCCCATTATCATTTCTCCTAGTCTCTCTCATGATTCCAATACACAAGTTGTTCATGAACCCCTTATCAATGAAATCACCAATCCAAATCATACTACACAGGACAACTTGTCAACAATGGTACGTGTACCATCATCAAATGTCAATGTCATGATAGAAATAAGCATAACACCAGCTAATGAAATCAACACCCAAATGGCTTCATCATACTCTTCAAGTGCATCAATAAAAACATGCATAACACCCGCTCATATCACAACTTCGAAACCAAAATCTATTTTCCTCATACACCCACACCTGAAAGACTGGGGGTGAGAAGATTCACCACAGCTGAATTGGTTTGAAAATAAGGAGGCTATAGCAAAAACTGTACATGAAAGACTTCGAACTGAATATCCTATTGAAAAAGACAGGCTCATCCAACTCTTCAAACAAAGACCAATGAATTATCTACACAAAGTTCATAAAAACTCAATAACAACATGCACCTAAAAAGATATTACATCTAAGGGTGGGTTCATTTCAATTTTCAATACTGCATTTGCATATTTCTTTATTGCATTGCATATCTCCATTTCAGAGTGCATTATAGTTGCTTGCATATCACCATTGCACAACATATAGCTGCATATCATTATTGTTTTCTCATATAGTTGCATCAATAAAACATGATGATTGTCTAAGTTATTCACCTATCTGCACTGAAAGGAACTAAGGTTGTCTCATTTCCTAGATACTTGTTCATGAGGTCTTTAGGAGGCCTTTAGTCATTCATCTTCAACATCACATTGTGATTATGCTTTATCCTTGGTTGGGTAGAAGTTTCACTATCAAGTCTTGTTACCCAAAATCTATCAATTTCTATATCTCACACATTAATCAAAAACTCTAAGTCATTACAGATAACTAGTTGGTCATGTGGCTAGTGAAAAATCCAATATTCTGCTTTAGCGCCACTGTAGTTGTCATACCCAAGTAGGTTTCATTACTTACAAGTCAAGGAAAATTCAAAAAAAATGTTATATAATAAAAGCTTGACTATGGGAACATGCAAGTACCTCCATCAGGGCTATGGACGCCTACTGGCAATGGAGCAATATTTGAGAGATTACGATGCATAACCTCGTCAGAACCCTAAAAGCTTGCTAGCAGCGAGGCTCTATCTAGGTTTCTTTTGAAGTCAGAATAACCCACATAGCTAGCCACATAGGATTCCAAGGGTCTTTGATGGTTATAAGAGTTAGAATGAACTCAAACGCACACACATAGGCAAAAGAAGATCAAAATTTCAAGAATTAATGGAGAAGTTTTCTGCGCCTCCATTCATAAATCTTGGTTACATAGTGTGTTAGGTTGGATGATCTAAGTCTTTTGAGAATAGATTGAACTCCTATCTCTAAAATTTTTCACACCTTTAATCTAATTAGTGCATTTCAAAATGAAAGACACACACACTCATCCTTGTTCAAATAGGAATTACATTTTTGTCATGCATCCTGCATTAGCATAACTCATATCAAAAATTCATTGTCACCATCACATTATGCATCATCATGTAAGGTCTGCATACTTGGGGGCATAATTGAAAAAATCCAAAAAATCATAAAAAAGTCCTGAAAAAATCCAAAAAAATCATAAAATGATCCTGAAAAATAAAAAACATTCGAAAAATGATCCTAAAAAAATAAAAAACACTCGAAAAATGATTCTGAAAATTACCAAAAACAATCAATATCGATACACGAAATCCAAAAACATTCAAAATACCAATTTAAAACTTGCAATAAATTGTCTCGCAAGAATCAAACATCCCAACAGATGTCCAGCAAACACTTCGCACGAAGTTAAACAAAGGATACAACTATCTTGTCAAAACATCTGCAATCACACCGATCAACTGTCTAATCTATCAATTTATCAAACTATCAACGTGATCAACATCTTGTCTTAAACAGAATCGGTACACTTGAAACCAGATAGATCGGTCTTATATGGGGTCCAAAACTTCTGAAATAAGACATTATCAAAATCACATCAAACATATCAAAGCAAAGGCACAGTCAGTCTAAATGCTGAGTTTTGTCTGTTTTGGTTGACTCTTTTTTATCAAATTGGCGAAGATCATTGCTTTTAGCTACTCAAGGATGTCCAAAAGTGACTAGAGGAGCCATGATAGGCATGATCATTTTCTTTGTTTGTTGTTTGTGGTTTGAACTGATGAAGTTTTGGGGCAATTGCTCAAGTGGGTGTCTCTGATGGAAGCATTCAGCCTGTGAATGCCACACATACCTTGACCTCTAGCATAATTCCCATATGGAGGGTTCATTCCTTGTCTGCTATGTGTTTGTTTCTTTGCAATGAGATATCTATACATCTTGGTTCCTCATACCCTAATGTATAAAGCTTCATTGTTACATAATAAGGCTCAATGATGAAAATGTATTGCACTATAAATAAAGACAAGAAGACTATTCATCGTCATTATATCATTTCATTTTTCTGATCTCATCATGTTGATTGTATCAATCAAGATCACTCTCTCATCAAGCATCTTTTCTTCAATCAACTTGATGATTTTTTCTATCGTTCTTTCATCTAACATGATCTCTCTCATCACTTAATTTGAAATCTTTTCATCTATAATTCTATCATCTTCTCATTTCAACTATTCTATCTATCAATCAATTATTCCTCACCTTTATCATATTTTATCATTCATCCAATTTTTATCTATCTTCGTCTTATACATGATGTATCCTTACTGAAACTAGACGTTTTGTTATCTATCTTTGTCTTATACAGAATTAGACCTTCCTAAAACTAGACAGATCGGTCTTATATGGGATGTATCCTTCTTGAAACCAGATGTTTTGATCATTTTTGTCATATACAGGATGCGTCCTTCCTAAAACCAGACTTTATCTTTATCTTATCAATCGCATCAATCTTATCATTCAATCAATCTACAAATCACTTCAACCATTTCTTTCCTATAATTAAACTCATTCTCATCATCAAGTTAACCATTCTTCCATCTCTCATCTAGCATTCTTCTTCTTTTGAGAGATCATTCATGCCTTCAATGCACAAACAATCTCTCGAGGGGGCATTATACCCTAAACGTCACCAGGGCATACTGGGGCAGTTTTTCTTTTCATTTTCTTTGAAACAACGTCGTTTCAACAATGTCTCGGGGCATACTAGGGCGGTTTTTCTTTTCATTTTATTTGAAACAACATCGTTTTGACATTGTCTCAAAGAGGGGCAAATGTAGACACCTAAAAATGTCTCATTAATTCTACACTAATTATTTGTCTATTTAATTAAGTAATTCTTTAATTATTTGATTAAATTAACTATTTCTTCTAAATCATCATTTTTCAACATTTCTAATTATTCTATTTCTATTCTCAAATCATTTAAATCATTTAACCATATCTCAATTATTAATTAAATATCAATTATTTAACTAATTGCGACATTTTCCTTAGTTAAATAATCTTTATTATTTAATTAATTCTATTTCCTAAGTTTAAATTATTTAAATTACTTAATTAAATTCATCCAATTCCCCAAATTATAATTTCAATTAATTCCATCCAATTTCATTTCATATTTCCCCAAATTCGAATTTCACTTCATTTCATCTAATTTCATATTTCCAAATTCACATTTTACCCAAATATGAATTTCAATTAATTTCATGTGCATTTCGGCATTCAAATGACCAAATTCAAATCCAAATTGAAAATCAGAATCAATTTCAATTTCAAATTCCTACAACACATGCTAAAATCAGAACCGATTGATCAAATCAATTGTCTAATCAGTTAACTCAGTTAACTCATCAATCATCCTTTTTAACTCAAAATCAATTCAGTCTTATAATCAATCAATTTAGTCATCTAATCAATCTATTCAGCTCACTAATAAATCAAGTGAGTAGACTAATCCATCTGTTCAATTCACTCTTCAATCAATCCAATTGACTCTTCAATCAATTCAGTTAACAAATCAATCAATTGAGTTCACTGATCAATCAATTTCAGTTATCTCCCAATCAACACTTGAGTTCTATTTCTCACCCCCTTTGTGTTGAAAATCCATAAATTCAACCTCTTTTCATCAATTCAAGCTAGCTTTTCTAGAATCATAGTCTTCAATATTGTTGCTTATCTTATGCAGAAAATCAAGTGCAATACCTGAGAGCCACCTACATCAACAACAATGGAGAAGAGCAATGGAAGCCTTGTTATGTCAATTGAGGGATTCTTAGATAGATTGTTTCAATTTGATTGATAATTAGCTTTATTTCATTATTATTTAGGAGTAATAATTGGATTTGAGTTGTGATTCACTCTTTGATAATCTGATTTATGCAATTTATGCCTATTTATTGCTTGAGTACAACATGGATAACTCTTGTGTATGACTCCTCAACAATGAAGGAATGAGCTCTATTTATATGAAAAAGGGGCAAATGAAGGGTTGAGATTGAATTGGGGTTAGGATTTCTTGAGGAAGTGTTGATCCTCAATCCATGTGCTCTCTTTTAAACCAATCACATGTTGACAAGTGTCAATAAGGGAAGGCTTGAGAGGAGAAGGGGACAAAGCATTAAATGTTTGAAGACTTGAAGGAAGCTATTAAAGGCTTAAGAGGACTTTAGAAGGAAACCATTAAAGGCTTCAAGACTTTAAAAGAAGCCATTAAAGGCTTGAAGACTCTAGAAGGAAACCATTAAAGGCTTTAAGAAGACTATAGAAGGAAACCATTAAAGGCTTAAGACTTTGAAAGAAGCCATTAAAGGCTTGAAGACTTTGAAGAAAACTATTAAAGGTTTGAGTTGATGGGTTTTGGAATAACCTTTGGTTTAGGAGTGTACAAATTGTATACACCTAAAAATTGGCTCAATCGTCATTAGGCATCTCAGCAAGGTCAACATGGGTCAAACATGATCCCCACCTCTTCATCTCATGGCTCATCGGTAAGATCCAAAACTTCTGCAATCCCCTTGATAAGTCTTAATGAACTGCAAAGTCTCATAGAAATTGGATTTTTGCCAAGACCGCCCAACAGTCTCAACGACATGGTCTTATCGACCTAAGGAAACCACTTCTGCCATCTCCTTGAGTAGTCTTATCAAACTGCAAAGTCTCATAGAAATTGACTTTTCACCAAGACCGCCCAACAATCTCAGTGGCATGATCTTATCGGCCTAAGGAAACCATTTCGGCCATCTCCTTGAATAGTCTTATTGAACCCCCATGTCTTGCTGAAAATCAGCATTTTGCCAAGACTAACCCCATGTCTCAGTGACATGATCTTCATCGGCCTAAAAAGAGACTTCAGATAGCCCTTGAACTGTCTTAGCAAACTCTGATGTCTTGCCAAAAATCATCTTATCACCAAGACCCACCCATCGTCACATCGAAATAGTCTTATCACCACAAAATGAGACTTTTGTGAACTCATTTGAATGCCTTACCGAAACACCAAGCTATATCAAAATCTTTTTTTTAAGCTTATCGATAAGACCAATCAATATCACATTGAAATGGTCTCTTTTTCCAAGACCACATCAAAGTCTTGTCGAAATCTAATTTATCGCCATGACAACATGCCTTCAGCTATTGGCTGAAAGGGTCTTGTCGAACTACAAAGTCACGCCAAAATGATCTTTTTGACCAAGACCACATTAATGTCTCACTGAAACCAAAAGATTCATTGGTGTGACATGCAAATTTGCCAAGACAAAAATCTAACTTCACAAAAGGCAATTCTATATCCGATGTTGACCAGACCAGATCAAAGTCTTACCGAACTAATTAGATATCACCCAGATAGATCCAAAGTCTTGTTGAAATGATCATTATAGAGACAAAATTCAATTTGATGGAGATTTTAACCAATTAGTTTGAGATGCCCATTCTCAATAAGATTGCCACGTTAGCGTATGTATCAACCAATTTAACAAACCTGGAAATACACATAGCCTTTGTTTCCCCTTTAAGGAAGCATGATCCAAAAATCGCTCTAACTGATCCATCTCCAGCCATTCATCCACTCAAATCAAATCCCATTCATCCATCTCTGCCATCGCAGACATGAGATCGAGAAAATCTATAAATAAAGGATCATTTGCACAAATTAAGGTCTGATCTGAAATATAGAGAGTCTGTATTAACTAGTCTAGAATCTCACTCACACAAGTTTGGTTTGGTCTAAGAATTAGTGTCTTTGAGAAATTTGCATATAGAAGATCATTTTAGCATTTTAGCATATCATTTAACATAGTATCAACATTTATCATAGATCAATGAAGCATTTAGCATAATCATGTAGAATCAATCTTATGTATCATTTAGCATAATCTCATATAAGTGTAGGAAACATTTCTTGCATTTTAATATAATCTCACTATCTAGGTTGTCATTCTTAAAGCCAAGTGCATAAAATCTAAGAGAAAAAATGACTTGAAGAATCCTTAGAGATAGAGGACAATGGGACGTTCATAGGAAGGCTGAATTTGTGTTTCATTTTCTTAATTTTTTTTCAACATTCAGTCTCATTGACCTATTTTAGGATTTAATTTGATTAACACATATTTTTGCACACATTTTCTAGCGCCCATCATGGGTCTCTGCCTCGTTTTTAATATTGTATTGCATATTTTTGATAGGCACAGACCCGAAGTTTTGTTTTGACACATTTGACAGTTCTTATAGCGCATTGAATAGTTCTTATAGTGCTTTCAATGGTTCTTTTAGCACATTTAAATGTTCTTGCAGCGCATTTAACTATTATTTCAACGCATTTAACTATTCTTCTAGCACTTTTGATGTATCTTGTAGTGCATATAATAGTTTTAGTAATGCATTTAATCTCTATTTTAGCACAGTTGAAGTAGAGACCAGAAAAGAAAAATTAATCAGTGATTTTGTCTGTTTTTGCAGGTGAAATTCTGACAATTGAGAACCAGGCAGAGGAGAATTTAAACTACTGACATTGTGTTGCAGGGCGTAGCATGGAGATTTTCAACATAAATGCTTATTTCTTTTATCTACATGCTTAAAATAGGCACATAGTTTAAGTAGAGGTCTAATTGAACAATATTATCTATTGTGTTTTCAAAGTGATAAGCATATGTTTTCCCCTTAATTGGATGACCAAAAATCTAGACTCTATTGCACAATGTGTGCCCTTTGTCTCCTTGTGCAGTGCAACGCTCGGGTTTGTGACATGACTTAACTGCCTCCTGTGGATTCTATAAGTCTAGTGGTTGTATCAAGCATTAACAAGTCGATATTTTGGTTCAACAACAATCGCACTTATAACAAATGGTATCAGAGCTTGGTCACAGGTTCAAACCCCTCGCTTGCACTTGGGGGGATTATTGCAAGGTGTGTGCCCTTGGTCTCCTTGTGTTGTGTAGTGCAGCGCTTGGGTTTGTGACATGGCTTAACCGCCTCCTATGGATTCTATAAGTCTAGTGGTTGTATCAGGCGTTAACAGGTCGATCTTTTGGTGCAACGACAACCACACTTGTAATAGACTCACTATTTCAATTTATTGCATTAGGATAACACCTTTAGAAGGCCTACCCTCCTGAGAAGCCCATAAGGTTGGTGAGAGGGGAATGACCTAAGTGGGAGTGACTAAAGCCAAGTTATTCCAACCCACTATAATCAAATGTGGTGGTGATGAAAATCACCTCCAACGGGAGTGTTCATTGATAGCCCTCCCCCAGTATCCTTGTGATGCACATAAAGCCTTTGTTCTAAAGGTTGGGAGGCCTTTTGAGGGATTTTATCACTGATACACCAAATGGAGATCCTTACTACAAACTTTAAGTATAGAATCTAGCCGACTCAGTAACCAGGTATTATAATATCACAGTGCAAGGGTGGGCAAGAATCTACCCTCAAGCACTTACCATAAGGCTCCCAAGAAAATGATCCCGCAATTGAGGAGAAATTCTCTTTGGATCAACTTCTATCAAAAGGCAAAAAAATGGGTGTGTTCAACCCAACAATAAGAATAATAACTCTAGTTGAAGTCTCAACCCGAAGTTTGGACATTCATTTGGTAAAGTCACTATTTTCATAGCTAGTGTTCATTTGATTGTTAACCCAGGGACGTAATACTTGAAATGGCTCTACACTATATATGCACTAAGTTCCTGCAATAGCTATTCTGCATTACTGCAGCAACTAACATTATGCAGAAAAGGTAAACAAGAATGGAAACTATGAAAAGGCTACAGGAAGACTTCTGCATAAACTCATAAAAGCAATACTGGATAAATTCAATGCTAATAAATAGAAGTTACTCTATTCTGGCTTGGCTACAGGAATAGTCAGTGGATCTGTTTCCAGTGGCTATAGGAACAGTCAACGCAAGAACTTCTACTACGGCTAAGGAAAGAAAACTAATTTTAACGAATGCACAGGAACACTCACCAAGTGGGCCCCCTTGGATGAGTGATACCAGGCTTCCCATAAAACAACTCTAATAGATCAGAATAACATAATTTTATTCATCATTCTTGAAAATCATTACATGATTCAATATAAACTCCAAAAATGCTTATGAAAATCCTCTGCTCTATATATATCTCTTTTCTGTCTAACCTCTAGAAGAAGAAGAGATTATTATTAAAAAGAAATCAACTACAATAGAAAACACAAATCACGCCGAGAAGAAGAGGTGGATGATTGACCGATAAAAGGGATGACTAGAGTTATGCTGTAGGAGATGTGGATCTAAATACCACCACAGTTGTAACATACTATGGTGGTATTTACAACTTCAATGCCCACTTAAGTTAGACATTGGTAGTATCACTTGATTGCTCCACTTATGTCATCCCTTACGCTTGCTCATCTCTTCTACGGTTTGATCTTCAGTTATCACTTATGTATCCTTCCCTTCAACAGGCGCGATAGGCACATATCCACCGTAGCATAATTTATTACCTGCACTACAAAAGAAATAACATACAAGAACATACATATGCATTTTGTTTAATCAACACATCTATTAATTTCACACATGATCTTGCCCTAAATAATCCACATGGCAACAAGAATAAATCACATGGCTGCAGGAATAAACTAGCAAAGATAAAACATGATTTAATAAGTTCAGGCTTAACATATGGAATACATATAGTCAACTTCCAATACATCACTACTACTATGCAAAGCAAAAGATAACAAAAACTCAAGAGTTCTGAGGATAAAAATATGACAAAGTCTCAACTCATCATGCCCCCCAACTTTAAGAGCTTGTTGATCCTACAGCAAAAGGAAATTTTTTGACTCTTGCACTAACTCTTAGATCACCAATGGTTCCTTGACCTGTTCCTCCTGAAGCTAAATTCCAGTAGAATCCTTTCATCTTTTCCAGCCTGGACCATCTAGCTGATTCTTCTGTAACTGCATTAGAAGGATGATCCGTAGGCTGACATCCCAATAGTGGCCACATAAGAATAGGAGGCTAAAAGATCAGTGGCAGCCAATTGTTGGTCTTCTCTCTGCCCAGTTGTATATGTTTGGGGGCTCTCTGCATAGCTACCTGAAAATTTTGCAGTGAATAAGGTTCTCCCTGCTTCAATTTGTCTAGTAAGTTATTCCAGCGTTGAGTTAACCCATCTATTGCAACTGCACTGTCAGTCTGAACTAAATGCTCATATGCCAGGTATATCTCTTCTCTCATTGGAAGCACTAGTTTCCTAACATCATCTCTTACCAGTAATTTTTGCCATTCATAATAAAAAACTCTTGGTTCTTTTGCTTCCTTCCTCAATGGCAATGGACAGTCAAACTCTAAATCTTTATATGCACTAGCTTGTGCCCCCATGCTGATCTCATTTTGGATCCATGACATTAAATCTTTGATATGGATATCACCAATATATAGCAAAAGATTCCACTCGCTGTCTGAGGGTACAACATAGTTATGTAGATAAAATTCACATAGCAAATTCTTCACAACTATTGGAGAATTCTGGTAAGAATAGTAAAATTCTTCAGGGGTTTCTAAAGAGGGGCTAAGGTCCCTAACAATGTTGTTCGATTTGAAATTTAAATACCTCTCCTTCAAATGCACAGCATAAACCCTTGGAGGTGCCCTACATTGCATCAATTTGGGGACCATACTAGCAATTGTTTCCACCTTAGCCTCTAATTCCTCAATTTTGTTATCCCTCTTTTCAATTTCTTTTTGTTGTTTATCAATAATCCCTTGCAATCTAGCCCTCTCTATTTCCCATTGTGTATAAAATGTTAAAGCAATAGATAAACTGCTTAGGGATGAAGGAGGTCTAATAGGTGTTACCTTAGGTCGTAGGATCTCTTCAATAATTTCCTCAATCTGTGTTAGCATCTCTCCAACATTTTCCTCAAACTGTTGTGAAGTGTCTCCAACAGTCTCTTCAAATTGCTCTAGAATCTCTCCAACAATTTCTTTAGGCTACTTGAAATATCTCCAACAGTTTCCTCAAGTTGTTGTGCATTTTCTTCAATAGTTTCCTCAAGATGTTGTGGAATTTCTTCAATAACCTCCTCAAGCTGTTATGCCACAAAAGCAAGATTTGACAATCTATCTTCATCAACTTCTACCTGGATTTCAACATCTGCAAGGCTTCCTTCTTCTTGCATTTCAATATCTGCAGGGCTTCCTTCTTCTGATGTTTCCACTACAATAACCTCTGCTGGATCACCTGCTAGATGAGCTTTCTATGTCCTACTCCGTGTTTTTCTCACATAAACTTTTGGAGTGGCTGCAAGAATGGTTTTAGTTGCTGCTGGAGTTTTTCTTTTTGTCCTACGTCTCTTGGTTGTAGGAGAAATTTCAGTTGCATGCGGTTGGGCCATAGGTTCCTTCCCTTTTCTCTTAGCAATTGGTGACTCTCTTTGAAGAGAAGTGGAGAGTTGCTCCATATTTGCTTCACCCATCTCTTCTTCCACAATAACCGCAGCTCCTTCGGCAACGAGCAAATCATCCTCTGCAGCAACTACGGGAGAAGAGGGTTCTGCCATATTTTCTTCTTCAACTGGTGGATCCTCTGCAACAGGAGCATCCTCATCCCTAAACTGCAATATATCCTCAAATACCCCCCATTCCATCTGTGAAACATCTCTAAGAGAACATTCTACAAGCAATTTCACCAAACCATGATGGTTGACGGAATGATTTCCATTCTTCCGCATTTCTTTAGCACTTGTAGAAATGAGGTGGTATAGAAAATTAGAGACATTCACCCTCCGACCATGCCGTAAATGACTAAGTGATTTAAAATGTGGTGAATGTAGATTTGAATATCTCCCTTCATAAGTAATGTATGTCATGACATACAAAGCTACCTGAGGCCACTCTGCTGGTAGAGAAACTCTTCTAGTTCCTTACTTGTCCACCATTAGAGGTCCATCTGTGGGAATTGTAAATTCCGCCCTGGCGCTCCTTGCATCTTTTGATTCTGGAAACAATTCTCCTTCCTGCGGTAACCCTGTTACTTCAGCTATTCGTTTCTTTGTAGCAATAGCCCTTAAACCTTTAACCGTAGCTTCTCCTTCGTTAAAGGGATGCATAAACTCTACAGTTATTTCTTCATTAAAGTCTCTGATTTTCAAAAAGTAATCAATCCAGCCATGGTGTCTAAAATAATGCTCACAAAGAGCATCCTGCAGCAACACCTCATGGAATGTTGGCTCATGGTGGATTGGATCACCACCCATTTCTTACTCTATTAGTATAGAACACTCTGCAGCTGAGAAACAAAGGAACAAAATATCCGACAGACTTGCTAAATTGAAAATTCCATACATATCTCAATTTCGGCGGCAAAATTTATTATTTCCTTGCATGAAATAATAACTTGTTAAAACAATGATGGCAAGCAATCAATTCTAAGTACCGAAAAGGACAAATAATCACTAACTTTGGAAACCAAACCATAAAGCACCCTCCCAACTTAACCTAGCACATGTCCATACAAGCTGACGAGATTTCGGGGAGTGTACGCAGATTTAGAAAGGCTTAATCATAATGAAATAATAAATGCGTAATTAAAATAAAACACAATATGTACATACCTGCAGTTGTACGAAATTGATGGCGAAATGAAGTGAAATGACAAGTAAGAAAGTGGGATGGAATGATGTGGATGAAATTTTATTTATGGAGAAGAATATTCCCATAAGACATGGAAATATTTATTGTGAAATGATGCGAGAAGAATTATGAAGTGACAAGCATGTTCACTGCAGTGGCTGTAGGAACGTTACCTTTATTACTTTGTTCAATTGTAGCAGGAAGTTGATCAGTTGCTGTAGGAATGTTGTCTGTTGCTACAAGAACTTGTGTTTCATTGTTTTGGCCAAATTGTTGTAGGAACTCCTCTTTAGTGGCCATCTTATGATACAGATGTAATCGGTGACCATTCACCAAAAGCTTAAACCGAACAGGGTCAAGTATGGTCAAACGAACAACTCCATTATTGAAAACTTCTTCTATCTCCTATGGACCTAACCACCTGGTTTGTAGATTCCCCATAGCATCTTTATATCTGGAGTCATACAGTAGTGCCCAGTCACCGACTTTGAATTTATTCTCTTTGATATATTTATCATGCCACTTTGATCTCTGATTTTGGATCAGTTATGTCTGTTGGACAACCATTTTCCTCCATTCATCTAGAGCATTCAATTGCTGAATATGTTCTTTTTGTGCTTCAGATAATGTCATATTTAATTGCAAAGTTGTCCTCGGAGTTTTATGCTCAAATTTAATAGGCATCATTGTTGCTTTTCCATAAACCATCTCAAAAGGTGTAAAACCAATTGGTGTTTTCCAAGTTGTTCTATATGCCCAAATTGCTTCTAAAAGCCTATGAGACCAATCTTTTTTATGAACAGATACTATTTTGGTAAGAATAGCCTCAAGCTCCTTATTTGTAACTTCCACTTACCCATTAGCTTGTGGATGATATATAGTAGACTTCCTGTGTCTTATATTGTATTCATTTACCAAAGCTGCAATCAATGTTGAAGTAAATTGTGGGCCCTGGTCTGATACAATTTCTCTTGGTACTCCATATCTTGTAAATATCTCCTCATAAAGAAACTCAGCCACCTTATTATCTCTTGCATGTGTCATGGCATGAGCTTCCACCCATTTTGTTACATAATTTGTACATACCAAAATGCAGGATTTGCCATTAGAAGGTGGATCAATTGGGCCAACAAAATCTAAACCCCATTTATCAAATGGTGCTACTGATATTTGTGGATATAATGGCTTCTCATCAGATTTTGTAGGTCTTCCCATATGTTGGCATCTATCACATTTTCTTGTATACTGTGATGCATCCTTGTGTAATGTGGGCCAATAGTGTCATGTATTTAGTACTTTGATTGTTGTTCTTTTGACAGCAAAATGTCCTCCACATGGCTCATCATGACATGCATGCAGGATATCATATGTTTCATCTTCCCTTACACATCTTCTCATGACTTGGTCAGGTCCAGTATAAAACAAACAATCAGCAATCCATGAGAAGTTAAAACATTTTTCTACTAACAACCTTCTTTCTTTAAGAGAGAAATTGATTGGCATTTTAGCAGCAGCTAAATAGTTGGCAATATCAGCATACCAGGGAGTGTGGGCTTGTATAACGAATAAATGTTCATCTGGAAAGGCATCATCTATCACTGTACAATCCTCTTGCAACTGAAGTCTTGAAAGATAGTCTGCAACCACATTAGACTTCCCTGGTTTATCAACAACTGTGATATCAAATTCCTGCATCAACAATAACCAGTGAGCTAAACTACCAGTAATTGAAGGCTTATTCATGAGGTATCTGATTGCAGTATGATCTATATGCACAAATATGGGATATCCTGTGATATAGTGCCTGAATTTGTTGAGTGCATATATAACAGCTAACATTTCCTTTTCAGTGACTGTGTAATTTAACTTAGGTCCCTATAAGTTCTTGCTAATATAATATATTGCACTTTCTAATTTGTCAATCTTCTGTCCTTATACTGCCCCTATTGCATAATCAGATGCATCTGTATGAATTTGAAATGGTAAAGACCAATTTGGACCTTTAAGAATTGGTGCTTGAGTCAAGGCATGCTTAAGCTTTAAGAAAGCTTCATTGCATGCAAAGGTTCATTTAAATTCCATATCCTTGGTAAGCAGTGAATATAGGGGACTTGCAATTTTGCAAAAATATTTGATAAACCTTCTGTAGTATCCAACATGACCAAGGAAACTTCTTACATCATTTTGCTTCACAGGGGCATTGATATGCTGAATGACTTCAATCTTTGTTGGATCCACCTATATTCCTTTTACAAAGATATGATGACCAAAGACTATTCCTTCTTGCATCATGATGAAGCATGTCTCACTATTTAATGACAAACTATAGTCCTCACATCGCTACAAAACTTTTTCCAGGTTCCCTAATGCTTGTTCAAATTCAGAACCATAAGTTGTAAAGTCATCCATATAGATTTCTATGATGTCTTGAGAAATATCATAAAAGATATTGATCACTGCTCTTTGAAAAGTGGTTGGAGCATTACACAACCCAAAAGGAAGAATAGAATATGCATATGTGCCCCAAGGACAAGTAAATGTTGTCTTTTCTTGATCCTTTGGGGCTATCTGAATCTAATTATAACCACTGAATCCATCAAGAAATGAAAAATATCTTTTACTAGCCAAAGAATCCAATACCTGATCCATAAATGGTAATGGAAAATGGTCTTTTCTTGTTGCTAAGTTCAAGGCTCTATAATCAACACATACCCTCCATTTTCCTCCTTTCTTAGGGACTATTACCAAAGGTGATACCCATTGGCTATCAGAGATAGGATAGATAAATCCAACCTTTAACAACTTCTGCAATTCTTCTTTAACTATTTCTTTTAATGCAGTATTGATTCTTCTTTGTTGTTGTCTCAGTGGGCAACATTCTTCTTTTATATAGATACAGTGGGTGCAAACTATTGGATCTATCCCATGCATATCTTTATAATCCCATGCAAAAGCATTTTTATGACATTTCAGTAAGTACACAAGGATCCCCTTTTGAGTATCTGAAAGATCTTTATTGATATTCAAACATTTATTCAAATCAACTTCTATCTTGATAGTAAGATCAATCTAGTTCATATCAGAAAAATGAGAAGAAGAGACTTCTTGCGGCAACAAATTATGCAATATATCAGTGGCTGCAGGAAAGTTCAAACCTGCAATATTCAAAACCAACTCCTACAATTGTTGTTCTTGTATCAACTTATTTATTAGAATTTTATAAAGAATTGAGTCTTCATCATGTAATTGCATGAATGGCCCTCGATTAATCATCATAAGGTGATTAATAGAGTCAACTTCCTCAGATTCTTCTCCCAAAATAGGCCAAATGTCTTGTTGTTGATCATACTGGGGTTGTGCTGGAGAATACAAGGCTAATGTTTTTGTAGAGTTCCCATCTAAAATATTCATATCCCCTTATCTACATCCAATATATGCATCAACTGTGACAAGCCAAGGTCTTCCCAAAATTACCGGATATCCTCCCAATGTTGCCTTTGGAGATAGAATCATAAAGTTTGCAGGGTATTCCTAGGAATCCAAAATAACCACTACATCTTCAATCACACCATTTGGTCTCACTGTAGAGCTATCAGTAAGCTATAGAACTATGGGTGTAGGCCTTAGACCATTGATTTCAAGTTGTTTCATTACTTCTCTTGTCATCACATTAATGGCTTCCCCTAAATCAATTAAAACATTTCTTATCTGGTGTACATTAATGACTATACTTACAACAGGACTATCTGGATCAGAATATTTTGGAATTGCAACCTTACCGAACATAATATCTGTCAGTTGACCCAGAACATGCACTGTTTGTGGATCCTTCTTTTTTCTGCCAGGTTTTTTTAGACATGCTTCTCTCAGTACCTTACCATATATAGGAACATCTTTTATTGCCTGCAATAATGGTATTTTAACACAAACATGCTTCAGTTGATCTATAATATCAAAGCCTTGCTCTTGTTCTATGAGAACTTCCTTTTCTTGCAATCTTTGGGGAAATGGTGGTAATATCTGCTTCTGAGGTATTGTATCTATTGGATTAGAGATTTCTTGTTCTTCTTGTACCTCAGTGATAACTGGAGGAGATGGATTAGGCAATTTTGTCCCAGATCGGAGGTGAATATCACTTAGAGATAGAGAATAGGCTGGGTATTGATTAAGATCAGTTGAATAAGCTTGTTGTTGTTGCTGAGATTTAATATTTGGATTTGGCAGTGGTTGAGTAGGCAACTGTGTTGTCTTAGGTGGGACTACAGTGGCTACAGGAGGAGGCATTATTGCAGGAGGTTGTGGCTGTTGAATAGGCTGTTGATAACTAGAAGATTGGGCAATCCATGGCTGACTCCCCCTCCATTGAGGAGTAGGTTCCCAATTCCCTTGAAACTGACTTCCTTGGCCTTGAGGTGGATAACAATTCCCTTGTGGTTGTTGCCATTGTGGTATTTGATTAGCAAAATGTTGTCCTTGGCCTTGAGAACCGTACCAGTTTTGATAATTACCAAGATTTTGAGCATATGGTGGTTGCCATTGGTTATTTGGTGCATGAGAATTTCCACTATAATCAGAAAAAGAAAGTGGATCCAGAGGCATACCTTGTCTTTAAAAATTTGGCCTTCTTTGAGCAACATAAAAGACTTGATCATCCTCCCCTTGTATTGGCTTGAAGTCAGGAACCTCCACATTTGAAATCATTTTACATCTACAATCCTTCTTTCACTGTCTACAATGAGGGCAAAATTATGCAAGAAATGCATCAGCTTCTTCATGCTTCTTCTTAGTTGAAAGTGTATCCAACTGAGTAGCCATATTATTTATGATGTCCTCCTTAAAGTCCTTCAATAAATGACTAAGTTCCATTCTGAAAACTCCAGTACCGGATGCTGATAAAGGTGTTCCTGGCTTGAAATGCCTATTCTTCTTAGAAGAAGATTTGGAATACTTCTTACAAATTTGTCCTATTTCAGCCCAAGTGGACTGTGTAATATCACCTCCTCCCATAAGATCCAAAGAATCAGTGCATTCATCACTGATTCCCCTCAAAAATATCAACTTGAGGGAATCTTCATTTAGAGTACTATGTTTGGACTTCTTGACACTAAACAGAAACCTCTCCAGATAATCTTTGAGACTCTCATCTTCTTTCTGTGTCATTCTAAAGATATCATCCCCATGACGATCAGTGCCTCTACAATAATCTTTATATTTTGCAAGAAACAATCGTTTCATCTCATCCCATGTAATGATTGTGCTACTACCCAAGCTCATAAACCATCTTAAAGATGATTCCTTCAAGGTTGCAGGAAATATTTTGAGTCTATGGGCATCTATAGTATAGTCAAAACTCCTACAGAGAACATCAAACTCAAATAGAAATGTGTCTGGATCCTCTGTCACCAATCCATAGAATTTAGGGAGGGAAGAAGTTGGAATGTTCTTGAGATTGGCATTATCATGCTGATCAGATATGGGGAACTCAAACATTGGGTCTAGTGGTGGTGGTGGGTTATTTCCACCAGGAGGTGGGTTTCCTTACATTGGACTTGTGGGGGTTGTTACTATATGAAATTCTTCTTCTTGAGGTCCAAAGAGGAACTGAAGACTACCTTCTAGGAATTTAGATTCGGGATGATTCAAATTCTCTGGGGTTTGATAAAGTTCAGCAAAAGGATTTATATCTGAGGAATTGTTTTCTGCATGATTAGGATGACTGGGCACAAATCTACCTAGAACAACTCTTCTTCGCCTATGCATGCAGATTCATAAATTTTTTTGAACAATCAGGTATGCCAAAAAAAAACAATCAACTAAAAACTGAAAAGACAATAACCATAACATGTTCTTAGTTTGACACCATCCCCGGCAACGGCGCCAAAAATGTTCAACCCAACAAAAAGAATAATAACTCTAGTTGAAGTCTCAACCTAAAGTTTGGACATTCATTTGGTAAAGTCACTATTTTCATAGCTAGTGTTCATTTGATTGTCAACCCAGGGATGTAATACTTGAAATGAGTCTGCACTATATATGCACTAAGTTTCTGCAATAGCTATTCTGCATTACTGCAACAACTAACATTATGCAGAAAAGGTAAACAAGAATGGAAACTATTAAAAGGCTACAGGAAGACTTCTTCATAAACTCATAAAAGCAATACTAGATAAATTCAATGCTGATAAACATAAGTTTGATAGTTCTGATACTAAATGTTTAGTACATATGCCAAGTTAACAAGATGAGAGGGGGGGTTGAATCATACAAACTTAATCTTCCATAAAAACAACAGATTCAACCTTGGTAACCTTATCAGAAAAACTATAAAGCATGCAAACTCATAAACAGATAAGATCACAAAACATATAACACTAGATGTAACGTGGAAACCCAAATAGGGAAAAACCACTGTGGGATTTCGGACCCACTAAGAAATATACTCTTCTAGAGTATGCTCGATTAAAAGCAAATCCTGTTAAAGATTACAAACACATTGCTAGATGTGACCCGGTTAAGGGATTTCCCTCAGATCTATTAGGATCTTCACCTTGTTAGAGGTGACCTTGTTAAAGGATTTCAAACACTCAATCTGAATGTCACCTTGCTAGAGGGTTTTACAAATAAGATTGTTAAGTCCACTCAGTTAAGAGATTTTCTATTACTTCACAAAATAATAGTAATAAAATATATCTGCAACTTTACATCAAAGAATGCTAAAGCATATTCTTATTTGCTCAATACAATCTAGTCATAGGACTTATCTTGTCCCTCTGCTGGGCTCTATACTCTATTATCAAAACAGGTCTTCAAGCTTCAGTGCTCGGTAATCACTATGTAGCATCCCTGTGCTTACACTTGCCCGCATACATTGTTTATCAACAGTTCCTTATTTATAAACAATTGCCAATTGCTTAATCTCCTTGATCACATTTCCCATGATCAATCATAGCCATCGGATCTTCAAACTTGACCAGGTTCAATGTATCCTTCGATCTGAAAATGTTTTACCTCGCCTTGGAACTTGCACATATTTCTTGGAACTTGTGCTAAGGTATTGCAGTTCAATCTGAGCTGTAGATCTTCCTTCCTATCTTCCATTGCCATAGATTCTTAACAAACTTCATGCACGGCTTACCAATCATTTAATCAACTCTAGCTCATCAGCTTCCTTCATTAAATAATGTTTTTATTCATTCAATACATTCTGTTATTTCTCGGTAGCAACTCGGTAAATACTAAACTTCACTCGGTAGACATTCTGCCTTTATTAACCGATAGCGATAACCTTAGGGTTTACCGACTAGGTTCTTTGCTTGGTAACATAGTATAGTATTAACCTTACAATCAACAACATATGTAAGATATCAAAATAATCTAAAAATCATGATCTCATAATTGTCTAACTTGGTAATAGTTGCCCATGAATAACTTATCCTCCCCTTATTCATCACATTCTTTCTGTGTCTTTTACCGACATCTTAACTCTTTTGAAAACATACTTCTTAAGATATGGCAACATCATACTGAATCAAAAAATCAATTTCTTGACATCAATGACAAAATAATAATATTAAGACAGTGAACATCCTTAATCAGTTATATCCATAGTCATCAACAACCTTCTCACTATCTTTATTGAAATACCAACAATCTCTCATTGTAATTGGAATGCCAACAATCTCCCTTGTCTGTTATAATGCCAACAATCTCCCCCTTTGGCATTGATGGCAAAACCAATTGATTTGACCTAAATGATTCGGATTCAGATTGCTGAAATGCTCTCCCCCTGTCAATAGTCTTCTCCCCCTTTGACAACAATGCCAAAAATGAAAAGATCTAAAACATAATTTCTTCCACTGAGAAGTGAATTTCTTGTTGTTATGTATTTACGCAGTCTCGGTCAAAGCATTTTGTCTTCAATTCCTGTTCCCTTTTATTGTTTCCTGCACACCTTTAGAAAACCTCCTAAAGTGTGTAAATCAACATCAACTCCTAAAAGATATCTTTAATGTCATCGAATTGATGCTTTCACCGAACTCGGTAAGTGAATGGAAGATAGGGGTAGGACCCCTAACTGACTTCTGAGATACTCAAAAGTGTCCCTTGGTAGTGGCTTGGTGAAGATATATGTTATTTGTTCCTTTGTGCTAACATACTCCAACACCACTTTCTTCTCTTGAACTTCTTCTCTAAGATAATGATACTTGATAGAGATGTGCTTTGTCTTAGAGTGCATAACAAGATTCTTTGAAATGTTTATGGCACTAGTATTGTCACAGAATATAGTTACTGGCTTGGTAACTTGCTCATTTATGCCTTCCGATAGTTGTTTGATCCATGTTATATTAGTACAATTTAATGCTGCAGCAACATATTCAGCTTCTGTTGTTGACTATGAAACACATCCTTGTTTCTTGCTAAGCCAACTCACTAGTCTTTCTCCTAAAAAGAAAGCTCCTCCACTTGTTTTTTTCCTGTCATCAATGTTGCCTGCCCAATCAGCATCAGTATAAACTTTTAAATCAAAGACATTTCCTTTTTGATATACTAAGGCCATAATCTTCAATGCCTTTCAAGTATCTAAAAATTCTTTTGATTGTTGTCATGTGTGTTTCCTTGGGATTTGCAGAGAATCTTGCAACTATACCTATTGCATGTGCTATATCTGGCCTGCTGTGAACAACATATTGCAACTTTCCAATCATAGATCTATAAAGTGTCTCATCAACAGATGCAGATTCATCATTCTTTGATAGTTTACAGTTGGTAGTCATAGGAGTACTTACTGGTTTTGAATCCTCCATTCCAAATTTCTTCAAGATTTCCTTTATGTACTTGGATTGGGTAATGAAAATCTCGTCTTTCATTTGCAGTATCTATAAACCTATAAAATACTTTATCTCACCGATTAATGACATCTCAAATTCTTTGCTCATTTCATTTCCAAAGTTCTTGCATAGAGAGTCATTTCCACAAAAGATAATATCATCAACAAATATGGCTGAGATCAGTATTCCATTATCATCATTCTTCATGTACATATTGTTGTTTTCACTTGTTCTTATAAAACCAATTTTGGTCAAATATGAGTGCAATCTCTCATACCATGCTCTAGGTGCTTGTTTCAAACCATATAAAGCTTTGTTCAATTTACATACCTGATCATTATTTTCTCCTTCAACAAATCCTTCAGGTTGTTCAATGAAAACTTCTTCTTCTAATATACCATTCAGAAATGCAGATTTGACATCCATTTGATATACCTTGAAATTTTTGTAAGCAGCATATGCCAACAATGTTCTTACTCCTTCAAGTCTTGCCACAGGTGCAACAGTCTCGCCATAATCAATTCCTTCTTCTTGAGCATAACCTTTGCAAACTAGTCTTGCTTTATTTCTAATGACCTCACCTTTTTCATTTAGCTTGTTTCTGAAAATCCACTTTGTACCGATTACATTTTTGTCCTTCGGTCTTGGGACTAGTGTCCATTTGTCATTCTTCTTGATTTGATCAATCTCTTATGTCATAGCATTTATCCAATCTTCACTGTTAAATGCCTCTTTCACTATCCTTTCAAATTCAGATATCAGACATATGTTCTCTCTCAGTTTGTTCCTTATCATCACTGGATCATCCTTATCTCCTATATTCTGACTTGATGCATGATTCCTTCTAACATACTTGGCTAATACAGGCTCGGTAGGCTGTGTATGATCTTTTTCATCACTCGGTAACTGGATATTCTCTTCATTTCCTTCAGCAGTCTTCTCGGTAGGACTTCTCAGTTGAACATAGACAAATTCTTCATAATCTTCTGGTTCTTTGGAGTTTCCTTCATTATTTCTTTCTGCAAATTCATCAATTTTTACATTTGCACTTTCTACTATTTTGTTAGATGATTTGATCAGACATTTCAATGCTTTGCTTCTAGAAGAATAACCTAGAAATGTTCCTTCTTCACTTTTCTAATCAAACTTACCATTTCTATCATCTTTGTGTACATAGCATCTACTTCCAAAGATTTTAAAATAACTTACATTAGGTTTCTTGTCAGACCAGATTTCATAAGGTGTCTTCAAAGTTCCTTTCTTCAGTTGTACTCGGTTCAGGGTGTAAACTACTGTGCTTATTGCTTCTCTCCAAAATGTTTGTGGCACTTTCTTTTCAATCATCAGGGTTCTGGCACAATCCACAATAGATCTATTTCTTCTCTCAGCTATTCCATTTTGTTGTGGAGTTCTCGGTGCAGAGACTTGTCTTTTTATACCATGATCATTGTAGAATAAGTTAAACTCATCAGATGTGAACTCTCCTCCTCTGTCTAATCTAAGACATTTCAGTTGTCTTCCTATTTCATTTTCAACTCTTGCCTTGTACCATTTAAACATTTAAAAAGCTTCTGATTTTTCTTTTAAAAACATTACTGACATCATCCTTGAGTAATCATCCACAAATTATATGAAATATTTATCACCATAATAACTCTGAACTTTCATAGGACCACAAAGATCAGTATGCACAAGATCTAAAATTCCCTTAGAAGTGTAGGACTTACTTGTAAATCTTGATCTTGTCATCTTTCCCATCTGGCATCCTCGACACATAGCATTCTCAGGTTTTTCAAGACTTGGTAGACCTCTTACTCAATGCTTCTTACTTATTTTGATCAGATTATCAAAATTTACATGACAGAACCTTTTATGCCATAACCAGGTATCATCTATCTTTGCATATAGACACTTATTCCGAGTTGAGTCAAGGTGAAATGTGTTACCTTTTGTTTGTGTCCCGGTAGCAGCTAACTTTCCATGCTTGTCATGAACTTTGACAATTCCTTTTTGAAACTCTATTCGGTAACTTGTGTTGTTTAGCTATGCTACACTCAACAAATTGTATTTCAAACCTTCAACCCAATAAACATCATTACATTTAGCATTGTCAAGAAGTGTTATGGATCCTTTACCTCTTACCGGACATGGTGTGTCATTACCAAATCTTACATAGCCTCCATCATAATCTTCTAATATAACAAACTTGTGTTTATCACCTATCATGTGAGGTGAGCATCCACTATCTATGATCCAAGAATCATTAGTATTTATATGAGATATTAAAGCTTTTTCTTCATACCTTTCTTCATCTGATCCATCTTTGATAGCCACATAAACAACTTCCTCTGTATCAGTTTCATCTGATTTATCATCATTAGATTCCTCATCAGCTATTAGGCATGTATTTTTATCTCTTCTTCTGAAGTCTCGGTCTCCTCTGTAATGATTATCTTTCTGTCTATTGTCTCGGTAATCTCTCTTTTCACTAGATTCTTTGTCAGGATAGTTAGAAGCCATATGTCCAATTCTATCACAGTTAAAATATTTCAAAGGCAACTTTCCTTTTTACTTACCTTTTCCTCTCGGTAACCTTCTGGCTAATAGTGCTTCAAACTCTTCTTGCTTTCTAATTTCCTCATACAGTTTGTGTACCTCCTCCATGTTTTTGCAAAATCTTTCACTTGCTCCACTGTGATTCCCTTCAGAGTACTTATACTTTCTATCATTGTAATCATCAGATTCATCAAGAAGGAAAGAACTAAATGCAGGCTCAAGCTTATTTACCGATGACCCATTGTTATCAAAGTTACTTAACTCAAATGCATGTAGCTTACCAATAGTAGCATCTAAAGAAACTGGCATATTGGGTACAGACCTCAATTCATTGATTGCAGAGACTCGGATTGCATAAACTGGTAGAAGGGTTCTCAATAACTTACTTGTTACATCCTTTTCTTCAATAGTTCCACCTTCTCCTTTGATTTGATTGACAATCTCCTTTAGTCTTGTATTGTATTGGGTTATGTTCTCACCTTCATTCATCCTCATAGATTCAAGTTGTCCTCTTAGACTATCCACTTTAGCTCTTTGAACATGTTCATCTCCACCATACACAGATATGAGCTTATCCCACATTGCCTTTCCATCATTGCAGCCTTCTAGGTCATTAAACTCTGAGTCGGTCAATGCAGATGTTATTTCAATCATTGCTTGGATATGTTCTTTCTTTGCCTTTATCTCTTCCATTATCAATGGATAGGTGCTCGGTGTGATGAAATCATTCTCCAGATAATATACATCATATTCTCCAACTCCTAATAAGTGCAGCTTCATCCTTTTCTACCATGTAGAGAAACTTGACTTGTTTAGCTTCGGTGCATCCCTCTTATACATCTTTGGATCTTTGCCTCAAGTACCTTTAAACTTTTTTTGGAGTCCAATGCTTTGATATCAATTGATAGTTCTGATACTAAATGTTTAGTACAGATGCCAAGTTAACAAGATGAGAGGGGGGGGTGAATCATACAAACTTAATCTTCCATAAAAACAATAGATTCAACCTCGGTAACCTTATCAGAAAAATTGTAAAGCATGCAAACTCATAAACAGATAAGATCACAAAACATATAACACCAGATGTAACGTGGAAACCCAAATAGGGAAAAACAACTGTGGGATTTCAGACCCACTAAGAAATATACTCTTCTAGAGTATGCTCGATTAAAAGCAAATCCTGTTAAAGATTACAAACACATTGCTAGATGTGACCTGGTTAAGGGATTTCCCTCAGATCTATTAGAATCTTCACCTTGTTAGAGGTGACCTTGTTAAAGGATTTCAAACACTCAATCTGAATGTCACCTTGCTAGAGGGTTTTACAAATAAGACTGTTAAGTCCACTCGATTAAGAGTTTTTCTGTTACTTCACAAAATAACAGTAATAAAATATATCTGCAACTTTACATCTAAGAATGCTAAAGCAGATTCTTATTTTCTCAATACAATCTAGACATAGGACTTATCTTGTCCCTTTGCTGGGCTCTATACTCTGTTATCAAAACAGGTCTTCAAGCTTCAGTGCTCGGTAATCACTATGTAGCATCCATGTGCTTACACTTGCCCGCATACATTGTTTATCAACAGTTCCTTATTTATAAACAATTTGCCAACCGTTTAATCTCCTTGATCACATTTCCCATGATCAATCATAGCCATCGGATCTTCAAACTTGACTAGGTTCAATGTATCCTTTGATCTGAAAATGTTTTACCTCGCCTTGGAACTTGCACATATTTCTTGGAACTTGTGCTAAGGTATTGCAGTTCAATCTGAGTTGTAGATCTTCCTGTCGATCTTCCATTGCCATAGATTCTTAACAAACTTCATGCATGGCTTACCAATCATTTAATCAACTCTAGCTCATTAGCTTCCTTCATTAAATAATGCTTTTATTCATTCAATGCATTCTGTTATTACTCGGTTGCAACTCAGTAAATACTAAACTTCACTCGGTAGACATTCTGCCTTTATTAACCGATAGCGATAACCTTAAGGTTTAACGACTAGGTTCCTTAGGGTTTACCAACTAGGTTCTTTGCTTGGTAACATAGTATAGTATTAACCTTACAATCAACAACATATGTAAGATATCAAAATAATCTAAACATCATGATCTCATAATTGTCTAACTCGATAATAGTTTCCCATTGAATAACTTATTCCTCCCCTTATTCATCACATTCTTTCTATGTCTTTTACCGACATCTTAACTCTTTTGAAAATATACTTCTTAAGATATGGCAACATCATACTGAATCAGAAAATCAATTTCTTGACATCAATGACAAAATAATAATATTAAGACAGTGAACATCCTTAATCAGTTATATCCATAGTCATCAACAACCTTCTCAATATCCTTATTGAAATACCAACAATCTCTCATTGTAATTGGAATGCCAACAATCTCCCTTGTCTGTTATAATGCCAACAAAGTTACTATGTTCTGGCTTGGCTGCAAGAACAGTTATTGGATCTGTTTCCAATGACTGCAGGAACAATCAACGCAAGAACTTCTACTACGGCTAAGGAAAGAAAACTAATTTTAACGAATGCATAGGAACACTCACCAAGTGGGCCCCCTTGGATGAGTGATACTAGGCTTCCCAAAAAACAACTCTAATAGATTAGAATAACATAATTTTATTCATCGTTCTTGAAAATTATTACATGATTCAATATAAACTCCAAAAATGTTTATGAAAATCCTCTGCTCTATATATCTCTCTTTTCTGTCTAACCTCGAGAAGAAGAAGAGCTTATTATTAAAAAGGAATCAACTACAATAGACAACACAAATCACATCGAGAAGAAGAGGCAGATGATTGACTGATAAAAGGGATGACTGGAGTTATGTTGCAGGAGACGTGGATCTAAACCGAACCACAATTGTAATATATTGTGGCGATATTTACAACTTCAATGCCCACTTAAGTTAGACATTGGTAGTATCACTTGATTGCTCCACTTATGTCGTCCCTTACGCTTTCTCAGCTCTTCTACGGTTTGATCTTCAGTTATCACTTACGTATCCTTCCCTTCAACAGGCGCAATAGGAGAATATCCACCGCAACATCATTTATTACCTGCACTACAAAAGAAATAACATACAAGAACATAAATATGCATTTTATTTAATCAACACATCTATTAATTTCACACATGATCTTTCCCTAAATAATCTGCATGGTAAGAGGAATAAATCACATGGCTGCAGGAATAAACTGGCAAAGATAAAACATGATTTAATAAGTTCAGGCTTAACATATGGAATACATATAGTCAACTTCCAATACATCACTACTACTATGCAAACCAAAAGATAACAAAAACTCAAGAGTTATGAGGATAAAAATATGACAAAGTCTCAACTCATCAGGGTGCACCCTAGGGTGTGACAAGGTTGTTTGAGCTGATAGAGATTCCAAGATGTGAGTTGTGATATTATAATGACCCTTGAGAATAGGAGAGTCTGATTGATTTGTCTTCATTTGTTCAAAACCTGTGGAAATCAATGGGATTTGAAAAGATCCTAGAACATACACTTGATGTTTATATTAACGAAATACCTACTAATTTGTTCATGCCTGTTTACTTTGTCTTGTCAAAAAGCATAAAATCATCCTGTAGAAAACTGGAAAAATCATAAAACTCACCTAAAATTTTGAAATCTGGAAAAATATCATAAACAAAGTAGATTAGCACATTTGACCTCTATTATAATGCATTTAGCTATTTTGATATAGCATATGATCTTTGTTATAGCGCATTTGATCATTATCATTGCGCATTTGACCATCTTTATACTGCATTTGACAAATTTTGTAGCGCATATACCTAGTACATCTAAGACAGGCACCACTTCCCAACATTCTACATAAAATTCAAAACTGGATCTAGATACCCTTTTGAGTCCTCTTTCGGTTTATATCATCACAAAACCCCTTTCCTGAGAAAAATAGACCAAATTCTAAGAAGTAACACAATTACCCATTTCAAAATATTCAAACCAAATACTTTGTTCATCCTTTCCAATCAGTCAAGTCGATTAAGTTTCAAAATCAGGATCTATCATCCTAAATGAGGAAACTTCATTAACATCTTGACATACATAGTCTCATCAATAAGAAAACATGAAATCTCCTATTTTGACTTTGTAAACTTGATATAAACAAGTATTTGGAATCAAAAACATTTCAGAACATTCACAATTGAGTCACTTGTATGCGAGTTTTGACTAGAAATCAGAAGAGAAGACTAAAACAACAAAAACAAAAATCCATAATGGAAGAAGAAAATCCTTTCTTTCATGAATATAGACCATGTGACTTGAATGAGGAGGAGGAGGAAATATCTGAGGAAACAATCAAAGAAGCACAACAAGATCCCAAGTTTGGTAAATTCATGGAAAACTTGTTGGAAACTAACAAAGAGAAATATTTTCTAATGTTGGCAAACTTGGGTGTCAAATTACCTCATGCCTTTGATGTGACACAATTGAGGCAAACCGAAGAGACAAGTGAAGCTCTAAATAATACCAATCGAACTGATGACACTCGAACTCATGATGATAGGATCAATAGAAATGGTAAAGCAAGGAACAATATGGATAATCCCCTCTTAGCACTCACACAACAAACACAATCACTTCAACAACAAATGCAAGATATGCAAAGGAGAACAACAAAGACATACTCCTTGGAAGACATATGTCCATACCCTTTTGAAAGGAGCTTACAAATTATTCCTTTTCCTCCTAATTTTGAAACCCTTAAATATGACAAATACAAGGGAAAAACAGATCCACAAGACCATGTTAGAGAATTTTGTGTAGCAAGTATGGAAGTATCACACAATGACACTTACTTGATGAGGTTATTTCTCAAGAGCTTAGGAGGACAAGCCATGAATTGGTTCTCAAAAATTACTCCTGGTATCAAATCATTTCCAGAATTAGTAGACAAATTTATAACTCACTACTCATACAACATTGAACATGAAATAACCATGCTTAACCTATGCAACGCAAGACAGAAAAGTGGAGAAACTTTCCTCACTTTCTTACAAAGATGGAGACAATTATCTACTAAATATCCTCGACCCATACCTGAACAAGAAAAGATGGACATCTTTATTCACAACCTAAACAATATATGTACCTTAAATCTTATCCACGCATTAGGATTTTTAGAAAATGCAATGGATCTAAAAAGAAAGATCACCATAAAGGCTTATGATGAAGAAGAAAGATCCTCTGAAGGATTGGTGGTGTTACTAATCAGAGGGATCGATTCAAAAGGACACACTATGTCAAGTCTTGCATAAATCACAATTTCAATGGACTCCAATCCCTTTCAATATTGCATAAATCTCAAACTAGTCCAAGATGTTATTGTACCACACTACAGGGAAGCTATTGCTTCTAATTCCTCTAGTCATGAAAGTGAGGAGAGTCTATTCAATTCCTTATCAAAAGATTTTGAGAAAAATATCCAGTTCAAAGATAAAGGAATTGGAGAGTATTCCTTTGAACATTCCTTATGTCTGTCAAAGTTACCAATTTCTCCAAAGCCATATGGACAACCATCAACATCCAAACAACAATCTTCACAGCCAATCAAGATTTTTGATGGTGCATTTGTAAAAGCAGGTACTCTGGTTGATGAATCTCATGGAAAATACATTCTACAATGGTTGTACAAAGATGAAGAGAAATCTAAAGAAGAGGCCTTAAATATCATGTTACCAATAGAGCAATATGATAATGGATTCAGATCATGCAAAAAATGGGAAATGATGGAAAAGGTCCTATAGACAAACAAAAAGAAGGCATTTTGGAACCGATACAATCTACTTCTTTAGATACAAGGGACAAGACAAGACTAGGATACCTAGAAGATATAAAAGAAAAAGCTACTCAAAATCTTAAAGAACAAATCCACAAATTACAAGCTAGTTCTGAAACAGACTCAAATGAATGGGAATGGGATTCGCCTTTTGAAGTATCATGTGAAGACAAATACATTGATGTGACAAGAATATTCACCTATACTCTACAAGGTACAAAGATTGGTGTCTCGACCATTTGAATTTGGATCACAAAATATTGACGATGACTCTATTGAGGATGATCAGATGCCGAGCGAGATAGATAATCTTGAGGAGAGTAAAATCGTAGACCTCGATCTTGCTATTGAACCCCATGAAAACTTCTCTATCATGACCATTACATCCTTTGACCTTGACCAACCAAACAATTCCTTACCCTTTGTACATCCAGAACTCATTGATTTAGAACAAAACAAGCCACTTGATATAGCCACCTTTCCAGATGACGATGCTATTGTTCACTATCTTTTTTTATTAATCCCGAAACAAGTTCCGCCAATGAATTCAATAACAAATCTTTTAATCAGGGGAGTGCCAAGTCTCTTAGTTGCAAAATGAATGAAACAAACAATAGATCTAATAGTGAAACCCATGAAAAGGCAATATTAGATCATGAAAAAGTTTTTAAAAAAAGGGTGTATACAACAGTGAAAACCTCTCAAAGGCACTAAAGGATGAGAGAACTGACACTCTTCCTGAACATTATCAAGAAAGATCTTAAATATTGATTGAGACTAAAAAATCAATGAACATTGGCACCGAAGAAATAATAAAGATCATACACCTAGCTACATCACTGGTAGAGCAAGAAAGACCAAATTTCACCAAGTTCTTCAAAGAAAGGCAAATCAATTTTTCTTGGTTCTACATTGATATGCCAAGACTAGACCCTAATATGATAATGCATAACTTATCCATAGGTCCTGGAGTTAAACGAGTAAAGAAGAAACTAAGAAAGATGCATCTGCACATAGTCGTACTAGTGAAAGCAAAATTGAAGAAACTATTAGATGTGGGATTCATCCACCCAATTGACTATATAGAGTGGGTATCAAACATTATATCTATGTCCAAACTAGATAAGAGAATCATATTATGTATACATTTCAAAGATCTTAACAAGGCTTGTCCAAAGGATGACTTTCCTTTGCCCAACATAAACATCATTGTAGATTTAACAACAGGTGATTCTATGCTATCACTTATGGATGGTTTTTCATGACACAATCAAATCAAGATAGCACCAGAAGATCAAGATAAAACAGATTTCACATGCCCTTGGGGTACATATTGTTGGAATGTTATGCCTTTTGGATTAAAGAATGCAGGGGCGACTTATCAGCATGCAATGACTACAATTTTTTATGACATGATGAACACATTCATGGAAGATTATGTAGATGAACTGCTAGCAAAATCATTTAGCTGGGAAGGAAATTTTCATATCTTGGATAAGATATTTCAATGCTTATAAAATTTTAATTTGCGACTCAATCCAAAAAAATGTGTGTTTGGAGTTGCATCTGAAAAGCTCTTGGGATACATTGTTTCAGCTAAAGGCATAGAAGCAGATCTAGAAAAGGTTCAAGCAATCATGGAAATGTCAGCTCCTAGGAAAATGAATCAACTAAGATATTTACAAGGAAGGCTACAATCTATCCAAAGATTCATCTCACAACTGGTCGATAAATGTCATCCTTTTACTCATTTCTTACATAAGAATGTTCCTTTCAAATGGGATGAAAATGTGAAGAAGCCTTCAATCAACTGAAATAGTATCTGATGAATCCACCTATTTTGATGTCACCAATTGAAGGAAAGCTACTTTTACTCTACATATCAGCTACTCAGGTATCTTTAGGAGCTCTACTAGCACAAGAAGATTCTACAGGAAAAGAAAGGGCTATTTACTATATCAGTAGAACACTAAATGGCTATGAACTTAATTACACATTCATTGAAAGAGCATGTTTAGCAATGGTGTTCACTTCTCCAAAATTATGGCATTATATATTGACACATACAGTCAAGCTAATAGCCAAGATCGATCCACTAAAATATCTTCTCAGCAAAACCGCATTAATAGGTAGACTAGAAAAGTGGGTGATGATATTGAGTGAATTTGGAATTCAATATGTGGATAGAAGAGAAATCAAAGGTCAAGTGATCACAAATCAATTAGCTGAAGCACCATTACAAGATGATCATCCCATACACATTGAGTTCCCAAATGCAGATGTCCTTACAATTACAACACACCCCTGGAAACTATACTTTGATGAATCTTACACTCAACATGGATCAGGTGTTGGAATCTTATTTGTCACTCCTCAAGGACACATAATTCCAAAATATTATAGGTTGATGTTCCCTTGTACAAATAGCCAAATATGAAGCATTAGTGACTGGTATCAAGGTAGCAATGGAATGGAAAATCATAGAATTGCAGGTCTATGGAGACTTTCAACTAGTTATCAATCAAATAAGTGATGACTATCAAACAAAAGATGACAAGCTAATGCTATACAAGATAATGGTAGATGACTTCAATAAATACTTTGTTGAGATCAAGTCTGAAAAAATCCCAAGGCTAGACAACAAAGCTGTAGATGCCATGGCAACCATTACTTCGCTTCTACAAATTCCTGACAAGAAAAAATGTTACAAATTCTTGGTGGAATAATTGTCTACTCCTGCATATAATGATCCTGATTCCCAAATTGTTTGTAATCTAGTTGGTCTTGATTCCTTAACCTATGGGCATATCTACACCAATCTGAAAGAGGATACCCTTCCATCCGATCAATCTCGAAACTAAAAATAAAACTTTATTCATCAAGCATCCCGATACACTCTAATAGTTGATACAGTTTATCAACAAGGTCTTAATGGTACTCTCCTTAGATGCCTTGAACATGACGAATCTGAAACTGCCTAATGAGAAGTTCATGAGGGTATTTGTGGTACTCATTCAAGTGGTCCTACTCTAGCTAAGAAGCTTCTATGAATGGGTTACTATTGGCCAAGCATGGAAAACAAATCTTTTTAGTTTGCTAGAAAGTGCAAGAAGTGTCAAATCCATGGAAATCTCATACATGCACCTGCACAGGAGCTGCAATCATAGATATGTACATGGCCTTTTTGTCAATGGGGACTTGACCTCATGGGTAAGACTCATGCTTCTTCCTCAAATAATCATATATTCTTTATCATAGCCAATGAGTATTTCACAAAGTGGATTGAAGCCATCCCATTGACCATTATCGCCCGCAAACAAATAACCTCTTTCATCTTGAATTATAGTATCTGCCATTATAGAATTCCTATCTCCATTGTCACTAACAATGGTAGACCCTTTAAAAACCAAGATGTGCAAGAACTTTGTGACAGATTTCATGTCCAACACTCGTTTTCCACGCCTTACTATCCTCAAGGGAATGGCCAAGTAGAAGCCTCAAACAAAATGATTCTAAAAATCCTAATGAAAATTGTTAAGGATGTTGGCTGCAATTGGCACATCCAACTAAACCCTGCCTTGTGGGCTTACCATACTAGCATCTACACACCTACTGGAGCCACACCATATTCCCTTGTGTATAGATCAAAATCCATCTTACCCATTGAGGTCAAGCTACATTCACTTCGGGCATCATTGAAAGGACTCATTCTAGATGAAGAGTATCGAGTAGCCAGACTGCAAGAGTTGGAGTTGCTAGATGAACATCGTCAACATGTTTTTAATCATCTGAAAGATTATCAAAAAAGCATGTTGAGAAGCTATAATCACAAGGTAAGGCCAAGGATGTTTCAGGTTGGTGACTTGGTACTAAAGGAGAACCCTCGCAATCAACAGGATCAAGAAAAGAAGGGAAAATTTGAGCCTAATTAGCTAGGACCTTTTGTCATTATATCTGCATATGGATCTAGGGCATATCAGTTATCTACACTTGAAGGGGACTTGTTTGAAGAGCCTATCAATATAATCCATCTCAAGAAGTTATACACCTAACTCATCCAATGCACGGATAAGCAAAAAAATCAAAAAAGCAAAAAAGCAAAAAAAAATAAAAATAAAAAATAAATAAATAAATCATAAAAGATAAAAAAAAAGGTGCAATAAAAGCAAGTGGTGAAAACCTGGAAATATTGCTATTTGTGATAAATAGGCTCTTCCATATATTGGTACATAGGTCATGCATTTTCTTTTTCACCATCGTTATACATATCCATAATAAACCCATGTGTAAATATTCAAGCATCGCAACAGCATCTCACCATGACTTGGTAATCATTGTACATATCCATGTAGCGTCCTAAAATTGTGACACTTGCAATTTTGACTACATTTCGGTCTTCACGATGGCGACGCAACACGCAACCTGAATGGAGACCCCGAAACCTGATTATGACACTGAAAACTGCATTTTCTTGCACCCTGGCCTGAACCTCCTTTGCACCCTGTTGTCCCGGGAGGTGGGACCAGAGCGCCCAGCGCCCTGGTCCCTGGGTCCTATTTTGGGCCCGGTCTCTTTTGGACTTCGGGTCTTTATGTTTGCAAATTGGAAAATTATCTTTCCTGGTCGGCCTAAGGTCAGGAAAATCAGTCTATCAGCCCTAATTGACAAGTATATAAACTACATTTTCCTCCCCCATTTGGGTAGAGGAAGGACATATGTGTACAAGCGTGGAAAATATACTCAAAGCATTCAAGCATTCAAGCATTCCTTCAAGCAATTGATCATTTCAAGTCTCCATTCAAGGCTAAGTGTTGCATTCAAGACAAGGATTCAACCATTGAAGAGGAGATCACTTACTACATACTACTACAACATACAACATACAACATCTATACCTTCGCACATAAGGATACAAACATCCTTACAACAAGGTATTAGTACTTGTTTTACATTACAGTCATTTACATTTATAGCACTTGCTCATTTCTTGGTTAATTCCAAAACCGGGGTTTGACCTAAAGGCAAACCCCTAATCCCTAACCCCCCAATCGTCTTCGCTTTTCTGTGTGTAGGTTGCAGGTACGCGGCTGAAATTGAAGATCTGGAATCCTTGTGCAGAGACGAACAGATCCCCCTTCGTTTCGCGGATTTTTCGGAGGACCGTGGCGCTCGGGCGCCATCGTCCCGGCAACTTTTGCTCAAATTTGCAGGACAGCGCCGTATCGACATTTTACTGCTAATTCCAGGTCCGCAGCTTCATACTATATCCCTAACTCAGTTTATAAGCGAATCTTTCTCACTTTCTATGCATTCCTAGCTTAATTCTTCTATGCACATTCTTTACAAAAGAGGGTAGCCTTGCTTTCTTAACCCTTGAAACACATTTAGCATCCAATCTTGCATTGCGTGGGATTGGATCTTGTGGGTTTCAACCCCTCTTTTGAATGTAAAGTCTCTCCCCTAAGTGAAAACCATCAACCCTAGTGAATCTCCCTTCTCTCTCCTTGGAGTTGGAAGAGGGGAGAGCAACTAGGGTTCGATCGCGATTTTCCGCTTTACATTTTGGTGAACCCGACGTGAACATCCTTTCTGATTATTCATGATTAGATCTGAAAATTGGATTCCTTGATTACATTTCCATGTTGATCTTTTGCAAAATTTTAGAGGTTAATTGCATAAAAACCCTAAATTTTCTTTTTAGTAATTAAGCTTGTGAAATGTCTAAATGTTAATGCTTGTTTCAGATCTGCCCTTCTATTACAAATTATCAATTCAAATTTGTGCTTTAATTTTGAAAATTAAGTGGTTAAGTGTCAAAACCCTAATTTTTGAAACCCTCTTGATTCAACCTTTGACTGATAATTTCACTGATCAAAACATCTCCAAATCAGCTGTAACTTTGGATTCCACAATAAAATCACAATATCTTTCATCCCTGAAAATTTGGAAAAAAGTTGCGAGGACCGTGTGCACTCCGAGCGCCATCGTCCCCGACATTTTTTCCGAAATTTTGGCTGATTTTATCAATTATAACACTTTCAAAATTACAGTCAAAGTTGGTCTTGTGTTTGCTTGGTTTAGGGCTCCTAATCATTCAAAAAACATCGAAATTGAAATTTTAACTCAAAATTGTGTTCTTACTGTCCTAAATCTGAAAAGTGTGTTTGCATTCATTAAAAATTTCAGTGCTTTATTTAAATTCTTGCAATTTGTGACTTTTGAAATTAAGTGCTTAATTACAACAACTTCAATTTCCGCTTTCAAAATTGAATTTTGCGCGAAATTGAGTCAATTTTTAATTTTCAAAATTTGCATTGCTCTTGACATTCCCTCTAAAATAATAACATTCAAAATTTCAGTTTCCCTCTCTTTTTCAAAATTCAAATTTTTGCATTTTTCGACAATCTTGGTAGGGTTCAATTTCGAGATTGCAACTTTAATTTGGCCTATCTACAAATCGTAAAATCACTCAATTTTTTCAGATTAGCTCTAAAATCATCATACCTTTCATCCCTGCAAATTTTGAAAAAAGTTGCAAGGACCGTGTTGCACTCCGAGCGCCACGGTCCCGGACATTTTTTCCGAAATTTCGGGAGACTGTCGTGATTGCATTTAACAGCTTAAATCCAGAAGATTGGCTGATTTTACTGAAAATTGCTACCTCTAAATTCAAAATCTTCTCTCCCTTTCTAGTGCATGAGTTTTACAACAATAAGCCCTACTTACACTATTCCCGTTAGACGAAGCCGTAGAATTAAGTCTTTCCGAGGTTTAATTACCGAGGAGATGGAACCTAATTTGAATAGCCTTTTTAACGAGGACATGGGTAATTCCTCTAATCCTCCTAATGATGAAGAAGCTCTCCATGAGGTTTCTGTAGAACAACTTTCGAAATTGGATAACCAATTTGATGATTTTCACCAATGGATGTCTCATGAGTATCCCGATAGTCAAGCTCTTCCTTTAATTGAGGGTCTAAAACGCATGCTTCAAAATGATAAGAATGGAATTGATATTTTGCGTGGTATTGCACACATCGTGGATTCGAATGTGATGCCTATGAAGAGTTGTGCTGAAAATTTGGGTTATACACAACCTCCTACTCAAGTCAATCATTCTATTCCTTTGATGACTTCTATTGCTAGCATACCTACCTTTACATCAAACATAATGACTACTTCAATACAAGACATTCCTCCTATGATCACTAGTCATGGGGGCAATCCCTCTTCTTCAATTAACCCTCTTCCTTCATTCAATCCAACTTCTTCATACATTCCTTCAATGAGTGTTCCTATTACATCTTCACAAATGAACATGACGCAAGGGGGCAATTCGTTTAACCATTCCATTCCTCCTTGTAGTGTTCCTCCTTTCCAATCATCTCCTATGACTAATTATCATAGAGTCCCACCACCTTACTCTTTACCTTCTTTCAATAACATAACACCTCCATCTCAATCTAACACATCTAATATGAACTCTTCGACTGAAGCGACCATTAATAATCTTGCACAAACTGTCTCTTCTTTACAGCAACAAATTGCCTCTATGAATCAATCCAAGTTTAGTGTGCCCACATTTGATGTTGCGAGCCCACTTTCTCTTGATATTGTTCGAGCTATTCCCCCTAAACATGTTGAAATTCCACATTTGGAGCTTTATAATGGTAAGGGTGATCCTCTAACACATGTTAAGACTTTTCAAACAATATGTACTGATTTTGCTTATGACCAAAGGTTGCTTGCAAAACTGTTTACTAGAACATTAAGAGACAAAGCCCTACAATGGTATTGCTCGTTGCCTTCTTATTCTATTACTTCTTTCGAACAACTTGCAAATGCTTTCATTCAACAATTTCAAAACAATATAAGTCCTAAAGTTACTTTGATTGATTTAATGCATTGTAAACAAGGTGTTAAAGAAAAAGTGACTGATTTCATTGGTAGATATAAGCATTTGTATGCTCAAATTTCTTTTCCAGTGCCTGATAATGATATTCAAAGAATCTTTATTTCTAATTTACAAAAAGATATTCGAGACAAACTTCTGTTTTCTGAGTTTACTTCTTTCCAACAGTTGTGTGCAACTCTTCACAATTATCAACTGACTGTGGGTCAAATGGAACAATCACATCCTATGGCTCCGAGTGATAAGGGTGATAGCAGTCAACAACCATTTGGGAAGTTTAAACCGAACAGAGATTCCATAAAATTCAATGAAAACATCATCAACAACAATGTGAATGCAGCATCAGGTGTGCCTCCTATTTCTAAAATTTTCAAGAAAGAAAGAAAGTATACTCCTTTGAATGAATCATTGCATAGTATTATGAATAAGTTATTGGAACAAAATGTGCTTACTCTTCCTCCTATAAGGAAAATTGATCCTGCAAAGATTACTTCACCTTATTTTGATAACAAAGCTTTTTGTCAATTTCATCGTCAGCCTGGGCATGATACTGAAAAATGTTTTTCTTTAAAGGATAAAATTCAAGATTTGATTGATAATAATACTATTTCTGTTTCTGGAGTGAATGATAAAGGCAATACATCTGTAGCTCCTCCTAACCAAAATCTTCAGATTTTCACTGATCCATTACCTTCTCACACCTCTAATGCGATTGAGGCTAATGATTCCTCTCTCTCATCTGATGGTCTTGTGTCTATGACTCCGAATGTGATTAACTTTGTAGAGCAGCAAGAAAACCCTAAAGAACCTTCCATCACATTTGATTCAAGTGAAACCATTAGGGCACCTGATGGTCCTTTATACATAGTTGCAAAAGTCAAGAATACACCTTGTCATGGAGTGCTTATTGATCCTTCGTGCATGGTTAATGTTATTATTGAAGAATTTCTTTTTACTTTGCAATTGAATCAAGTGATATATGACAAAACAGATGTGATTGTGAAACTATTTGATGCATTTTCTTCTCCTGCAATTGGTTCTATTACATTGCCTATTGAGGTCCATAACAAATCCCTTGATGTGGACTTTGCTATTATTCCTTCATCCGAACAATTTCGTGTGAAGCTTGGCTATCCTTGGTTGTCTTCCATGAAAGCTATTGCTTCTCCTATTCATAAGTGTTTGAAATTTCCCCATAATGGTGAAGTTGTTACTGTCAATCATAGTCTCTTTAAACCAGCTGAAAGAACTTCTAGCGTTCCTATTGATTATTTTTGGCCTAAACAATTCCAATCTCTTCCTCCGCGAAGTGATCATCTTTTCAAATCTTATCAAAAGTGGAAAACGGATATGATCCTATCTCTAAGTGAACCTAGAACACCTAAACTTGATATTCCTATCATTCTTGAGAAGGAAGTTCTTCCTTTGAAAGATAAAACTAATGTCTTTCCTCAAGAAGATTCCCAACCCATCCCTATGGATGTGACTATGTCTATGCCTAATAAACCTTCTAAAAGTAGACCTATACCTCCTCGTCATGATGGACTTGGTCTTCTTCCTAAACCAAATATTCCTCCTTTATATGGAGCAGTTCCTCCTCCTGCCTTTTATAGAGAGAAGAGACCTTCTACTTCTCCTATTATCCAGCCTAAGAGACCACAACCTAAACACCCAAGTGATAAGGATGAGAACATTCCTCCTCCTCAATCTTCTCAACTTCCTACTAAGACTAGACGAAATCGTTCTGCACGTGAACGCCGATGAAAGCGTCGTCTTAGAGCTCAGACAGCTGCCTCTCAAACTTCGCAATCTCCAAAAACACCTTCAACAAGCATTATTCCATTTTCTCCTCAGTAGGACATTGCGCCTAAATCTCCTAAACATAAGATGCATGATGGTCTTGATCCTGTGCGAGTTAAAGATCCTATTTTTATAAATCTTGATGATGATATAGATGAAAATGTTATTCATGATGAAAATGTTACTCCTCTTGCTTCTGATAGTGAATATGAACTTGTTGATGTTGATAACCATTTATCTAATGAATTTTCTAAAGCACTTATCCTAGCTCCTAGACAAGAACAATGTGGCTCGGAACATGAACATAGCCCTTGTTTGGATCTTGTGATAGCTCCATCTGCTGTGTTGAATGTTCCTCCTCTAGCGTGTTCCCTGCCTTCCCGAAACATTGATCAGCAAGATCGGGGGGTAGATGACGTGCTAGACTAGTTACATTAGCATAGCAGATTCTCTTCTCCTCTCTTGTGTTACTTCTTCTATACGTTATTCTCATTCTTCTATTTGTCGTCCTTAGTGTTGTCTACTTGAGGACGATGCAAAGCATTGAGATCTCTCAATCTCTCTCATGTTGACTCAAAAGACACATGTGTTCCCTTCTTCTAGGTGACCTTCCTTGATTGGGGAATGAAGAACAATTATGCATACATACATATGATATATATACATGAATTATCATACAGCATACTGACCCCGAGGAAAGCAAAGTCACCTCGTGCTTTGTGTTTTGTGTCTATTATCCTTGGGCTTATCTCACACTTGGGGGCTAAATCCTTGTGATAGCGTGCTCCTTTCTCATTTCTTATATGTATCACTACGTTAAAGCAATCACCCCCGGTGAGGCATGTGCGATTGCTTTAACGTAGGGGGGCATACAAACCGTTCATATCTTTTCAAGATACTTGAAAATTTCTTGGCAAATTTAACCTTGCCTTGAAAATTTTTGATATCTTTCTTGCATGACTCATAGTGAGGGAACCTTACTACTGACAGTCATGGTTCTCCCTCGTGATCTTCCCTTTTACTTTGTCAATCGAAGTCGTAAGATCCTTAGTCCACTGGGGGCTTGGTGTGTCTTGCCTCCTTGACGTGGTGAAAGTCTTTCAATATTGTTTCCTTGTACTTTACCGGAAGTACGAGCATACATACTCCTGCTAAAGTGGGGGCTAAATGTAGCGTCCTAAAATTGCGACACTTGCAATTTCGACTACATTTCGGTCTTCACGATGGCGACGCAACACGCAACCTGAATGGAGACCCCGAAACCTGATTATGACACTGAAAACTGCATTTTCTTGCACCCTGGCCTGAACCTCCTTTGCACCCTGCTGTCCTGGGAGGTGGGACCAGAGCGCCCAGCACCCTGGTCCTTCAGGACCAGGGCGCCCAGCGCCCTGGTCCCTGGGTCCTATTTTGGGCCCGGTCTCTTTTGGACTTCGGGTCTTTATGTTTGCAAATTGGAAAATTATCTTTCCTGGTCGGCCTAAGGTCGGGAAAATCAGTCTATCAGCCCTAATTGACAAGTATATAAACTACATTTTCCTCCCCCATTTGGGTAGAGGAAGGACATATGTGTACAAGCGTGGAAAATATACTCAAAGCATTCAAGCATTCAAGCATTCCTTCAAGCAATTGATCATTTCAAGTCTCCATTCAAGGCTAAGTGTTGCATTCAAGACAAGGATTCAACCATTGAAGAGGAGATCACTTACTACATACTACTACAACATACAACATACAACATCTATACCTTCGCACATAAGGATACAAACATCCTTACAGCAAGGTATTAGTACTTGTTTTACATTACAGTCATTTACATTTACAGCACTTGCTCATTTCTTGGTTAATTCCAAAACCGGGGTTTGACCTAAAGGCAAACCCCTAATCCCTAACCCCCCAATCGTCTTCGCTTTTCTGTGTGTAGGTTGCAGGTACGCGGCTGAAATTGAAGATCTGGAATCCTTGTGCAGAGACAAACAGATCCCCCTTCGTTTCGCGGATTTTTCGGAGGACCGTGGCGCTCGGGCGCCATCGTCCCGACAACTTTTGCTCAAATTTGCAGGACAGCGCCGTATCGACATTTTACTGCTAATTCCAGGTCCGCAGCTTCATACTATATCCCTAACTCAGTTTATAAGCGAATCTTTCTCACTTTCTATGCATTCCTAGCTTAATTCTTCTATGCACATTCTTTACAAAAGAGGGTAGCCTTGCTTTCTTAACCCTTGAAACACATTTAGCATCCAATCTTGCATTGCGTGGGATTGGATCTTGTGGGTTTCAACCCCTCTTTTGAATGTAAAGTCTCTCCCCTAAGTGAAAACCATCAACCCTAGTGAATCTCCCTTCTCTCTCCTTGGAGTTGGAAGAGGGGAGAGCAACTAGGGTTCGATCGCGATTTTCCGCTTTACAATCCATAATAAAAGTTTGTTTCTGGACTGGGGCAAAATCTTGAACCTATTTATGGAAATCCATTTTGAGCTTAAACCAACAAATAATCAAACAACAAAACCTACATCGCAAAACAAAGTTCATGAAAACCAATTGTGAACATTAAAACAAATCTTGAACACACGTATCAAAGCAAAACAAAATCCAAATTAATATCAACTAAAAGGATGATTTTATCTGACAAATGATGTGAATAAGCATGAATGTTCATTTGTGGTATCTTTATTTTTGTTATAATGTTTCCTAAGAAACTCAAGGATGTCAATGACTAAAGGATCAAGGATGGGGCATGACATTTTCTTTGTATGTTGTTTGTGAGTTGATCTTTAGACATATATGAATGGGTCTAGGGACAAAATAAACAAAAAGATCATTGAGGACCTTTCTAGTTAACATATGAAAAGGATTAACTCTTGTCTATTTAATGTAATCAATACTCAGGTCATCTTGGTTACTCATACCTAGATGCTTGTAAAACTTGCAAAATCAAAATCCACGTAAGTAATCATGTCATACCTTGATGTTTGTACTATCTTCCAACATTTTCAAATCATAATGATGATAAAAATCACAATGGGACAACTAAAAAGGCAAGTTTTGTTACATTCATTATCAAGTTTTCATTCATTTAGATTAAATCGCATTTGCATAGCATATCATTAAATAGATTTTTCAAGGCTCATGTCCTAGATTGTTTTGATTAATTAAAAATAGGTTTTTGAAAGGAACCCAGAACCTTGTTACAAAGCAGGAGAAAGATAAAGCATAAAAGAGGCAGAAAAAATTAGTGCCTGATCACCCACACATAGAACAGTTCCCAATCAAAACAAAAAGGGAACACAAGACAAAGGAAACAACACTAGACAACCAAAGGAAAGCACAAAGACAGCACAAGGACAACTAAATGTTTCTCATAAGTTCTTCAGCATGAACCACCATCTGCTTCATATTGATCACAATTTTTTTTATTTCTTCCAATTCTTTTTCCTTGATATCAACCTATTTTTGAGTGTTGGCCCTTGTTCTTTTTCCATGACACTTCTTCTCCATCTGATCCTTATCACCCTCCTTGCCTTTAATCTGTTCAAATTTTTTAATCAAGATGTTAATATGGCCAATAGTGGCCTTAAGGATCTAGAAGTTTTGCTCAACAATCCTCTTCACAGTAAGCTCCATCCTATCCACTCTATTGACCAGATTGTTCAGGTTAGTATCCAGACCCTTAGCATCTATGTTCCCTTCCAGCTGCTTCACCTTCTTTTCTGTTTCTAGAATTTTACTAACCATAGCCTCAATTGCTTCAGCCTTGTTAATAGCAACCATTAATTCTTTTACGTTTTCAGAGAGAGGCTTCTCACCCATAGTAGCCTTTTTTATCACATTGAGGTCAGTCTTCAAGTCACTAATCTCTTTCGCCATTTTGCTAATGACCTCACAAAAACCCTTGATGTTGTCATTACCAATGTCACCATGACAATCATTTTGATTTCCCATGTTGTTCTTCTGACCCTCATTTTGCATTCTCTGTGTGCTCAGTTTCTCCCCATGATCACCATCCAACATTTCATCTTCCTCCTTACCCTTCTTATTATTGGTTTTTTCAACCTCAGTATCCTCATCAGAAGAAATAATAATCTTCCTTTTCACCTTGTTTATCCCCTTACAGTTCTTCTTGGTCCTTTGGGTTTTCTTACCCATGCCCTTTCTCTTCTTGCTTTTTATGAATTTTTCATCAAAAGACTCATCCTCAGAGTCCGAAAGGTCAGAATCCACAGCAATCCCCTTGGTCTTTCCCTTGGTCTTCCCCTTGTTGCTGAAATCCTTAGACTCACCTTCAGTTTCAGAGTAGAGATTGAACCCACTATTCTCACTTTTAGAATCATCATCCCTAATTTTTTTGCCTTTACTAATGGGTTTCTCAATATTTTTCCCCTTCAACACCTTATAAGCTAAAACCATTAAACCCTAGTGGAGGGCATGGTCTCTTTGAGAGTCTTTTTGCACTTCTCTAATAGTATGATCTATAGAGAAAGCAAGATAGTAAGGCAGACTGACCTTGTCACCATGACGAAAGTGATTAAGCAACACAAAATGATGCCCATAAGCCCTTGTGAATCTCTTGTCCAGAGTAATGTAGCTAATGGTGGCAAACAACACAAACCTCCATAGCCTGCAAATACGCTTAGGGGAATGGTAGGGATTATCCACCTTCACCAATTTCCTTTTTTCTCCATCAGTGACAGGAAACCTATCCATAGCCTTGTCAGACACACTTCGATCTCTGTAAAATTTAATACCTTCTTTAACCATACCCGTAGCTTCAGCAATGACATCTTTGTCCACCTTCTTCATCTAGGTACCAACAAGAACCTTGCCATTCTTCTAGTTTTTTATGAAATGCTTAGTGATAGTAGGGTCTTTGCCACATAGCCTTTCCATAAAAACACTCAAGCCTCCCTCTTGAAGAATCTCCCAGACTTCATTTTTTTTCTTCCAGTCTGAGCAAGAAGCCGGTTCAAACCTCTTTTTATTACCTCCAATATTACCCTTAATTTCACAATTCTTCCTTATCTCAACTCTGTTATTTTCTATGTGATCTCTGTGAAGAAACCTAACAATTTTGTTGTTGTTATGAAGAACCACCCAGAATCTGTGCAAAGTAAATATGATATGACTAATAATAAAACAAGCCTCACCACCGTAGTGAACAATCATAAAAAAATGAGGAAAAGACATTAAAATTGTGATTAGCAAAGACACGTTGCTTCATCTGGATACGGTCCAGTTCAATCAAAGATTTCGCCTCACACTTGAGATTACTCTCACCATAAAGGGCAATGATTTTGTCAGAGCAACAAGCCAGGTTGGCAGCCCAATCAGCACACTTGTTGGCTTCTCTATATACATGTGTGAAAATACACATTTCAAAAGTTTCACTAATTTCCTTCGCAGTTTTGATGGCATTGTGTATAGACCAAGAGGGAGGGAAAACATTATTCAAGCAATTAATAATGTTCAAAGAAACGCCTTCAACCCAAACTTTAGTGCAATTGGAATCCTTAGCAAGAACCAACCCATGATAAGCAGCAATGGCCTCGACAACATGGTTGGTTTGATTACCTATAGGAATACATTTGATAGCTTTGCATATTCCCCCTTCATCCCTTAAAACCACACCACACCCTGCATTGCCAGGGTTACCCTTGGAAGCACCATCGAAGTTATTTTTTATTCCACTAGTGATGTAGAGGTTCTCCACCATATGTCTTTTGATTTTCTCTAAAATAATTTGAGCTTTTGAAGCCTTATCTCTGAACACTCTCATTTCTTTCTTTCCAGACTCCCCAACAAATATGAGGCAAAGCAAATCTCCATAACAAAGTAACTGAATTGGTCTTCGAAGGGTGGAACCAGGAATTAAAAACATCTTGGACAGCTTCAGGGAAGACCCATCTGACATTGAAGTTGTCCAGATATCTAGCCCAAATATCAACAGAGAAGGGACAATGGATAAACATGTGATTAATGGTTTCATCATTCTGCATACAAAGATGACAAATACTAGGCAGACAAAAACCTCTAGTTTTGAGATTGTCAATCGTCGGGATCTTATTTTCAAGGACAGTCCAGAAAAAAATATTAATTTTGAGAATAAGTCCTTTCACCCAAGCCTTAGCCCAGCAAGGACTCTCCTGACTAGAATATTGCTGAATATAAAGAGAGGAGACAGAAAATTTACCATCAGCAGTAAGTTTCTAGATAAGCTTATCCTCGTCATGTCCTAGATTGTTATTTCTTCAATTCATTATCTTTCTTATTGATGCTTGAGTATATTTGGTATCAACAAAAACATTTTCATCATATCATGCATTTAGTTGCATTTAAATCATTACATATAGTTGCATTTTAACGCATAGCATTCATAATCGTTCATAGTCGTATTTCAATTCATTACATTCACAATCATTCATATAGTGGCATTTTAAAGCATTTTCATCATATCATATCATTTCAATCAATTGCATTCATAACCATTCATTTAATTATTATATCATATCATTCATTTCATTGCATTCATAATCATTCATTTCACATCCATTGCATTTGTTAATTAGCATCACATGTACATAATATCATTGCATCATTGCATACATCACATATAGATAAAAATCATGCATCATCATGTAGACATATCATATCATCGCATAAGCATAAATAAGCAAGCATCATAAGCATCGTCATGATCCATACATTCCAGGAATCATCATAATCATGTACAAATTTCATAATTTCATTTCATGTAAATAAATAGCATCATCATTGCATCTTTCACATCATCATAATATGAGCATAGAATAGAAATTGCATGCATTCAACCATCATCTAAATAAAGCATATAAACATCTAAGCATATAGAATAGAAATCACATGCATCCATCCATAATATAAATAAAGCATAAATCATGTACCATGTAACATGCATCCAATCATCTGTTGCATATCATATTATAAACTGATAATCAAGGTCCAAGCGTACAATGATGTCAAATACATATGAAAGATGCATCTCAAGCCAAAAATGAATCATCAAATGTCTCCAAAGAGAATGTATACATCAGAAAGTAAGGCCCATGAATCTACACAGTGATCCCTCAAGACATTGTTGGCCTCGTTGAACCTCCTGCTACTTCACCAAATGGACCAACATCCATATCTCTACCTATGGGATCCCTACAAGCTGAACCTATGACACCCATGCTCTCTGTGCGCGACTGACTCTGTTTAGATCTAGTCCTAGAAACTACTGCATAACTCGGGGCACGCTGACCAACAGGAACAAGATCCTCATATAGCTAAGTGACCTATCCCTGTAGCTATCCTACCTATCTTTGTAGCCCCTAGACTAGGCTCTGTAAAGCATCTATCTATGCATGTTGCTGATGTGGTGGCACTGTAATATGATCCAACTGTCATTGTGATGACTGAGGATCCTGTGCACCATGTGCTAGCACATCCTACGAAGGAGCTGATGTTGGAGGCTTATCTAACCGCCTCCTCCACACTAAAGGTTGCTCCTTAGCCTCATCCTCCTCCTTCTTTGTCTCCTCGCCACCACCACCTCTCCCTCTCCTGACATCTCCTCTCACTTGGCCTCGACCACCTCCACCCATCGCTCATTGTCTCTGCCCCCACCGTCAAGGTCGGTCCTCATCATCCTCAACTACCTCTAAGGGAGGTATGGGCTCCCTAGGATTTGTCAATCGTGGAAATGAATGCTCTACCATATACTGTGAATATTTAGGTGGCATGCCTCCATTGGTAATATCTAGAGCCATGTCCCAAATTGAATATGGAAGTGCACAAAACTCTTCGTTGGTTGTCTCAAAATCTAAGGAAGGACCCCAATCTGCTTTGTCCTTGTTTGTTTGGGCATACGTGGCATAACCCTAAGGCATACCTTGGGTCCACCCATATTGCCTCCACACACGAGTCAAGATGAACCTCTTAATAATATAGGGTGTCTGGCCAATCAGATATCTAGCTCAACGAAGTTATGGTACCTCTATATCATCCTCCTAGTAGTCCTCACAATCAATTTAGGGTCTCAATGTCACACTGATCAGATCATCTAAGGCCCATCTCCAATACTCTACTTTCCCTAACATTGGTTGGGAAATTTCACTATCGTATGTGATGCACGTTAAAAGGGGCACAAGGCACAACAAACAAGTTCAAATGTTAGTAGATTAGTTACAACCAAAACAAATGAACTTAAACGCCTTAAGATGCATATCAAGAGCGATATAAAGCACACAATAAGAAGCATAGATAAACAATAAAGGGAAAGAAGACCCCCCAAGATGCTCCCCAAAATGCTCATAGATATTCCTCCCTTGTTTCTCTCCTCTCAAAGTCCCACATGAATGTAGCTCTCCGCTTTTTAACACTATCCATGGATGTCATATGAAGATTCAAGATGGTTGTAAAAATAAAAACAAATGCTTATGCAAGTGTGGATGATTTACTATGAGAAAGCTCATAATTAGTCTATGTAAATCTTAGTATAATAACAATGCAAATGCTTCTTAATGCTCTCTAAAATGACTATAAGTTTGATGCACAAAAGACTTCTGATCCTGAAAATGAAGAATGAGAGCTCTATTTATAGGGGAAATAGGGCAATGGATGGTCAAGATTGAGTGGGCTTGTGAAGGGCTAGAATTGATGGGTTTGTGATCCATGTGATGGCTTTCAACCCAATCCCATGATAACAAATGTCAACATGATATGGCTTGAGAGGAGAGGGAAGAAGCATTAAATGCTTGAGATGATATGAAGGTTACCCTAGGAGGGTTTGGTTAGGCTTGACTTAGTGAATAAAGTTTTTATCCAATGAATAATGCCTTTATCCAATGGATAAACTCTTGTGCAAGAGTTAATGGGGATAACCATGGTCAAAGCAATGAATGCTTGAAGAGACCCATGAGTTAAATGAGGGTTGAGTTAGAGGAAAAGCCTCTAACCATGTGGGTGAGTTGAGTTTAACCATTAATAGATATGTAAGAGCCATAAATGGTTTGGAAGACTTTGGGGGTTAACTTGTTGAAGAATAAAAAGAATTTAATGCATTTCAAATACTTTGGAGGCTTTGAGAAGTGACTTCTCCTTGCTTAGGAATGTGACAATAATTAGGAGATGAATTAGGCTAAATTGGAATGGATTAGAAGAATTTAGAAGGGGTTTAAGAGGCAAGTGGGTTTGGTGGATGAGAAAAAAATAGGATTTTATTTAGAAATAAAATATATTTATTGGTGCAACTTGCATTTGTAGGAGAATTCAAGTGGGAGGGTTTTAGAGATTTAAATAAATATTTAAATGAGGAAAGGGGGTTAATTTAAACAAATATGATTTATTCATTTAATTAATTATTGGAATATGGTCTAATGAATTAGTTTAAATAAATTGAATAATTTATTTAATTAATAGGAGAAGAGGTTCAAGATGAATTAACTAAATATTCATTTAATTAATTGTTGATTGGTGGTTGAAATAATCAGATAAATACTAAATATGTATTTAATTAAGTGGGCAGATTTATGTGTCTACATTTGCCCCTCTTTGAGATGGTGTGGTTTATCGCGTCATTCCAAAGAAAGAAAGATAGGTATGAAAAATATGCCCCATAAATGTTAATTTAGTGGGTGGTATGCCCCCTCGAGAGATGGGCCGATTTTTTTTTGAAAAATCGGGCGATCTCTCAAAAACGAGAAAGAAGTTGGGGGGAGGTAGAATAGAAGAAATTAGAAATAATGGTGAAAGAATGAGAGAAAACGGAGTGAATACGAAGAAATGAGAGGCTTCTGAAGTTTACAGGGACCACAGCAGTGAGTGGGGTAAAGTAAGGTTAGGGTTGGGGAGTGTATATTTGGAGGGGAAGGGGTAAAACTGTCTAATTTGCACCTATCTCCCTGACAGTTTGGAGCTCTGATAGTGACCTTTGGCGAAGGATTGACCAATAGTCATCATTGTCGTGCCTATAGCAAATCACCGGCTAGAGCGGATCCGTCGATACCAGCGGCCAGAGGACTATGGACCATCGGTACGCAAATGCTGGATTTTGCTTTTGATACATTTTTATCATGTTTTCTCAAGTGTCAAAGTCCAAAGAAGACAATAGTGCTAGACCTGTGTTTTAATACTTTTGTCGCCTTAAGTAGCGCTATGGTGTCGCAATGGCGCTTTTGCATAGTCGTTTTAGTGTGTTTGTTAGTTTAGTGCATTTCTATCATAGTTATAGCTCTCTTGTAGTTTAGCACTTTAATGTAGTTGTTGTGGCACTGTTGCTATAAAATAGCGCAATCGTATAGCTTTTGTAGCGCTATTGTTGTTCTAGCGTGTTTGTGCTTCAGGTGTAGCGCTATTGTCAGCAGAGTGGCGCGATTGTGATAAATGCCCTAGTGTTAGATAAAATATCACTTGATGCCTGTGTTGATTGATTGATTGGTTGTTTTGGTGAATCATAGTAGCCCTGTTGAGACTAGGTCATTATAATAAATGCCTGTTGTAGTCTAGGATTGCCATAATCGATTACATGTTGAGACGCGAAGATACTTGATTAAAAAGTATTTTTTGATATTTTAAGTTGAAACTTAAGAAAGTTTGTAGAAAAACAACTGATATTTGTTGATATGTGTAGGAGGATCTACCCATCTTATAGATGCGGGAGCGGAATCCCGTGACACATCAGCTGCGTGAGCAGTTGTCTGAGGTACAGATCGATTGTGTATGTGCAGTTGGTATATATGATATGATGTACCTACCCGTGATTCGGACGAATCACGGATTATTGACAGCGTTGGTCGAGCGATGGCACAACAAGACATGCTCCTTTTATTTGGCAATGGGAGAGATGACTGTGACACTAGAGGACATCTGGAGGATACTGCATATCCCGATTAGAGGGGAGCTTGTGACATATGATCGCCCCTGGGGATGGAAGTCGTACAGAGGATATGTGTCGAGGATATATACATTGAGGATGGCTCTGTGGCATGGGAGGACATAGTGGCACTCTATGAGCCACTGCCATCAGTACTAGTAGGTATCATCAGGGGTTTGCTTTGCCCTGATCAACGTTTGCATGGATTGGTCATTAGGTGGGGCCAGGTATTAGAGCAGATGGTGACAAAGGGAACCCGCTATGCATGGGGGCCACGTGTGTTGGCTCACCTCTATAGGGATTTACACAAGGCAGTGTATCAAGAGAGTAGATCACTAGGTGTAGGGATCACTTTGTTACATATCTGGTTTTGGGAGCACTTGCCAGTCACATGGCTAGTATGTTTAAGGTTTAGGGTGATAGATCAGCCCTATTATTTATGTATGGAGGTTTGATGACCCAACCCCATTTGGGGAAGTTGGATTTTTGGTGGCGGGCATTAGATGACTTAGATATGGTCATATGGAGGCCTGACATTGATTGTGAGGACTGGGAGGATGATGGAGAGGCCTTATCGTGTGTATATGTGACTCGATTTTTGAATGGTCGCACATCCCATATTATGGAGAGACAGTTTCCAAGGAGAGTGATGAGATAGTTTGGGCGGAGGCAAAGTATGCCGAGGGGTTCGGGGTAGTATGCACGGGTAGTGCGGGAGAGATTTCAATGGGGGTCAGTCTTGCCCTATGATCAGACCCTTGCAGAGTTCCAGACTTTACAGGCGAGACCATGGCAGATGAAGCCAAAGATTGTAGATGCGAGGTTGATAGAGGAGTATACACAGTATCGCCCCGCTCATCCGATTCCGTGGATCTCAGATCCTGTAGAGCCCATACCACCATTTCAGGATGATAGAGCTCTGCGACTAAGGAGGAGGAGATTAAGTAGGGGTGGCAGAGGTTTTGGAGGAGGAGGAGTAGGTGGAAGTGGACCAGGTGGGGGAGGTTTTGGAGGAGGAGGAGGAGGTGGAGGTGGTGGGGGAGGTGGATTTGGGGGTGGAGGTGGAGATGGTGGAGGAGGACCATTACAAAGGAGAGGCAGAGGTGGGCAGCCTTTACGACTATCACAGGGTCCGCTGATATAGGGAGCAGCGAGAGCAGGAGAGAGAGATGTTGGTGGTGGAGAGGGTGGTGATGAGACGATGGAGATGGGATAGGGAGTTGTAGGTGGTGGAGAGGAGCCGATGGAGATGGGATAGGGAGCCATAGGTGGGGGAGAGGGAGACCTGCGAGTTTTATGATATTACGGTTGCAGACTCGCCTGACAACAGCCAAGGCACAATTGGAGGACAGAGATGCAGAGATTGCAGCCAAGGATGTCCAACTTTTTGCATGGGAGGTCGAGTTGACTATAGTTGTGCGAGAGAGAGATGATGCAGTGGATAGTGTGAGGGAGCTATATGATAGAGTTTGATTTTTTTAGGGAGTGCAGGGACAGGGACCGATTGCGGAGATGATGAGGGAGATGCGGTGAGCAGGGGTAGAGATTGACTACTCGTGGGGATTATATGAGCAAGTTGTGTCAAGTAGTCAGTGAGTGATGAGCTACTCCCAGATGCGGCGGGCGAAATCAAAGCGATCACAGAGGGGTCAGAGCAGCAGTGGTGTGATGGGTCCTCCTTGACGAGATGGTGAGGGTGGTGGCTGAGCGGCATCTGGCCAGAGTGTCATTTGAGGTGTTTATATGCATTGTTACATTGTTACTAGATTGATACTTGGATGGCTCTTGGTAGCCAATATTTTTAGACATTATTGTACTCTAATACATGTGTTCTTTTTTATTCGATATATGATGAGATCTCAATTTTGGTGATGATATGATATATATCCATGTGATGATATGGTTGCTTTATGCAAGATGATGATATGAGTTATACTTAGATACATGATATGGAGATGTTTATTTTCTAGATGTACATGTTGATGATATGATTTCTATATGTATGATATGGGTGATTTTCTAACATGTGGATGCAAGTTAATAGATGGATGATGCTTTTGTAATGATATTAATGTGATTAAATGATAATGATTTATGCTAAATGATGAGATTTAGATAATGAATAATGATATTTGATAGATAATACTGTATATGTGGAAATGATGAGATAATGATAGGAATGACATGAGTAAACTATGCCTTTTTTAAGATGAATCTAAATGAATGAAATGTTTATAAAAATGCCATGTATGTTTTTAAATGAATGCAGTAAATGGATAAATGAATGCACTTAATGATGAATAAACAAATGCACTTATATGAATAAAATGCAACTAAATGAATGACTGAGTGAATGCAATTAATGAATCTAAATGAATGGAATGATTTGAAATGCAACTAAATGATAATAAATGCACTTAAATGAAGGAATGAATGCAATGATTTGAAATGCAACTAAATGATAATAAATGCACTTAAATGAAGGAATGAATGCGATGATTTGAAATCCAACTAAATGATAATAAATGCACTTAAATGAAGGAATGAATGCAATGATTTGAAATGCAACTAAATGATAATAAATGCACTTAAATGAAGGAATGAATGCAATGATTTGACATGCAACTAAATGATAATGAATGCATTTTCATGAGTAAATGAAAGCAACTAAATGATAATGCAATTCCTACATGATATATGAATGTCAAGTTTGTGAGAAAATACAGATATGGAATGGAGATGTGAGATGATGTATCAGAGAACTCCGTTGTGATTGTACCCAAGACAAAGTTTATAGGCTTAGCTTTCTCATGGAAACCTGAATTAATTGCATGCGAACGATAGATATGATCAATGAATGAGCAAATGGATGTGTGATATGCAATGGAATGCAATATAAATAGATGAGATGAAATGGTGATCCATGGTTTATTCATAGTGCTTAATTTTCATCATTGAACATGGTAGTATCGATCTTGGCTGAGGTAGCAGAAACCAAGGTTGAGCGTTTCACCTGTAAGCAAACATCGCAGATAGGGAAAGTTCCCCTCCATTCTTGTTCATGTACAAATGGTCAAGGTATACGCTGTAGTCAACAAGCCATAGTGATCTATGACTGTATTTTTGCATAGGATCACGTAGCTTAGTGAACTTACCACATAGACACCATGAGTATATGCCCCAGAACTTCATTGGAACAATCCACAAACAACAAATAAATAAAGAGATATCAAGAACCATCCTAGCTACTCTAATCACTTGTGGATATCCTAGAGTAGCGTAGGAACCTGATATAAATAAACAAAATAAAAAAATAGACCAAGTACTTATCAGCCAAACATAATTTTCTTGTCAAAGAAAATGTTACCATGTCTTGTTTATGAGGAAGGATGCATCCTTGCGAAGACGGTTGTGTGCAGATGTTTGGATTGGTTGATTGATTTGATAGGTGGTCATCGTTTAAGTAGCTCAAAATGTTGTTTTGTGTCTTTTGCGATGTGTATGTACAAGGAATAATATACTTTGCAATGTTTTTGATTGATTTTGATGTTTTTGTCATGTTTTTTGGATTTTTTGAATGTTTGTAAATGTTTTTGGTATTATCTTTAGGACTTTTGCAAATGTTTTTGGGATTTTTTGAGTTTTATGAATGTTTTTGGTATTATATCAAGATATTTTTGAATTTGCAACTCAGTGTATCACAAGTAATGGATAATCCACTACCATTAGTAGGTTTAAGAACATTTGCCCCCAGTTAGATGTCACTATGAAAGCATGACGCGAGACACATGAAGTAATAACCTTGTTGGCAGATCAATAACAAGCCATGGTATAAATGATGGATGAATGGATGCAATGGATGCAATTGCAACAACTCTGAAAGACAATGGAGCCATAGCCTTTACGAATGACACCTGTTTACCAAGTTTTCACTACCGTACTTACCCAAGGCGCCACCAGAGTGGTTTTCGCCGTTTGGATGAATGATTTTTTCCTTACTATTTTCTTGATTTTTTGTATTTTTGTATTTTGTTTAGGATTGTTTTCTAAATGTTTTTGGTATTTTCTGATATTGGAGGAGACTGATGCTCTACACAGCTTATGTATCAAACCTTTTTAGATGCATGTTGTTGATCGGATGTGCTAGTGGTTTTCCTTCTAAAGTTTCTAACTGATATGCCCCAGACTCGAAGACGACAATGATGACATATGGACCCAGCCAATTGGATTCAAATTTACCCTGGTGTTCTCTATTCGGCTGGTTGCGAGGACTCTCCCTGAGAACAAGATCTCCTACTTCAAATGTGCGAGGTTTGACCTGATGATTGTAGCTTCTGCTCATGTGTTGTTGATAGGCTTTTAGGTGATTGTAGGAAGCTTGTCGCTTTTCATCAAGCAATTCCAAGTCCTGAAGATGTGAGACTCGGTATTCTTCATCATTTATTAGATTGTGCAAGGATACCCATAGAGATGGTAATTCAACCTTAATAGGAAATATGGCTTATGCTCCATAAACCAATGAGTAGGGGGTTGCGCCTATAGGGGTTCGAATGCTAGTTTGATATGCCCATAGTGTTGGATTCAAACGAATGTGCCAATCATGGCCAACATCATTGACTGTCTTTTTGAGGATCCTCAATATTCTTATTAGATGATTCTGCATGACCATTGCCTTGTGGGTAATATGGGGTGGAAAAATGGTGTTGGATATAAAACTTCTCACAGAGTTCATGAACATCTTGATTTTTGAAAGGGAGCCCGTTATCTGTGATGATGGACATGGGTACACCATACCAACAGATGATGTAATTGAGGATGAATGAGGTGATCTGCTTGCTGGTGAATTGGGTGAGTGGAACGGCTTCGATCCACTTGGTGAAGTACTCTGTAGCGGTAATGATAAATTTATGACCATTGGATGAAGATGGATGGATTTTACCCACAAGGTCAAGTCCCCATTAATAAAAGGGCCATGGTGTTGTGATAGGTTGTAATTCCTGTGCTGGGGCATGTATTAGATCTCCGTGAACTTGGTACTTCTTGCACTTTCCGACAAAATAGTAGGAGTCCTTCTCCATGGAGGGCCAGTAGTATCTGGCCCACATGATTTTCTTTGCTAGTGAAGGACCGCTTGAGTGAGCCCCACAAATTCCTTCATGTACCTCTTCCAAGGCTTTTGTTATCTCATCTTGTTCCAAACATCGAAGGAGAGTACCATCAAGACTTTGTCTGCATAGGGTTTCAACAATGATGGTGTATCGAGCGGTTTGGCAAATAAAGGTTTTTCGTTAGTTGTTTGATTGGTTAGGGGGAAGTGTGTGATCACGTAGGTAAGTGAAAAACTCACCGTACCATGGGGAGTCAAAACGGATAAGGCGACATATCATTTCAGATTCAGGGATATCATAAGCGGGGATCCAAAGTTGTTCGACTAAGAACTCATAGCGTGTTGAATTTTGCAGAAGATCCAGGAGAGATGCAATTGTAGCCATTGCATCGACAACTCAATTCTAATCTCTTGGTACTTGCTCAAATGTGATAGTTGTAAATGATTCTTTGAAACTATCCACCATCCTTTTGTACGGCATGAGATTATCATCCTTTGTTTGGTATTCATCAGTGACTTGTCGGATGACCAACAGGGAATCTCCATATACTTGTAGCTCTTTTAAATTCCATTGTAAGGCCAATCTGAGTCCTGTGATCAAGGCCTCATATTCTTCTATATTATTTGTTCATGGGAAAGTGAGTCTGTATGACTTCGGGATGTTGTCACCCTGAGGTGTGATAAAAACAATACCTGCTCCTGAGCCATGTCTGGTGTATGAGCCATCAAAATATAGCTTCCAAGGTTGTGTAGCTATGATCATGAAAATTTCTACATCCAGAAATTTTGAAATAAGAGGATGGTCGCCTTTGAGTCGTGCATCAGCCAATTGATCTGCAATAACCTGTCCCTTGATAGCTTTGTGATCCACATACTCAATGTCAAATTCACTCAGGATCATAACCCATTTGGCCAAGCAGCATGTCAATGTTGCCTTGCTGAGTAGGTACTTGAGTGGATCTATCTTGGCAATAAGTTATACTTTGTGCGTTAACATGTAGTGCCTTAATTTGGTGATTGCCAAGATAACTTCTAGGCAAGCTCTCTCAATAGGTGTGTAATTGAATTCATAGCCTACCAGTGTTCGAGAGATGTAGTAGACAACACATTCTTTTCCTTCTGCATTATGTTGTGCAAGCAATACTCCTAATGTTGTGTTTGTAGCTAAAATGTATAACAATAGAGGTTTGCTTGGATCTGGTGGAATCAACAATGGTGTATTTATTAGGTAGTCTTTAAGAATTTGGAATGCTTGCTGGCATTTTACATCCCATTAAAGCTGATATTTTTATGTAACAGATGGGTGAAGGGATGACATTTATCAGCCAATTGGGAGATGAACCGCCGAATGGATTGCAGCCGCCCTTGTAATGTCCTCAATTGACTGATATTATTTGGAGGTGGCATGTCCAGGATTGCCTTTACTTTCACAGGATCTACCTCAATGCCTTTACTTGAGACAATGTATCCTAAGAGCTTCCCAGAAGTTACTCCAAAGACACATTTCTTTGGATTGAGACGGACGTGGTATTGTTATAATGTTGAAGATTTTATCCAGCATTGCAAGATGAACCTCTCTTGTTAATGATTTAGCTAGTAAATCATCCACATAATCTTCCATTATTGTGTGCATCATATCATGGAAGATGGTAGTCATGGCTCTTTGATATGTTGCCCCTGCATTCTTTAGACCAAATGGCATTACATTCCAACAATATGTTCCCCATGGACATGTGAAATCAGTTTTGTGTTGATCCTCTGGAGCAATTTTAATCTGGTTGTATCCTAAAAAGCCATCCATAAGAGAAAGCATCGCATGACCAGGTGTTAGGTCGACAATCACGTAGATATTTGGTAAGGGAAAGTCATCTTTAGGACATGCTTTGTTTAAATCTCTAAAATCTATATAGATACAGATGCACCAATTAGGTTTACCAACGGGTACAATATTGGAGATCCACTCTGCATAATCAATTAGTCTAATGAAACTAGCATCCAAGAGCTTTTTAAGTTCAACCTTGACAAGAACAACAATCTGTGGGTGCATCTTTCTGAGCTTTTGTTTAACAGATTGCTACAGTTAGGTGATGCATGACCAAATCTGGATCTAAGTCAGGCATGTCTGCATAAGACCATGCAAAGTTGATTTGGTGATCCTGGAAGAATTCCACAAATTTTGGTTGTTCTTCAGGAGTTAATAGTGATGCCAAATGTATTTTGTGAGGAGTCTCAGGGGTCCCCACATTGAATTCTTTTGTTTCTTCTATTAGGATGGTTGATCTCTCTTGATTCGTACTAAAGGGGAGGATGTCAAACCTTTCATCCTCGGGCGCCTCGGAGAGGTTTTCACCTTTGGATACACTCTTTGTTTTTACTCTTTTGGGATAAAAAAGTGCCACCATGTGGTTTTCACTAGAAGATCCATGCTTTATTGTAATATTTTTGTAGCTGAAAGGTTTGGCATCTACCCCAAAGTATGTTGCACTGTTAAGTTCAATGGCAAACCCAACTTTATGATCCCCGCTTGGTATGTTATCCCATAATTCTAGAGTCTATGAGTGCCTCATCGTTTTGGAAATGATCAAGGAAGGGAGGATTCAACTGGTTTCATTCAATGAGTTCAGGATGAATGATAGGCATTACTTCATCGATTAAGTTAAGTTCATAGGAGGCATCAGTGAGGGTTAATATGGAGGCATGAAGTTCATCGATGGTACTCTCCTTGTCAGATTCGGGCACAGGATTTGACGTAGGGCCTGTGGAAGATTCTTCTAGCTTAAGAACCCAAAAAAATTTAAACCATGCTTCTCCATAAACAGGTATATCCTTATGAGGTGGGGGAGGTGATGTTTCTTCCTCGTTTGAAGTATTTAAATGCACCGAATCCCATTCCCACTCATGTGAGTCTGTCTCTGAATCACTCTCTAGCATCCGATTATTGTACCAAGTTGGGATATCATTTGAATTGAATAGTGAATTAGTTACTGGCTTATGTACTATTGGAGGTGGGGTTGTTGGTGCTGCTGGTGGGGTTGTTGGTGCTGCAAATATAGTTAAGGATTTCATCCTTGGAGTAATTGGCTGATACACAGATTTGTTGGGTTTTCATTTGAATCGAAGCTTAGGAAGAGATTCAAACTTACTCCAGTTTTATCTCTTGGTTACAACTTAGGTTGTAAGGGCTCTTGTCATCCTTGCTTGCAAGGTCCCAAAGCACTATGGCCATCATAGCCCATTCTTTGTATTATAGTGAAGCCTTTTCCATATTTGTCAGTGGGGAGCTTAGCCTTCGGGCTTTCTTTGTTGAGAGGGTCTGTGTAGATCCATTATGCTAGGTCTTCATCCATGGTTTCTTCCTCTTGACTTTTACCAGGGGTGAATTGTGCCAAAGTGAAAGTTCTTTTGACCAGCAGTGATTGAAGTAAACCTTGGGGTTTGTTGTGAGTCTTAGGGGATGTGAGTAACTGCCCTACACAAAAGAGTTGGCTAAGATTATATTCACCGAGACCTTCCTCAGCCATTTTAATTTTTAATTTCTCTTGTTTTGGTGTAGGGGTTGTTAAGATGGAAAGAGAGGTTGGATTAGCATACGATAAGGATGGGATAGCTTCCCTGTTGTTAGGTACGGTGATATCTGGCTGATGGTGTATTATTACAATATGCAAATGGATTAGCATCACCGAGGATTGCAATTTCTACCCCATTATGTGGAAACTTGATACATTAGTGATAAGTGGATGGAACGGCTTGCATGGCATGTATCCAAGGTCTTCCTAACAAGAGATTGTATGGCAAAGGAAGGTCTAGAACTTGACAAACTATATGCTTCACCATTGGCCCAACCCTGATGGGTAATATAATTGTTCCTCTGGAAGAACATTCTACATCATCATATGCTTTGATGGTTATTTTCTTGCTGACATCCATTGATTATGCTGCATAACCCAATGTTGTGACTAACTGCAAGGTGCATATGTTTAAGCCAACTCCATTGTCAATCAAGACTCGCTTGATTCTATGTTAGTTTACGAACCCTTCAATATGGAGGGAGGTATTATGGGGTTTTTGGAAGGATGTGTTGTCACTTTTGGTAAAAGTGAGACATGGTGATGACTTTGGATTACCAACCATGGCTTGAAACTAGTCTGTGTTGAGGTTGGCGGGGACTAACGCTTCTTGGAGAGCTTGGTCCAAGATTGTTTTATGTGAGGGGGATAAGCATAAAATCTCTAATATGGAGATGAGGGTTGGCGTCTTATCCAATTGCTCTACAAGATTATATTATTTTGGGAGGGGTGTTGTTCCTTGTGGTGCTGCTCAAATAGTAATCTTTCTATGACGCATAACAACGTTGCATGTAGGATTTTGATCTTTTATGGTAAGAGTTGCAACTTGTTCATTCGCATCATAAAGTTGATTCACAATATAATTGTATGCGGCTTGTGTGTAATTGTTTGTGGTATCTATGTTTCTCCCTAAGGTGGAAGGACCCCTTTGATCATGTGATGGAAGTGGATTCTTGAACATTAAGTGGTCATCATTAGATGTTTTTGGGTCATGTCCCTCAATTTTGATTTCTCCTCTATCGATAAGATCCTGAATAAGATCTTTTAGCCGATGGCAATTGCTTGTTTTATGCCCTCTTCCTTGGTGAAATTCACAATGTTCGTGATCTCGCCACCATGGAGGCTTGACTTGAGGCTCATAATTGGATGTTTTTGGTAAGGTCACAAGATTGGAGGATATCAATTGGTGTAAGATCGTTTTGATAGGTTCCCCTAAGGGTGTATATGTGTGTTTTGGCTTGTAGTTTTGTTGCTTTTGTTTTGGTTCCTCTTGTTGTGTATTGCGACCTTGATTTTGTGGATTATTTATGGTGTTGTTATTAGGAGGGGGGTTTTGTCCTGCAAACCTAGCCACAGGTTGTACAATTTTCATTGTTCTTGCATCGACTATCCCGTCATTGACAATGTTCTTCTTTTTGTTCCCAAATTTTGGTTTGTCTCTATTATAGTGTGGATGAGGACCATCTTTGTTTTCATTATAAATTTTGATAAGTCCCTTTTTGATGAGGGCTCTTTCACATTTGAGCCCTTGAGTTATCATTTCTTCAAAGGATTATGTGCCCTTCATGTCCAAATGAAATTTCATTTCATCATTTAAGTTGGAAATAAAAATTTCCACTAATTCTTGCTCAAGTAGATGAAGGGAGCGTCTGCTAGATAGTTGTCTCCACTGTTGTAGGAAAGTTGAGAACAACTCCCCTAGTTTTTGTTTTGTGTTGCACAAATCTGCCATGGTGACATCACGTTCTATGTTGTGTGCGTAATGAGAAATAAATTTTTGGACCAGTTCTTCAAATGTTCTAATACCACCTGACAGTTGTGAAAACCATTGTGTGGTTGTGCCTCCCAAACTTTGAGGAAAGAGGCACATTAGATATGTATCCTCATAGGCCACCTCTAAACAAGCGGAGTGAAATTTTCGCACATGGTCCCTAGGATCTCCTTTGCCTCTATATTTTTCAAATTTGGGTGTTTTGAACCCTCATGGAAAAGGTGGCATAAGCATGTTCCTATCAAATGGATATAGACAAATGTCATTAAGTGAGAATCGATTGGTCTTCACACCATTGTTCAGTTGTTGGGCGAGATTTTCTACTTGTTGTCTCAACATGTCTATTTCTGAAGGAGGGGGTGGAGGATTCCCTTGATGATTAGGGTCATAGAGAAAGTAGTCTCTACCTCCTCCACCATCGTGATGGCTATGTTGCTCAGATGTTTGTCGTAATTGTGTTGCATCAAAATTGGAGGGAAGTTTGGCACCCTCTTGAATGAGTTTCAAGAAATGAGCATTGGCATTGTTTCTAATAATTTCATCAAAGAGTTTGTTGAATTTTGGATTATGTTGTGCTCTTTCTATATCTTCTGGAGTTGGAGTGCTAGGTTCTTCATCATTAGTGCCTCCTCCAAAGGCCTCATGAAAATCGTTGAGGTTTTCTTCCTCCTCTTCAATTTCTGGTTGTCGATTTCTCATTGATCTTGTTTGAGCCATGGTTTTGAAAGTTGATGTTGTAAAAATGACTATGAGGTTGTGATGAAATGTTTGATGGAAGACAAGTTTTGTGAAATGTTTGGTGGGAGATCATCTCTAATACTGAAGGTTGGATATCAACAAAGTTCTTTGTGAATTGCTTTTGTGTTTTTCAACAATTTGATGCGAGGAGGTATAGCAAGGTTTAAGATGTGTTATAATCCAAGCTACCTAGTAATGAGAGGATGCACTCATAAACTAGTTTTAACCTATCTAGATGTGTAGAAATGCCTCTTAGGATGATTGATCCTAGATGTAGAGACACCCTAAAAATGGTTTGTTGGTTTGTTTAAGTAATATCTGAAGGACTAAGGACAAGACCTCTTTGTGTTGAGAGTTGAGTGAATTTGTGATGTTTGGATATGAAAGTGGGTAGAATATGTGTCTCAATAAAATTCTTCCATTATGAAGGGGGTTTCTACTTCTTCCTCTCTTACAGGGGTTGGTGGTTCCTCTCGAACTTCGTTGTAAGTGATACAATTTTTAGGAAAGAAAGTAGGATTGATCTTGCCCCCTTTGTTCTTGTGATAATCAAAATCTCTATACTGAGTGAAAGATCCATTGCTCAAAGACTCTTTGTCAAATTTGTTGGATTTGCTCTAAAGGTACAAGTGCATATGATGCAAGAATACTCTATGTGAGAGAAAGAGTTGTCTATTGATATAGAAAAATTTCCTTTTTTTGATAAGGGCCCTTGAACCAAGTTGTCTTTTCTTCAATTTGGTCTTTTGATGAAGATTTATTTTTCTCAAGATATGAGTGATGGTCATAGAAATTGATACTTTGTTTCACTTGTTGATGTAGATTTGTTGGCAATGTTGATGTAGATTTGTTATCAATGTTGATGTAGATTTGTTTTTGTTGTGTGGATACTTTGTTTCAATTTGTTTTGAATCCTTTGACAAGAAAACATGGCAAGCACACAAGCATATAATCTTGCCCCTTTTCAATAAAAGGCACAACAAGTGTGGGTCTAAATCAACCCAATCATGAACTTTTTGACCCTTATAAATGTATGTATGTTCCCAAGGCTTAAAGTCAGCCCAAATTTTTACTGGTCTAAAATAAGAGGAAGATAGCTCAAACACTTTTATCCCTAAGGTCATGGCCAGTTGCAATATTTTCAACCCACATCTTGATATTTCTTCGACTTTGGTACTACATACCTTATGTATCCCGTCGTGGTAGGTAAGGATGTGATATACTAAGTCTTGTGCAAGCATAACAAATAGATGATCCCTATTATGGGGGATTCACCACTTTCATTAAGCTACAAGTAGCCTTTCAAAAAGCCCTATTTCTACTCAAAGAAATATGAATGGTGAGTATCTTGGGAGCAAAACCATCTATGCTCTTGCACTGAACTTTTCACAAATATCCTCAATCAATAGAACGGGTGGGCTTCTAAAATAAGAGGTGTCTAGTAATGTTCGATGTCTTTGGATGTAAGTTCATTCTGTAGTGACTCACTTAAGAGCCTTGTAACTCACGGTGGGGCCCATATGTCCTTTCGGCAAGTTACACTGTAGGAACAACTACACCCAAGGCTACAACCTTCGCTCTCACCTGATTTCTGTAGCGACTTGAAGGACTTACCACGCAAGGTCATCCCAAGAGTGATGTGTCTCTTGGTAGGCCTCTCTTAAAAATAGAAAATTTAGAGCGTTACTAACACTTTTCTCTTGCACCTAGGACCACGAGAGCCAAGGGAGAGGATAGTGTGTGTTAGAACTGGGACCACTCTATAGATTTGCACAAGCGTGAAAAATACAAAAGACACTTGTTCTTTTTAACCTTTTTATTGCAATGTGATCTATTTGCTACTTGGAGATGTTGCTCCAACAGACATGGTGTTCTTTTTGTCCCACAAAGCAATTTGCTTTCTAACTAGGAAAGTGAAATCCTGGTCAACAAAATGAAAGCACGTTTGCTTGAAAGTAAATCACTTTTGTAAGTAAATGGACAAGTTGATTGTATTTTTTATAGCTCAAATTTGAAGTGTGAATTTGCAAAAAGAAATGTTAAGTTTGTTGTAAATTTTTATCTTTTGCAAATGATGTTCTTTTTAAGCCCAAAAGACAAGTTTTGATTTGTTTTTAAAGCACCAAAAACTAAAATGTGAGGTTCTTTTTACTGAAAAAGAGGAAATGTGAATTCTTTTTAACCAAATTTTGAAAAGAACTAAAATGAAATCAAAATCCTAAATTAAACTCTTCCAACCTACAAGAAATCCTTAAAAACCTGTAAATAAAGAAGTTAGTAAAATCCAAAATCTTACATGGGCTTCCACAAGCCTAAATTCAATTTTTTGGTTACAATTTTGAACTCTCTGAAACAAAAGCGCTACTCTGTGAGAACAAAAGTGCTACTTCGGAAAACAACGATGAAGTACTAACAAAAGCGCAACAAACTATTAACAAAAGCACTATATTAAAATGCTAGACATAATTACAGACAGAGAGATCAAAAGCACTATATCATTACAAAGGCGTTGATTAGTGAGAAAAAGCGCTAAAACTCTAACTAAAGCACTAAAACTCCTAGACAAAGGCATCAAAATGCGAAACAAAGGTGCTAAAGTGCAACTTGTGCGTGAACATTCAAAAAAATCACAAAAAACAAAGTCAGAATCAGAATCAGAAGGTTGCGTGTTCGATTTACATCGGGTTCACCAAATGATGCACGTCAAAAGGGGCACAAGGCACAAAAGACAAGTTCAAATGTTAGTAGATTGGTTACAACCAAATTGAAACACAAATGAACTTAAAAACCTTAAGATGCATATCAAGAGAGATATAAAGCACACAATAAGAAGCATACATAAACGAAAAAGGGAAAGAAGTCCCCCTAAGATGCTCCCCAAAATGCTCATAGATATTACTCCCTTGTTCCTCTCCTCTCCAAGTCCCACGTGAGTGTAGCTCTCATCTTTTAGCATTATCCATGGATGTCATATGAAGATTCAAGATGGTTGTAAAAATGAAAACAAATGCTTATGCAAGTGTGGATGATTTACTATGAGAAAGCTCGTAATTAATCTATGTAAATCTTAGTATAATAACAATGCAAATGCTTCTTAATGCTCTCTAAAATGACTATAAGTTTGATGCACAAAAGACTTTTGATCCTGAAAATGAAGAATGAGAGTTGTATTTATAGGAGAAATAGGGCAATGGATGGTTAAGATTGAGTGGGCTTGCGAAGGGCTAGGATTGATGGGTTTATGATCCATGTGATGGCTTTCAACCCAATCCCATGATAATAAATGTCAACATGAGATGGCTTGAGAGGAGAGGGAACAAGCATTAAATGCTTGAAATGACATGAAGATTACCCTAGGAGGGTTTGGTTAGGCTTGAGTTAGTGAATAAAGCTTTTATCCAATGAATAATGCCTTTATCCAATGGATAAACTCTTGTGCAAGAGTTAAGGGGGATAACCATGGTCAAAGCAATGAATGCTTGAAGAGACCCATGAGTTAAATGAGGGTTGCGTTAGAGGAAAAGCCTCTAACCATGTGGGTGAGTTGAGTTTAACCATTAATGGTTATGTAAGAGCCATAAATGGTTTGGAAGACTTTGGGGGTTAACTTGTTGAAGAAATAAAAAGCCTTTAATGCATTTCAAAGACTTTGGAGGATTTGAGAATTGACTTCTCTTTGCGTGACAATAATTAGGAAATGAATTAGGCTAAATTAGAATGGATTAGAAGAATTTAGAAGGGGTTTAAGAGGCAAGTGGGTTTAGTGGGTGAGAGAAAATAGGATTTTATTTAGAAATAAAATCTATTTATTGGTGCAACTTGCATTTATAGGAGAATTCAAGTGGGAGGGTTCTAGAGATTTAAATAAATATTTAAATGAAGAAAGGGGGTTAATTTAAACAAATATGCTTTATTCATTTAATTAATTGTTGGAATATGATTTAATGAATTAATTTAAATAAATTGAATAATTTATTTAATTATTAGGAGAAGAGGTTCAAGATGAATTAATTAAATATTGATTTAATTAATTGTTGATTGATGGTTTAAATAATCAGATAAATACTAAATATTTATTTAATTAAGTGGACAAATTTATGTGTCTACATTTGCCCCTCTTTGAGATGGTGTGGTTTATCGCGTCATTTCAAAGAAAAAAAGATAGGTATGAGAAATATGCCCCAGAAATGTTAATTTAGTGGGTGGTCTGCCCCTTCGAGAGATGGGCCGATTTTTTTTTGAAAAATCGGGCGATCTCTCGAAAAAGAGAAAGAAGTTGGGGGGAGGTAGAATAGAAGAAATTAGAAATAATGGTGAAAGAATGGGAGAAAACAGAGTGAATACGAAGAAATGAGAGGCTTTTGAAGTTCATAGGGACCACGGTAGTGAGCGGGGTGAAGTAGGGTTAGGGTTGGGGGGGTGTATATTTGGAGGGCAAGGGGTAAAACTGTCTCATTTGCACCTATCTCCCTGACGGTTTGGAGCTCTGATAGTGACCTTGGGTGAAGGATTAAGCAACAATCATCATGATCGTGCCTATAGCTGATCATCGACTAGAGCGGATCCATCGATACCAACGGCCAGAGGACTACGGACCGCCTGTACGCAAATGCTAAATTTTTCTTTTGATGCATTTTTATCATGTTTTCTCAAGTGTCAAAGTCCAAAGAAGACAATAGCGCTAGACCTGCGTTTTAACGCTTTTGTCGCCTAAAGTAGTGCTATGGTGCCGCAATGATGCTTTTGCATAGTCGTTTTAGCGCGTTTGTTAGTTTAGCGCATTTGTATCATAGTTATAGCGCTCTTGTAGTTTAGCGCTTTTGTGTAGTTGTTGTGGCACTGTTGCTATAAAATAGCACAATTGTATAGCTTTTGTAGCGCTATTATTGTTCTAGCGTGTTTGAGCTTCAGGTGTAGCACTATTGTCAACAGAGTGGCACGATTGTGATAAATGCCCTAGTGTTAGATAAAATATCACTTGATGTCTATGTTGATTGATTGATTGGTTGTTTTGGTGAGTCATAGTAGTCATGTTGAGATTAGGTCATTGTAATAAATGCCTGTTGTAGTCTAGGATTTTCATAATCGATTACCTGTTGAGACCCAAAGATACTTGATTAAAAAGTATCCATTGATAGTCTAGGTTGAAACTTAAGAAAGTTTGTAGCAAAACAACTGATATTTGTTGATATGTGTAGGAGGATCTACCCGTCTTACAGATGTGGGAGCGGTATCTCGCGACACAACAGCTGAGTGAGCAGTTGTCTGAGGTAGTGATCGATTGTGTATGTGCAGTTGGTTTATATGATATGATGTACATACCCGTGATTCAGATGAATCACGGATTATTGACAACGTTGGCCGAGCGAGACATGCTCCTTTCATTTGGTGGTGGAAGAGGTGACTGTGACATTGGAGGACGTCTGGAGGATACTGCATATCCCGATTAGAGGGGAGCTTGTGACGTATGATCACCCCCTTGGGATGGTAGCCATACAGAGGATATTTGTCGAGGATATATACATTGAGGATGGCTCCGTGGCGTGGGAGGACATAGCGGCGCTCTATGAGCCACTACCATCAGTACTAGCAGATATCGTCGGGGGTTTGCTTTGCCCCGATTGACGTTCGCATGGATTGGTCATTAGGTGGGGCCAGGTATTAGAGCAGATGGTGACAAAGGGGACCCACAATGCATGGGGGCCATGTTTGTTGGCGCACCTCTACAGGGATTTGCATGAGGTAGTGTATCAAGAGAGTATATCACTAGGTGTAGGGATCACTTTGTTACATATCTGGGCCTGGGAGCACTTGCCAGTCACACGACCGGTATGTTTGAGGTTTAGGGCGATAGATCAACCCTATGTATTTATGTATGGAGGTTTGATGACCCAGCCCCATTTGGGGAAGTTGGAGTTTTGGTGGTGGGCATTAGATGACTTAGATACGGTCATATGGAGGCCTTACATTGATTGTGACGACTGGGAGGATGATGGAGAGGCCTTACCATATGTATATGTGACTCGATTTTTGATTGGTCACACATCCCATATTGTGGAGAGATAGGGAAAGTGATGAGATTGTTTGGGCGGAGGCAGAGTATGCCAAGGGGTTCGGGGGAGTATGCACGGGTAGTGCAGGAGAGATTTCAGTGGGGGTCAGTTTTGCCCTATGATCAGGCCCTTGTAGAGTTCTGGACTTTACAGGCGAGACCATGGCAGATGAGGCTAGAGATTGTAGATGCGGGGGTGAAAGAGGAGTATACACAGTATCATGTTGCTCATCCGATTCTGCGGATCTCAGATCCTGTAGAGCCCATACCACCGTTTGAGGATAACAAACACTGCGACAAAGGAGGAGGAGATTAGGTAGGGGTGGCAGAGGTTTTGGAGGAGAAGTAGGTGGAGGTGGGCCAGGTGGGGGAGGTTTTGGAGGAGGAGGAGGTGGATTTGGGGGTGGAGGTGGATTTGGAGGTGGAGGTGGTGGAGGAGGACCGTTATAGAGGAGAGGCAAAGGTGGGCAGCCTTTACGATTGTCATAGGGTCCGCTAATACAGGGAGTAGTGAGAGAAGGAGAGAGAGAGAGATGTGGGTGGTGGAGAGGGTGGTGATGGGGTGATGGAGATGGGACAGGGAGCCGTAGGTGGTGTAGACGAGCCAATGGAGATGGGACAAGGAGCCGTAGGTGGGGGAGAGGGATACCTACGAGATTTTATGATATTAGGGTTGCTACCTTGCCTGACAGTAGTTGAGGCATAGCTGGAGGACAGAGATGCAGAGATTGCAGCCCAAGGGCTTATATGCCTGGTGGAGAGTTCACCCCAAGGGCTTATATGCTTAGTGGAGATTTAAGAGGGGTATGAAACAATGAGGAATGTATGGGGAATGCATGTGTTGTGTACTCACATGAATTTTCAAATAATCAGATTATTATATTGAGAGATCAATTTTAAAAAATTCAAAAAAAAAATTGGAAAATCAAAAAATTCCAAGAAAATCATAAAAATCATAAAACTAAAAAAATTTCTCAATTGATCTCCTGAGGAGGCATCCATCCGTAATCGAAAATCGATTTTCCATCTGGGGCAACTTGGTGCAGGAGCACCTAGGTGCCCATATGCTTCTTTTTGGCCATGTTGAGTTATTTCAAGTTTCATGTCATGTCAAGATGTAATAAGGTCATGAATGACCATTCTTCATGTAATAAGCTCCTTGAAGGCCAATTTGTAATGACTGAGTTCAAGTTGTATGTGTTTTGTCTAAATATTGTCAAAGATGTCATTACTGGGAGAAAGTGTTTCAAGGCATCAAATGGGGTATTTAATCATGTATAAAGGTTATTTGGACCTATTTGAATGTATTTATAATGGTTTGAGGTCATAAAGGTCATATTTTGGACAATGAGTCTGTAAGGAAGTTAAGTAGTGGAACAACTTCCTACACTAACCTTGAGAGGAGGGTAATGCAAAAAATTTTACAAATCGTCACAACGGTTACAGAAACTTAACAAAAATACTCATAAATAACAAGCATACCACAACACAATGATTTACATGAGGAAAACCCTTTTGGGGGAAAAACCCCACACTCCAAAAGCCACTCAATATATTATTCAGCAATCAAAAATAGATTACAATATACTTGCAGAGCAAGCTCTTCGCAGGAGTACCACTAATCAGAGATTCAGAGGTAACTCAATAGCCATAAGACTCTTACACCCAACCTCTATCTCACACACCTCATATATAGGAGATACAATACAAGAAACCGTCAAACGGTATTACAAAAGCATGGGCTAAAACCACCCAATAAGGTGTAGCCAACCTTATCTCCCTTCTAGATGCCCTATGATGTGTCCCTCCCTTTTTACAACTCATTTATGTGTTTGATGTATTTTATATTTCTTATTTCAGGAGTACAAACTTTCAGAGGCCTTAACTTGAGAACAATGTGTTTGATTAACAAACTGTTTGAAGCATCGAAAAGCTCGTGAAATGCTTTATTGCCTTGTCAACCGCTATGTTGTTTACGCCCACTTTTCAGGGCGTTTCAAGGTCTCTAAATTCCTCAAAATCAAATTTAAACCTTTCATTGGACCCCTCCAAAACGAAAAAAAATTAATATTTTCAAAACTAGTTGTGATCTTGCAACGCAACTTTACCAGAATGCTTATCTAGCCAACCAGAAGCTTCAGGGAGAATTTCACACCATTTCGTGCTCAAATGAACACTTACTATAAATAGTAACCTCATGTAAATGAAAAATTGAGACACCATTTTCCCAACAAATCTCCCACTTGTCGAACACCTTTCAAGAGCAAAGGGAGTATCAACACAATGAATCAATTGCAAGGGGCCATGAGGCCCATAGACTCCAAGCACCATCTGAACTTCTCTGTGCTCACAACCTTAGTTAAAGAATCTGCAACATTCATCAAATCTTCTACCTTAACTAGCTTCACCCTACATCTTCGACCATATCTTTGACAAAATGATAGTGAACATCAATGTGCTTGGCCTAGGCATGAAATGTCGGGTTCTTAGCTAGGAAGATTGCACTCTGACTGTCACAATAAACTGTCATGACTCCTTGTTTTATTCCAATGTCAGAACACAGTCTCTTAAGACAAATAGCCTCTTTACAAGCATGAGTAGCTACCATATACTCTGCTTCAATAGTGGACAAAACAACCACAACCTGTCGCTTACTCATCCAACTAATTGCACCACCAAATAAAGTAAACACAAGCACTGGTGGATCTTCTGCTATCAATATCACCTACCCAGTCTAAATCCAAATAACCATGAATATTAAGGGAAATCATGTCTCCAACTGAATTACCATGATAACACAAAGAATACTCTGAGGTACCCTTCAAATATCTGAATACTCTTTTGACTGCATCCCAATGAACTCTACCAGGATTAGACATATATCTGGACAGAACTCCCACTGCTTGGGCAATGTCTAGTCTAATACAGACCATAGCATACATCAAACTTCCAACTGCACTTTGGTAAGACACTTTGCTCATGTCTTCCATCGCCGATGGGGATGTAGAACAATCTGCAGCAGATAATTTTGTTCCAACTGTAAAAGGAACACATAATGGTCTACAATCCTGCATGTTGAACCTCTGTAACACTGAATTCACATTCTTACTCTGGCCTAGCCATAGCTTTCTATTCACTCTTTTGCTTTTAATTTCCATCTCAAGAATGTGTTTCGTTGCACCAAGATCTTTCATTTCAAATTTAGCAACAAGCTGAGAATTAAGTTTTGAAATCATACCTTCCCCTTTACCAATGAATAACATATCATCAACATACAATGCAATGTACAAGAAATGATCACCATCAGATTTATAATAAACACAGTGATCTAATTTAGAATGCTCAAATCCCAAACTCAACACATATGTATCAAATTTCTAGTACCACATCCTAGGACTCTGTTTGAGGCCATATAGGGATTTCTTTAATTTACAGACCAAATTACTTTTACCTTTCCCCACATAGTGCTCCGGTTGTGTCATATAAATATCCTCCTCCAAATCACCATGAAGGAAAGCAGTTTTCACATCCATTTGCTCAACCTCTAAATCATAAGCAACATCAATAGAAAGCAAAAATCTAATGGATGTGATTTTGGCAACAGGAGAAAATATCTCACCATAATCAACCCCCTCAACTTGAGAGTAGCCTTTTGCAACCAACCTTGCTTTCTACTTCTCAATGCTCCCATCTGAACTAATCATTTTCTTGAACACCCATTTACAACTAACAGGTTTATATCCTTCAGTCAATGGTACAGGATCCCATGTACCATTCTTTTTTAAAGCTGTCATTTCTTCTTTCATAGCAATCTTCCAGGATTCTACAACATTCATACCTAATGCCTCTTCTACAAATTTCGGTTCATCCACATTAGTATTCAAAGCAAAAATACATCTCCAATCATCAGGTGAATACCTTTCAGGTGGTTGTCTATGTCTTGTAGACCTTCGAACAAGCTGAGTTGGAGGTTCTTCCTCCTCTTCTACAGATTCAGAGCTAGACGAGCTCTCCTCAACTTCTTTCCTATCTAGGGTTCTCGATTCAACTCTTTCAGGTGTAGAAGGAAATTGAATCACATCTTCCTTTTTAGTCTGTTCTAGGTTGCAATGTAACAAAATGAGACTTAATTTATCTAAAAATAACATTTCTACTATGAATTACCTTTCGTGCAATAGGGTCCCAAAGCTTTTATCCTTTCACACCATAACTATACCCGATGAAGATACATTTCACAACCTTGTTCTCCAACTTTGACTGCTTCTCCTTTGGCACATGTGCATATGGCTCATAATCAAAAATTCTAAGATGTCTCAATGAAGGCTTGTGACCCAACCATTCTTCCATAGGCATTTTATCAACAAGGGATGATGTAGGAGACCTGTTAATCAGGTAGCAAGTAGTGGCAACAGCTTCAACCCAAAACTTTTGTTCTAGACCAGCACCACTCAACATACTCCTAGCCTTCTCCATCAACGTCTTGTTCATTCTTTCTACAACTCCATTCTATTGTGGAGAATACAGAGTTGTCTTTTGTATGTTAATGCCACGGTCTTTACAGAATCTATCAAAATCATTAGAGAAAAAATCATTGCCATTATCAGTCCTCAAACATTTAATTTTCTTTCCAGTCTACAACTCAACCATTGCTTTAAATTCTTTAAATCGACTGAAAACTTCATATTTACTGTTTAGAAAATATACCCATGTCCTTCTACTAAAATCATCAATAAATGAAACATAATATGTGGATTTTCTAATCGAAAGAACATCTACAAGACCAAACACATCAGAATGAATAAGATCCAAAACACCACAAGTTTTATGAGAACTCGAGTAAAACTGACTATGGTTTTGTTTTCCATAAATGCAATGCTCACAGAAATCAAAGTCAAGATTACAATCATTCAAACCTTCAACGAGGAATTTATTTTTCAAGGTCCTTAGACCCTTTTCTCCAATGTGGCCAAGCCTCTGGTGCCATAACATAGTCTTCTCTGCAGGTAGCTTTACTTCAAAAGAAAGAGCACCCTTAGGTACCCAAAAGCCATTTCCATCTACTAAAGGTGAAACCCTCAAATCTTCCATAGATTTACTTTTTACAGAAGTGTTATTACACTCAATAGTGTATGCATCTAGCTTATACAAAGTGTGACACCTCTAGCAATTACCATAGCACCCTTAATCGTTTTACATCCTGCTTCAGAAAAGACTACCTGCACACCCACATCTATCAGTTTTCTCATAGATAACAAATTTCGTTTTAATTCAGGGATATGCAACATACCATTAATCCTTTTTATTCTACCATAAGGATTCTAACTTTACCTTGACCAACAATGTCTAGATGTGAATCATCACCCAAGTACACTTTACCTCCATTAAATTCTTCATATTCAAAAAACCAATCTCTATTGGCAGACATATGAAAAGATGTACCTGAGTCAATTAACTAGGCATCATTACCTACATGAGTCGCCAAAGCTGTAATAAATGCATCACCATCTTCCTTCTCGGACTTAGAATCAGAATCAATCTTCTTCTTTTCTTCTTTACAGTCCTTATAGACGTGACTTGGTTTACAACAATTCCAACAAATGACTTTGGACTTTCCAGGAGATTTCGATCTCCCTCTCGATTTGGACTTATCGCGCTTCTCATTCTTCTTTCCTTTCTCCTTAGGTCTTCCACAAATAGTTAGGGCTTACTTTGAACTAAGGGATACCTTCCTCTACATCTCTTCATTAAGTAGGGCTCCCACCACATCTTCATACTTCAAAACAATAGAAGTACTACTGATAGCCATAACAAGAGAATCCCACGAATCAGGCAAAGAACAAAGCAAGATTTGGCATTTCTCCTCTTCGTTCATCTTAACACTGATAGATACTAATTCAGACACCAACATATTGAATGCTTCCAGGTGGTTTGCAATTCGTCCACCCTCTTCCATCTTCAAGGAATACAATTTCTTCCTCAAGAAAATTTGATTTAATAAAGATTTCGCTTGATACATTTCACCAAGATTAGTCCATAGATTTTTTGAAGTGTTTTCTTCATGGACATTAATCAGAACAGAATTTGCCAAGCACAGTCTGATTAGACCCTTGGTTTTTCAGTCCATAACATTATACTGAACCGTCGCAGTAGGATCTGAGGGCCTTTGGACATTTGCATCAACAACATCCCATAGATCTTGATCTATTAGCAGATCTTCCATCTTCAGCTTCCACATCTCAAAATTCGTTCCATTAAATTTCTCCACCTCTATTTTCCCTGACGAACTTACCATCTGAAAAATTCCTGCAACAAGATCAAAAAGTGTCTTCTGCACAAGCTCCTACTCAAATCTGGATTAGTTCAAAAAACCCAACAACCCACAACTAAAACCAAAGGTGATCAAGCTCTGATACCACTTGTAAGGGAGTTAGGTAGCAGAACAACTTCCTACACTAACCTTGAGAGGAGGGTAATGCAAAAACTTTTACAAATCGTCACAACAGTTACAGAAACTTAACATAAATACTCATAAATAATATTCATACCACAACATAGTGATTTACGTGGGGAAAACCCTTTCGGGAGAAAAATCCCACACTCCAAAAGTCGCTCATTATATTATTCAGCAATAAAAAATAGATTACAATATACTTGAAAAGAAAGCTCTTCGTAGGAGCGTTACTAATCAGATATTTAGAGGTAACTCAATAGCCATAAGACTCTTACACCCAACCTCTATCTCATGCACCTCATATATAGGAGATACAATACAAGAAACTGTCAAACGATATTACAAAACCATGGGCTAAAACAACCCAATAAGGTGTAGCCGAACTTATCTCCCTTCTAGATGCCCTATGATGTGTTCCTCCCTTTTTACAACTCATTTATTTGTCCAATGTATTTTATATTTCTTATTTCAAGAGTACAAACTTATGGTGGCTATAACTTGAGAACCGTGTGTCTATTGACGAACCATTTGAAGCGCTAGAAAGCTCGTGAAGTGCTTTGTTTCCTCGTAAACCACTATGCCGCTTACATCCACTTTTTAGGGCATTTCAGGGTCTCTAAAGTCCTCAAAATCAAATTTAAACCTTTCATTGGACCCTCCAAAACAAAAAAAAATTAATATCTTCAAAACTAGTTGTGATCTTGCGACGTAGCTTTACCGAAATGCTTATTTAGCCAACGGGGAAAATTTCACACCATTTCGAGCTCAAATGAAACTTACTATAAATATTAACCTCATGTAAATGCAAGTTTGAGGCACCATTTTCTCAAAAGAGTCAAGTTGTGTAAAAAATTGTCAAGAATGGAAAAAGTTGTCAAAAGCAATTTTGCACCACATTGGCGATCAGGTGTTAGTTTGTTAATACCAATTCAAATTTCAGTTGTAACCATTGGGGAAGTTTTTAAACTCTTTAAAAGGCTCTTCCCTCGACCAAGGAGGGCTCAGAGTTGATATGAAGGTATTGGAGGAGAAAATCAATAAAGAATTTTGACTTCCCTGCAAATTCTCTGTGATTTTCAGGTGTAATAGTCTAATCTGTTGTAGATTTCTCTATGAAAATGTGTCTCTTGGAATTGGAAACATTTTGGCCATGAAATATGAGTGAATCACCTAAAATTTGGTTTTTGTTTCATTTAATTTCATTACGTTTTGAAGGAGATACATTATTTTTTGTAAAAACCGCCAAACCCTATCCTAGGGTTCACAGTGGCTTAATAAAATGTAAAAACCTTACTTCTCATCCATGAAAGAAGCCCAAAATGGATGAGGAGTTGTATTTTTTTTATGATCTTTCATGTTTTGATGCTTGCAAGGCCCTATAATGAAGTTGTCACGTGCAAAAATGGTGCAAAGTTCTTCTTTTATGAGTCTCAGTCAGCAAAGACAACGAATTTAATGGTGTAAGGGTGGAGTGTAGGTGTGACTATTTCTACCCACCTTTTTTTGGTAAATATGTGTAGCATTATCTTTTAGTTTTGGGTTTGTCCCATGTAGGTCTTGAGGTTGATTCTCTCCACCTTGGATTGCTCGGTTGTAGGCTTAACCCAAGGGGTTTATAGGGGGGTTTGCCTTGTCTTGAGCAGTGAGCAACCTACTGTTTCCCTCTCATTACAAAAACACATTATCTTTAATTAGTAATATATGAACTAGGGGAAGGGGCCCAATTATTGTTCGTGTTCCAATAATCACCCACTAGTATACTTAGTAGCTAGAAAAAAAAGTAAATAATTAGACCAATTGTGCAACTTTATAGGTACCAATAACACATGATTACTAGGGCATTTGTACATGAGTATTGGATCAATTGTGCAATTTTTGTGGTGGTTAAAGTGAGCGGTTAATGGGACAATAAAGAATATGTATTGAAAGTCAACTTAAAATGACCACTTTTTGACCCTTGCGCGCATAACAAATCCCACCATGTTCGTCGTAACTACCCAAAAGCCAAAACAATAGTTGGAATCATTTAAGTCGTATATGAAGAAAACAAAAAAAAAATCACCAAAATTCGATGTATCGTTTAAGAACTTAGGGTGTACAAAGCTAGCTCTAACAACTACTGATACCCTTCCCCTATTCATCAAATTATCAATTTTTAGATGTCAAAAATTCCCTCCATCAAAAATATCATCTACACTTTTTAATATTAAGTACGATTTGAAAAAACAATTCAACTAAATTATTATTAATATAACTATTTAAAAATTTGAAATCACAAAATCCTTAAAATTTTCAAATTTTTTTTTCTCATTTTTATAATATAATAAAATTATTAAATAATTTTAAATGAAATAAAATAACTCTTATTTGCATTTTGATTTGACTGGCTTGCTTAAACTGCAATACCCCAGGACATAGAGCATCTGGGAATTAAAAAAAAATCAATCTCCATTCTAGAACAAATTGGACAATTTAAAAAAAATATATCCAAGAAAACCCACTCAGGGTTTCATGGAATGACCGAAAAGGTGCGGAGTTGTGAAAATGCAGAAAACATTAGCAGCACAATATACACCTCGCATAAGCCCTAATCACTTACATGCCCCCATTAATGTTGTCAAGGTTTCTCCATTGCAGAGGCCATCATGTGCTCTGGGCCTTAAATATTCGAAGTGGGGGTTAGAAGCCCAATGGAGGAGGCAACTCGTGAGCATCAGCTTCAACCGAAAACGCGAGATTGTCTGCTTGTTTGATGGGATTGGAAAAGTATTTGGAGAAGACGCAAAGGTTGAATCCTCTACTTGAATTTTCTCTTGTGGTGCTTCTACTTGTTTTGGTCCTAATATCATTAATTTAAGAAACCCTACATCATGTACAAGGCATTTCAATTTAGTGGCTTGAAATTCTGTACAAATTCATTAATACATCAGAGCATGTAAAATCGTGAAACAGTTTGTTTTAAAGCACGCAGGGTTTTTGCATTTCAACATTGTCAAATTTCTGTATTGTCTCTGGGGCAGAACGATTTAATTGTCTTGAGTAGTTCATTATCGAGTTAGTCACAATGGCCTATTTCTCGAATTCGAGCATAAGACCTACCATAAGAATAAACGACTCTTCCGTGCTTCTAATGCCAAGCTAAATTTTCATATCTCAGCACAGACTCAAACTTAGGATCTCGTATGCTGTTAGGCTGGTCTACCTGTGAGATTACTCAACATTTTCGGGGATAAAGCATCCTAGATACAATTAACAATGCATGCTAAATATGATAATGTATGCTATATGGCACTAAACATTAGAAAATAGCAACTTTCAAAACTAAAAGCTTTGGAAAATCTCTTTAATTTTCTTCCTTATGTGATTTAAATTTTAGAAAGTAGTTTTAATTCTTACCAAGCTGAACCTATGATGGAGGAGGATTTTCCTTCCAATTTTACAATTAAAAATTATTAATATTCCAATGCCTTGAGTTTCTGTGGAGGAATGCAAGCCCATGCTGGACACCCAAAGACTCTGAAATGTCTCACAATCGGTTTTCTACCACACCAAACCTCAAAAGTAGTGATACCCTTCAAAGCTTTGTGGGGAACCTAATTTTGGATGTGTGTGGCACAACTGATAGCCTCTGCCCAAAAGGCTGGTCGAAGAGAACGAGCATGAATCATACAGCTAGCCATTTCCTTGAGAGTTCTATTCTTCCTTTCTGCAACTCCATTCTACTTTGGAGTGTAGGCAACTGAATGTTGCCTCAAGAGTACAATATTCCTCAAGTCTATTGTTCACATATTCCCTTCCATTATGTATGCGAAGGATCTTGACCAACTTCCCTGATTGCTTCTCCACATGAGCCTTGAAAGCTAGTAATTTGTCAAACACTTCACTCTTATGAAGAAGAAAGTAGACCCAAGTGAAGCGGGAGTACTTATCAATGAAGGTGAGGACATAGCGGGCCTTGCCAAATGAAGGTGATGGAAATGGACCTGCTACATCGCTGTGAACAAGTTGAAGAACGTCCAAAGCTCTCCAAGATTTCCCCTTATCAAACTTCTCTTTGGGATGCTTGCCCATGGAACACCCTGAACATACACCCTCTGAAAAACTGATTTGAGGTAGACCAGTGACTATTTCTTTAGAGCTAAGTTGCTAAAGATAGTGGTAGTTGAGGTGACCAAACCGCTCATGCCATAGCTTACTTTCTGAATTTGAATGAGCGAGCGAGGCCATGGAAGGAGATCTAGGCACAAAGTGGGAGAAAGAATAAAGCCGTGAATTGTGATTGGCTTGTCCCATTTCTACCAAGGCATCATTTACCACAACGGGATCAGGTGTGAACTCAACTTTCTTCCCATTCCCATAGTGAGTGATTTGGTAGATAGAGAGAAGGTTGGTGGTCAAGTTAGGAACATAAATAACATTCTCAAAAGTTTCATCATCCATGGCAATCGAACCTTTCCCTTCAACCTCAACTTGTGTGTCATCACCAATGAAAATGTGAGGTACCTTCAGTGGCTCCAATGAAGAAAACTGCTCCTTTGTAGAACCCATATGATAAGAGGTACCCGAGTCAAGTATCCATTGTTGTGAAGAACCTTCTTTAGCCACAAATGCTTGCCCTTTTCCCTTTGACTGCGAGGAAGTGGAAGGAGATGATTCCTTCTTCTTGTAGGCGGATGGCAAATTGATGTTGTTCTTCTTAAGGATGTTTGTCAACTCATCAATCCGCTTAGTGTGACAATGATGCTCATCATGACCACTTTTCTTGCAATAGGCACAAGGTGGTCTCTCCTTCTTAGGTGTATTCCTCTTCTTGAAAGAGGATGAAGCATTGCCTTGTTGTGGAGAGGATGATTGTCCTTTATCCTATTGTGTCTTTGGCTTAAACTGCTTCTGCTTCTTGTTGGAACCCTTTCCTTGGTTCCTTTGATTCCCTTGATTGGCCACCAAAGCCTTAGACTTTGAAGGCTTGAGAATCCCCATGCTCAACAACTTTGACTGCTCTAACATCAACATCTCTGTGAAGGCATCAAATGAAGGCATAGTGAAAGAACTACCCACTGTCAAGCGATGGGTTTGGAAGCTAGAAACAAATGCTAAATATTCTAATGGAAGCTTTCCCAACAAGTTGTAGACCAACTATGCATCCTTCTTATCAATGCCACAATCCTTAAGTTGCGCTCTTAGCTCATTTGCCTTAGTGACATGATCTTGGATTGTATCAAAGTACTTGGGATCCAACATTGTGAGATCATTATCAAGTTGATAGCCCCTAATCTCATCAATTTGTCCATACAATTTTCCCAAGACATCCCATGTATCCTTAACTGTTTTACACTTTTCAATGTGAAATATGAGATCCTTTGACACATACTTCCTTAAAGTTCCAAGAGCCATAATGTTTTTAGTGAGACATTCCATGTGAGCATTAGGATCAGCTGGTGCAGTTATAGTTCCATCAATATAGTGAGTTAATCCTTTTTCCATTAGCTTACTCCATACATCAATTTTCCATGAAGTATAGTTATATGGAGTTAAAAGTAGAAATTTAGGAGAATCCATAGCAACAAAATGAAAGAGCACAAGGAAAAGAGAGGCACAATCACACAAGACTATCACCAAACCATCACACCCCCTGCGTGGCATGTTCGTACAGTAAGAACTTGACACATGACAAATTGTGATTGGATCCATACGGTGACGTGTTGTACGAACGGGTTGAGGTGGCCTTTGACGTGGTTGTATGGATGTGACAGGTGGCGCAGATGTGGCAGTTCGGTATGTTGAGGTGGCGGGTTGACTGTGCGTCCGTACATTTGACTGGGCTCTACATGGACTAATCAAAATGTGACACATGTCGTTGTCGTGGTGTTGAGTTGGCTAGTGAGTGTGCAGGCGGGAGCAAATTATATTCCACCACGTGGCATAGTGGAAAGCATAGGGTCACTGACGGGTAGTTGGCTTGCGGTGGCAGGAGTGGCAAGGTGGTGGGGCTCGGATGGGTGCTGGTGGAGGAAGCCGCGTCGAGCAAGCTGGAGGAGCCGACGGTGGGAGGCGGGGTTGTTGTCGGGAGAAAATGATGGTGGTGAGAGTGGTCCGGGCGGGAGTACAGGCCCTGTAAAAACCAACAGCAATAGAGTATAGTGGCGAGGGGACGATCTGCGGACCCCCTCCCCCAATACCAAAATATATATATATCTTTTATTTTTATTTTTACAATGGCATTAAAAATAAAAACTGCGAATTGAAAAAATAAAAATAAAAATAAATTTGCAAGAATTTTTTTTTTCAAACTCCGTACCCAAATTTGGTAATTTTTTCCTCCAAAGCCCCGAAACTGATTTTCACCAAATATAGGCGAATTTATACTCAAACTTCATGGAAATGCCTCCCGAACTCAACAGTGAGGTCGAAATCATCTTAGGATGCCCCCAAAAAGTGCAGCTCCTAAGATCCGAAAATGAAATGCTCCAAAATGTCTCCAAACAGACTACTCAATGAAGCCCCAATGGCTTTGATACCATGTAAGAATTTGTCAAATATAGGCGAGATCTAGAGCACAATGAATAGCACAAATAAGAGACAAGAGATTGACAAGAACAAATTGTATTCTCATCAAGATGCAAAATATGATCAACTGGATTAATCAATACAAAGAAAATGAGCCTGCTTATGAAGGCAAGGCCATACGGATATGTGAGCACACGAACATGACATGTGGCCCAATGAGAACAAGGGTAGGTAGGAGAAATAATAAAATATTCCACAAGAGGTGGATCACCCACCGAAGGTGGAATGTAACAACAAGATAAGACCACAATCTCCTACAAGCAACTTCCCTAAATGTCTCATATGCAAACTATGATGAGATGCATTATCCCAAGTCAACTTAAGTAAAGTGTAATTATGAGACATAATTTACACCAACAGTCCCCTTTTGGGATTACCCTAAATTTTTGCCCTAGAATCACAAGTTAGTAAAATAATAAAACTTAACATAGTTAGAATCATATATTTATTAAAAAAATGTTTTCATCAAGATAAAACCTGCAATCATGTTAGACAAGTATTGAATGTATAATTCATAGAGCAATCATTTCAACTAGGTTTAGAGATATATTCATAACTATTTTAAATTTATGTAAACTACACAATATCTATAATGCCTAATTGGAGTTCAACCATAATAGGGGCTTGGATGAGAAACATGATAGGGCGCCTGAAGCTGCCCCCATGCTAAGCCCAAGAGTAGATATGCCATCCCTCTTGGCCCCATGTGGCAGTCCGCCATCCATATGAGGTGGTGTGCTTAGTGGTAAACTTGTACCTGCCTTCCCTATCTATGCTACCTTATCCATCCTTCTATGATTAAGACCCCTTTAATTCATTCGGCAATCAACCATGGTAGAGGTTGGTGGGGAAACCACAATAGGGTGTCCTGAGCATCCTTCCCTTCTAAGCCCAAGGGCAGGATACACCTTTGCCCCCCTTGGCCCACATGTGGGAGACACATTAGTCATCCCCCATGGGTGCCGTACTTAGAAGAGGATCTCATCGTAGTTCCCCCTCCTCGTACCCCCTTATCAACCCCCTCATGATTGATTGCAGCAATTTAAGAATCAGATATTCAATATTATTGCTCATATTCAATGTAGGGGAGGTTGTATATCAAGTATGATATCGCATTGCATATTATTATCTATGTCTATATGAGAATAATTAATCATAAGAGTACTATTATGCTGCATACCACAAATGAAGTAAGATTACTATTGCCTGCAGCAAATAATAATTTCTGATCTGATCTGTTTGCCTGGTTGCTGATATATATTAGGAATTGATCTGCTCTTATGAGCGTTGATGCTAATTGAACTTCTTTCCTTGATGCAGATATAATTCCCCTTGATGGCTTTCCTCCTTTTATATCTTAGCATCTTCTTGAAGGGTGATGACCTTTGGAAGGTTGCTGTTCATCCAGAAATGGTCATGCCTCTTCGAATTTGAATGATGCCCTCTCATCACCAATTGCTGCCATGGATTATCTTTTAATCACATTTCTTAATGATCCCTTCAATTCTTAATAATAAAATCAATTATCACTGCAGAAGTGTGGGTCCCTGTCTAATACATAATTAAATTCTGCCTTCCATGTGATTTCCTTTGCTCGTTACATCCTTGCTGTCTGATCGCTTATTCTGTGTATAGAAAATTGTGAAGTCCTAGAGTAAGACAATTTTCTAGGGCATCTATATTTTCTTATGGTGGGGGCATGACAAAATCAATAAACTAATTTTAAAGAGTTAATGAAAAATAGAAAACAATTATTTGTTATCTCTCGTACAAGGCATTTCAATTAGTAGCTTGAAATTCTGAACAATGGTGAAACAGTTTGTTTTAAAGCATGCAGGGTTTCTGCAGTCCAACAGTGTCAAAATTCTGTATTTTATTTCGGGTGGAATGATTTAACTGTCTTGAGTAGTTCATTATCGAGTCAGTCACAATGGCCTATTTCTCAAATTTGAGCGTAAGACCTACCATATAGTGGGGAGAATAAGCCACTCTTCTGTTCTTCTGATGCCATGCTAATTTTTCATAGCTCAGCACAGAATCAAACTTAGCATCATGTATATGCTGTCAGGCTGGTCTACCTGTGAGGTTACTCAATATTTTGGTAGTCAGAAGTGTGAATTGTTTCTACCAGTAATCATTTATAAAAATCAGTTTTTAGATTTTCATGAGTAATGATATATAATATCCTGTTTCTCATGTATAATCTTTAATCATCTACTTCCCCTCCGTGGTTCATACCTTAATTGGTAAGATGTGCTAGTTCTCTTGGGAAAGATTCGAGCAAGTGTCTACTTAGACACTTGCAGGCTTGTCCTGACATTTACTTGCATGTAAGCTGGTTTGTCCATGTTATTTAGTGGAAACTAATTAATCAAAATAGGAATCGTCTGCTTCCCACTTATTATAACAAAATGGCTATATATGTTAATCTTTCAGTTTATTTCTTCTGCTTAACAGTGAATCAGATTTTAGGTTCAACAAGCCTATAAATGCAATTTTGTTTTGAAGCCATATTCTTGGGGCAAGACAGAGTCATCTCTATGATGATGACCTGGGTTTAAGCCCTATCATCTTGTGCAATCTCTGGTTATATCTAGAAAAGGCCTAGCATGAATCAAAGATGAATTCTGTTTCCTACACGAAAGATGGCTGCACCTAAGAAAGGTGGGGTGCAAGTCTAAGATGAGTTTTGATAGAATAGAGAAACTCCTTGGATGTGTTGAGTGGTGCAAAGTCCAACTGAGTATTCCTTGTGAATTTTTGACAAGTTCTGGGTTAGGTTTGACTGAATAGGAACCCCACGGATGTATTGAAGTATGTAAACTCTACTTTGGTTCTTCGTGTGTAAGGGGAACAGTACGTGAAGACTAATTTGGCAAAACTGGTATAATAGAAATATTGCTATTGTCATAGGAATGATGATATAGACTTCAGTGCATATTTACACTTCACTTGAAACGTGTAACCACCTCTTATATTTATTAGTATTTATTTTCTTGGAATATACATTGCTCCTAATTGTATTATGGCATTTGTTGATTTTATGTGAAGGATGCTGCAAGAAAAGCCTTTGAAAAGGCTCGAGAAGGAAAGGATAAGGCATTTAGGATGTGGAAAGAGGTGTCTGAGAAGACAGCACAAGATATGGCTCGAGATGATGAAGATGATGGAGATGATGATGGTTTTGGTGGTGGACGGTATGGTGGCGGTGGCGGTTCTGGTGATCCTGAAGATGAGGATGACTGGAAAGAAACGTTCATTGCATCCATGACACTACTTGTGTTGGTAAAGTAGTTGGTTTTTTTCTCTTCAGCATTTCTGTTCATGCATGGCACAGTAAATTCGCTATGGTTGTGCATGCTATCATATTGTTCTTGTACTGTAGGATTTGAAGACAGAGATTTATTATTTTTTAATATTTTTGCATGTGTTCACACAAGTTATGAATTGTCCCATGAACAGTATATGAAAATGCGGGGTACAAGGTGGACGCGGGATTATGTACCATATACCGACTTTGATGCTCTAAAGCTTTGGGCTAAGCATTTCCTTAGATGGGTGTTCAATTCTGAATTCCTTCTTTTTATTGAGATAAATTATCTATGGGCCAAATGTTATTTGCACAGATTGAGAAATAGGTCACGGACGGTAGCATCATCTACATCCACCAATTAATGCTTTGGAGTAAACTCTTTCATAATGGCATAGTAAAGAACATTTTCACAGCTGTTTATTCCTGTTATCAGAATTATATTCTCTTGTAATCCATGTTATGGCATTCTTATGTGGCAATGTGTATCTTTTAATTCAATTTTGCATAACATTTATTTGAATATGAGAGCCTAGAACTGTTGATGTTCAAGGTTATTTGAAGTAAATAAGAGAATTATTGTCTCTAGCACCATATAATTAGAATGCATTTTAGTTAATGATCTGCAAATAGTGGTGCAAATAGGAGCAATTTCCTTTCTATTTGTTGAGGGGACCTCTCTGCTTTCTGACAGTTGAGAGAATCACGATAAGAAAATTTCTATTTATCTGCTTCTTGACCTTAAAAGGTTTTTGTTTCTTAGTTTTCTGGAATCCATCTTGGCAGTTGTTATGGTTAAATTACTGCTGGGCAGTTCATAATTTATGATCTATATTGGATCTGAAAAATGTTTGATAATAAAAAAAATTGAACACTAATTGAGTTCAGGTACACAGAGAGGTTTAGAAACAGAAATTGACAGAAAAATGCAGGCAGATGGGTCAGCAATCTTACTAGCGATCTGGTTGGGACTGCAACAATCGTAGTGTCTGCCAACAATTGCCATTTTAGCTTCCTATGTGCAAAGGAATTCTTCTAGGGCTTGAGAGAGTCATGTTGTTCACATAAATCTATAATAGGGTATTGTAACTTGATTGGAATGCATGTTTTTTGAGATTGAGAGGAAAGGACAAATATTGTAGAGAGTTTAGCTGTTTATAAGGAGATAAACAGAATTATAGCAAGTTGCCGAATTGTTAGTTTTACCTGCCGATTTCGAGTACTATATGTCTCAGTATTGGGCACTCCTTAGAATCCCTGCAGAATCAAACAGGGTTTGATTTTTTGGTGTTTGAAACGTTTCTAAATTTTTTGGCCAAATCCCATTGATTCCAATGCAATTCCAACAGCTCATGCAAATTTGAATTTTTCTTTCACTTTTTGAATGCTGTAATGGAAAATCCTAGCCAGGAGCTGTGGCCAACTGCTAAAAATGCGATTTCCCCACACTGGTAAACGCTGGAAAATCTAAGACAAGGAAAAAGGGAATGTATTTGCTTTTGCCAATCCCTACAAGGCCATGGGAAAGTGTTGTTTTTGGGCTTCATAGGAGGTTTGCCTATGAGTAGATGTGGGTATGATTACTTGTTTGTGGGACTTACAGGTTTAGTAAAATGTGTATTCTAACTACCTGTAAAAGGGCAAGAAAAAATGTAGTCAAGATGTTCTTTAATAATGTATGGGTGCACTTTGGGCTTCGTAAATGCATGATTTTAGATAGAGACACAAAGTTTGTTGGTATGTTTTGGTCTACATTATGGAGTATAATGGACAGAAAGCGAAAGAAGCACAACCATTCACTTGCAAGTTACAATATATGCCCAGACAATAGTGGTCGATAGGACTTTGGTGTAATTCATTACAGGATATAATAGTAAGTGTCCGAAGACATGGGATGAATTGCTTCCTCATATTCAACATTCTTATAACAATGCATTGCATTCTTCTACTAATAAGTCACTATTTGAGGTTTGCTTGTGACATTTGCCTTCTAGTATTTGATGTAGCTTTTCAAATTATGATGCATAAGTAGAGCAAGATAATGAGGTGACTGAAGTAACAAAATTTATTGAGAAGATTGTACAAATTTAACTGAAAGTTGAGGAACAATTGTAGAAAACACAAAAATGGTATAATCAAAGGCATGAACAGCATAGGAAAAAGCACAAACTTAAGGTAGGGGACAAAATTTGGCTTTCCTTTGGCAAAGAAAGGCTATAAGGACAACAAACTTGATCTCCTTCTTTCATGAAGATGCACACAGATGCTAATTGTGAGCATTTGAAGCTTTATTTGTCTTCCATGCTTGACGAAGAAGAAGAATAAGTGCTACACTCCTTAGAAGATTTGGGTATTGAAGGAAGAGCCATACTCAGGGAGGATATGGTGTGAGAGAAAGAAGACAAGGGAAACTTAAAGTAGAGTCCTACGAAACATGGAAAATGAAACTCAAAGATCACGAGGTGAGTCAAGCAAAGTGGTATTCCAAAGAAAGAGTGGGAGAACTCATCCCCTACTTATTGTCTCATTAAGCTTTTGTGGGACCAAGAGCTCCCTAAGAAGGGAGGTGTGATCCATGTTGGATCTAGAAAATGTTTTAGAAACAAAAGTCTTGAATGGGAATTCTTATCCACAGACAAGTTTAGAGACAGATATTGACAGAAAAATGGTGGTGGACTGGACCACAATCTTGGTAGTGACTTGGTCCAGACCATATGAATCTGAAGATTCTGAACCATACAGTTGCCATTTCAGCTTACTGTGTTGGGGAATTCTGTAGGGCTTGGGAGAGTCCTTTTGTTCACAAAAAATCTATGAAAGGGGATAGTTACTTGGTATGGATTCATGATTTTGAGATTGATAGAAAAGGAGAAATATTGTAGAGTTCAAATATTCATAAGGAGGAGATAAACAGAAGTAGAGTGCAGAATTGAATATTCACTTGTAGTTATTTTCCCAAGATAGTAAAGGAGGTTGCAAGGCCATTGTCACTACCATAAAAGCTGGTTTTCCTTCATACTTTGGGGATTTGAAGGATTAAATCTGAGTTTGTGTGACTAGTTGCAAGTTTCATTTTTGTTTTCACAATATTCTTTTCTCATAACAAGCAAACTTCATTTGCATTACCAAGTATCAAGTATTTTTAATAATTTGTGATTTTTTAAGTTTAATTAAAGAGTTTACAGATCAATTTTTCAACAGGCCCTTTGTTTGCCCATTTTGAAGCTGTTGCTGACTATGTTTTTCCATCTATTTTCTCTTTTAAACATTATGGAATTGTTTGACAAGATCTTCCATAGAGCCTTTTCACCTTAACTCTATGTAAAATGTACCTTCTTTGGATATTCCTGATTCTTGCTCTAAAACAACAATTCCAACTTCAGATGAGATTTGCAATAAATTTGTAAATACAATTTTATCAAAACTGAAGACATTTCATTATATTATTCAACTTAAAATTCTAAGTTCAGAAGATAGAACTTATCTTGATTTTCTGCAATAACTCTCTTTTGGACTGTTTTGTTGAAGATCATTAAACTCGGATCAATAAATCATAGCATCATTAATATTAGGATCAATACATTATAGCATTTTCCTCCTTGTCAACTAAATTAGGAATTTGCTGGATATGTTTTTAAACCGCAATCTCGAGGATGATCGTCCCTGTATTGCAAGAGCATGGAAGGGTTTTAGCTCTATCCCTCAGTCCACCTTTGAGGCTGGCTGTCCTCTATCAAGTCCACGAGCACTCATTTGCCTCTCAGCCCATGAGCATGGCAGGATGCCCAACACATCCATCTCGGGGTGGCGTGCTTGATAAGATGTAGGAAGATTGCCTTCTTCAACAAGCCTAGGAGCACTCATTTGCCTCTCAGCCCTTGAGCATGCTGGGACATACAATCCATCCATCTCATGGTGGCGTACTTAATGAAGAATGGCTGGTACTTCAACTGTCATGAACTTGGAAGGCTGGCTGTCCTTCCTATTTGCAAGACATTCCTAATAAGTTCAAAATAGATTGCTCAAGGAGTTTTCTAGAGTATTGCGGATTGCTTGATTTCTCTTTATCATTATTTCTTGAAGGATTGATGAGTGGACGCTTAAATGACACTTAAATGAATTGATGCTTTAATAATTTATATTTGTATGATTTGATGATAGAATGGTTGATGCTTGAATAGTTGATATTTGGATGATGGATGTTTGAATGATGCTTGAATATTGATATGAGACTGATTGAATTGATGGAAGAATTGATTTCTGGTTTGTTTGCTTGATTCCTTTATTCCCAATTGATGATTGATGGATTATTGAATGATTTCCTTGATTTGATGATTTGTATATTGGTGGATGATGATTGAATGAATGTTGAATTCATAGAATGATGAGTGATGATTGAGTGAGTGCTGATTAGATGCAATGGTCAGTGATGATTGATAAGTGAGTCTTGAATGCTTGGAACGATTTCTCCTTTATACTTCGTTGGTGAAAGGGTCACCAGCTTTCATAAGAATTGGGTCACCATCCTCCATTGCTGCGTTAAGAGAATAATAAATTATTTTTCCAAATGGATCTCCATTGGATGTCGTCAAATGAAACCTTCTCCCCTTTATACCTTCCAATGTAAGGGAGAAGTCACACCTCTTCATGATTTCTGCATTTTGCAAGAGTCACAACCTTCCACAAGTACAGTTACCACCCTTTGAAAGAGTACAAACCTTCGTCATTTCTGCCCTTTGAAAGTGTCGCAACCTTTCACAATTACCACCCTTTGGAAGAGTACAAACCTTCGTCATTTCTGCCCTTTGAAAGTGTTGCTCCTTTCACAATTACCACCCTTTGAAAGAGTACAACCCTTCATCATTTCTGTCCTTTGAAAGAGTCACAACCTTTCACAATTACCACTCTTTGAAAGAGTACAACCTTTCATAATTTCTGCCATTTGAAAGAGTCACTTTTTTATATCTTCCCATTCCTTTCCTCTTCCTTTAATTCTTTCTTGATTCACATGCTCCATTCTTTCTCCCTTCTTCCATATTCCCTTTCAAATGAACTCTTCTCCCTTTTATATCTCATGTTTGAGGGAGTCACAACTCTTCATTTCATGCCTTTTGACCATTCATTAAACTTAATTTAATTTTAATTATGTTATGTTTTATTTTTTATTCTTTTATATTTTAATTTTATTATTATTATTTATTATCAAATCCCATTTCAAAAAGAGGACATTACATTCTGTCACTTTCTTTATGGTTTTCCTCGATGTTTGGGGTGCTTAGATGTTTCAGTTGCATGATTTTCTGTAAGTTTTCCATTTTTTTACTTCTGATTGTTTAAGTTTCTTGGAATGGATACTAGTATGCAATATTGTGCTCAGTTTGGTCTGCCTTTGGTTTGACATTGCAACTTGAGGTTTCTTTGAGGCACTGTTTATGAACATCAGACTTTCGATTTTGGAGAATTGATTGTGGCATTCCATGGCTGTGATCTTTTCTTATTTAAGTGTGAATCAGCGGTTTGTGGGTTCAAGATTTTCACTCAGTTGATTTACATATGTGTTTTTTGTGTGTTTTGATTATCTCTGAATATTTTATGGGTGGAATATTCTCTTAAGATTTCAGTTTGTGGATTCAGAAGAACCCCCATTGTTTGTGTTTAACAGGGTTCTGCATCAGATTTGCTTGTCAGTCTTGCTGGGAATGCCACATCTATGAATTTTTTTTTACCGGTATATATAAGAAATCTGAGTATATGGAAGGTTTCCAGTGTTTTCTGGTGCAAATTTTTTTTCTAAGGGCTTTTTATTTTTAAAATTTATTTTTCCTGCAAGCTGTTTGAGGTTTTCATTTATAAAGACTTCAGTGGTTTACTTCTTTTACCCATTTTATTGTTTAGTTGAGTATAAACTGCAGAATTTGTTTTTGATCAAGCAGTACATGGATGCTATTTCATGAGGAATTTTAGAAGATAAATTATGAAAGAGTACAGTAACATTTTCCAAGAACAAGTTTTCTGCTGTGCCAACTGGGCAAGGGCTGTACAGACTACAGATTATAAATTCTCCTTGTCGAACCTTCTTTCACTATTTTTTTTCTGCTAGAGACCTCAACATAACTAAAGGGTAAATTTGAAGAAGTGAATTTTCTCAGCTTCTATATACTTATTATTTATTGGCTGATGTATCACTAGGATTCATGAATTTGGTACAATATTTGAACTTAAATGTATGTTTTTCAGATTGCTCATCAATATAAAAAAATCATCAATTTATCATTTTTTAACTTGTTGAAGATGTTTATTTTCTACTTGTGAAATTTGATCTGATGAGTGTAGTTAGAGGCGTTCTCAACATTTTAGCTATGGTGTGTTGTAATGCAATATCTATTTAGCCAACCCATTAACACGATTAAGGCTTTAATATTAATGTGTTTGTCATATCCACCAGTGAATTTGGATCAATAAATGGAAGCAATTGTGAGCTTGAATAATGTGCAAAAAACAGTTATCTTTTTTACAGTCAATAATAAACAACGGGACCAATTTTAAAATGTTGAGCAGGCTTAATTCACACAAAAAAATTGCAGGTTGTTTCAAACGAACTTGTAAATATGATAACTAATCACATTTATGGTATCTAGAGAAATTGGTATCCAGCATGTGCAGGGGTAAGCGATTCTTTTGTGAATCAGTTATGAGAGATTTTGACTGTCAAATATATATGTTTATCTGGCATTTGGAGGGTTAAGTAATTCTTTTGTGATTCGATTTTGAGAGATTTTGTCTGTCATATATATTCATTCGATTCTTTCTTTTATCAGTTTTGAGTGATTTTGCCCATCAAATATGTTAACCCTCTACATGTTAGATACTAATTTCCCTAGATACCATAAATGTGATTATTTATCCTATTTTCGTTTGAAACAACCTGCAATTATTTTTGTAAGTTGGTCGGCTCAACATTTGTAAAGTGGTTCTATAAAACCTATTAGGGTTCTTGGGCACATGCCAGTCTAGACTCGGTAATTTATTTGCAAACTTATGTTTTGCATTAAACCTTCTGTTGTGTTGGTTTGTGAGTTGCATCTGTAATATCTGAGAATATTATATACCAAAGGTACAAAGATGACATAGGGATCCTCTTGCGATGACATTTGAAAGAGATTCTAAATTAAACAGATCAAGCAGACTGATTGCTTGCAGTCCCGTAGTTGCAACAATGATTGATTTATACAATACAGGAGCATTCAGAATCAGTGGAAATCTTCGTAGTGTAAATTCAAATGTATGTCAGGGTGGTAAAGTATGTAGATCTGTTGGAGGTGAAGCATTTCCTGGTGCAATCGGTTTCCTTGCTTTGCCAGCAACAATTGTTATTCCCACTCTTGCAACTATGCTTTTCAATGTTTTCTGTTTTAAGAATTTTTAATTTGTCAAGGGTACAGTAATTACTGCTATTCTTATTCATACAACCGTGCATCCCCACCTTTTACTGTCGAGAGATTTCTTGTCCCCACCATTTACTTGTCAAGATCACCCTGAATGAAATCTTTGAAATCGTTATTCAACTTACTGGTATTGCAAAAATAAGAGTGAAAAATGTGAGGTTGCTTCATTAATTCCTGAAAAATAATCAGTATCTTGAACTAATTCTTATACAAATTTGGTACAAGAACATAAATTTCTTCATGATATAATGTTGAAGTTCCTAATGACACTCTCGGTAGAAGATCATACAAATCTATCATGATATGATGATAAAGTTCCTAACGACACTACCTTGGCAATTTGCAACAATTATCCAAATGTAAGAGATTGATCTGTATCTGCTTGTCAATCAATAGTAGTTGTGAACCTTTAACAGATTACGCACCCAATTGTTACGTATATGCTAATACTAGCTTGCTTGTAACAGGTGTTATCTGCAGAAGGCATGATATTCTTTTCCTATCATCATTCACAATCTTGACCACCACCTTTTACAAGAGGTTTTACTAAAACTACATTGCTAATTCATGAACAAAATTTCAGGTTCATTATTTAACAACTCTAGTTGAAGTATGTATTTCTTGAGATATTTCTAATTTTAGGCTTGCAAACAATATCATTCACTAAAAACTGATATTAGTAATATTAAGTAACAAGAAATTATGATAATATTCAAATACATAAACAAAAATATCATAATACTTTGATTAATAAATCATAGCATCATTAAATTTGAATCCACACATCACAGCATATTCTTCGTAGCAAATTATATCATGAATTTCTTGGAAATATTTGCAAACCGGCAATTCCAAGACTGGCTGTCCTCGACTTGCCAACCTCTTGGAGGCTGGTAGTCCTCATTGATCAAGTCCAAGAACATGGAAGGCTGGCTGTCCTTCCAACTCCTGTTTTAAAAACATTGGAGGTAGGACATCCATCCCACCTTTTGTCCGACCTGATAAGAGCATGAAGGCGGATTGCCTTTTTGTCTCTCGTGAACTCAGAAGGATGGCCGTCCTTCCTATTCCCAAGACATTTCACAAATCCAAAGCATGATTTCACAATGAATTGCTAGATTATTTCTAATTAAATACCTCTTAATGAGTTGATAGATATATTCTCAAATGGCTGCAATAACTTAATTTTTGACAGACATGCATGCACATACGTGTGTGCACATACACACAAGTTGGAGGGAGTCGCACCCTTTCATTATAATTATTGCCTTTACAAGAGTTATACCTCCTCACAAACAAGCACTACCCTATTTTAATATGGCATCTCTCGAGGAATTGTCGCTTAATAATCTTTTTTAGTTTTTAGGCAATTGCCACCATAGGGGTAGCTCCCTTACATTACTAAAAAAGGAAATTACATAGATTTGTAGGAAAATTTTGGTCAACAATTTGGGTAATGATGGATACAAAACTTACAAAGTCTACAACATTCCATCCATAGATGGATGGATAGATTGAGGTAGTTAATCACATGATTGTACACATCCTTCGTATGTATCATTCTCATCATCCTCACACCTGGGATGAGAGTCTCCCATATGTACAACATAGCTACAATAGTGCAATACATGGTACTACTGGACACAATACATTTGAGGTTTGTTTGGGATATTCGCCTTTTACTCACTTGGATATTTCTCTTCCAATAACTGAGAACAAGTCATCATCATATGTAGAGAAGGAGATAGGAAGAGCTTCCAAATTTGTTGAGAAAATTTGTCATCTTCAAGATTAGGTTTATGAGATAGTGCAATAGGCCAATCAGAAATACAAGGAGCACTATGATCAACATTGTACACCACATCACTTTTAGGTGGCCAACAAAGTTTGGCTTCATCTTTAGAAGGACAGTCTTTAGGGGCCACATAAGAAGCTCTGTCCTTTGTGGTATGGACTATATACTATATAATGCTTTTGAACTAAATATCCCACCATTTTTTTGTGATTCATCCTATTTTTAATGCTGAACTCCTTCGTCCATCTCTTTCACCTTTGTTGGATACTTCAAAGGTTGCTTATAGAATTCATGTTGAAGATTTGAAACCTAAAGCCTCTGCTTCATTAGTAATTGATCAAATTGTTGATGTTCATGTGAAGACTCGTTGAAACGAACAAATTCCTTTGTATTGTGTTGTCAAAGCAAGTCAACATCTGCACCAAGGCAAGTGGTTTACTAGTGAAGAGGTTGCCTAACATTTTCCTCACTTGTTGCAATAGGCTGGTGCAATGGAGCCCATTGCCTCTCAAGGGGGGAGGAATATTCGTAAGCATTCTAAGGATGATCCAGAGTAGTTAGGAGCTGCAAAATTGAAAAAAAACTAAAAATCTATTTTTTCTATGTTCTAGTAAATCACATTTTCGGAGGTCTTGGGAGTGAAATTTAGGGTCAAAAGTGTTAGCAGTCCTTTAAATTAAATAGCCAAAGGCATTGGTTTTAAGGGATTGAAACTAGATCTCTTCAAGATCTTTTCAACACTATGAGCAATTTTGAATTCCAAGCATCGAGTAGGGAATTATGACCCTACCAAGTTGGCGTACCTAATTTCATATTTTTAAAAAAAATTGTAGTTTTGTTTGTTATTTTATTCTCCAAAACTCTTCATTTCGAATTTGTTGAAATCTAGAGTCCGTTAGGATTCTACATAGGTGTATAAAACTCATATTGGATAAGTTAACAGTTACTTTTGATGCATACTACTCTTGTTTCAAGTTCTACTATTGTCCATTTTTTTCGCACGATACTACAGGCTTTTGCTTACCTTTTATTGTTCAACAAATTCATTGCTAAATTCATATAAGGCATTGCAACAATATTCTTCAAGGTGTAGCCATTTGATCCATGTGGTTTGTTGTCCTCAGACATAATTTTACAATTTATGTTTGTGAATCCATTTGTGGGTACCTAGTGTTTGGGGTAAGTTCAATTCCAACCAACTTGAAGAGTTCTTGCCAGAATAAAGTTAGGAATCTACTATTTTTGTCACTAATAATGCTCTTAGGCAACCCATGTAATTTGAAGATTTCTCTATAGAAGAGATCGACTACTTGTGGTGCTCTATATATAGAAGACTTTGCATGAAAATGAGCATACTTAGTTGATCCATCACCACAAATATGTAATCTTTCCCTTGCACCTTTGGGAATCCTGTAATGAAATCCATTGGAATGTTCTCACTTTTGATTTGGTATATGCAACGGTTGTAATGACCTTGCAAAAAATGTTTGTTCCACCTCGTTTCTTTGACATACCATACATTCCCTAATATACTTCAAAATATCCCCCTTGAGGCTCTTTGAAGAAAATCTCTCCTTTGCTTGTATGTTTTATAATAACCTTGATGTCTAACTAATGGAGTATCATGGTATTCCCTCACAATCTTTTCTTTCATTTTTGATCTCAGAATAATATATATTCTATCTTTGTAGAGAATGAACTCCTCCACCAACTTGCATTTGTGAGCTTGTAGGTTTTTGTCTAATATGCCACTTGCCAATGCATCCTTGACATGTTCTGCAAGTATTGAATTTTTCCAGCTTGTAGAGATGTCTGTTATAGAATATAGGTGAGGTCTTTATGATAAAGCATCGAACACAACATTATTCTTTTGCTTCATGTATTCAATATCAAAGTCATAGTTTTACAACTTGCTAACCCACTTCATCTTCCTATGATTTAGATATTTTTGGTTCAAAAAGTATCTTGGGCTGTTATAGTCGATCTTGACAATAAATCTTCTACAACCAAGTATTGTCTAAAGTTGGCTATGGCATGCATGATTGCTACATTTATTTGTCATAAATAGAGTATTACTCTCCTCATTTGTGACTTTCATAAGCCATTGGGTGTTTATTTTGCATTATACAACTCCAATGCCTTGCCTAGAAGCATCACATTCTAACTCAAAGGGAAGAGAGAAATTTGGAATGACTAAAACTAGACAAGAACTCATTATTTCTGTAGGTTTGTCAAAATCTTGTTAGGTTTCCTCACTCCATTTAAAAACACCCTTTTTAGTCAAGTTTGTCAAGGGCTTGTTGGCATTGAAAATCCTTTGACAAAACTTCTATAATAGCTATAGAGTCCTTGAAATCCACTTAAATGGGTTAAAGTCATTGGTCATGGCCTATCTCTTATTGCATTGATCTTTTCTTCATCCACACTAACTCCTTAGACATAGATTTTGTGTCCCAAATACAAAATTTCATCCATCCCAAATTCACAATTGGATGCTTTAGCAAGTAACAATTGTTGCTCAAGTATCCCCAAGACTTCATCAATATGTCTTAAGTGATCCCCTCAAGTTTTATTATAAATTAGGATATCCTCAAAGAATACCTAAAGGAATTTCCTTAATCGCTTTCAGAATATGTGATCTATGCAAGATTGAGATGTGGCAAGGGCATTAGTTAGCCCAAAGGGTAAGACTAGGAATTCAAAATGCCCAAAATGACGCTTGAAAGCTATTTTAGAACATCTTCTTTCCTCATTCTTATTTGATGGTACTTGGAACATAAATTTGTCTCAAAGAAGTATAGAACACCATGAAGTTCATCTATTAACTCATCTACCCTGAGGATGGGATATTAATTTTTAATAGTTTTTTATTTAGATCCCTATATTCTACAAGCATCTTGATAGTGCCATATTTTTTCTTTACTAACACTATGGAAGAAGCAAAAGGGCTAGAATTGAGTTGTATATGCCCCATCTCAAGTAACTTCATAATGGTTTTCTTAATCTCTTTCTTACATTTCCTTGGGTGGCGGTAGGGCATGGTAATGACAAGTTTTGCCCCTTCTTATAGTTCAATGGTATGTTCAAAACCCCTCTTAGGAGGTAGTCTTGGTGGAATATTGCCAAAAAAATTCTCATGTTTGTCTAGGATAGATAGAACATCAACATGTATAGTCTTACCTACTTTGGACGTAGATATATCAAGGATCATACATTATACCACCCACTCTACTTGCTAATGCCTAAAAGCTTTTTCCATCCTTTTTTATGACATCACCGTTAGAGGCCCATCTTATAGGCCTTGGATAATTACTTATTGGTCATGTTGTTGGAAACACTGTTCCATCTTTTGAAAGTCTTGATAATACATTTATAAGGGATGCAATCGTTGGATACCTAAAACCACATTTGTATCTCTTGTATTCATTACATAGAAATCTTCACTTATTTTATATCCCCCCAAGGTAATGCTTAGTTAATGATTTATTTGTGTGCAAGGAGTAGTAAATCCATATACCACGAGTACATTAAAGCCTTCAAGATTTTTAGCTTCTAACTTCATACTCATTACTAATCCTTCATCAATGAAATTATGTGTAGCACCATTGTTGGATTACGAATTCTAAAGGTGTGTGAGTTTGGTGCCCCTAAAAGTGTGCCCAATGTACCACTTGAAAATTCTTCATCATCTTGTTTACTTTTCTAAGTTCTTTGAGTTTCAAATTCTTCTTCATCTATTTTCTCAATCGTTGTTGCTTCCAAATTGTGTACTTGTTCCCTTTTTGAACATCCAAGAGCATAATTTGTAACCCTTTCTTTCGAAGTTCACTCTTGGATTCCTCCTTTGTGTTGAATTGAGGAGGCAATGTATTTGATTGCCAATTTCTCTTGTAATGGAGTTGCTTATGCAAACCCAATGGCATATTTTTTGAATATGTTGTTGTTAATGCCTTTTGGATTGCATCTTGTAGTGATGTAGGATCAAGAGCACCCACCAAGCCACATATTGACTATGTTAATCCCTCAATAGATAGATATGTGAACCTTCCCTCAGTAACAATGGGCATCATGTCTGAAATTCTGTAAAATTTTGCCACATAATCCTCTGCTAAACCTCATTGCTTAAATTGTGTTAACTCTTTCAAATGTTTTTTGCGATGCTTTTCATCAAATCGAGCTATAAGTTTTTGTGTAAATTTGTCATATGTTGCTATGTTTTGATGTCCTTGTGTGGCAATTCCATGGTGCCACCAATCGCGGACAATACCCTCTTAAGTGTAGAATGACAAATTTAATAGAATCTTCTTTTGTCATGAGGCTAAGAAAAAAAAGTGTCTAGTTTTTGGATCCATGTTTGCACAGTGAGCTTTCTTGATTCACTGAATTGGGAAGAGTCATCATACTCACCCTTTGTTGTGTTGGATTTTTTTCTCTTCTAGAGGTGTTTTTTGGTCCTTGCATCACAATATTTTTAAAATGGAATGTCTTCTAAGGTCAAGATCAATTCTTGAATATGCTTCTACACATTCGTCAAGGTCATTTGTGGCTATTTTGGGTTCTTCTTCTTCTCTTGGGTGCTCTTCTCTAGGTATGAATGTGAGCTTTGTTAATCTAGGTGATGATCTTAATGGAGTTCTATTATTATGTTAGGAATGGTTGGAATTAGTATCCCTTCCATTGGTTTGGTTAGGCCTAAGATTATTGATTGAATTGTTCATGTTTTGGAGTGTTTGGAGGAGCAATTGTGTTGTCTTCTCATGTTGCTCCATGAAAACTCACAATTCATTTCCTAGGTTACCTTCATGATTACTCATTGTATTAGTTCTATTTGGTTTTCTACTTGCCTCTAGTTTTCTCCTTCTCTTTTTGAGGCTCTTTGAACTCTTTGGTTCAATTACATATACTTCTCTTCTTGATCCTCAGGTTGGTAGGTTCAAGGCTCTTATACCAATTGTAATGTGCCTTTCTTGGGACATTCCTAATTTTAGGTTTTGAAATAATAAATTATTTACTAAAAAATAATATTAGTAATATTAAGTAACAAGAAATTATGATAATATTCAAATCCATACATTAAAAACATCATAATATTTAGATTTGTTGGTATGTGGCGACTGATCATGCAAATACTATACACTTGTAGCGTATCCTTGCCGGTTGTTTTTTGAAAAACTGACTTTGTAGGCTGCCCTAAAAATTGCATGATATAAGCAGCTAGAATGAAAAAGGCTTTGTAATGGTGTTGTATTGTTTTATTGAATAATAAGAAAAGATTGGGTGACTGTGTTCTGTGGATGTAGCCCACCTTGGGTGAACCACATTAAATCTTTGTGTTATTTGTGTTGTTTATGATTCTTCATTTTTGTGTATTCGAATATGCATTTAATTGTTAATTTGTATTTGCTTCGACTCTACCTAAACCCTAACAATTGGTATCAAAGTCGTGTATTTTTGTAAATTGGCAGGGACTTTAAGATTTGAGTGGGAGTAATGGAAGAAACCAAATTAAAGGTTGAGAAGTTTAATGGCTTGAATTACCAGCTATGAAAAATGCATATGGAGGATTACTTGTATCAAAAATATTTGTAGCGATAATTGCAAGGAAAGTCAAAGAAACCTACCATGATGTCAAATGAAGATTGAGAGATTCTAGACAGAAAGGCACTAGGGACCATTCAGTTGTGCCTTGTACCATTTGTAGCATTCAATATATCAAAAGAAACAACGACTGAAGCCTTGATGGAAGCATTGGCTAAATTGTATGAGAAACCCCTAGCTTCGAATAAGGTATTTCCTATGAAGCATTTGTTTAATATGAATATGAGCGAAGAAGGATATGTAGTAGATCATTTAAATGAATTTAATAAAAGTTATCGACTAATTGACTTCTGTAAATGTTAACTTTGATGAAGAGGTTAGGGCTCTCTCAATTTTATGTTCTTTGCCAAAAAGATGGAATAGCTTGGTTATGGCTATAAGTAACTTTGTCTCTGGTACAAGCACTTTGAAATTTGATGATGTTGTTGGTGTTATCCTAAGTGAGGAAATGTGACAGAAAAGCATAGGTGAGACTTTAACATCATTGTGCACTATTTTGAATGTAGAGAACAAGGGAAGACCAAAGGAAAGAGGAAAAAGACTAGGAAATCGCGAGAAGTCACAAGGGAAGTCAAAGAAAGGATGCTTTGAATCCAGAGGAAGAAAGGATTGTTGGTACCGCAGAAAGCCAAGACAATTAAAGAAAGATTGTTGTTCTCAAAAAAACAAACATGGAGATGGAAATCAAGATGACCAGTAAGGAAGCCAACGTTGCAAGTTATACTTTACAAGATGCCTTAATTCTGTGTTTAGATAATGTTAATGATTCTTGGGTAATAGATTCAGGGACTTCATTTCATGCCACACCCCATAGAAAATATTTTTTAGATTATGTTCAAGGTGATATTGGACAGGTATACTTGGGTGATGATGAGCCATGCCAAATTGTTGGAAAAAGGCAAGATAAAAATCAAGTTGCAGATTGGAAATGACTAGTTGTCGAAGGAGGTAAGACATGTTCTAATTTAAGAAGAAATTTAATTTTTACAGGACAACTGGGCAATGAAGGCTGCATAGTTACCTTTACATACAATGTCTGGAAGGTCACTAAAAGTGCATTAGTAGTAGCTAAAGGTGCAAAGGTAGGCACATTGTATTTGTGTACTGGTAATACTTATTCTACCTTAGCTACTGCAGAAAAAGTTGTTGCAGGGATAGCTATAATAGATGTTGCAAGGACATATACAAAATTGTGACACCATAGACTTGGGCATATGAGTGAGAAAGGGATGAAAATCCTTCACTTAAAAAATTTGTTTCCAAGACTGAAGCAAATTGATTTAGAATTTTGTGAAAACTATGTTTATGGTAAACAAAAAGAGTCAAATTTATCAAGGTTGGGAAAGAGAAGAAGAGTGAGAAGTTAGAGATTGTGCATTCAGATGTATAGGGACCGGCTTGGGTATCATCTCTTGGTGGCTCTTGTTATTATGGTACTTTTATAGATGATGCAACTTGGAAAACATGAGTGTATTTCCTAAAACAAAAATCAGGTGTTTTTGAAACTTTTAAGAAATGAAAACTTTTGGTTGAGAATGAGAAATGAAAAAAGTTGAAGTGTCTCAAATATGATAATGGAGGTGAGTATTGTAACAAATCATTTGAATATTATTGTTCTTACAATGGAATTCGAAGATAAAAGACGGTTCTAGGAACCCCACAAGAAATTGGTGTGTCTGAGAGAATGAATAAGACCATCATGGAGCATTCAAGGAGCATGAGATTGCATGCTAGAATACCCCTAAATATTTGGGCAGATGTTGTACATACTGTTGTTTATTTAATAAACAAAGGACCTTCAAATACTTTGGATGGTGGCATTCCAGAGGAGGCATGGACTGGTAAAAAGGTAAATTATTCTTTTTTAAAAACTTTTGGTTGTGAAGCTTTTGTCCATGTTGATAAAGAAAACAAAACCAAGCTTGATGCTAAATCTAAAAAATGTACCTTCATTGGATATGGAATAGATTACTTTGGTTATCAATTATTGGATTTTGAAAATTAGAAAATAAGAAGTAGAGATGTTATATTCAATGAGAAGGTCATGTATAAAGAATAGATGCAGGAAAAGAAGCACAAATAGGTCAAAAAGGAATTTGTGGTGCTAGATGAGATTCCTGAAAAATAAAATACCATTGGTACTTGATGTTTAGCAACAACAAAATATCCCACAAACTCCTACAAGTGTTAGATGTTCTACGAGGTTAAGTAGACCTCTTGAAAGATTTTATCCTTCTTTGCATTCTATTTTATTAATTGATTCTGGTGGACAAAAGGATACGAAGAAGTAATGCAGGTGGATGCCAAACAATAGTGGGAGCTAGGCATGAAAGAGGAAATGGATTCCTTGATGAAGAATCAAACTTGGGACTTATTCCCATTACTTGTAGGAAAAAGAGTCTTGCCAAATAAATGGGTTTATAGGCTGAAGGAGGAGGATGGAGGACAAAAAAGATATAAGTCCAGACTTGTTGTAACAGGTTATGCACAAAAAAAGTGTATAGGTTTTGATGAAATATTTTCTCCAACTGTAAAAATGACTTCAATTAGAACTGTTCTAAGTCTTGTGGTTGCAGAAGACTTGCATCTTGAACAACTAGATGTTAAAACAACTTTTCTCTAGGGGATTTGGAGGAGGAAATCTACATGCAACAAACATAGGGATATGAGGTCAAAGGTAAGGAGGAGTTAATGTGCAGGTTGAAGAAGAGTCTGTATGGCCTAAAGAAAACACCTCGATAATGGTATTTGAAATTTGTTAGTTTCATGGTTGAACAAGGTTACCACATATGACATTCTGATCATTGTGTTTATTTTAAGAGATTGGATAATGGCAATTATATTATCCTGTTACTTTATGTTGATGGCATGCTTGTTGTTGGGTCTCACATACAACATATAAATGAACTTAAATAGAAATTAGCAAAGTCATTTGCTATGAAGGATTTGGGTGCAGATAAGAAAATCCTTGGTATGAGGATTTCATAGGACAGGAAAAAAAAAACATTAATTTTGTCTCAAAATGAGTATATAGAGAAGGTATTGAAAAGATTTAACATGCAAAATGCAAAAGCAGTTGGTACACCTTTGGCTAGTCATTTCAAATTGAGTAAGGAGATGTGTCCAAAGACACAAAAAGAGGTAAATAAAATGTCTATTTTGTATTCATCAGTTGTTGGCAGTCCGATGTATGCGATGGTATGCACACAACCAGATATTGCACATGCAGTGGGGGTTATGAGAAGGTATATTAGCAATCCGAGAATAGAACATTGGAATGTTGTTAAATGGATTCTCAAGTATTTGAGAGGTACTACTACCAAGGCACTATATTTTAGAGGATCAAATTCTTCTCTACGAGGATATGTTGAATATGATCTGGCAGGTGATATTGATACAAGGAGGAGTACTACAGGGTACATTTTTACTATAGGGGGAACTACAGTTAGTTTGATTTCTAGACTGCAAAAGGTTGTTGCTTTCAACCACTGAAGCTGAGTACATGGTTGTTATTGAAGCTAGCAAGGAGATGATTTGGTTACAAATATTTTCTAGAAGAATTGGGTAAGACACAAGAGGATAGCCCATTGTACATTGATAGCCAGAGTGCCATTCATCTTGCAAATAATTTTGCTCTTCATTCGAGGACAAAACACATTCAGCTTAGATACCACTTCATATGGTCCGTTTTGGAGGATGGCCAGTTATGACTTGAAAAGATTCACATAAGTGACAATCCTTCAAATATTTTCATGAAGTTAGTCTCACGAGAGAAGTTGATTTCTTCATCAGTTTCCATTGGCCTTCTTGACTGACAATCATGGAATTAAGGGACAATCGAGTCCAAGTGTTTTATCCAGTGGGAGCTGCAAGTGCAGCAGTGTCATCCGGGGTCACTCTCCAAGTGGGAGATTGTTTGGTGTGAAGATTGATCAATCTCCAAGTGGGAGATTGTTGACATGTAGCGACTGATCATGCAAATACTGTACACTCATAGCGTATCCTTGTGTCGATTTTTTTTTTTTAAATTGACATTGGAAAAGCCCTTAGAAGTCGACTTTGTAGGTTGCCCTAAAAATTGCATGTTATAAGCAGCTAGAATGAAAAAGGCTTTGTAATGGTGTTGTATTGTTTTACAGGATAATAAGAAAAGATTGGACAACCGTGTTTTGTGGATGTAGCCCACCTTGGGTGAACCACGTTAAATCTCTATGTTATTTGTGTTGTGTATGATTCTTCATTTTTGTGTATTCGAATATACATATAATTGTTAATTTGTATTTGCTCCGGATTTGCCTAAACCCTAACGAGATCAATAAATCATAGCATCATTAATATTTGAATCTACACATCATATCATATTCCTCATAATAAATTATATCATGATTTTTTTGGACATTCTTGTAAATTGACAATTTCCAAGGTTGGTCATCCTTGACTTGTTGAGACTTGTTGAGAGCAGGGAAGGTTGGTTGCCCTTTCATCCCCTAGTTCACCTTGGAGGTTGGTTGTTCTTCTAACTTCTATTTTAAAAGCATGGGAGGTTGGTCATCCATCCCACCTTTTGTCCAACTTGTTAAAAGCATGAAGGTAGGTTGTCCTTTCATCTCTCATAACTCAAAATGTTGGTCATCTTTCCTATTTGCAAGGTAGTTCACAAATCCAAGACATTATTTCACAAGGAATTTGCTAGATTATTTCTAATTAAATACCCTTAATAAGTTGCAACAACTTAATTTTTGAAATTATATATAGATTTTTGCTCTCAATTTATATTTCCAATTTATTCTTCTATTGATTTTTTACTCCTTTCACTTCTTTATTGATTTGTATTCCAAATAGGTGTCTTGAATGATGCCTTTCACAAATGTTTTCTTCTCCCTTTTATATCTTCAAAGTTGGAGGAAGTCACACCCTTTCTTATAACTATTGTCTTTATAAGAGTTGTACCTCCTCACAACCAAGAGTTACCTTATTATATTTGTTTAATTTTTAATTGCATCTTTGAAGAAATTGGTGCCCAATAGTATTTAATTAATATTAATCAACCTTATTAATGGTTCATTGCTCTTTCATTTCCTTCGCCCAAGTTAAAGACAACAATTTATAATGTTGTGATCACACTTTTTAGTGAGGGCATGACAAAGTCTTTTTCATTCGTCATTCCATGTTCTTAATATGTAATAGCCTTGCCAAATTATTTTGCCAAATAAAATTTAGATTTGCAAATTTTAAATCAGCTATTATAAAATCTAGGTTTCTTCTAATAACCTTATAACCTAGATTTAACTAATGAAGCTAAAACATCGAAGATTGACTCCAAATCTTTTATTATTACTAATGAGATATGAAATAAATAAAATATGTTGCAATGAGAACATAAACAAGAGCTACAATAGTAGCAACAACCAATTGAAAGCAGTGTACTTAAACCACATCAAACAATTATAGATTACACAAACTTAGAGCGGCTAGAACTTGCAACACTTGAAACACATTCACAATCTCTAGATGAGATTTTCATATAAAATAAAAAAGGTTTCATTTTTCAATTCTTGAAACCAAAGGGTTTTCATCCTCTAATCTCCAACAAATCCAAATGTTTTTGTTTTCAGATTTGATTGCTTGAATGTTGGTGGTTCTCAAATTTGCATATCATTTAATCATAAAAAAATTTGTCACTTCTTATGCATAGATTTAATGAAGGATTTGACCAACAAATAAGAGATTAATCCTACACCCATGTCCCCTTCACTTCATTCTCTGCAGGATATAGAAGGGTAGCCTTTAACTTGACATAATTTTAAGATATTACAAGACACAAATGATGTAGAAGCCAATAGCAATTTTACACAATATAGTGACGATTAACAAGAATTGGATTAATTTCCTTAAAATCCTCTAATACACTATTTAGCTTTGATATGAAATATAAAATAAATTAACAAAAAATAGTAAAATAAAAATATCTTTTCAGATTTTAGATTGATTCCTTCTAAGTTTTGAACAAGAAAACTAGTTAGATCAATTCTTTATCCATTACAGAGTCTAGAATGAAGTGATTTCTCAACAACCTAAACACAAACACAAATTCAATGTTTGCCTTACAATAATAAAACCAACTATTGGATGACACTATTAATCTTCTTTTAGATCCTCAACACAATAACAATGTCCTCCATGTTCAACTGGAAGTCGATATTTAATCCATTCCTTGAGCAAAAGCTATCAATTAAACATTCATCACAACGCGTGTGGAATGAAAACAACAGTAACCTTTGAGTATTTTGATTAAAGAAAAGTGTGACATGTCTCCTCAGCCTGTTGCAGGTTGAAAATAGTGCAAGAAAGAGCCAAAAAATGGTGCCATATTGCTGAGAAAAGATAACCTTCTAAAGCTCGTATGCTGCACATAAAAAAAACAGGAACAAACCTTGGCACCTATCAATACAAACTACTCAGCATGTCAAACACTTGTTCTTTAGCATATACTCAGAAAACAGGCAGCCAATAAGAAGCATATTGCTGGCAATAAGCTCAATGTTTTGCTTTGATCTTCTCATTTAAGTTGTGATAGAGCAATTAGAAAACAAACTACGTGAGATAACGATTATTTGGCTGCATTTGATCCCCAAATTCTTCTGAAAAACAAGAAAAAATTTATGAGAAAAAATAAACGTGAAGGATAGAAAAAACCCGAAGCAATGAATGAATGGATGAGAATACATTAGATGTCTTATGCACATTGTGAGATTGCTTTGACATTTTTCTTTGTTTTTGTGATGGGGCGATGGGAGAGCCTTATACAAGACCTTAAAAACACTTTAAAAGCATGTGACAAATTGCTCCTCTCCTGGCACTCAATAGCAACAAAAATTATCATTTAAAACCTTTTTAGAACACACAAGAAATTTGTCTTTTAACACTAAACCTTCAAAATTGTATTCAAAATTTTCCATTTCAAATACTTGATGATGAAGGTATTTGAAAACAATAAGATTTTAAATGTTTTAAATATTTTTTCAAATTTAACATACAGTGTAATTGGTGGTTCGAGGCAAAATCCTGACCTCATCGATCCTAGCCTTATCCCTTTTATATGTCAGAGCCTTGCACTCATCAAGACTTGATCCTTGGTAGGCTCATTAAGAACCTCGCAACTTCACCAATAGACCAAAGGCCCATTGACAGAGAGCTATAATTTTTCTGTTTTGGCACATGAACTTGTGCAATCACCACAAAAACCGAGCCATGAGTTATTGAATGTAAATAAGCATTTAGGTCATCATCAAAATGATGAAAATTGAATTTTTTTAATGGTATCTCTCAAACCAATTTGAATTCACTTATAGATTAAATCCACTTCAAACTTGCTCTAAATTCTATGAATTGAAACTACATACTTTTGGTGAGCCATTGAAACCTTCTACCAAAGAACTCTTCATGACGATTTTAGGATCAAGAGATTTTAATACCAGAAGTCATAGGTCTGTCTATCACAATAGGACCTAGAAACAAGGTTCTCTTGAGAATTTGTGGAAGATTGTGTTTTGAAAATTTACCAAATTTGTAAGTGTCAACATTGGCTCTTGTTTGGAGATGCATTCCCCTTGCCAGCATGGCAAGATTGTAGATATCTTCGTGGTACAAACCATGTGCTTAGTCCATTAGGGTGCTCTGTAATTGCTCTAGTATGCAGTGAACTAAAACACATAATCTCATTTGGTGACCCTAGGATCCTAAAAATGAAGAACCAATATTTTTTTTTGGCAAAGATGCAAACCCCATATATTGATATTTAGAATAATAAAGTTTACAAATAGATACATAGAGAACATAAGGTTGAGCCAAAAGGGAGCTCGAAACCAATGAAAGAGAAAAGAAACCACAACATAATAGCTACCAAACCCATAGCATATTGTTACTATAGATTATAATGAAATATTTGCATCCCTGCAGTTAGAGGAAGAAGACTGATATGATCAAAAACAATATTTGTGAGTGTGAACCTTTCCATTGAATCCTTCTATGGCAACGACCTTTGTAGATCCATTCAAGTTCTTGGGCATGTTTAGCTCCAACAATGCAGGAATTGCAGTCTTCAACACCTTGTTCACATCTACCTCTATTATGATAGCCTCACATGCAATTGAGTTCCCATGCTCTTCAATCTAGCATAATGTTGCGGGAAACAATTGTATGCCTTACAAACTTACCAGTCTGCTAGTCCCGTTGAGAATGTCAAAGATATTCTCAAAGTTTGTGGAATACTTAGCCCAAGAATGGATTGATAATCAGATCCCTCCAAGGGCAACATACCAAGGGATCTCCCAGTCATGAGCTCCAAGGTGCTACTTCTCACATAGAAAAATCTCTTGCAGGCCCTAGGAGAATTTAGGGAATATGATGTAGTGAAAAAAACAAACAATAAAGACCATATTGGTGAGCCCCAGAGGGAGAAGTAGGGCATCAGGTGCCTGGCTTTGAATTTTCATTGTTGTTCACATTACTTTTATTCCTTTTTGCTCCCTCATCATCCATTTTATTTATCATCTTGAAATCACTGCAACTATCACTATCTCCACCCTTCTTCACACCCATTATAGATTTCTTTAGACCAAGAGCATCCATTTCATTGAGAGGGAAATTTTTTTCTTTTGGCTACTTCAACCTAGGCTTTGGAGTATCCCCTAATGCTCCTAACACTTGGGAGTCACTGAAGCATGCCTTCATATGAACTATGACAATTCCAAAAAAGCAAGAATCTATAAAACTGAGGATGATTAGTTAAAAGACACCTTAAATCAAAAGACAACACTAAAAGTGGATCTAAAAATTCAAAGCACAATAAATGATTTAGAAGCCAAGGGTCTCTCTGTGGATGATAGAAGAGGTCTCATCAAATTGGAAGAGAGAGTCCATGGAGAATTTGGTGATATGATCAAATTGAGCACACCCCTATTTACCAACCAATCTGCTAGGATATTTCCCTCTCTATAATAGTGAAGAAGCTCGTAATTTTCCAAGGAGTCAAGAAGTAGCCAAACTTGTTGCAACACATACTGAATGCTCCAATTGTGCAATATTCTCTTTCTACATGCATTGATAATAAGCAAAGAGTCACCTTCAATTAAGATGTTCAAAAAATGAAGGAATTTAGTCAGCATGAGACCTTGAAGAAGGGCACGTGCTTCTGCCATATTATTGGAACCATTTGAGGATCGAAATGTTGTTGATGCTACTAGAATATTTCCTTTATGATCCCTAATTAAATACCCGCCACCCACTTTGCATTGATTGTGTTTGGCTGCCCCATCAAAGTTTAACTTTAACTTCCCGTTTGGGAGAGGAATCCAGTTGATTTTTTATCTATTTTTTCTTTTTCTTTTGGGGGGTTGGAATGAGATTCCCGTGAAAGGGAGCTTAATTTTTTTTAATCCCAATCTGAAAATGAAGAGTTGATTGGTTTGGCTTTTGCTACATATGCATTTACTACTTCTAAAATAGAAATTTTAATTTTCTACAAGACCTGAGATAAACTTGAAGGTTCCTTTCTAAAGATCCTCTTGTTTCTTTCCCACCAGAGCACTAGATGATCATAGGAGGGATGGCTTTCCAAATGTAGGCAAAAAAAGATTGATGATAGAGTGAAGGTCAATTTGTGAATACATCCCAGAGATTCTTTGATAAGGGAGAATATCGATTCATTTTGTTAAGGATGTGAGCCCAATAGGATTAGGCAAAGGAGCATTGTAATAGAAGGTGATCCAAATCCTCTTGAGCCTATCCACAAAGAACACATCATAAAGGATCAACAATCCCTAGTTTGACTAATCTATCCCTTGTTAGAATCCACTTCTTAAGGGAAAGTCAAGCAAAGTATCCAACTTTAGGAAGGATGACTTCATTCCAACAGAATGAAAATGACCTTTGAGTTTGTGCTTGCTACTCTTGACTGATAAGGGAGTTGCAACCTGTTTTTACCAAATAATTTCTTGTCTTTAAAGGGACCCAAAACAACGAATCTAGAAGATTTGACTTGAAGATAATTTTGCTGCTAAGGATTTTGTTAAGACAACTTTGTTGAACTGGAGGGATTTGGGAGGAATCTACCTTCTTCCAAGGCCTTCTTGTAGATCTATAATCTGGAGGTTGCAAATAGTCTTTCACTTTTGATCCCCATATGGAAGTAAGGATGACCCTTTCTTGTGAGAGATTTATATCATAGGTGAGGGGATGATGACCATTCCAAGAATCTTCCCAAAAAGAGCATCTGAACCACTGAATGCTTGCCAAGAGAGATAAGAAGAAATCACATTTCTGCAAGCTACTAGGAACTTCCACATGGCCAATCCTATGGGAGGATTAGAAATTTTAAAATTTTTGCTTGGATTAGGAGAGACAAGTTATTTACTTTGCATAAGCTTACACCATTTGGCTTGAGGTTTCGTGTACATATGCCAAACCAATTTTGTACCTAGGGCTAAATTTCTTGTTGATATATAATGAATACTTTCTCAACATTTGTGTTTTTCTAAACTTGGTATGTTTGCTAATGATATTAAAGGAATTTTTGATTTATTATCCAAATTTCCTTTCCAAATAATTTTTTTGATAAATTTTTCAATTTCTAAGACTACTACTAATTTTGGAGCTTCGAAAACTACCATGTAATAATTTGGAATGACAACAAGGACTACTTTAACCTTTTGAATTCTGCTTGCTATTGATAACCATCTTCCTTTCCAGTTAGAAATCCTACTTTGTAAGCATTTGATGACTTTTTGCCAATATGTGGGTTTATTATGGCCCATGAAGAAAGGGATGTCGAGGTATTGGCAAGGTAGCTATTCCATTTGGAATCCCAAGACCCTAGCAATATTGGCTTCAATATTTTCCTTGGCTAAACACTCTATTTTCTATTGATTGACCCAAAAAAAGTCTAAGAACACTACCATAATTTGCGCGTTCACAAATACTGTGATTAACATTTTTCACATCACTACATTCATTACTGCCATTGTTATATCTATCAATTTACACTTTGTAATTAGGTGTTAAATATCTTATCATCATATGAAATTAACATGTCTTATTTACCAAATAAATCATATTCATACTCCATGTGACACTTCACTAAATTTACTATTAATCTCCACTAAGAGTTTAAAATTAAAAAAATCCATATGTTATTGGCATTTGATTCTAAACATTAGCTTCAAATTATTCAATATCCCATTTAAAACCTTTTAAAGTTAGATCTAATGACACCTCTAATTTATCAAAGCATTTCTATACAAGCATCATTTCCATTTGTGTTGCAATGTGTTGATATTCACATTCATAGAAATTCTCCAACTCTACCATACCATTATATGTCTTAGTGAACTGAAAACAAGATTTAACTATGAACTTAACATTTTTGTCAACTTTCAAATCATGGATACCAAAGAAAATATTAGTCACACCATCATCCCCTAGGTCAATGAATTTCTCCACTTCAAGTATAGTAGTAAGGTCTAATGCATTCTTCAATTCATCACACAATTCTTGCAGTGTATCATTGTGGGGATTTGATCATCTCCAATTTCATCCCTTTCAAAAATATCCAACTTGAAATTACCATGATCAACATCACAAGGAACTTTCTCATTACACAAACCATGTTTATAATCATCAAAATGAATGTTTATGCATTCACTCTCACTATCATTGTCAATAGGTTGTAATTGAACATCTATGAGATTATTATCAAATTGAGGAACATGTTTATCCTCTTCAATATTTTTAGAGATAACAAGTTCAATCAAGGAACATACATAAAAACCCTTATCACAATCAATTAGAAATAATGTTGGGTCACACCATGAAGGTTCATTATTGCATAAAATATGATCACTCACAAGTGAATATGTGTCTTCTCTAGTGTTTGCATCAATGCATTTCTCATTTGAAGGAAACATGTTTATTTCAACATAATGAGGACAATCAACATAAAAAAGGAGACACCCATATTGAAAATTATACTTAATTTCATAATCTAGTTTCTCCATTTCATACAAACAATCACGAGTAGAAAAAATATAGTCAAGTTTATTGATATCATCATTAGGACCACAATATTTTTTATAATCGTTAAGGACATGCTCAAGCTATGATTTGCATCAATAATATCTTCACTAATTTGTATGCTTGTGTTTATGATATTCTTATTAACACAATCATTAATATTATGATTTGCATCAATGAATTGCGTTCCTTTGATTCTTCATTAACAAAGCTACTACAAGGCACCATTTCTTGCACATCTATTGTATCATCATACATTGAAATTTGATCATCACCATGTTAGCATTATGTGTTGTCATTGATGTCAAATGCTTTGGTCCAGATTAGGTTCGGATGTGGTATGATCAATAGAAGTGTTTGATTAAGGTATATTGTGCGCTCAGAGGTTTCTCGGTTTTACGGGATGAGTTTGGTATCTCAGAAGATGTCTCTCAGTATTATTTTTTTGGGTCCGGATTGGTCTGGTGCTCAAGGTTTTGGACCAGATATTATATAACATGCGGATGTGTTTTGGGTCTGGCTTTTGTGATGTATGTAACATGTTGATATTTTGGTGATGTGTGGAACGTGTTGATATGTTCGATGAGGAACGATGTAATAAGGTCTACTTGTCATTCCTTCCCACCACCTGAATGTTTAGTGGAGACCTATTTTAGATCTCTATCTCAGCCGACGTTGAGAATTATAATTTTCAAAGACAATATATATTGGAGTTGAGGAAAAATCACTCTACAGCTCCCAAAGATCACCTGCATGCAAACCTGTCACAAAAGGAGAGAAGCAAACAAGCTATGGAGGCCAAAATTCAAAGATCCAGAAAAGAGGAGTCATATTGATTGTGCAAAAAGAATGCAATTCAATAATTACAGTTGTTATGAAAATACAAAGAGAGAATCCTTATAAAAGGATACTCGAAACCCTAAAGGTGAAAACCCTAAAGAATTATAAGATTTCTAAGTTTAGCTTAAGTATAAAGTATAATAGACTAATAATTAAATAAATAATTATTAGCTAATAAAAGATAAATCTAACACCCCCTCTTAAGATGAACTTAGGGAGTAGCTAAAAAACAACTAAGGACTAAAAAAACATGTAAAAAATGCAGGAAAGCAACAGTGGGTCCCGACAACTAGGCTTGATGAGGTACCCAAGTACAATAAAATCTCTCTAAAGTGGAGAAAAAAGAGAAAATCCCATGGGAACAAAACTCCTCTCCAAGAAGAGATGAAAGCTCAAGTGAAGGACTAAGAAGCCTCCAAACAAGAGTGTTCTAGAAGATAGGAACAAAAAGAAGAGCATGAAGAACACCACAGAAGCATGAAATAGCTGCAAACATTTTCGAAGAGTAACTGTTGATCTGAAAAACCTCCACTGAAATAGAACATGACCAGGTAGAGAGGACTGTGATCTGCATGAGTGCCCTCAAATGACACTACTCAAATCAAATGGCAAACAAAGACAAACAACTAAACTCGAAGATACAGATGGCATGAAACACCAAAGCTTGAAGAGTTGATCAATTGAACCAAGGAGGCATTAGAAAAATAGGACAAACCTCCCCATAATGTTGAAAAGGGAGAGGGACAGGTACACTGAAATGAACGACCAACAAGAATTGCATGACGAAGAACCAGGAACATCGAAGGTGCAGAGAAAGTAAATAGTGTCATGGAAGGAACCCTCACTTGACAAGGGTAGATGACAAGCAAAAGGCAAACATCAACCCCCCCCCTGGCACTTTATAAGTAGTGCATGTACAATAAGGCACTGCAAGATCCCAAGTATACAATGCATGGTGGCACTTTATCTCAGTGTGTTTGCATAAATAAATTGCTAAAATGATAAGAAGAGACATAATACTGGAAACAAAAAGAACAGCCAAAGACGAGACATCCTACTCAAAGAAAGAGATCCCAGGACCTGAAACATCCAAGATATTCACCACAATGCTAAAAAGAAAAGAAAAATGAATAAAATATACTTGGAGTAGAATCTGAAAAGAAAACTCATATGAATAGAAAGAAAACAGAACAAGCTTTCCAACGATATAATTTTTTTGAAAAATAGAGTTCAGATGCTCAAGTTATGTCTTCTGGAGTGCAAAAATGAACCTCTGGCTTTGACAACAACAAAAAACACCATAAAAAATGCAGAATCAAAATATCGAACCTCCAAATCTGGATAGAGATCAGAAAGAGCTTTCCAATGATATAAGGTTTGTTGAAAAATGCCTCCATATGACCAAGTTACGACCAAAAGAAAAAAAAACCCCTCTTTTAGGGCATAAAGAGGGTAAAAAAAAAAACATTTTATTTATTTATTTTTTGACGAAAATTTTCTGACGCATTTGCAGGTATAGCCATACTGATTTTTGTGTCTCATAAAGCATGCTAATGAAAAAAACATGGCTCAGATGCCCTTGTCACCGAAATAGGTCAAATTATATATCAAAATTTGTGGAATCGACCTTCTGAATCCAACCGTGAGGTCCTTTTGGCACCAAAATGTACCAAAAAATCAGCTACCCCCCAAAATGGAAAAAAGCAACTGCACAAACCCCCGAATACATAGATATGAAGAACAAGGCCCAAAATCTCTCATGAAGAGAACAGGGGCATGCGGATCTGGAGCTCTGATACCATATTGGAGTTGAGAACAAATAAACTCTACAACTCCCAAAGATCACCTGCATGCAAACCTGTTGCAGAAAGAGAGAAGCAAAAAAGCTACGGAGGTCAAAATTCAGAGATCCAGAAAAGAAGAGTCATATTGATTGTGCAACAAAAATGCAATTCAATAATTACAATTGTTATGAAAATGCAAAGAGAGAATCCTTATAAAAGGATACTCGAAATCCTAAAGGTGAAAACCCTAAAGAATTATAAGATTCTTAAGCATAGAGTATAATAGACTAATAATTAAATAAATAATTATTAGCTAATAAAAGATAACTCTAACAGTATATATAGGAATATGATTTTATGAGTTGAAAAATGGATTTGTGTGTTGAAAACATGTGAGATTGAAATGATCCAGTAGATGTGTGAGTATAGTGTTGTGGATTGTTACCGAAAGCAGTTCCGGTAGTGCAGACCATGTTTTTGTGGTGGATTCTCTTTATCTCTCTTTCTTCATTGGTAGTAAGCCCATCTGCAGTGAGTACCTTGGCAATTAGACATCCTTTGTAAAATCACTTTAATCAGTGTCACCTTAACCGATGTTTATATATTGAGAATTACCATTCTCCGTGGTTTTTCCCTTGTTGGGTTTTCCACATAAATTCTAGTGTTTCTTGTGTCAGATCTATTTCATGCACATGTTTTCATGTTTTGTTAATTATTCCGAATCTATGAATTAAATTTAGAAGAAAAATTATATTGTCAACTGATTCACCCCCCCCCCCTCTCTCAGTTGCTCAGATATTCAACACACCATTGTTGGGATTAAGGTGTCTCAACCTTAGAGTCCAAACATGCTAATTTAATTATTTATTTTATTTTCACCCCACTTCGGAAGTCCTAAAGTTTAGGGAACTAGTGTCATAGGTTGCTATGTTGAGACTATGACAAATTTCTATTATGACTCTGACGGTTTCTAGTTCTGTGGAAGAGTCATGGAGAGTTAAATTTTGACAATCTACATTTATGGTTTGATTTCACTTTAGACAAGTGGTGTGAGGTAAGGAAGACACCTATTTGGTCATGGTAACTTCTATATTGTACTTACATTACGTTTGACAAGATGACCGTTATGGAAGAGATAAGTGTTGTTGCTTTGAAAGTTGTTATGTGCAATGTGTCATTGGATTAACAATGTGTTGTTTGTGACACAATTTACCTCTTGGGATTTGAAGGCTTTGGAAACCATGGGTACATACCTCTTTGTGATGAGATCTATTAATATGTTGATCCCTTAGTTGTTTTTTGGAGAGACGGGTTGATTATTTCTAAAGCATTGTTCTTGAAATCTCGGTTGTAGCTACTCCTGAAGAGCATTGGCTCTGTGCATTATATTGTAACTATTTTTGTTGCTAATAATATAATTGAGTTTGGCTTTTGGAGTGTGGATTTTTGTCCCAAAAGGGTTTTCACACATATATCTAGTGTTGTGGTTTTATTTGTTAAATCTAATTTTATAGTGTTTATCTAATTTGCAATAGTTTAAAAGTTTGTAAGAAATTTTTGCATCACCTTTCCTGTTAGATTTAGCATTTGGGAGAGTTATTCCATACTTAGGCTTCCTTTCAATTGGTATCAGAGCCTGGCCAACATTTCTATTGTTGTTTCTAGGTTGACGGGTTTTTTGTGCCGATCTAGTTTTAGTGGGAGTTTTGCAGAGGAAGATTTCATAACTTTGTTGCAGGTTTGATATGGCAAGCACATCCAACAAAATAGAGTTGGATAAATTTAATGACAGAAACTTTGAGTTAAGGAAACTCAAGATGGAGGACATGCTTGTGGATAGAGATCTACGGGCTATGGTTTCTTTGACAAAACCCCAAAATACACTGCAGGATGATTGGGATAAAATGGATCGAAAATCCAAGGGTTTGATAAGACTCTATCTAACTGATTCAATGCTCTTGAATGTCCATGAGGAAAAGACTGTAGTTTCACTTTGGAAAAAGCTTGGTGATATTTATCAAGGGAAATCCTTGGTAAATAAGTTATTCTTAAGAAAGAAGTTGTATTCTCTGGGGATGGAGGAAGGAAACTCTGTTGCAAATCACATGAATGCGTTTAACATTCTTTTTGCTCAATTGAATTCTGTCAGTGACAAGATTGATGATCAAGATAAATGCATGCTTCAGTTATGTTCTTTGTCAAATTCATCAGATCACCTTGTGATGGCCATTGGAAGCACAACAACCACTTTCAAGATGGAGGATGTGGTTGGTTCACTGTTATCTGAAGAGATGTGAAGGAAATCTTCTGAGATGGCTAAGGAGGCCCTAGTTGCTCATAGTAGAATGATGGAGAAAATCAAGAAAAAAGACAAGAAGGGTAAATCAAATTCTCCAGGGAGATCTAAGTCTCCTGGTAAAAAGTCCAAGGCTAAATGTTGGAACTGCGGCAAATCTAGTCATTTCTGGAAAGATTGTAAAGAGGAGAAGAAAAAGAAAAATGAGAAAGACTTTGATTCTAATTTCGATAAATCCTCTCAAGATGATGTGGATTCTTTTGTCACTACCCTAGCAAACCATACATCGTCGAATTGGGTACTTCTTTCCACATGACCTCTCACAAGGGTTGGTTCTCAAAGTATGAAGAATATGATGGTGGGAAGGTGTACTTGGGTGATGATTCTCACTTGAAGGTTGTTGTTTATGGAAGATTCAAGATACGATTCCCTGATGGTAGAGTAAAGGGGATTGATGATGTACTGCACATTCATGGTTTGGAACGAAACCTCCTTTCAGTTAGCAAGTTGAGTGATGTGGGTGTGCAGATTGTTTTCTTGTAGGGTGGATGTAAGATGACAAGAGGTTCTATGGTGCTTGCTAAGGGTGTTCGGTTAGGCACTCTGTATAAGATGGATGCATGCACAGTTCAATACAATAGTGCTTCTGTGAAGTCCAAGAAAAGGGCTTTGGATTCTTCATCCTCACCATTAAATCAAGCAGAAAAGAAAATTGTTGTATCATCTGATGGTCATGTTTTCTAGGTACCTAAGGGTGCTAATGCTTTTGAGATGAAGCTCCCAGTTGAGAAGAAAATGTCGTGGCACCAAAGACTTGGCCACATAGGTGAAAAGGGCTTACGAACCTTGAAAAATAAGAGCCTTGTTGAAGGCCTTGATGATTGTAATCTCGAGTTCGACTTTTGTGAACATTGTGTTTATGGAAAGCAACACCATGTTTCCTTTTATTCCAATTCTCATTAGTCTTCTAGGGTTTTGGACTATGTTCATTCTGATGTATTTGGTCTAGTTAATTTCCCTTAATTAAATAGATCTATGTACTTTGTTTCTTTCATAGATGACTATTATAGAAGCACATTTGTTTATTTCCTCAGAAGTAAATCTGAAGTTTTTAGTCGATTTAAGGAATTTAAGTCCTTGGTTGAAAATCATATTGGTAGGAAAATTAAGTGTTTGAGGATGGATAACAGTGGTGTTTTGTTCTGTTGAGTTCGACAGGTTCTGTAAGGACCACAAGTTTGGAAGAAATAAGACAACTCCATATACACCACAACAAAATGGAGTTGCAAAGAGGATGAACCAAATTTTGATGGAGAGGGCTAGGAGTATGATGAGTGGTTTGCCCTTGAACAAAAGTTTTGGGATAAGTTGGTAGCCACTACATGTTGTCTGATAAATATATCTTCTACTTTGATGCTTGTTGAAAAGACCCCTATGGAAGCATGCTTTGGTAAAAAACCCTCGTTGATACATCTTATCGTATTTGGCTATGAGGCATATGCTCACGTGCCTAGTGAGAAGAGATCTAAATTGGAGAATTAGGTGGTTAAGTGTATCATCATTGGCTATGATGTTGGTGTGAAGGGGTACAAGCTTTGGGATCTAGTTGTAGATAAGGTTCTCTAAAGCAGAAATGTTATCTTCCATGAGTTGAAACCTTTCATAGTAGATTTGTAGCCAGAGAAGGAGGAGAAATAGGAGTTAGTTCAGATTCCACCCATTCCTGAGAGAGATGAACTACATACTCTTGTGGGACCTGATAATGAGGAGAGCTCTAGCATCTTGGAGAGTTCAAAAGAGGAACAAGATCCTCAACCTTAGTCTTTGAGGATGTCTACGTGTGATAGGCGAAAACCTGATAGATATGGTTATTCACCAGAAAGGTTTGATTATTCATTGTTAGATTCTAGTTGTATATTTGCTTTGATTGCTAATGTTGATGAGCCTAGGATTGTTAGAGAGGCAATGGGTATGCATGATGCAGATTCCTAGATGGAATCCATGAATGAAGAGATGGTTGCATTGAAGAAGAATTCTACATGGGATTTGGTACCTTTGCCTGAAGGATGGAAACCGTTGGTTGTAAATGGGTGTTCAAGAAGAAACTTGGTCCATATGGAAGTGTTGAGAAGCATAAGGCACAATTGGTCACTAATGGATATTCCTAGGTGGAGGGAATTGATTTTGGGGAGATATTCTCTCTTGTAGCTAAGCTGACATCCATTCATCTTTTGTTGTCATTCGTAGCAACTCATGATTTGGAAGTTGAGAAGAAGGATGTGAAGATAGCTTTCCTTCATGGTGACTTGGAGGAGGATATTTACATGTCACAACCAAAGCACTTTGTGGAGAAAGGTAAAGAGAATCTGGTATGCAAGCTGAAGAAATCTCTTTATGGTCTTAAGCAATCTCCTAGAATGTGGTACCAGAAATTCGACATCTATGTGTTATCATTGGGATTTTTGAGATCTAAATCTGACCATTGTGTTTATTACAAAGCTGAAAATGGTAATATTATCACTATTGTCCTATATGTGGATGATATGTTGTTCATCAGGAATGGGAAGAGAATGATTTCAGATTTGAAGTCTCAATTGTCAGCATAGATTGAGATGAAAGATCTAGGTGTAGCTAGTTACATTCTGGTTATCGAGATCAGAAGGGATAAAGCTAACATAAAGATTTATGTTAGCAAAAGAAAGTATGTGAACTCTATGTTGGAAAGATTCAACATTAAAGATTGCAGATAGTTAGTTGCTTTTGTTCTACAGGGGACAACTTTCTATGGAAGATTGTCCAAAGTCTCCTACTGAGATGGAGGACATGACCAACGTTCCTTATGCAAGTTTTATCGGTAGCCTAATGTATGCTATGGTAGGTATGAGGCCAGACATTGCACAAGAAGTGGGAGTCCTTGATCAGTTTATGGCTCATCTTGGACAAGTGCATTGAGATGCAGTGAAGAGAGTGTTTAGATATTTATGGGGTACTTCCAAGTGTTTTTTGTGTTTCCATGGTAATCCTACTAGAACTTGACATTCCTTGATTATTCATGGGTATGTAGACTCCAATTGGGTAGGTGACATTGACAGCAGAAGATCCACCAGTGGATATATGTTCACGATGTTTGGTGGTGCAGTAAGTTGGATGAGCAAGCAATAAGTTGTGGTTTCTTTGTCCACTACTGAAACTGAGTACATGGCATCTACTCATGCTTGTAAAGAAGCCATTTCTCTTAAGAGATTATGCTTGGATATTAGTTTTTATGCAAGACAAGTAACTATTTGTTGTGACAGCCAGAGGTCTATTTGTTTAGAGAAGAATCCTACTTTCAATGCTAGAACAAAGCATATTGATGTACAATTTCATTTTGTTCGTGATATGGTAGAAGATGGAAAGGTGAAGGTGGAAAAAATTGATACTTTGGCGAATGTTGTAGATGCATTGATGAAGCCAGTGAGCGCTAATAAGTTCAAATGGTGTGTTGGTTCTATGGGCCTTGGGGCCTTGAGTAGATGATAGAGTATTTTTTACTCTTGATAGGTCTTCGAAGAGTGGGAAAATGTTGGGATTAAGGTGTCTCAATGTTAGAGTCCAAACATGCTAATTTTATTATTTGTTTTATTTTTCACCCCACTTTAGAAGTCTTAAAGTTTAGGGAAATAGTGTCATAGGTTGCTATGTTGAGACTATGATGAATTTCTATTATAACTATGTTGGTTTCTAGTTCAGTGGAAGAGTCATGGAGAGTTATATTTCGACAGTCTACATTTATGGTTTGAGTTCACTTTCTATAAGTGGTGTGAGCTAAGGAAGACACCTATTTGGTCATGGTAACTTCTATGTTGTACTTCATTACATTTGACAAGATGACCATTATGGAAGAGATAGGTGTTCTTGCTTTGAAAGTTGCTATGTGCAACATGTCATTGAATTAGCAATGTGTTTCTTGTGAAATAACTTACCTCTTTGGCTTTGAAGATGGTTTTGGAAATCATGGGAAAATACCTCATTGCGATGAGCTCTATTAATATGTTGATGCCTTAGTTGTATTTTGGAGAGACGGGTTGATTATTTCTAAGGCGTTGTTATGCTGTCATAATTGTTCTTGAAATATTTGTTGTAGCTACTCCTGAAGAGAATTGGCTTTGTGCATTGTATTGTAACTGTTGTTGTTGTTGTTGATAATACAATTGAGTTTGGCTTTTGGAGTGTGGTTCTTTTCTTGAAAGGGTTTTCCCACGCATATTTGGTGTTGTGGTTTTATTTGTTAAATCTAATTTTTGTGTCTATCTAATTTGTAATAGTTTAAAAGTTTGTAGGAAATTTTTGCATCACCTCTCCTATTAGATTTAGCATTTGGAAGCATTATTCCACACTTAGGATTCCTTTCAACCATTGCAATATTGATATGTAGACATCCTTTTGTTGGACTGATTACAAATATCATCTTTACTGATACAAGAGGCAACTTCATTTTTCTAACATACCTCCTTCATACATATGCATTATGGCATTGGTTGGCTCACATAATGCACTATAATTACATTTGTCAACAAATCACATGAATCTTTCAATATACTTTTGTTTGTTTTTGTTAGAGTTATCATGTATTAGCTAATTATTATTTATTTAATTATTAGTCTATTATACTCTACGATTAAGCTAAACTTAGGCATTTAATAATATTGTAGGTATTTAATAATTATTCAAATTATTAAATACACTTTATCCCTTTAGGGTTGCTAATATCTTTTTATAAGGATTGCATTGTACTTTTTCATTACAAATTCCCTCTGAATGATAATCTTTTTCTTTAGAGCCATTATTGCTTTTTGCCTCCATTCTTCTCTTGTGATAGGTATTTTGCTTGCAAGTGTTCTTGGTATCTCTGAAGTTGTATTTATCAACTTCTTCATGTTATCAGAGCCTACATCTGCTACTCCTTGTTCTTGATTTTTCAAAAGAATTTTTTGGAGGCTAGGGTTTCAAGTTTTTCAGAGTTTGTTTTATTTGCATCTAGGGAGATTTTTTATTTTTGGGAATTTTGGGCTCAAGAAGATCTCATTATTGAGCTCAGAACACCCAAAAACCCCCATTTTAATGTAAAATTTGTCCAACTTGGACAACTATGGCTCTGACAAATTTTATTTGTATTTTTGTCCTTCTTGGGCACGATTTTTGAAACAAAATAAATAAATAAATATTTTAAGGCAGTTTAACGGCTTGCCCAGGCTGACGCCCTAACCGCGACGGCCTTGGAGCCATTGGTGGTCTCCAAGACCGCCACGGGAGCCTTGGCGGTTACCGTCGGGATTCGCTAGCACCCGACGGTCTTTAAACCGTTGACCACCAGCAACCCTTCCACCCAGGAGGTGCTGCAGGAGCTCGCTACCACCTCTCAACCACCTCCCTATTGTAACCTTAGCCACTGCTGCCCACTGCTCCCGCCCACCTGTCGCCCTCCCGACCGCCATCTGCCCGACCAACTCTGCTCCGCCTGGCTGTCACTCCGCCCAGGCACCACCATGGAGGTTTTTTTTCTCTTGGAAGCCTTTTGATAGGGGGGTATTTTTTTCATCATAACTTGGGTAAATGGAGTCATATTTTCAAAAACGAATAGGCGTCGGAAAGCTCTTTCCGATATCTCTTCAGATCTAGAGGTTTGATCCTCTTTATTTTCTGTTATGATGTCTTTTTTTGACATCAAAGCCAGAAGTTTGTTTTTGCACTCCAGGAGGCATATCTTGAGCATCTAGACTCCATTTTTGGCACATGAGATATCAGTTCTGTACATTTTCTAGTGGTATGGGTCTTCTTTCCAAATTTTGTTCAAGGTATATTTTATTCAGTGTTTTGCATTTATGCACTCTAGTGAATATCTTGGATGTTTTCATCTCCTAGGATCCTTTTCTTTGTGTGGGGTGACTCATCTTTGGCTATTTCCAACCTTCTGTCTCTTTTTTTAGCATTGTATACATCATTTTGTAAGCACTTCTTTTTTTGAAAACACACTGAGATAAAGTGCCACTATGCCTTGCATGTTTGGCATCTTGCACATCTTGTACCTTATTGTACTCACACTACATTATATAGTGTCATGAGGGGGTTTGATGTTTGCCTTGTTTTCCATCTACCTTTGTCAAGTGAGTGTTCCTTCCACGACATTAGCCTCATGATGTGTGTCAAGTGAGTGTTCCTTCCATGACACTAGCCTTTATATGTGTTTGTACTTTTTGTTGCACTCTCGATGTTCATGGTTCTTCGTCATGCAGTTCTTTTTGGAATTCAATTTCAATGTACCTATCACCTCTCCCTTGTCAGCATTATGGGGGATTCTATTGTTGGTGCTAATGTTTCCTTGGTTCATTGGAGTGAACTTTGTATTCAATATTTGTTCCTATGTACTAGGCGGATGCAATGGCTGGTTTCCCATGCATTTTGGTGAGATGGATCATTTACCATATGGACACTCTTTCATTCTTGTTTTTGGAGGCAACCTTCCATCTTTGATTGATCAACTCTTCAGACTTTGGTGTTTTTTGCCATCTGTATCTTTGAGATCAGTTGTTTGCCTTTGTTTGCCATATGATTCGAATAGTGTTATTTGAGGGCACTCATGCAGATTGCAGTCTTATCTACCTGATCATATTCTATTTCAGTGGAGGTTCTTTAGATCGGCAATTATTCTTCGACAATGTTTGCAGGTTCTTCACGTATCAGTGATTCTTCTGCTCTTCTTTTGTTCCTATCTTTTGGAACATTCTTGTTTGGAGGCTTCTTCAGTCCTTCTCTTTCTTTTTCCATCTCTTTTTGGAGTAGAGTTTTTTCCCACATGGTTTTCTCTATTTCTCCAGTTCATAGAGATTTGGTTGTGATTGGGTACCTCATCGGGCTTTGTTGTTGGGACCCAAATTTGCCTTCATCATGTAGCTGCATTTTTTTCTTCATGCATTTAGTTTTTTTAGCTACTACCTAAGTTCTTCTTAAGGGGAGGTGTTAGAGTTCTTGTATTAGCTAATAATTATTTATTTAATTATTAGTCTATTATACTCTACGCTTAAGCTAAAATTAGGCATTTAATAATATTGTAGGTATTTAATAATTATTCAAATTATTAAATACTCTTTATCCCTTTAGGGTTTCTTTAGGGTTGCACACCTTTAGGGTTGCTAATATTCTTTTATAAGGATTACATTGTACTTTTTCATTACAAATTCCCTCTCTGAATGATAATATTTTTCTTCAGAGCCATTATTGCTTTTTGCCTCCATTCTTCTCTTGTGATAGGTATTTTGCTTGTAGGTGTTCTTGGGATCTCTGAAGTTGTATTTCTCAAATTCTTCAGTTTTCTTCAAGAATAACAACCCATTGATTAAAATGGTCGACCCTGCAAGGTTTCAATTTTTTTGATATAGCACTTAGACTTGGCTCAAGATTCACAAAACAAGTTAAGGTGCACTAATCCTTCAGGTATGTGAGGGTGTGTAAACAAAAAATTCATGAATATTGCATAAAAATCATTAGAAGATTCTCCCTTGTATCTCCTTATATCATACAACAATTGAATATATAATCTATTATCAAGCTTACATACACATTCAAATTCCTTATGCAATTTGTCCCCATTCTTTTGAATGTGCAAAGGCCTAAAAAATAAAGGATAATCCTCACTAATTTCACCAAACTGATCTCTACGAATAAGATTTTAAGTTTATACCATGAAAATTTAATATGCAAAGGCAAACTAGTGAACCACTCTTTGGCATCATCTTTCAAGGATCACATAAATAATTTCATAACTTCATCTTATTCAATAATATAAAAATCTTCTATTAATGCACAAAATACTTGCAATTGCCTACTTGTTGATCTTCAAACTCTCTTCCACTAAATTTAAGAAAATGCTCCTTAAGCTTAATAGGAACATGATTTGGATAACCTTGAATATTAAAGAAATGAAGTGGATTATACTTATCAAAAGCAAGCAATCTTCTCTATGGACATGGGTATGGCTCTTAGTGTTGTGAATTGTGCATATTGATATTTGCATAGTCAACCATTTTTTTAATATGAAACCTAGTTTAATTGATGTTAGAAAACTCATTCTACTATGACAATTATATTTGTTTTTATGAATTGGGGTTTTATACAAATTTGAGGAAAGTTGCAAGTACGTCTTTTAAAACATATACAAAAAATATTCATACTAGTTCATAAATAATGAGTATTTGTATATAAATAATACCAAAATTAAGTATTTTTGGTTGTTCTATGTATTTATATGATGTCTTCTATATCATGATTGATTATAATAATTTTAGGATTAATAATTCTAAGAATACTATAGTGTGACATGTTAGTGTCTTGAATATGAACTATTATCTTACCTCCTAGAGATTTCCATAACTATATATATACAATATTGATGCCCTCCTAAATGGCACAAGGTTAGCAAATGATAAACAACACCAAAGACACGAAACCGTTAGTGTTAGTCAATCAAAAACTAATCTAAAAGGCATACCAAGAGAGACACTAAAAGCATGCTAATGTATTTAACAAACGAAGTAAATATGGTGAGGCATCTCCAACTGCCTCTTAGCATGGCTTTAACTCCTTCTCCCTTGTTCCTCTCCTCTCCAAGTTCCAAAATAGTGTAGCTCTCAGCAGCTTTTTGCACTATGGATGCTTATGGAGGATTGAGATTGTAGTATTGAGCTTTGAATGTGAAATAAAAAGCTAATGCTATGCTATTGATGCTAAACTAATATATTTTAACCAAAATAACAAGATATTAGATGATTATGCTAAAATGCTCTTTAAAAATGACTATAGCTTAAATGCATGCAAGTTTTCAGGATCTAGATTATGAAGAAATGGGCTCTATTTATAGGAAAAATGGAGCAATGGATGGTTGAGATTGAGCAATCTAAACAAGGGTCAGGATTGAATGATTTCAAATCCATGTGAGAGCTTTCAACCCAATCCTAGGATGACAAGTGTCAATGTGAGATAGGTTGAGAGGGGAGGGAATAAGCATTAAATGCCTGATATGACCTTGGGATTTTAGAGTCAAGGTTGGTTGAATGAATAAAATCTTTATTCAAAGAATAAAACTTTTATCCAATGGATAAACTCTTGTGCAAATGTGAAATGGATGAATATGGTCAAAACAATAAATGTTTGGGGGGACAAGTTTGAAATAACCATAAATGGTTATGTAAGAGCCATAAATGGTCATGTAAGAGCCTTTAGTGGTCTTTGAAGACTTTGGGGGTTAATTTGTTGAACACACAAAGCATTGAATGTTTTTCAAAGACTTTGGAGTCTTTGAGAAGTGACTCCATTTTGCTTAGGAATGTGACAATAATTAGGGGATGGATTAGGCTAATTAGGAAGGGGTTAGAAAAATCTAGAAGGGGATTAGATTTTTGCAAGTGGATTTGGTGGGTGAGGGAAAATAGGATTTTATTAAAATAAAAATTCATTTATTTCAATAAATGTGTGCAAGTTGCATTTGTAGGAAAATGCAAGTGGGGGGGGGATAATGATTTAAATAAATATTTTATTTAATTTATTTAAAAGAGGAATAGGGGGATTTAATTAAATAAATAGATTTTATTTATTTAATTGATTGAAATTTGATTTAATGAATTAATTAAAATAAATTGAATAATTTATTTAATTAATAGAAGAATGTTTGGGGATGAATTAATTAAATATTGATTTAATTAATTGGTGGCTAGTGGATTTTTAATCAAATAAATAGCGAATATTTATTTAATTAAGCTGGACAGATTTGTGTGACTACAAATATCTAAGTGTGTGTATGACTATTTAACCATATAAATGGTATGAGGTTAATTACTTATATTGTATAATATTTTCTTGACCTTTCATGTTCATGTAAATGCATCTTAGTTTGGTGTTGTTTTTTCTCTTTGGGGAGCTAGATTTGTTGAGTTTTGACTCTTTTTTTTGGTCATGTTTGATTTGTGACATCTTTTTTGTCATAGTTAATGTGTGACATTTGTTATGTCTAATTGATTCTTGAGTCATGTTTATAGATGTGAAAGTAGAGTGTTATCTAAAAGGATAGTGTGTATGCTTGAAGGAGAGGAGATAAGTTGGATTTAGCTCATAACCTTGTGACATGTGTCACAAGGTGTAGACATTGGGAAGAACACTTGTCATGTGGAAGAGGGTACCTGGGTAAGGTGTTCTCTCGGGCAAAAGCACAAAACCGTGTCACCTTTCAGGCCAACTTATCAACACAAGTGAATTTAAGTAATTCTAACTAAAGATTAATTTTAGTCAAACATAGGGTCTATAGAGATTCATTATAGCTATCTTATATATGGACCACAACTTTTCCAATTGAAATTATCCACTAAATGTATATTTTGTACTGCTTTGGGTCTAATTACCAAAAAAATATTTTTTTGAAAAACTTGATGTTTCAACAACTCCTACTCTTATAAATAGTTTTTTTTTTGAAATGTAAAAATACCCTTTTATATATCTATAAGTGAATTTTCCAAAATATATATCTTTTAATATTTTAATAATTTTTTATATTTTATATTTTATTTTTATTGAAAGTACATCATTAGCACACACAAAATAAGGTTGATTATGTTGTAAAGAAAAAAATATTAAAATTTATTTAATTTTTAAAAAAATAATAAATGCACTAGAGAAAAGTGTCTATGTCAATATGATATAATTATTTTCTAATTTGGATAAATCATTAAGAAAAAAGGTGACACCAAATGGAAAGAGTTATATTTCAGTACACACCACTTTTCAAATTTATTGAAAAATATATATAAATAAAAAATAACTAAAAATATATTTTTGCACAAAAGTTTCAAGTTATCAATATACACAAAAAAATTGAAGAAGGTAAAATTTACTATATAAAGTGTGACACCTCGTGTAACTTCAATTTCAACATTTTATCAACAACTAAATTATAGTGTTTACTTTATAAGAAAGTATATTCAAATTTTTTTTTTGTTTTTAAAAAAAATTACAAACATAAAGTATACAAAAAATATACATTTTATTAGTTTACATCATTTCAAAATTAAAAACATATATGCCACTTTCTATTGTTTTATTTTAAAAAATTGAATCAACATTGGCCATTTCCTTTATAAAAGTGTGAGCACATCTTGGGAAAAACATGAGGATGACAAGTGGAAACAAAAATGGTAAACTGGAAGAAGTGTAAGAGGAAAGAGATGACAAATGGAGCAAAGAGGAAAGTGTGTTGGGAAGAACACTTCTCACACATGTGTGAGCACCAAATAAAATATCTAGTCAAAAGATGAGGCAGAGGATGTAAAATAAATTGTGCATGCAAGTCATTTATGAGGGGTAGTCACACGTGGACTTGGGTAGATGGATGAATTTAAAATTAGAAGAAATGTTAGTGAGGTTAGGAGTCAAGGTAATTAGTTAATTAATTAAGAATATCTAGATTAGAAGAATTTAGGATTTTGGCTAATGTGGGGTTTGATTTATTAAATTTTAATCAAACCTAAGAAGAATAAGAGGCAACACAATTAATTATGAAATTAATTATATCTAGGGATAATAGTTAATTAAATAAGATTTAATTAATTATTTTAAAAGAATAAAAGGAAACATAATTAATTATGTGCAAGGATAACAAATAATTAAATATAATTTAACTAATTATTTAAGAAGAATAAAGGTTAAGGTGAGCCTGAATTAATAAATAGGGGTAGTCAAATTTGGGGTGTCTACATTTCCCCTCTTCAAAAGGTGCTAGGTAGAGAAATAGAGAGAGGGGGGGGGAAAGAGACAAATACGTAGAGAGAAAGTTAGATAGGGAGAGGGAGGGAGATAGAAAGGGAGAGAAAGGTAGAGAGGAAAACAGAGGTAGGGGTGTGAGGTTTGTAAGAGTGAGTGAGAGAGTTGGATGGAGGGAGAGATAGAGATGTAGAGAGAGGGAGAGTTAGGTAGAGAAGAGATAAATATAGAGGTGAGAAAAAATAGAAAAATTAAAGTGGATATATATATATATATATATATATATATATATATATATATAGAGAGAGAGAGAGAGAGAGAGAGAGAGAGAGAGAGAGAGGCAAGAAAAAGAGTAGGGAGGGAAGGAGGGAGGGATGGAGTGAGAAACTCAGAGAGGGAAAAATAGAGAGAAAGAGATAGAGAGATATAAAGAGTTGGAGATATCTAGATAGAAATAGAGAGGGAGAGAGAGTTATATAAGGATGGAAGAAAGAGGTGAGAAAAAGTATAGAGGAAAGGAGGGAGGTAGAGAGAGGTAGGCAATGAGAGATAGAGATAGAGAGGGATGAGAAAAAGAGTAGAAAAGGAAGGAGGAAGAGAGAGAAAAGATTGAAGGAGGTGAGAGGGATGGAGAGATAGTGAGAGAGATTGAGAGGTAGATAGATAAAGGGAGACATAGAAAGTGAGATGGTTTGTAAGAGTGAGAAAGAGATGGTAGGAAAAAGGGAGGGATGGAGAGGTAGAGAGAGGAAAGGAGGAAGCAAAGAGAGGCAAGAAAAATACTAGGGAAGGAAGGAGGCGGGAAGGGATACCTGTAGGGGGAGAGGGAGAGAGAGAGGGGAGAGAGGGGAAAAAGGGAGAGAGAGAGAAATAAAAAAAGATAAGAGAGAGGGAGAGATAGAGATATAGGGGGGGGGAGATATCTAGAGAAAAGAAGAGATAGAAAATGAGAAATGTAGATATAGACAAAGAGGGAGTGTGTTTACTTTTAAGAAATGAGATTATTATTATTTTTTAAATATCATATTTTATGTTCCTTTAAATGTGATTGTGTTGTTTAGAATATGAAATACATAATACATTATGTTCCACAAAATGTGCTCGCACTATGTGGAACTTTAAACATGCTCACATTTTGTGCTTTAAAAAAATGCAAGCGTGTTTTCCACTAAAAAGCAAAAATCACCTTTTTTTTTCTTTTTGAATAGGTTTGGATAATGAGCCTAAAGGATTTTTAACAGCTAACCTATGGAGGAGCGGGACAATCGGATTAATAAGGAGGAAAGGGAAATGGAAACTGAGAAGAACAAGGATAAGGAGGAAACGAGCAAGGAAAAGGATAAAGCTGGAGATGGGATTATTCAGGATAAAATCAAGAACCAGTCTGAGGCTCGTCTGGGTTTTGATAGGTGGGTATATGAAGGAATCAATAAACTGGAAAAATAGCTAAGCAATAGGAAGAGCAAGGAAAGAAAGATGAAAGTAACCAAGAGCAGTGGAAAAAGGTTATGGACGAAAAAGTGGAGAAGCTGGAAGCTCATATCAGTAAGCTGGACGAAGGAAAGATAGCCATGAAGAACTTCCTAATTATGATTCTGGATATCCTTAACTCTGTGACTAGGAATATGGAGGAAATTGCCAAGTACCTTGATGGCTCCAGTACTTCCAAACCTGTTGTGGACTTAGATGTTGATGATGATGCTATTGAGGTGGGAACGTGGATAGTGCTCCTGGAGGTGCAGCCAAAAGGACTAGGGTGAGTATGAAAAAATTTGCCTTGGCCTCTTCCAAGGAAGTCCCAATGCTCAGGGATAATATCAAAGAAATGCAAGGGATTAGCGGAAAATTGGCTAATGCCCTTAAAAACATTAAGTAATTTGTCTTTTTTCTGTTTTGGCTAGAAGTTGTTGGTTTTGTTGGGCTTTTGTGCTGGATTTTGCCCAGAACTTTGCTGGTTTTTTTGCAGAATGTCTTTTCTTGTTTCTTAATGCTCTTATCTTTTAAGGATCTCTTGTAAAGGGTTTCAGGGTCCCTTCAAAAACTATTTTTACCGTAATAAAAAATGAGCCTAAAGGCTTGGAAAATTAATTTTCCCTCCATTTGATGTGTTCTTGAGCTTCAATGGAGTTTCTCAACTTGCACATGATCAACTTTTACACATTTTATAATGATATTTAATAAAATTACCATCAAAATTTTACTCGTCTTCTTAGCTTTCTAACCATATAGTTTTTTTTATATTTGATGTATATTAACATATTTATTTTTAATTTATTTTACTAATGTTTCTATATTTCTTAGATACACGCGTGTTCATTTTTATTTATTTTGATCTACTTGCCAAAGTTTTACAAAAATTAAAATATGTAGAGTAGTTCTATACTTCATTGTTTACATATTAAAAAATTACATTTTAGTGCAAGTTATGTGATGTGCACATGTAGTGATGTGATTTTCAAGAGGCATCTACTTTGACAATCATTTTTAAAAATATTCAATAAAAAAATATGCGACTTCTAATACTCACTCTTAACTATATTTCTACCAATGGGTTTTACAAATACTAAATGCAACAAAAAATAAAGACATGGACAATAGATGTCATGCTATGTTTTACTAAAAAATAAGGAACACTTTGTGTGTGTGGAACATTCCATCCTAGTATATATTTTTGAGAAAAATGGTGTTTAAAAACTAGATTCAGAGTACTACAATTCTTGTTGTTTTTGTGTCTTCAAATTTTGAGTACATTAATCTCAAATTACTCATCCAAATTCAAGTTTAGCTAATTTAAAAAATAAGTGACCACTTTGATCCCATTTTTGTATACTATTTTAATGCACTTATCCAAACCCTAAATGCTAATGTGTAAAAAATTGGCTTAAAACCCTTTAAAAAGTTAAAAAGTCAATTATTTTCATTGGCATATATATTCACATTATGTTGTCATTGATGTCAAAGGCGTGTTATGGTGTGATTTAAACATATCAATAGATCAGTGAGTATCAAATGAAACTGCTTTTGACATGACATGACTTAGCATTTGAGTTTTGGATTAGTAGGCTATATTGGATAACTCTCTTAATATTATCATTATGCTCTAGTTTGAGTTGTTCCTGGTTGAATATATTGTGTGATGTTGTCTGAAAGCATCTATATTATGCTTCTAAGGTTTGTTGCACAGTAACATGATGTGCATTTAGTTGTACTCTTATAATGTTTGGTTCCACATTTTTGTCGCAGTTGAGAGTTATGGGCCATGGTTTGGAAGTTAAGTAAATATGTGATACTTCATATTCTAGAGTTTTAGTGGTTGAGCTTTAACAAACAATAAGTTATAATTGACAGAGTGGTCATTGTGCTAGTTGGTTAATTGGGTTGATGTTTAGCTATGATACAGTAGAGGATTGTAACGTGTGCTTGCCAGAAGTAGCATGTTGATGTACTTTGGAGCTAGTGGAACATATATTGGGTAACACATAGTTACATGTCCCTTCTTCTACATTAATGTGTGAGATTTTGGATTGAGCCTATTATATGTTTGGTGTAAGATTTATTTTTGTAGCCAACTTGCAAATGCAATAATCTTATTCTAGGCTGACATGTGAATGTAATATCATTGTAATTCTTATAAATAGTTGATCTAGGTTCATTCCTAGGGTGTACTTAATGATTATATTTGGAAGGCATGATAGATGTGGGAGTATGTGGGTGATGATAATGTGAGTTGCATATCAATCATTATCGAAGATCATATGCATTGTATTGAGACGTTCTAAACTTGATCAAATCAGGTAGAAGCCAAGTATTCAATATTGAAGGTCTACATTTTATATCTCTTGTATTTTGTTGAGATTGGCATCTCACATGCTAAGTTCATGCCCAAATCTTGGATTAGGGGATTGTTGTCTCCACTGGGTTGGTGTTTGCAAATATAATTAAGGATTGGTGTCTTTAGTAGGTTGGTGCCTACTTCATATTGTAAAATTCCTTATTATATTCATGTTTCTTGTGACGTTGGATTTGGGGAGTAGATCCAAGTTGCTATTCTCACCATGATTTTTCTCATTCTTGTTTTCCACATAAATATAGTGTTCCATTGTGTGGATGTGTCTTTATGGTTTGATAAGTTTCTTTTTCATTAAGAAAAGATTAGTGAATGCTTCTATGATGTTTTGGATTTATACTTGGGAAACTTATTAATGATAATAAATGTTCAATCAAGTTGAAATTTGCATATGCCAATTAACCCCTCCACCCCACTCCCACCCCCTCCCTCAGTATATATGTGTGCTTAACATAGAGATGGTGATTTGTATCATGCATCTCTTTTATTAGCTCCATCTATTACTAATTAAGACCTAAATACTATTAGGTAAGCAATTAGATCAAATGTAAAAGTCTCAGGAGGAAGCCATGGAGGAAGAGTCCTTAGATCAAAATTAAACTTGGGACTCAGTTAAATGAACCTCTCAAACAAAACCAATTGGTTGTAAATGGTTATTTAAAAGGAAATATAATACAAAAATAAAAAATAAACATTATAAAGCTTAATCGATAGCAAAAGGATTCTCTCAAGTAGAGGGAATTGAATTTGGAAAAAAATATCTCCAATTGCAAAACAAAGTTCAAGAAGAAATTTATTAGCTAATGTTGTTGCTTTTGATCTTGAAATTGAATAGATAGATGCAAAGATAACAATTCTACAAGTTGAGATTGAGGAAGAAATTTATATGGCACAACTAGAATGTTATAAGGTGAAACATAAGGAGGACTTTGTGTGTAATCTAAAACACCTCTTTATAATTTGAAGCAATTGCCAAGGATGTGGAGAAATTTTTTTTTGATAAGTATGTTGTGGGACTCAAGCTAGATCATAGTAATGTTGATTTAAAGTATTTTTACAATATATTGTTAACACGAAATTGTATGTAGATGCCTTGTAATTAATTGATAACAACATTAAAAAGATCAATTTAGTTAAGTCTTAGTTTTTTTTTTTGATCAGTAATTTTGTAGTATATTGATTCAAAAAAAGATATACAATCATCCAAGGCCACGCTAAGATATAAACATCAGCCCAAATTTTCCTAGTCCTGACCTACTATGGAGAACATTCGAAGCTAAAACCAAGGAAATAAAACCAGTTATGTGCATCTCTGCACTAAAATATTATAGTCATCCTTAACAAGTATTTTAAAAAACAACAGTGAAAATAAAAACAAAACAAACACCATGGCCCCATGGCCGCTTAGTTGCTATCACTCTGGTTCACCTTCTCCTCATCTGCGATATCTGCTAGTGCTTTTCCCTTTGTTGCTTCGCTCTTCATTTTCGGGATGCACTTCAAACTTCCAAAATCAGGGTCACCTTCTAGACTTGCTAGCAATTGGACTGCCTGGCCTTCCTCAAATCGGTCTCCCAGATTTCTCCCAACCTCCATACGCACCACCACCTTGAGAGCCTTCAACACTTCATCTGTTCTTATTAGCTTAATACAGAGCTTCATGGCTTCCCAACCAATGTGAGCTCGCTCACAACATTGCTCCTTAATGTGGTTTTCCGGCCCTCGAACAAATGACAATATCTCCTCCTCAACGTCTCCCTCCCTAATGTGGATGCCTGTCTGAGGGACAACCCACTCCAAGATGGAGTTGAGGTTGATTAAGTATTCCCCGTCTATCAATTTTGTCAGAGTAAGCTTTATTTTTTTCTACCTCTAGCTCGAACTCGCATGCCCATGCCATTATCAGAGAATACACCTCCATATTGGTCTGATAGCGAAAATGGATGTGTGACACCTCCTCTCCTAGCATCAGGTGCGCTGCACTCCACAATTTCTCCTCTTTGTAACTGAAGAGCTCCTGCATTCTTTTATCCGACACAGTCCCCAGAAATGGGACCAGGATCTTCTCGGTTCGCAAAGTGAAGTTTGCCTCCATTAGACTTGCACAAAGTATTAACACCAAACTCTACACTGCAAATGACATGAAACCACTTATCAGTCAAATTAAATACAGACTCAATACTCCGCTCACAAACCAAAGGAGTTAAGTTCCTTTGCCATCGTTTGGGACGGGTCGTAAATGCATGATCAATATCATAAAAGGAAAAGGATTTCACAACAGATTTGCTGCACTCCGCCATCATCTCTTACAGGTACTCTACTCACGACAACTGCCTCATTAATTGCAACATTCTACAATAAGATGTACTGTCGCTTCGAGCTTCCATGCATGCATATTGATTGCTTCATGCTTCTAGGACTGCATTTAAGTCCAATTCCACACTCTACCGTCTCCCTTCCACCACTTGGCCATTTGGCTTGACATGTCACATCCAATGTTGGAAAGTAGATATGTCACTGCATTGGCGCCTTGCCTGATGTGGGAGACCCAAAATTCCTCAAAGAGGTTGAGTTTTTCTCAGATAATCGCCACCCAATGAGATAATTTCCATGATGGAGTATTGCCCTTAGCAATTGCATTGATGACCACCTGAGAGTCTCCTTCCAGATGCAGCCTTTGGATTTTCATGTTTAAGGCCAACTCAGTTGCCATAAGTGCCACCTGTACCTCTACTTCATTGTTTGTTCCATCCTACAGTCGACGTGCACCTTTGGAAAGGATGGCCCCTTTGTCATTTATTGCAACTAACCCTACTCCTGAGGTTGCCGAGTTTCCCCTAGATGCTCCATCAAAATTTATTTTGATCCATTCCTTGCTCGATGGCTCCCATGTAACCTCCTCTTTTTCTAAAGTGGGATTAACCCTCAGGGACCCATTAATGGGTTGGCAATTCACAAGAGGCCAATTAGCTTGAAAGTCCCTGTCCTCGTTAGGGAAGGGGTATTTTTCTAGATTATGGTTCCTGGCTGCCACTGATATGGTTTTAGCTATTGCTCTTTCTACCCTTGTTGTCAAACTATCCACTGATTCTTCTTTTTCTTGGAAAATCCTTTTGTTTCTTTCCTTCCAAATCTCCCATACAACAAGGGAGGGAGCTACAAGCCATAAACTAGAAAAAACAAACATACGACTCAGTATATTCTAGCTGGAGAAGAGGTCAAAAACTATATTAGGTAGAGGGACAACCCATCTTAGTTTCCCTAATAGGAAGCTCCATACCTTCTGTGCTTCCTCACATTGTAAAAGCAAGTGATCCAGAGATTCTTTTGCCTTCTTGCACATTGTGCATCTGAAAGGGCCCAAGAAACCCAGTCTTACACAATCTCCCCCCTGTTAAGATGTGTTTTTTCAAAACCAACCACGCGAAGGCTCCTGCTTTTGGGAGGATGGTGGAGCTCCACAGAAGTTTTACTAGCCATTCCTTTCTTTCCTCCAGTTTGTCTAAAATATTGTACCCAATCTTGACCAAAAACTGCCTTGATTTTGAACCACACCATCTAATAGTGTCTTCCTTATTGGACAACATGGGGGTGTACTCCTGCATGATATTCTTTAGCAGGTCTTTTTGATTTGCTGACAAGGGGAGAGTTTCTACCTCTTTCCATTCACACAAATCTACCCCCTGGATCCTGTTTTTCATAAGAAAATCCCCTACCTTTTCTCCCCACTGAGATTTAGTGACTTGTATAATATTCTCAAAATCTTGTCTATCTGAGAGAGCTGGCTTCCCATCCTAGGAATCTGTCTAGAAATTGGCCCCTGTCCCATTGCCTATTTCCCAAGTGATGTGCTTAGTAATGACGTGTCTACAGGAACCAATAAAGTTCCATATGGCGAAGCCTTTTGGTAGGGTGCTAATAGTGAATATGCATTCCTTGGTCATATAATCTAGATGCTTATGTTTTAGTATTTGTGCCCATTTCTGATTTGGGTGGGAGTAAATCTGCCATATCACTTTTGCCCCCATTGCCTCTTTTAGGAATTTCCAGTTTCGTAGTCCTACACCCCCTGCCTGTTTGGCTTGGCAGAATTTATCCCATGCAACCAAGGGGATTTTGTCAGCGGTTTCTTTGCCGTTCCACAAAAAATTTCTCATCCCCCTATTTATACAGTTAATCACTTTATCCGGAATCTTCAAGGTCTCATGGAGAAAATGGGAAGGGCGGAGAGAACCGCTTTGAGGAGCATAATCTGCCCGGACAGAGTGAGCCATTTACTTTTCCAACCTTCAAGGTGATTTGCACAAACATCAATGAGGTTGTTCCATAAGGTAGTGCCGTTAGACCCCCCGAATAAGGGGGTACCCAAGAATTTTCCAGGTAGGGAACCCACTTTGACTCCTAGGATGTTTGTTATTTCTTGTTGTCTGCCGACCCCTGTGTTAAAGAAAAGAACTTCTGATTTAGCCCAGTTAACCTGCTGACCAGTAGCTCTGCAAAACACATCTATTGTCCTTTGGATCACTCGGGCCTCTTGGAGTGAAGATTGCCCACAAAGTAGAGTATCATCCGCAAATTGTTGATGTGTAACTGGCTCCATTCCCTCCGCAATTTTAATTCCTTTCCAAGTTCCTCATTGTTGCTAGGAGCAAATTAGTCTTCCCAAAAATTTCGCTAATACAATGAACAGGAAATGTGATAATGGGTCACCTTGTCTGATCCCATGAGTAGTTTTAAAGAAACCTTGTGAGCTACCATTGACCAGGATGGACGTCCACACCCCCCGATACAATCATGTATCCAGCTAATCCACTCTTTAGAGAAACCAAAACTCTGCAATACCTGGAGAAGAAATTCCCGATCCACCATGTCATATGCTTTTCTAATGTCAAGTTTGATCAGCATTCGATCCACTTTTGATTGACGTACTGTGTGGATAGCCTCATGGGCAATTATTATTCCCTCCACAATTGATCTACCTGGGACAAAGTCGCTCTGTTCTTCTAAGATGATTTGACTTAACAATGGTTTCAACCTATTTGAGATCACTTTAGCTATCACTTTATAAATGGTATTACACAAAGAAATTGCCCCGAATTCATTGAAAAAAGTAGGATGCTCCACCTTGGGGATCAGGGCTAGCAGTGTGCAGTTTAGCTCCTTTGCAACACTCGCCTTGCTCTGTGATTCCTCCACTACTGCCCACACATCATTTCCTACAATCTCCCAGAAGATTTGGTAGAAAAATGCCGAGAAACCATCCGGCCCTGGTGCTTTGTCTCCCACCATACTAAAAACCACTTTTCGAACCTCCTCAGCTTGGATGGGTTTCATAAGTGCCTGATTTTGTGCGTCTATTATCAGCTCCGGGATAACGTTGAGCCCATTTTGTTGGTGCTCCGGATTGGTATTACTTTCCTTAGATAGTAATGCCAAAAAGAACTCAACTACCTCTTTATTTATGTCCTCCAATTTGTCTAGTAAAACATTCTTGATGTTGTAAATGGATGTGATTTTGTTCTGGGACCTTCTCCCCTTAACTGAGTTATGGAAAATTTTTGTATTTTTGTCCCCTTCCCTTAGCTAGCACTCCCTCAACTTTTGCTGCCAGTAGATCTCCTCTCGAGCCAAAACTTCACTATATTATCGTTTGAGGTCTCTCTCCTGCAAGAACGTCTCAGATGACATCCCCTTTTGAATTATTTCTTCTTGTAATGCCGACAACCTTTCCTCCAGATCTCTTTTATTTGCAAATATGTTGCCAAACTTGATTCGGTTTCACTCTTTGATTTTAGACTTTACAAATTGCAATTTCTTGACAAAAACAAAGGCCTTCGTACCACAATTCTCTGGGGCCCCAGACCACCATTCCTTGATTAAATCCCTCAAGCTTTCATCCCTCAGTCACATTTTTTCAAATTTGAAAGGACATCTAGTGGGGGGGCCATCGAAAGCTATGGTGAGCTCTACTGGTAGGTGATCTAAAGCTACCATAGGTTGGATATTTGAGGCAAAGAGGAAATTGGTTTCCGCCCAGGGCCCTCCCAAGAAGAATCGGTCAAGCTTTTCAGCTACATGGTTTCCTACGATCCTTTGGTTCGACCATGTGAACTGTCCTTCCTTGGATTTGACTTCTCTAAGTCCATTGTCAGCCACAAAATTTTGAAAATTTACTTGGGTCACAAAAAGTCCTCCCTTGCCCCCTGATTTATCACTCATATCCAAAATAGCATTGAAGTCACCCCCAATAATAATAACATCACCTTCCAGGTCTCTAATGAGGGAAGATAGGGGGTTCCAAAAGTTTCTTTGAAGACTTGGTTTTGACAGTCCATAGACATTAATCAAAATGAAATCAACATTTAAAGGAGAGGAGTGAACCTTACACACCTACCACATGCTGGAGACAAAAATTTCCTCAACCTTGTGGTTGTTCGCGTTCCAGAGGATACCCAAACCTCCCGAGGCTCCCTCTGAGTCCACGAAAGCCCCCGTCCACTGCTTCCAGGATCTCATGAGTAAACTAGCTTCCTCTTTTTCATTTTTGTCTCTTGTAAGAAAACTACGTCCGACCTTAATTGATCCAACCCTCGTTTGATCAATCAGTGTTTATTAGGGGCATTGCAGCCCTTGACATTCCAGGTAATAATTTTTATTGTCCTTAAGGAAGGGTAACACCCTTCCCTACTATCAATTTACTTTGGCCTTTGGCACTTCCGACCAGTGCAATCTTGAATTGATTTGATTTTCTACCTCTGGATCTCTTTTCCCCAAGCCGCATCTTGTTACAGACAGGCTCCGTTTGCTCTATTGTCCTTGTTTCCAGGATGTCTTCCTCATCCATCCATTCCCATTCGTCCTCATCATCAACTCCATCAGATTCTCTATTATCCTTGGTTTCGTCCTTATCAGTCCCCGAGTCCTGAACCTTCTCAATGTGTTGTACTTCCTCTAAGTTTACTCTTGTTTCCACAGAAGGTATGACCTTGGATTTAACCTCATCCAGAATGTCAACTACTTTCTCCACTCTTATAATGGCATCTTCTACCCAACCTACGGCCTCCGTAGGTTTGTTAATAAGAGCAACATCTGTTACAATTTCTTCCACCTCCTGGGTGCTATTGTTGATGGCCATCGAAACCTCCCCTTGAAAAAAGGGTTTTTGCAAAGGCTGAGTTGTGGCATCATTTGGTCTCACCTCATTCATTATATTTTCCTTGCTCCCGAAGAAGGTAACCTCATCTTCTATCGTTGCCTCCATGGTTTTCCCTTTTGGGCCGATTAAACAGGTTTCCTCTGTGTGTCCCTCTTTTTTGCAATGGTTGCATTTTTCATTTGATTCCTCCACCTCGATTTTTTGAAGCCAGTGTCTTGCATTTGTTATGATCTCAACTTGTTTTGGGAGTGGGTGGCGGGGTTTCCACCCAATACATATTCGTGCATACATACTAAAGTCTTTAGCCTCAATAGCCTCATCCGCTCTGATGTAGAAACCCAATTTATTACCTAGGGCTTGAAAGAACTCCTCATTCCAGTATTCTCTGGGCAGGTTATATAGTCTTAGCCAGATAGGCACCTCTTCAATCGGTGCTAGCACAAGATTGAAGTTAGGTTCCCAATCCCTAACATACAAACCCCTTCCGCCCATGAAGAAAGGTCCGTTATTTAAAATTCCTTTCTTATCCTTACCATCTTCAGTGATTACCAAGAAAAACCCATTTGGAAGGGTTTTGAGTTCAATTTTGCATTTCCAATTTTCAGCACACCAGCCTTTCATCTTACCCACCGACGGCCAATCACCAAAACATTTTATAAATATTCCCCTCTCCCGGAAAAAGGCCACGGAGTCATTCCAACTTTTGTTGTCTATCATCAGTGAAAATTTATCCAGTCTCATGCCCTCTTTATGCTCCAGGACCTTTGTCTACTTCTGTAAGTTTCTTCTAGGTCGCCATTCTTTCTCTTGGCAGTGTTTCCATATGGTTTTCGGGTCGTACTCCCTATTGTGATGCCCTTGAGTTTTGGTAGTCTCACTTCCCAAATATTTTGACTCTCGTGTGACCGCCTCCTCTCCCCACTGCTTGTGAGGATAAAAAAACTTGTCCTGATCATCCCAAGCCTTGCTTGGATTTTGCCAAGGGTGTTTACCAGGTCGTGACTGCTTGAGACTCTATCGTATTCCCTGATCTACATATCTTCGACCATGGTGAAAACCCTCTTGCAGTCGAAAACCCTGCAACTCCCTAGGTCGAAGCCCTAGTCTCCTTTGCCACTCCATAAACAAAATTTTATTCCAAAAAGGGTTTATGGTAACCAGTGAGAATCTAACCGGAGTTGATGCGTAGCACCGGGATCATTAGCCTAACACTACGCCTCATGACTCGCCTTCACTAGTTAAGTCTTAGTTATCTTCATACATTGACATGAAATATTTTGTGGCTACAAATCTTGCATATAGAAATTAAAAGGGATCATATAAATAAAAAATTATGGTTGTATCAAAAGAAATATATTGAGGTGATTTTGAAGGGATTTAAGATGCAAGACAATGAACTTGTGAGTACTTCATTTTTTATTGATAAAATAATTGTTTCCTAAACCATTTTCTAAAATAAAAAAAGAAATTGAGTCCAAACATGTCATGTTTGTAATGCTAGTGTTATTGGTAGCCCCATGTATGCAAATGGTCATACTAGACCCAACATTGCATATGTATTAGAATTGTGAGTAGATATATGTCCAAACCAAGTAAAGAACATTGGACTACTATGCAAAGTATTTTCATATATCTATGTGGCGGCTTAAATAATACAATCTATTACCAAGGAAGAGCAAATGAAAATAAAAGTATGAATTTATGAGGATTTGTGGATTTTGATTGGGATAAGATGTTGATTGTCAAAGATCTACTAGTGGATATGTTTTCAATATGGATAAGTAAAAGGCAAGAGGTGGTTACATTATCTACAACAAAGTACATGGTAGTTATGCATTCATGTAAGGAAGTAGTATAGCTACAATGATTATTTATTAAAGTTTGTTTTAGTATAGAAAATGGTAAAAATTAACAATGATAGTTAAAGTGCAATACATTTGGCCAATAATCCTATTAATCATGCTCAATCAAAAGATATTGGAAAGATATTGGAGTAATGTACCATAATATGAAAAAAATGGTTGAAAGTAAATGAGTATATTTAGAAAAAATTGATATAAAAAGAAATGTTAATTTTTATTTTTTTTTAACAAAAACTAGAATAATGAAAAATTTTCTTGATGCAAGAAATCAATAGACATGATTGCTCTTAACAATTGATACTTAAAAGAATGTAGCCCTTATGAAAAGTATTCTAAAGAGAATGTTAGATAAGTATTGTATATGAAAAAAATGTGATAGCATAAAGAACCTATGTTTATTTTTGGCATAATTTCAAACATTATGTAAAACTGATTTGGATGTGTCTGTTTTATATCCGCGGACAAAAAAAAAAAAATGATTATTGTATTATAGAATGGTTGAATTTCTGTAATAATAAAAAAAATCAGGTTAGATTTTTTATCCGAAACACAAATTTGCAACTGAAGATATCTTTTACTTCCATTCTTATCACTTATTGTTTTTCTGGCGGATGATTCAGAGAGGATGTTAGTGCCAGTGAGTTTGCTGACGACATGAATATATCCAGAACAGTCTTTCAAAACTTATATAAGGATATGGCAATAAGAAATTTCTCATTAATTTAAGACTCGTAACAATTGATTACAGGTATGCAAAGCTACCTCCTACTGAAATAGGACACTGCATTATTCTTTCTTGAAGCAGGTGAAAGAGTGATATAGCTTGGATTGAGCAAAAATGTGAATGTCAAAATCCATTCAAATGGAGCAGAAGATCATACGGGCATTGGGATAAAAATATACATACACAAACTCAATACAAACAGAAAGTAATACAATTTTGTTATCCTTATTGTAGTCACCATCAATATGAAATCAGATCACAGATCAATAACTTCTGAAATACCAACAGCAGGACCCATTGTATACAAATATGCCATACAAAAATGAAGCATTGACTTACATAATCAACTGGGTATAGTAAACGTTCTCGATGAGTTCAAGCACATAAAAGAATGAATCAGTTGGTCTCGCTGTTGGAAAAACTTACAAAAAATTAGCTGACAAAGGTTTTATGTGAAGAAGAAGACAATTACTCTTCCAGTGAATTTGTGAAGAATGGAGAATCGAGGCAGAGGCCCTCCAAACGAGCTACCTTGCATGTGTAATAAAATACACAATTCATCACAACATCTAACAAACTGACCAGAGAATACATGAATATCAAGAGAGAAGCCTCGGACACTGCCCCAAAACAGTCCATTTTATCATTGACCATCACTCTGTATTGAAAGAGGCCCTCAACGAAGGCCAATCCCAAGCCTGTGATTACAACTATGAGCAGAGCCACTTGTGTTCTTCCTCTTATCAAAAACTTGGCTCTGCAAACAGCCTCCATTCCAGAGCACCCATCTTCTAACACACACACAATTGTAGCCAAATTGCACAAAGCAATGGCATGTGCAAAACCAATTGAATAAACAATCCCCCAACATAAACCAGTCCAGAAAACCCAATCTGTAGATAATGCCAATAGAATTACTAGGTTAACTGTTGCCAATAGAAACCCAAAAATGAGAACACTGTATCCAAAAACTATCAAACACCCCCATATGTATGTCACCACCAGGCCTTTCCACAACTTGGGTATTGCTTGAATTATCTTCTGCCATGATGGGCTATTGCCACCTGCATAAAGATAAGCCACTGTATGGGCCACTGCTGCTCTTGCAACCAGTGAAAATGTGACCACAAAAGGAAAGCACACCATGTATGAAATCACTGTCTCAGAAAGCTTCTGATATATAAGATTGGGATAGCCCAGAGTAAAACACAGAGCTTGAATTTGTAGAGCCAATTGGGTTACAGGGAGATGATCAGTGAATGCCTTGGAGATAATGGTAGCAGCAGAAACAGGAATAATGAGAAAAACTGTGATGGATGTGAAGAAAGATAAGCGTTTCAAAACAAGTGTAGCAGATTCTCTTGCAATACCCAGTGCAGTTAATATGAAGAGGTCATGAAAATCTTTTGCCTTTCTTCTTCTTGCTGCTCCTGCTGCCATGATTGAAACCCAATGCTTTGAACAGACTACCAAACAGGGAAGAACTTGGATACATAGACTATATCTTCATATGGTGGTATGATATAAACCAGTGTAAGGAATCCAATAAGACAAGACCGTTTGCATTGATTGGAAAGATTGAATGGCCAGCAATATATGAAACGAAACATGCATTTGATTTTGCATTGATTGTGTTTATGCCTATAAATCTGCAAACAACTGTACTGACGGATACCCACACAATATTTACTGACGAGACAACTCATGCCATATTTCCTCTACGATGGAATAGAAGCAAGAATGAACCCGTCGTTCACCAAACTTTCTTTATTTTCTACAATGGTGGCTCTGATTTTATGGTTGAGAGACCCTTCATTGGAGGGTTGGGATTAGGAGAGCGAATTTGTAGTTATACGAAATGTATATTTTGAGAACACACTCTTCCCATTCCATGCATTCAAGGCAATGGCAGATTTTGAGTTGCTCGATATAGTTAACTAATTATCGAGGGCCACGAAGAGCCTTCAGCCCACCAACCCACCAAACAAAACCATTCTCTTACCTAGAACTGTAACTATTATTTTCTTAATGTACCACATAATTTGTTTATTTTAAGAAGATTTTTTAAGTGGAAACGTTTCTATATATTTTTACAAAGCATATAATAAAAAGTGGCCGGTTGGTACATGCATGGACATTTTTTTAAGAGTTTTCAAAAATATAAATAGAAATATTATATATATATATAGAGTTTAAATTTTTTTTTTTGAGTAATTTAAGATTTTCTTGTCGATAAAAACAAAATTCATTTAAGTTGACTGCCGTCAATCAATTTGTTAAATAAAATTATAAAATCTAATTTTTAAATTTTTAAATAAATATTTATTTAAAAAAATTTATTTTTTTTAAAAAAAAATTTTAAAATTTTTTTATTATATTTTGATTAGTAATATTGTTAAATTGGTTTTAAGGCAAAATTTCAATTTAAACAAAACAATTTCAGTAATATATATAATTTTTAAATTTTTAAATAAATATTCCATTCACAAATTATTATAATTTATTTTTTTTAATTATTTAAAAAAAAAATTATATTATATTTTGATTAGTAATAAACTGATTTTAAAGCAAATTTTGAATTTAAATAAAATAATTTAAATAATATAAATAATACTTTTTTTAAAATGTAAAGAATTTAAAAAAAAACATAATCTATATTATTTAAATTAAATTATTTTATTTAAATTATGTTATTTAAATTTAAATTTTTATTTAAAATTAGTTTTACAATATTATCATATAAAAAGAAATTACTAACCAAAATAAAATATAAAATTAAAAAAATTATAATTGAAAAACCTTATAATAATTTTTGAATGAAATATTTATTTAGAAATTTAAAAATTAGATTTTAAAATTTTAAAATGCAAAGATTTATTTTAAAAAGCAAAATCTATATTATTTAAATTATTTTATTTTGTTTAAATTTAAATTTTTTTTTAAAAACATAATTAATATTATTTAAACAATTTTTTTAAAAATTCAAATTTTGCTTTAAAATTTTACAAGATTATCATATTCAAAAAAAATTACTAACCAAAATATAATATAAAATTAAAAATAATAGTTTAAAAAAACACTTATAATATTTTTTTTATTAAAACTATTATTACCTCGATAATTGAAAAAAAAATTATAATAATTTTAAATGGAATATTTATTTAAAAATTTATAAATTAGATTTTATAATTTTAAAATGCAAAGTGATTTAAAAAAAAAATCATAATCTATATTATTTAAATTATTTTATTTAAATTCAAACCAAAATATAATATAAAATTAAAAATAATATTTAAAAAAAATAACTTATAATAATTATTTTGTTAAAACTATTATTAGCTTGGTAAAGAAAGCTAGACATAAAAATATTAGCAAATTATATAAAGACAAAAATAAAGCTAAATGCATGTGGATGGCTATAAAGACAAAAATGCTTTTTACCAATCAAAATATAATATAAAATTAAAAATAATAATTGAAAAAAAAATTATAGTTCATAAAATTAGAACACAAAACAAAAACCTCTTTAAATTCAAGTTTAGAGTAATTGTTCGTATATATAGTTCATAAAATTAGAACACTAAATCGATATACATTTACTCTATTATCCATGAAACTTTTTTTATGAAGACCATAAGACAAATTACATTATCATAATTGAATACTTCAGAAAGTGTCACTCTTAGCTCATTAAGACAAATTACATTATCATAACTGAATACTTCAGAAAGTGTCACTCTTAGCTCATTATAATTAAAACATGGATAAGTGCACCAAGATGGTGTGCAAAGACGGCGTATAAGTGGACACCTTTTTTTTTCTTTTCTGAAATCAGCTAAACCTGAACTTGAAGGAACAATTTGAGACTTCCACTCAAAATATGAAGAAATTAAAAGAAAAAAATTGTAGTACTCCGAATCCAATTTTCAAACTACTATTTTATTTCAAAATTGGATAAGATTAAGGTGGTCAAATCCTTCTCGCACGAAAAACAGTTCCTGATTTTTTCTAAAAAGCATAACATAGTGTCTAGCGTGCACATAAAAAAACTCATAGTTAGATTCAGTATTTTGACAAATCCTTTGGTAGAAAGATAGTTAAGAGTGAGCACTAGAAGTTGTGTATTTTTTTGTAATTTTTTGTTGAGTAGTTTTTTTATGATTTTTAGAAACGAGAACATCCTGAAAAATTAGGTACATATTTGTGTGCGAAGCATAACTTGCACCAAAATAATTGAAAATGAATTTTATTTTTTTAAGTGTAAAGAATCAAGTGCACTACAATAATATATATATATATATATATATATTTTTTTTAAATTTTTTGGATAAGTAAATCAAAATTTATTAAAAAAATGGTACACGTCTCTGAGATCTATGGAGACACTGGTAAAAGAAATTCAAGATTAATATGTTAGTGTTGTTCAAATTTTAAAAAAATTTGTATGGTTAGAAAGCTCAGAAGATGGGTGAAATTATGGTGGCAATTTTAGAAATACCCATTTGATAACGTGTAAACCTGATGACGATGAAGTTGAGAAAACAGATTGGAAGAGGAAAACACGTAAAAAGGAGGGAAAAAAAGGCTCCCAAGCCTTAGCTTTGCTATCCAAGCCTAAGTACAAGGCAAAACATGTACGGGTTCTTTAAATTAGAAATGCGTACGAGATTTCTAAAACAAAAACGCGATCATGTTTTAAAAAAAAAACGCGATCGGGTTTTTGAAAATACAAAACACGTACGTGTTTTGGTTACATAAAGTTAGATTAGTAACATGGACTTGTATGCAATTCATTTAGCATTCCTTTAGTTTTTTTAGCATGGTATATACATAAAATATAACATTTAAGTATAAGTTATATTTTCTCTTTGTCTTTTATCTTTCTTATTCTTATAACTTATACTTTAAGTTATATTTTATGTATATATTGTCAAGATGTTTGAGAATGGTTTCAGATCTCTAGGAGTCATAATGCAAATTCTAGATTTTAGAAGATCTTATAATTTTTTCAGACTTAGTCAAATTTCAATAATCAGTGGGCTTATATCATCATTCACTTGCTATCTCTCTATTTCATGCTCTTTGTCCCCCCTAAGCTCTAGACCTCTCTCTCTCTCTCTCTCTCTCTCTCTCTAGACCTATCTCTCTTATTATCACTCCCCCTCTCCCTTTCTCTCCCCCATCTGTCTATCTCACTCTCTCCTCTCCTCCAAGATTTAAACCTCTCTCTCTCTCTCTCTCTCTCTCTCTCTCTCTCTCTCTCTCTCTCTCTCTCTCTCTCTCTCTCTCTCTCTCTCTCTCACACTCTCTCTCACACACACACACACACACACACACTCATATGGTGTCCTAAGGGGTCATATGGTATTGTTAGGGGTCATATGGGGTCCATATGTTAGAACACTATATGACCCCTTAGGACACTATATGACCCTTTAGAACAACATGATGTCCTAAGGGGTCATATAGCTCCCTCCCCTTAATATTTTTAGGACCTCTCTCCCTTTGTCCCCTTTAGCCTCTCTCTCTCTCTCTCTCTCTCTCTCTCTCTCTCTCTCTCTCTCTCTCTCTCTCTCTCTCTCTCTCTCTCTCTCTCTCTCTCTCTCTCTCTCTCTCTCTCTCTCTCTCTCTCTCCTTAAGTCCTTTTAGGACCTCTCTACCTTTGTCCCCTTTTAGCATTTCTAATACTATCTCTATCTCTTATTGTGTCCTTAGGGGTCATATGGTGTTCTAACACATGTGTGAACCCATATGACCCCTAACAACACCATATGACCCCTTACAACACCATATGAACCCTTTTAACATCCTAGTACATGACATGACCTCCTAGGACACCATATGACCCCTTAGGACAATATGACGTTTTAATGGGTCATATGGTGTCTTAAGGGATCATATGGTGTTCAAACACATGTGTCACCCCTTAGGACCCCATATGACCCCTAATGACATCATATTACGCCTTAGGACACCACATGACCCCTTTTAACATCCTAGTACACGACATGACATGTCGTGTACTAGGATGTTAACAGGGGTCATATGGTGTCCTGAGGGGTAAGTAGAGAGGTGGGGGGAAGGAGGGGGGGATGTATGAATAAAGAGAGAGGAAGAGAGAGAGGAAGAGGGGAGATAGTGATAGGTTTAGAGGGGGGAAATAGATTAAGAGAGGTGGAGAGAGAAGGAGATAGAGATAGGGGAGATATACAAAAGTGGAGGGGAGAGTTGGACTGGGGGAGAGAAGGAGAGGTATTCAAATAGAGGGAGGGAAGGAGAGGTACTCTTTACTCCACCTCTCTATCAAGTACCCATCTATCTATACTCTCTATCTGCCCTCTCCCTTTATGTATTTATCTCTTCTCTTTCTTTGGGTATTTAGCTTCCCTCCTGCTCTCTTTATCTCCCCTTTCCCTCTCTCTACCTACCTCTCTTTCCATCAGTATATACTTTTATCTTCCCTAATTCTCTACCTCCTTCCCTCCATTCTACTATTTATCTAACCTCTCTCTCGATCTCTCCCTTTATCTATCTCCCTCCCTCCTTCCATCTTTATACTCTCTCTAGATACTTATCTCTATCTACTTGACCTCTCTTTAAATACCTCTCCTTCTCTTCCTCACTCCAAGTCTCCCCTCCATTTTTATATATATCACCTATCTCTATCTCTCTCCTCTCTCCACCTCTCTCTATCTATTTCCCCCCTCTCAACTAAACACTATCTCCCCACTTCCTCTCTCTCTTTCTCTATATATATCTCCCTCCCTAGAAGACCTCTATTTCTATCTTTTCTTCTATCTCCCAAACCTTCCATTACCACTTCTCTCTCTCTCTCTCTCTCTCTCTCTCTCTCTCTCTCTCTCTCTCTCTCTCTCTCTCTCTCTCTCTCTCTCTCACTCACACACACACACACACACACACACACCTTTTTCTCAACCTACATCTCTTTCCCTCCCTACCTATATTACTACCTCTCTCTCTCTCTCTCTTTTCATTTCTATCTACTTATCTATAGCTACCTACCTTTTTAGAGATAGGTAGAGATAAGGAGAGGGAAGATAAAGAGAGATAAACAAAAATAGATAGGGAAGGAGGGAGGGAGGAAGTGAGAAAGACAAAAGTAGAGAGCAAGATTTATCAAGCTGAATAGAGCTAGAGAGAGAGAGAGAGAGAGAGAGAGAGAGAGAGAGAGAGATTTGGGGAGGGGATAGAGAGGTGAGATATAGAGGAGAGAATTCATGTGTGTCACATATTTAGAGAAAAAAAGGGAGATATAAAGAAGGGTGAGAGAGATAGGTTTAAATCTTGGAGGAGAAGAGAGAGTGAGATAGAGAGATGAGGAGAGAAGGGGAGAGGGTGAGTGATAGGAAGAGAGATAGGTCTAGAGATGGAGGATGATAAAGAGATTAAAATAAAGAGAAAGTGAGAGAGAGATAATAAGAGCTTAGTGATTACTAAAATTTGATTATGTCTAAGGAATTATAAGATCTAAATCTTGGGGAGAGAGAGGAGAGAATTAGATAGAGAGAGAGGTAAAGAAAGGAGGAGAGAGATAGGAAAATAGATAGGTTTAGAGCTTAGGGGAGACAAAGAGTGTGAGATAGAGAGATAACAAGTGAATGCTGATATAAGCCCACTGATTACTGAAATTTGATTGTCTGAAAAATTATAAGATCTAAAATCTAGAATCTGCATTATGACTCCTGGAGATCTGAAACCATTCTCAAACATCTTGACAATATATACATACAATATAACTTAAAGTATAAGTTATAAGAATAAGAAAGATAAAAGACAGAGAAAATATAACTTATACTTAAATGTTATATTTAATGTATATATCTTGTTGAAAAAACTAAGGGAATGCTAAATGAATTGTATACAAGTCCATGTTACTAATCCAACTTTATGTAACCAAAACACCTACGTGTTTTCCTTAGTAAACATAACACCTACACGTTTTGTATTTTCAAAAACGCGTATGTGTTTTGTATTTTCAAAAACCCAGATGCATTGTTTATATTTAAAACGCGAACACATTTTGGATTGGATTTAGGCTCGATTATACATGCCTTAATGTGAACAAGTTATTTAAATTAAAAATAACCTGTTCGTGTTAGTAGTTTTTATACATTTTTTGAAAGGGTGTCCACTTTTTTGCACACCATCTTGGTGCACTTACCCACATATAGATATTGTTTTCTTTTAGGAAGCTACTCTTGGGAAGACAAACAGTTCCAAAGCTTTACTATTGGCCTGAGACACACATTTTTATTGAGAAAGATTTAAGTGACATTTCTACCGCCAAAAAGGAGGAGAATCTTCGTAATATTATCACTATCAGAAACACATACATTTTTTATTGAGTAGGTGATGTTGCTAGCATTGAGAAAAAGGAGGATCTTAAACCTTGTGCTTGTCAACCAGAGAAAAACCTTCCTCATTCATTTTCCCCATTTTTGCACTACATTGACTAGTGGTCTCATGCAAATATTGTGTTCTAAGAAGTGAAGAATTGGAACTATTGCGAACACAATCTTGACATTCTTTTGAAACATTGGCCTCCATGAATGAGTCTTTTTGAAGATTAATTTCCAAAAAAGTAATATGAGAGGAGGTAAGCTCCATCTTAGAATCCACAGACCTCTTTGATGCCACAACATATATTGTGTTACAACTGGTGTACCATACTTACGACACATATCCTCAAAATCCTCTATTGAAGTCCATTATCTTGAGAATACTAAGTTGATTGCCTTAAGGAATACTTAGATGCTCAACAAGACAATGTTTGATGACCCTATAGTAGCATTCACTTGATCAGCCATAAAATGAGAATGTTGAAAGGAATTAAGGGGTAATTTGAAATATTAAAATCACTTTTTTAGTGAATAGTCTCTATAGTATTTATGCAAAATGTATAGATATATTTCATCTAGAAAAGATCTAGCATCCGAAATTTGACAATATTTCCTCATTGCTTCCCTATCCGCCAATTGTCAGGCTCTAATTCTTATGACCTTGTCGACTTGTTGCCACTTTATTTGACTATGTTGTGAAGTTTGTAACCTTCATTCTAATTTTATCCATGCAGGTGAGAAAGATGTCATGTAATGCATGTGCATGGGTGTCTAATTGGTTGACAAAGTACCACTACTGTCTTCCATTAAATGTCATCCTTCGTATAGAGGAATTAATTGTTCTCTACTAGTTGAGAGGAAAAATGGTCAATAGAATTGACAAAAATGGACCAAAGAATAGTCAAACAAAATTTGATAATTATGCTTTATACTTTAACTTCCTCTATGGTTCCAAGGTGAAAATGAACTTAGATGTAAAATTTTATAATCTACAAATTTAGATTATAGATTTATGTGGCTGGTCAATTTATCAATACCATGAGCTTTGAGATGTTTACCTTTTAAGATATATCTAGAAGGTAACTATAGGCTAACAGTGACAATAAAAAAACACAACCTATCTAAACAACTTAGTATGAAGTTCATGAGATTTCTTAAGGAACAATCACAAATTAGTTTTCACACAGGACCACTTGAAGAATGGTTGCTTGCTACTTTTAAGTTTAATCATTAATTAAATTAACAATACATCAAGTCATGCCATCATTCAGGTTGTTACATGCACACTATGGGATACATATATTATATATCGTGAAGTCCATTGTAACAATCAAAGTTCGGGCTCTTCTTCATGATATTGAAAATAAAGAGATATTACCAGTGCATAAATGGTTAACAAAGTAAAAATTTCCTATAAACTTTGAAAAACTATTTACACGTTGTATCTATGACTAAATTCGATGCTTATAATATAGTATAGATATTTTTTAATAGTTACAACAACTGCATGAATGATTAACCAAGTGATTTTTTTCCCTTTTTAAAATATCATTTTGATAAATGATTCCAAAGTCTCCCTCAACATCCATGTTTGAAAATTACAACACAGCTCGTAGAGATGGATATTGAACGTGACTATGAAGAGATACTAAACTATGTAGAACGACACACAGTCTGTAGGGAGGGTGCATGCCTATGAAAAAAAGGAGGAAGAATGGTTTGTAGGTAAGTATTAAATTAATAAAAATATTAAAATGATGTTTAAATATATAAAAATTATGCAAATCAGTAAGATATGTGAGTGAGTTCATATTCATTGTAGGTATAATTCTCCTTGGCCATTGAATTTGGGGGGATCCAAATTATATGAAGACATAGAAATAGGAGACAAAAAATTTGAACCAGCAATAAATGATCAAAGAGTCAATACACATAATCACTACATACTGCAATTGTGGAGAGCAAATATAGACTAGCAACTTGTTTTTTTGAAACATGTAGTAATACAATATATATTGCAAAGTATGCAACAAAAGCAAAGAAAAACTCAAAAACACACAACCAAATGTTGATGTGCCTGTCAAACATGGAAAATCCTGATGATTTGGTTGCACATGGATAAAGAAGACTTATAATAGAGACAATTACAGAAAGAGACATTGGAGCTTAAGAAACATGTCAGATGTTGCTACAACTTCCATTAGTACCTCGAGCAGTATAACATTTGTTAATCTAAATATTTCACATGAAGTATTCAAACATGTAGCTATACATACTGAAGAGACCAATGAAGAACAAATGATATCTCTCATTGATGGATATAAAACAAGGCCTCCTTCTATGGAAGATGTCTCATTGATTCATGCATCCTGGTCATGGATATATAATCCTAAACGAAGAAGAGACAATAAATGGGAAACAAGACAAAAGCCATCTATTGTTAGAGTTTTTCCTGGGTTTGTATACATTCCTCCACATGACTCAGATAAATGGATTGACTTTTGTCTATTAGATTTATTATTGTATAAACCATTATGTGACATAGAAAGAGATATTGGTCATGATAATGATTCCATAATAGAAAACTAGGAATCATTCAACTACAATCCTTGACATGTGGACCGAACAACAACTGTAGAAAATGTTGAAAATATTGAGGATTTCAAAATTGAAGATGATGAACCTGTTAAAAGAAATACCACAAAGCATGAATGGGAGATTATATCTGGATTGCATCATGGCCAAAATATAGAATTCTTTGAAATAGATATGTTGGGTAGAAGAGACATTGATAGGCATACAAATTGGTCTCATGGATATCAAGGTGAAGAGTACATAGTTAGAGCAACTAATATCTTAACCAACATGAGAGATCATGAATGTCTCACGTATGAGAATGTACCACAATCAATCAACTATGCAAACCTCAGTGCTAAACAAAGAAAAGAGATTGACATAATTATGACACACTACCATACAAATCAAAATGAAGAGCCAATATTCATGATAATACAAGGAACGACAAGAACATGAAAGTCATATTTAATTGGTGCCATTAGTCAAGCTCTTAAAAATGAAGCAATCCCATATCATTCTCCCCTTTTGTTACTTACACCAACAAGAGTTGAAACATTCAATATAGGAGCCTATATAGTTCATTCAAAATTGAAAATCCCAGTACAAGATTTTTCTCAACTAGAAGGAACAAGACTTACAAGGTTTCAAGAAAAGATGGCACATATCAAATATGTTTTGATTGATGAAATGAGCTTCATTGGTAAAAACATGCTGGAAAACATAGATTCTCGACTTCGACAAATGCACATAGAATCTTCACAGGTACACCTTTCATTATGACTCATGAAAACAACTATTTTATACAATACCTAATATAATTCATTTATCTAAGAAACTTCTACAATATTACTATATAGTTTTGAAAATATTTTATGATAATTATCTTTCAGGAACATCTATGATATTGGTTGGAGATTTTGGCCAGCTGCCTCTAGTCAATGATAGACCAACATATGACAACAACAAACAGGCAGAGTTACTCTAGGAGGAAATCAAAACCGTGATTACATTAGATAAAAAATTTAGACAAGATGGAGAAAACTTAGAACGACAAAGATTTCATCAAAATTTGGAAAATATAAGAGATGCAAACCCAAACATTGATGACTGGAGGTTGCTTATGACAAGAACCTCTTCTAGCATATATGTTGCTATGTGCGGGAAAAGTGGTGCGATGAAACATACAATCCGGTTTCTAGACAAGTCCACACACCAATGGTACTCTTGATGCAAGTTATGGAGCTATGTTGAATAGCTCAACTTCCCAAGGGATGTTCCATTGCTCTCTATCTCATAGGATCCCTCAAGTCAATGCCTTTGCTCTCAGATCACTGAGCAAAGTGACTTAGGAATGACAACTATGAGAACGAGGGATATTGTTCAACTTAATATGAATGCATTCCTATTTATGCATGATATTAAATCTAGTATGAATTAAACTAGCATGGATATGATGATAAGATAAAAGATTAGTAAAACCTATCCTAACATGATATACTAGTCTAATATGAGAGTGCTATGATAATGAAAATGCTTCTTAAAATGCTTATTAAGATGATTTCTATTCAAAGAGAGGCTAAATGTTTGATTTAAAAATTATTATATTAGATGCATGAAACTTAGATACTTAGAAAAATGTCTATAATTTTTATACTAAAGACTTGGATATGAAAATGATAGAAGGAGGGCTCTATTTATAGGAAAAATAGGGCAATGGATGGTCAAGATTGGATAATCTTAACAAGGGCCAGGATTGAAAGTTATCAATCCATGTTTACAATTCTCACCAATGAAATGGTGACAATTGTCAACAAAAGACTGCTTGAGAGGAGATGTAAGAAGCATTAAATGCTTGAGAAGACATGATGGTTACCCTAGGAGGTAAGGGTTAAGGTTAAGTTAAGGTTATCCATTAGATAAAGCTTTTACCCAAAGGATAAACTCTTGTGAAAGGGTTAAAGGGATAACCATGGTCAAAGAAATGAATGCTTGATGAGACCCGTGGGTTAGATGAAGGTTGAGTTTAGGCAAAAAGTCTCTAACCATGTAAGAAGGTTGAGTTAACCATTAATGGTTTGGAAGACTTTGGAGGTTAACTTGTTGAGGACATAAAGCCTTTAATGGTTTTTAGAGACTTTAAGGTTTTGAGAAGTGACTTCCTCTTGCTTAGGGATGTGACAATATTTAGAAGATGGATTAGGCTAAATTGGAAGTGATTAGAAGAATCTAGAAGGGGTTAGGGGGCAAGTGGGAGATGTAGGATTTTGCAAGTGGGTAGAGAGAATATAATTTAATTAAAATAAAATTAATTTATTTCAATTGTGGTTGCAACTTGCATTTGTGGGATTTTGCAATTTTAATTAAATGCAAATTTAATTAAATGGGATAAAAGGGGGATTTAATTAAATAAAGTGATTTATTTAATCAAAGGGGTAGAAAAGGCTTAGGTAAACTTAATTAAATAAATTAAGTAAATTATTTAATCAAGTAGATGAATGTAAATAATTTTATGAATTTAATTAAATAGAGGAATGAGGTTAAAATGAATATTAAATATTCACTTAGGAAAGTGGTCATTTTTATACATCTACATTTTGCTCCTCTTTGAAGGGACGTGTGTGCACATGTTGATTCAAAGAAAATTGTCGGATATGTTACCAAAATTTGATCGATGTGATGTCATGTGTCGATATGTTGATGTCGTGCCCCAGATTTGATGAATGATATCAATGATGCCCCCTTGGGAGATGAATCAAGGATTTTGAAAATTTAATTAATTTGATGATCATTTTTTAATTAATTGCATTTTGAAATTTTGATTGTGTTGAATGCAGTGTAATTGTTTCATCTCTCGAAAAAATGATTTTCGATAAGGTTAAAAGTGAGAAAATGAGCAAAATACATGTCCCACCTGCTAACCCTTTTTGACTTTTACCCTATAAAAAGGTATAAAGTGATTTTATTTTCATCATTTGCATATTTGACATCTTGTGATAGTGACACATGGAGTTTTACAAAAATGTCGGTTCCTTATGTTTCTCACCGATTTGAGTGCATTCATCGATATCGAAGGCCCGCCGCGTATGGTCCACCTATAAATCATCTGAATTTTGCCACGTTTTTGTTTGATTTTGTTGATTTTGGTCACATTTTCCATTTTTTGCTTCCAATTTTGTCATTTTAGCACGTAGGAGCTCTCGCATAGCACATACGATAAGCATAGTAGCACGTAGGGTTTCTTAGGTAGGTTAGCGTCATGGGTGGTTTCAGCAGCACGTCACAAGTCTAGGATAACACATAGGGTCTTTTAGCGCATAGGTGTAATAGGTAAGCACGTGGGGAATGTAGGATAGCACATAGGATAGGCTAGCGCATGGGGTTGGCAGGTTAGCGCGATGGTAATTTTTGCTAGCACATAGGTCAGGTTAGCGCGCAGGGTAAAGAGTATAGTGCATAGCCGAATTAAGATAGCGCATGTCTAGCAACTTAGCGCGTGGAAGGGCTGCTTTGGTGTGTGGGGTAAAAATAATTGGCAGAAATGATTGTGGAGAATGCGTCGCTTGGGAAAATAAATGAGGTAGATGGATTAGGGGTAGATAGGTCCCTGTTGAGTGTTTGTTTTGGTTGTGCCTGTTGTCTTAGTGTCAGATTTTTCTGTTTTGAATTTTGCGTCTGATATGGATTGCCAAACTGAGTGTTTGTTTTGGATGAGGATCCTGATTTTCTTTCGATATGGATCTGTTATAGTGTGCCTTGCAATAGATTTTTATGTCCAATATGAGTTGTAGTTCTTGATTACTGATATGATTCTGGATGTGGTACTTTTGATATGGATTTTTGAGTTGCTTGCATTATGGGACATTGATTTGATTTCGATATGGTGCTTGCGTTATGGGTCTTTGATTTGATTTTGATATGGTGCTTGTGTTATGGGTCATTGATTTGATTTTGATATGGTGCTTGCATTATGGGTCATTGATTTGATTTTGATATGGTGCTTGTGTTATGGGTCTTTGATTTTTGATATGGGTCTTGGATTTTCGATATGATTCTTTCTTGAGATGTTTCATTGTTTCAAGTTGATTTTGTTTTGATTGGATATATCAGATTAATGTGGGAACTGATGTTGGACATTTTGCATTTTTTGCAAGCACAACTTGGCGTACTCTAGGCGCGAGAGTGATTTCCGAGACCATGGTTATTGATTCCACGGTTATCACAGGCCAATAGAGATGTTATTCAGAGGTTTGGTTTATCCTCTTTATTGGACATGCCTCGGTATATCATTAACCGGGGCTTGCTAACAACTTTAGCAAAGAGGTGGCACAATGATACGAACACCTTTCATTTGGTGACAAGTAAGAGGATAGTTACTCTAGAGGACTGTTATCGGATTCTGCGAATTCTAGTGATTCGGGCACTATTGCCATATGAGCAGACTGAGGAGGGTGGGACAAAGGCTCTTCGTCGGATATTCCATGATGATCAGATTAGTGGATAGGAGATCCCTTGGCAGGAGTTTATGGATCTTGATTATACTCCTTTACCCTTTGTACTGGCAGGTTTCATAGGTGGATTCTTGTGTCCCGACCGGAGGTTGAAGGGACTATCAGTGGGCTGGGGATTGGTGTTGGAGGACATGGTTACATAGGGACCCAGGTTCGCTTGGGGGTCTTGTATGTTAGCACACTTGTACAGGGAGCTGCACTAGGTGGTATATCTAAGATACGATAGCTTATCAGCGGCGGTGACATTATTACAGGTGTGGTCTTGGGAGCACATTCCTGCAGCGAGGTCACTTGTAGATAGGGGTAGGCCGATTGGTTGAGCCTATATTTATGGGTATACTAGTATAGTTGCCCAACGTAAGTTGGGCAAGCTAGAGCATTTGAGGAGGGTTTTAGATGATATTGATATGGTCATCTAGAGACCATATATAGATTGCAAGGTATGGGCTGAGGACAGGCTAGAGATACCCTATCTTTATATGTGTAGATACCTGATTGGGCAGATGCCTTTCATTATTGAGAGATTTTTGCATAGCCATGTTCAACAGAAGTATGGTCGACAACAAGGAATACCACAAGGAGCTTGCTTATATGCTCGCCGAAGATAGGATGTGCTCGAGTGGGGTCCTACGGTAGATAGTGCAACAATCATGGATGAGTACATTCTTTTAGCAAGACAGATTTGGGATTATAGGGCTGGGGTTGTGGATGTTGGGATGACAAAGGAGTTCTCGACCTACTTTGTGGCACATGTAGTGGCATGGATATCATATCCAGTAGAGATGTTACCTAGTTTTGACGATGAGGAGGATGAGCAGCCAGAGAGGTGAGGGGGAGCTAGACAGAGAGAGGAGAAGGGAGAGGACGTGGAGGAGGGAGGTGGAGATGATGGAGGAGATGGCGGAGGAGATGGGAGAGGAGGTGGTAGAGGGAGATGGGTAGATAGAGGAGGAGATGGAGGAAGGAGAGGAGGTAGAGGAGGAGATGGAGGGAGGAGAGGGAGAGGAGGAGAGATTAGATTAGATATATGACGGGGTGGTGATGGAGGGAGAGGAGGTTTGGTTCTTGGAGCTGGCGGAGTTGGTAGAGTGGGCGAGGTGTTGGCGACTGTGGGTGAGGTATAGGAGTTTAGGCAGTCGACCCAATGGAGGAGATCAGATGTGTTACCTCCACCGACGCCTAGGACAGGGACATGTAGTGTCACTACTCAAGTACCAGTGCAGATCCGGGTACCATCACATCAACAGGATTCATAGATTCGAGCGTTGCATGTACAATGCAGGAGTTGCAGGTGCAGGTACTAGCACAACAACGTTGGATTGCATATATCACAACAAAGCAAGACACGGTGAGAGAGCACCTAGGTCAAGCAGAGGCTCGTGCGGATAGTTTGGAGAGAGCGACGATCGGTACCCCTATGAGAGAGATGTAGTATGTAGCCAAGGAGGCTGAGTACTACAAATGCTTATATGAGGAGGTGGTCCCTAGAGATCACAGAGCTCCTAGCTATGCTACAGTGGCATCCAATCGATCCATTAGGACTTATTTGAGGACAGAGAGCAGAGGGATTATAGGGCCTCCCCGTCATGATCCTACTGGTGGAGATCCAAGTGTTGGGACATCTTTTGCAAGACCGTCAGCCTCAGGAGATAGTCATACCTGAGAGACTTGTATATATATATATGGCATTGATTTCTCTGATTCTCATATGATGCGTTTATGGATGATGATTTATGCATTGATATGATGTTCTATGATGATGATTCTATGCTTAGATAAATGCTCTTGATTTGATATTGATTGATATTATTTATGATGAAGATGTGATGATATAACGATAGGTTGCATTGATGAATTTGATTTGTGAGATGCATCTTGAAATTGTATGATAATGATATAAGATGTATGATAATGATAATGATGATATGTATGCAAGATGAAAATGTGATATGCAACTAAATACAAAATTTAAAATGATATGCAACTAAATGCAAGATTTAAAATGATATGTAATTAAATGCAAAATGATATGCAGCTAAGTGATCACCCTCATTTTCTCGTTGTCATTTTGGTGTAGTCACATGTTTTTGCTCTATTTTGGTTTGTCATTATTGAGCTTTCGCTATGTTGGAAGTTTATACAAGCATAATGGTATAACTGAACCATAATGACTTGAGTAAAACCTACATGGATTTTGATATTGCAAGACGACACAAGCATTGAGGTATAATTAAACCAAGACGACCTGAGTGTTGCTTGCGTAAAACAAACAAGAGTTGACCCTTTGTATGTGCAAAGTGGAACAATGTCTTCAATGATATGTTTCAAATCATTTCTCAAGACAAATTTTGCACTGTACAAATGATCGCATCACAGACACAAAACCAAAAAAATATTAGACTCCCCCTCTACTTGCTCTAGCTCGATGCATCGTTGAGAAATTAAGAAGGTCTAATGATTCAAAAATTTTGAAGTGCAAAATAGTCAAAACTTCATGTGAGATGTAAACAAAATATAATTCAGAAAATCATCCATCATGTGTGTGTTGAAGTTGTCAATGGGATCAGTGTCTTGTTTTCTCTGTGGATGAGCTGTTGTTGATAGGGTTTCCTTAACGTGCTATGATTCTTGTTTGCTTGTTGTTGGAATGCTTGAAGTCAGAGGAATGTTGCCCCTAGTTATAAATACTGATCAATGTGGATATTCACAATGATTACCAAGCCATGGTGGGATATGATGAACTGATCTTTAGATAAGTAAGGACAGTGACTACGCTAAGTATGTCTAGGATAATGTTGCATACAAAGTGTTGGGTGATGGCCATTTAGCTTTGACTTCAGAAGAAAAAGATACGAGTAATGATAGATAGAGGAGTTGTTCCCTCACAAATAGCGCCCATTGCCAGGTTTTCACCATTTGTTTTTATTGCACCTTTTTGTTGTTTTTCTGATTTTTTTTGTATTTTTCAGATTTTTCAAAAAAAAAAATTTGTATTTTTCACTTTTTTCGTGCATTAGACCACTCAAGTATAGAATTTCTTCTAATGGATGTTGTTGGTTGGTTCGTCGAGCATATTTCCCTCTAAAGTTGTTAGCTGATAGGTGCCTGATCCATAGGCTGATATGATAACATAGGGACCCAACCAGTTAGGTTCAAACTTCCCCTTCTTTTCTTGATCCTGTTGATTTCTGGGATTTTCTTTAAGTACAAGATCACCAACTTTAAAAATCCTAGGGATGACTCTGTGGTTGTAACTTATGCACATGCGCTGGTAGTATGCTTTGAGGTGATCATAGGCATGTTGTCATTTTTCATCCATAAGCTCTAGTTCTTGCAAATTGTTGACCTAATACTCCTCATATGGTATGAGGCCTTTTAAAGATACTATGAGGGATGGAATTTCTACTTCAAGAGGTAAAATTGCTTTTGATTCGTACAACAATGAATATGGTGTGGATCCCATAGGTGTCCTAATGCTAGTCCTGCATGTCCAGAGTGTCGAATTGAGTTGTACATGCCAATCCTTACCTGCATCATTTACTATCTTTTTTAGGTTTTTCAAGATTGTTTTATTTGATGCCTCTGCTTGACCATTTCCTTGTGGGTAGTAAGGTGTAGAGAAACGATGGTGGATTTTGAATCGCTCACATAGTTCTCGCACATCTTGATTCTTGAAAGGATGTTCGTTGTCTGTGATGATGGAACTGGGAATACCATATCTGCAAATTAGATAATTGAGAATGAATGAGGCAATTTGTTTTCTAGTTACTGTGGTCAGTGGGACTGCTTCAATCCATTTTGTGAAATACTCTGTTGCAGTGATAATGAACTGTAGACACCCAAAATTGTCATGTCTAGTTAAATAAATATTTTATTTATTTAATTATCTAAGCCTAATTCTTCTATTAATTAAATAAATTTTTATTTATTTAATTAATTCATTTATCCTCTTCTAGCCTTATTTCTCATTTCAATAAATACATTTATTTATTTAAATTATCCCTTTCCTAAATTAAATAAATATTTTATTTATTTAATTGTCCTATTTCTTCTATTAATTAAATAAATCTTTATTTATTTAATTAATTCATTAGCTTTTTCTACCTATGACACATGTCATTCATCTCTTAATTCCTACACTACCTACCTTTTTCATTATTTTGGTATTTCTTATACCTACCCTCTAATCCTAGCCGACCTCTCTTTTTACACCTCTCAATCTTAACCCTCCATTTCGTATTGTGTCTTCTATTTAAGGAGATGCTTTCTTCATTATCAAACCCTAATGACACATGCTAATGACTAATGACTGATTTTGGAGTACTTGGCTACACTACAATTCCACTTGCAACCACATTCCGTTCTTTGTTGAGCTCTTGTGCACATAAAATCTGAGAGCAAATATATCAAGCAAGATCAATGGAGATAGGAAGAATGGAGATCAAAACCCTATTGGACATGTGATGGTATAATCTTTGTGATTTTGAGTTATTTTGCATTGTCTTAGGTTATCTTCATATGTTATGGTGGATCTTTATTCATTGTTAGGCTAGGGTTTAGTGGTTGGATTCATTTTAGCCTTTCAATATTGTTGTTTATTGTTATCCATTTTCACCATAAACATGAACTTGTGTCCATTTGAAGATGAAGGATGGATTTTCCCTACTAAATCAAGTCCCAACTGACAAAAAGGCCATGATGTTGTAAATGGTTATAGCTCTTGTGCTGGTGCATGGATAAGATTGCCATAAATTTGGCACTTAGGACATTTCTTTGCAAATTGATAAGTCTTTTTCTATTGTCGGCCAGTAATATCCCATTCTCGGATTTTTTTAGTGAGAGTAGGACAACATGAATGTGTGCCATGGATACCTTCGTGAAGCTTATGTAAAGAAGAGTCAGATTCATTATGATCAAGGCAATAAAGTAGAGTACCATCTACACCTCGATGGTAAAGGGTATCAGTGGTTAAAGTATAATGGGTGGCTTGCCAAATAAAGTTGTGTTTTTTATTTTGAGATAGGTCAATGGGTAGGGTATTGGTTTTAAGGTATTCATAGATTAACCTGTATAAAGGAGAGTCTGAATCGGTTAAGGCATACATGACATAGGATGCAGAATTGTCATAAGCTGGGGAAAACAGTTGCTCTACCAAGAACTCATAACGATTTTGTTGCTCTGGAATTTGTAGCAATGAAGTGATAATGGCCATTGCATTGGTCGCTCTGTTGTCCAACCTTGGTATTTTCTCAAAGGTGATGTGTACAAAATACCATTTGAAGTCATCTACCACTCTTATGTATGGCAGCAACTTGTCATCCTTTGTCTAATATTCATTAAATTGATATGATTTATGACCAGTTGGGAATCTCCATAGACTTTCAGTTCTGTGATTCTCCATTCCGCGACAATTTTGATTCCTGTGACTAGGGCTTCATACTCAGTGATGTTATCGGTGCATGGAAACATGAGTCTATATGATCTTGGAATGGTGTGTCCTTCAAGGGTGATGAACAAGATGCCGACACCTGAGCCATGTTGAGTGTAGGAACTGTCAAAGTACAAGGTCCATTGCTTGAGTGTAATAGTAAGGACATCCATGTCTGGAAATTCTACTTTGATTGGTTGTTTATCTGGTAGTGGTGCTTAAACTAATTGATCTCCAATTACTTGTCCCTTGATAGCTCAACGCTTTGTGTATTGGATATCAAACTCACTGAGAATCATGACCCATTTAGCTAGTTGGCCTGTGAGAGCTGCTTTGCTGAGTAAATACTTGAGAGGATCAATTTTTTCTACTAGCTTGACTGTGTGAGCTAGCATGTAATGTCAAAATTTTGAGAGGTGAATACCACAACTAAACAAGCCTTCTCAATGAATGTGTAATTTAGCTCATATCCATTTAATGTTCGGCTAATGTAATATATAGCTCGTTCCTTGCCTTCTTGATCTTCTTGTGCTAACAATGCCCCCAATGATATGCCCATTGTTGATATGTAGAGAATGAGCGGCTTTCCTATTATTGGTGGTACTAGAACCGGTGGGTTCATTAGATATTGCTTGTTTTGATAGAATGATTTTGCACACTTGGCTTCCCATCTAAATGGTATTTTCTTATGTAGCAGATGATTGAATGGCAGACTTTTATCTGCTAGTTGGGCTATGAATCGCCTAATTGACTATAGCTGTCCTTGTAGAGTTCTAAGTTGACTAATGTTCTAGGGAGGTGGCATCTCCATGATGGCCTATACCTTCGTTGGATCTACTTCAATGCCCTTTTCAGACACAATGTAGCCTAATAATTTGCTTGATGTTACCCCGAAGACACACTTCTTAGGGTTTAGCCTGACTTGGAATTTTTCCAATCTTTGAAAGATTGTGTCTAATATGCCCACATGTTCTGCCCGAGTGAATGACTTAGCCAGTAAATCATCCACATAGTCCTCCATGAAGGTATGCATTATATAGTAAAAGATTGTCATCATTGCTATTTGATAAGTTGCCCCAACATTCTTTAAGTCCAAAGGCATGACGTTCCAACAATACGTTCCCCAAGAACAGGTGAATGTTGTTTTATCTTGATCCTTTGGAGCTATCTTGATTTGATTATAGCTAGAGAAACCATCCATTAATGATAGCATTGCATGGCCCGTTGTGAGGTCCACAATTATGTCGATGCGGGGCAAAGGAAAGTCATCCTTTGGACAGGCTTTGTTGACATCTCTAAAATCAGTGCATATTCTGATGCTTCCGTCTGGTTTTGAAACTGGTACAATGTTTGAAATCCATTAATCATAGTCTATAGGTCAAATAAATTTGACGTCTAACAGTTTCTTTAATTCGGTTTTGACCATTAATGCTACATGCAGATTCATCTTTCTTAATTTCTGTTTGACTAGCTTAGCTCCTGGAGCAATAGATAAATGATGCATGATTAAGTTTGGATCTATTACGGGCATATTAGCATAGGACCAAGCAAAATTGATTTTCTTTTCTTTGAAGAATCTAATAAACTCTGGTTTCTCCTCTTCTATCAGTGATTCTGCTAGGTGTATGTTTTTAGTTGCTACTTTTGTACCAATGTTGATTGATTGAGTGGGCTCAATCAATATGGGTGATCGCTCCTGATAGTGTTCAGGAAAAGTGTCAAGTCTCCCATCCTTAAGCACCTTAAAAAGGTTTTCACCCTTAGATGCGTCCTTTATTTTGACTTTTTTGTGATCTAGTGCTGCCATTGATTGGTTTTCAGCATTAGATCCTTTGTTTCTTTCATTTTTGCGACTGAGAGACTTAGCACCCTCCCGATTGCAGATATCATTATTTTGTTTGCTAGTAGAGCCTGTTTCTAGGTTGACTGTACATAGGTAATGGACAATGGATTCATCATCAAAGAAAATAGGTATGTCATGGTGTTCAGGTTCGTCCCAATCTATCAAATCAGAAAATACAAGCAGGAAAGAGTCATTCGGTGGGTCGAGGTCGGTTGCAATAAGTGTCATGATAGAGGTATCGTTAGGGTTGTCTGGGATGTTGGTTAAGCTAATGATATTATCAAGGTCTTCGATGGTATCATCTTCTATGTAGACTTGCTTGTAGTGTCGTTGCTCATTTTCCTTGGCTTCATAGATATGTTGTGGACCGAATTCAAGTAATCGAGACTTTGTACCTTGTCCTTCCTGAGAAAGGGGTGTGTGTATAGCACCTTCAGGGACATCCTTAGTAATATTTGAACAACTGCCCCATTCATAATCATTAGAATCAATTTTAGAAGTGTTGTCCCAAAGCCTTTCAGTGTTGTGGACAAGTATGTTGTAGGTTGAAAAGAGATCCATGATAATTGATACCAGTCTTGTAGTTTTTTTAAAATTCCGAATCAGAACCTACTTGTACCCTTTGCATTTGTTCATACACTATTTCTCCTTGGGGAATAGTTATTTCTGTGGGAGGTGACTCTGCCTTGCTTTGAATAGGTTCCTAAACACGGTGCACTTCCTCATAAGATGCTTCTTCTCTTTGAATGGTTAGTTCCTCTTGTCGTTTCTCTTTTCCTAGTGTTCTCACTCTTTTCTTATTATTTCTATTGCTTGGTGTAGTGCCTCTTGCCATGACTCCTCGTTGCATTTCTTCTTTGATTTCCACTAAGGTTTTTTATATTTATTTTGTTTTTGCCTTGGGGGTATGTTGTGTCCATATCCCAGTCCTGTTTTGTCTCGAGAAAATTGTGAAGGAGGGTCTAGTGGTTTTGTAATGCCTTCTTGATGCTTGCCTATAGGTCCTTTTCCGTTGCATCCCATCTGTTGCATGATCAGGAATCCTTTTCCATATTGTTTTGTTGGTATGGCTACCTCCAAAGTAGCAGCTCTGACTTCTCCCCCATCCTTGTATAGCCAACTAAGGACGTCTTTCTCTTCTGATTCATGTGCTAGTGTGCCCAATTGGATAAATTTGCCATCAAACTTGGTGATGGGTTGTGTTGCGTGATGTGTCGATGCAGAAGGTTTCCCATGAGATTTTGGTGATGTTGGAAACTTGGATAGACACATGGGTTTGAAAGAGTATTCTCCCATGCCTTGCTCTTTGATTTTCATCTTTTGTTTGAAATCCATGGATAAAGTCTTGAGCTTTTCTTGGTGATGATCTAATGCTGAGGAAGCGGGAGCTTCCCTGTTGTGTGGAACCAGGCTGTCATTAGCTACCCCCATAGCATTGCAATTTTGAAAGGGGTTATTATCAGTAGAGATAGAAATCTCCTATCCATTATATGGGAATTTGACACACTGATGGTAAGTTGATGGTACTTCTTGTATTTCATGTATCCAAGGATGACCTGATAAAATATTGTAAGTTAAGTCTATGTCTAAGACTTGGCACATAGTGTCTCTTTGTATTGGTGCTACCTGAATAGGTAGTATTATTGTCCCTTTGGATGATCTTTCTTCATCATCATATGCTTTTATGGTGATCCTTTTGTGTGGATCAATAGACTGTTCAAAGATGCCTAATGCATACATAAGTTTTGATGTACAGATATTTAGACCAGCTCCTCCATCTATTAATACTCTTTTAACTCGATGTTTGTAGACTAAGACTTCAATATGAAGAGGAGTATTATGTGGATGGCTCAAAGAGATATTATCATGTTCGAAAAAGGCGAGATTATGAGGCCCTGTCATATGAGCCATCATGGCTTGAAATTTATCAACATCCAGATCTTGAGGCACATTTGTTTCAACTAACTAGTACTTTTTCTAATATGACCTTATATTTTGGTGAGAGTTTGAGTAAATCGAGTATGGATATCTAAGTAGGAGTTCTCTGCAGTTGATTTACCAAATAATATTGAATCTTGGGGATAGTGGTCGATGATGATGTATGTCCTTTCAAGACATATTTTTGAGCTCAGGTTGTCACATTGATTGATGTATGGTCTTGTTTGTCCTTGATTTTTATGACATTTATTTGGTTGTCATCCGTTGATATGTGATTAATGGTGTTTTTGTACAGATGATTTATGCGAGCTCCTCGTGTATCATTTGATGATGAAGCTCCTTCCTTGTTGTAATTTGGAAGAGGATTTTTAAAGGCATCATGATCACCATTTGTTTTGAGACCATCAACCATTAAATCACCTCTATCGATCATATCTCGAACAATATTCTTAAGCCTCATGAAATCATTTGTGTGATGTCCTTTTTTTCGATGAAAATCATAGAAGTGCGAGTCATTCCACCAAGGTGGTTTGATCTGGGGTTCAAAGTTGTTTATGGTTGGCAATGTGATAACCTTGTTTTCTAGGAGTTCACAAAATGATGATTCTAAGGATTGTCCCAATGGTGTGTAGATGCGTCTATTTGGGAAAGTATTTGTGGTACCTCTTTGATTTACATTAGTCCCTTGATTAGTGTTGTTGCCTTGGGTATTGTTGTTGGTTTGGGTATTGTTGTTGGTGTTGGAATTTGAAGGTCCCTGATTGGTATTTTGCGGATAAGTGTTAGTGCCTTGGTTAACACCTTTTTGATTCTTGTTAGTTTGTTGATTACTTGATAAAGCCAATACTGGTTGTTTGGACTTCATATCATTAGCATCAGTTCCTCCCTCATTAACAACATTTTTATTTCTGGTCTAGAATCTGGATTTGTCTAAAGTGTTGTTGTTGTTTTGGTTGTTAAAGGAATGAGTGTTGGATGAATTAGTTCCTTTCTTAAAGAACTTTAATGTTCCTTTATTGATGCAGGCTTCCTCTACTTGGATTTCGTTTTTGATTAACTTGGCAAAAGATGGTATGCACTGGAGCTTGAGTTGATAACTCATCTTAGTATTTAAATTGTTGATAAAGATCTCTATCTTTTCCTTTTCAGGCGCATCTCAAGGATATCTCGAAACCATACGTCTCCAACATTGAAGAAACACCATGAATGTTTCATTGTTTTTTTATTTGGTATTACATACATCCAACATGGTGATCACGTGTTGAATATTATAGGAGTATTGTGTGATAAATTTGTTTACCAACTCATCAAAGGATCTGATGGGAGGTGTTAGTTTAGACAACCACTCCATTGTTTTCCCTCCCAAACTTCTTGGGAATAGCCTCATCAAGTAAGTGTCATTGTGAGCAAATTCTAGGCTTATGGTACAAAATTCTCGAACATGATCGCGGGGATCACTTTTACCATCGTATTTGTTATATTTTGGTATATCTGAATTCAGGGGAAAAGGTATCATGTTTAATCTCTTGTTAAAGGGGTAAGGACAAATTTCGTCTAAGGAGTATCATACTATGGTCCCCTATTGCATGTCCTGCATTTGTCTTTGCAACATTTGAATTTGTTGCGTAAGGGCGACCGTCGGTGCATTTGTTCGTCAAGGGAAAGCTTCTTCCCTTTCATTATCCCTAGTTCGGGCATGGTTGTGTTTAGGTATGTTATGTTGTTCAGGTATATTATGTTGTTCAGGATCATGTGTTTCTTCTTCTCTTTGTTGTTCTTGATAGGTGTAATTTCGAGACCTTGTCCTAAAAATTTATTCATCGACCTTCCTTAAGTTTTCAGTATCGAAATCTTCAGGAAGCCTAACTCCTTTGCTTCTTAGCATAAGCATATATTTTTCTTTGTCAACCTCAATGAGTCTCTCCATGAGCTTTTGGGATGAGGGGTTTTCTTGACATTCTTGGAGAAGTTCCTTAGCGATCTCTGTATCTCCCAGATCAGTATAATTGAAAGGGTTTGATAATCTATGACCCATACTTGACTTTGGTTGTGGTTCACTTTACTTGTTTAATTGAGAGTGAGTGACAATGGACATCTAGTAGAAGCTTAATGTGACAAAGGGGATAAAATCTTCTTCTACTTGTTCAGGGGTTGGTGGTTCAAGTCGAGCTACGTTATAAGTGATGCAAAATTGTGAGAATAAAGCGGGATTAATCTTTCCTCCAGGATTCAAGCATTGGTTGAATGCCACTTTCTGAATGTAAGCTCTGCTTCTTAAGGGTTCTTTGTCAAACTCGTTTGATTTGCCTTGAATATATAATCGCATATGACACAAGGATGCGTGTTGTGATTTAAAAAGTTGGCGATTAATATAAAGAAACTTATTTCATTTGGCAAGTTTTTTAGAACCAGGTTGTCTCTTCTTCAACTCAGTTTTGTGATGAAGACTTGTTCTTCTCAAAATATGAGGAGTGGTCTTACACGAATGATCAATGGTTTCCTTCGATGTTTGGATTGAGATACTTTGTTTGAAAAACTCAAGCTTACTTTATCAAGTAGAGGTTTAGTGGTGCAGGAGCACCTAGTTGAGTAAAAGTTCCATTTTTGAGTTTTTTTGTTTGTAATGTCTTGTGATAGGTTGATTATGTTGTTTTAGGTTGTTATGAGTCATGTGTAGTGGTTTTGATCTCATTTTGGGCTTAAGAGATAAAAAGTTGTCAAAATTGTCAATTTTTGTGTTTTTCTTGCAAAACGTGGTTATGGAAGCCTCCTATACGTACTGAGCTTGATAACCACCTTTTTGGACTATAAAAACACCTCTTTTTGCTTTGAAGAGGGTTGGTGATTGTTTAACAAGAGTTTTCTCAATAAAAATCATGAATTAATGGCTTTATGATTGGTTTTTGTATCTTTTAGTGCAATGATCCGTACTGTAGCTTCTTAATCCATACTGGTCCTTTGGGAAAGTGTGCATAGTACTTGTATAATTCTTTTTAGTTTATTGTGGTATTGGTTTCTTCTGAAAGTTTGATTTTACAAAATTATTTCCAAACTGTGTGCTTGCTGCCCTGTCAAGGGTTTGAAGCTCCAAAATGATTCCACTTGACTAATCCATGCTTGGGATCCCACAATATGGATTTAGTCAAGTTGGCACTCATGCATATATTGTACATATGCTTTTTTTTAAGCCAAAATGGTAGTTAGAAGAAGAACTTGAGTGAATACTAGGCAAATATTGATTATTTGGCTGGTAACGTGATCAAAACTCAAGATTTGCACCCAAGAGGAAGTTGGAGTGAACAAATGCATGATATAGAGGTCTAGAAATGTGTCCAAGTGTGTTGAGCATCATCTTAGTCTATTGGAATAGCTTGTTCTTATCAAACATTCTCATTTTGTAAGCAAAACAGTGAGTTCACTGTTTTTATGAATTGTGTCACCAAAATGCTCATTGGAATGCTTCAAAGCATAATCCAAGCCTTGTAACTGAGAAGGCAATGTAATAGGAAGAATCTTTAGTGTTTTTCAGACCTCATTGATGTGTATTTCCAATTCAAACTCTTCATTATGCAGGTCAAAAAGTGTAGCAGCAGTTGACTGGTAAAAGGGTAGCAAATTGACAGTGCAAGAGGCAATTTTACTATTTTCTCACTTGTTTGCCAAGTGCTTGGCATTATGTTTGCAGGGAAGCAATAGGGGAAGATTCTATTTGGTGTGGTAGAAGTTCTAAGTCAGTTTGGAGACTTGATGAGAGGAGTTGGAAAGACTTCTCAATGTTCTTTGGTCTAAACCATACCAAACCCTCCAAAAGTGCCTAAAATGGTGGACAACCCTCATATTGCCATAACAGTGGCCTAAACCATGAAAATCAGTTAGCATATACCTCTAAACCATCAACCAAGTTAGCTTTGTGGAAGGTTTTGTCCATCATTTAGCAGAATAAGCAAAAAAGTGCCAATTAGGCCTCCATGACTAGTAGCCCTTTTTGGTTGCATAACACACAAATAACAGTTTTCGTCAAAATGCTCAAACCCGATTGTAAGGAGGAGTTGGGGGCTTGTGAAACCTTAGGAGAACAATCCTAAACAGTGATACAAATTCCAAATGGAACCTTGGACAGTGTGTAGCCCCTTTTAGAGGTTTTGGATCCTTGGTTGCCTAGTTGAGTAAGCCAAGGCTATGGGCCTTAAACTAAACTTTGAGCATCAAAAATGGAGTAAAACCTTGCTGCTCTTACTTGAACATGCAAAAGACTCCTAAAGCACCCTAAAATAGTGGGTTGAATACTAAAGAACAAAGATTGAGGGTGTGTAGATGGGTGGAGTGAGAAATTTGAGTAGATTTTGAGCATGGGAGTGAGCCTTCACCAAAGGGGAGCTTGTTAGGAAAGTGATATATGAGTTGCTTGGTACTATAACCACAAGAAGGACTTTATAAAGATATACAATAGACTTGACAAGTCTTTGGGTAACAATTTGAACCTTTTGAGCAAATTAGCCTTTTGGGCACTTACCTATCAATCTCCCTATCATAGAGGTATCAGAGCCAACAAAAGATTCAGGAGGAAAGAAACATTAAGCAAACATGGTGACCAATGCAGAATTGGCTAAGAAGGTTGAAGACCAAGAAGAGGAAAATAGGGCACTCAGAGAGAGATTAGATCAACTAGCAATGAAACTAGCTGAAGTAGAAGTCAAAACTGAAGAAGTCCATGATAAGGTTGGAGATCAGGATAAAATGATGGCAATAAAGGATGAAGTCCCCATGCTCAACCCTGTCATTGAGCAAGAACCATTCTTGAAATCCTTGAGAGCTATGAGTGGTAAGACCTTAGAAGGAGTGGCTCTTTTCAGTGGGAAGATGGATCCAAACGCTCTAATAGAGTGGATTGAGGGTCTAGAAAACCATTTTGAATATGATGGGATAACTGAAGCATAGAGGGTTAAGGTAGCCAAATCAATGTTGAGAGGGGCAGCCTTAACATGGTGAAAATTCATCCAAGAGGAAAGGGTGAAGGATGGTAAACAACCAATAGCCACCTGGAAAGCAATGGTAGCCAAAATAAAAGAAACCTACCTTCCTGAAGACTATGAAATACAACTTCATAGGAAAAGACAAAATCTGAGACAAAAAGACTTAGATGTCAGTAGCTACACTGGGGAGTTTCAAAAATTGTGCATGAGATCCAAAGTAGTGGAGGATGAGAGAATAAAAGTGGCAAGGTACTTGAATGGGTTAAGGTGGAACATCCAGGAAGAGATGAGCTTGTTATTCCCACAAACACTCCACAAGTGTTATCAATTGGCACTTAAGGTGGAAGAGAAAGGCAGGAGAAAGCAAGAACAAAACAATAGAGGCAGAGGTAGGGGAAGAGATGGTAGAGGCCATAGAGGTAGTTTTGGGGGAAGAAACATAGATCAATGATCCCAGGGAGAGTCTAAACTTATAGAGCAAAGTGGGGATTCTCATAGCAAACCCAACTATAGGGGTAGGGGATCAAGCAACCCAAGTAGAGATACATCTAATGGACTAGGGAGAGGGTCCTACTTCTCAACCATGAAGTTTTATAACTGCCAAAAGTTGGGCCACCCTGCCTATAGATGCCCAGAGAAGCCTAGTTCATCTTATGGAGGTGAAAAGAGGGTAAACTATGTTCAAGAAGATGGAGGTAATACCAGAACTTCAGCATTGAACAACCTGGCTTTAGAAGATGGTGAGAGCTTGATGATCAAGAGAGTGTTAATGAATAAGCCATATAGTACAGAGGCCTCACAGAGAAGAGCATTGTTCAGGATTAAGTGTAAAATCATGGGAAAGGTGTGTAAGGTGATCATAGATTCAAGATCCACAGATAACATCATATCAGAGGAAGCAGTAAGCAAACTGAAACTACCTAGGATACAACACAAGGAGCCATACAAAGTCACATGGTTGAATAAGGGACAACATGTGTTAGTAAATGAGCAAGCTTGGGTAGATTTCCACATAGGTTGATATATAGATAGGATCCTATGTGACATCCTTCCTATGGATGCTTGCCACTTGCTGTTGGATAGACCATGGCAGTTTGACCGAAAAGCACAACATGATGGGGAAAGAAACTCCTATTCATTTCAGAAAGATGGAGTAACCTGTCAGATTCAATCCCTCATTCAAGAAGGAGAGAGTAGCAACAAAGTACCTAACATCTTGTTAGTAAATGAGAAAGAGTACATAAAAACACTAGAAGAGGGTGAAGGAGTAGGATTTGCACTCATAGTGAAACCCAAGGAAGAAAAGGTAGAAAAGAAAGTTGAGATACCATATGAGGTGCAACAAATCCTTGACAAATTCAAAGCAATAATTAGTAATGGTACACCTGCAGTTTTACCACCTCCTAGAGCCATTAGCCATCAAATTGATTTCATACTTGGAGCCTCTTTACCAAGCAAGGCAGCCTATAAGATGACCCCTGAACAAAACAAAGAGGTAGCAAGACAAATACAAGAACTCCTAGACCAAGGGCTAATTAGGAAGAGCATTAGTCCTTGTGTAGTACCTACAGTGTTGGCACCTAAGAAGGGTGGTACATGGAGACTTTGCACAGATTCCAGGGCCATAAACAAGATCACCATCAGATACAGATTCCCCATACCCAAGATAGAGGACTTGATGGATTGTTTGGGGGGTGCACAGTATTTCAGTAAGATTGACTTGAAGAGTGGTTACCATCAGATAAGAATCAAGGAGGGTGATGAGTGGAAGACAACTTTCAAAACAAATGAGGGTCTCTATGAGTGGCTTGTCATGCCTTTTGGACTCTCTAATGCTCCCAACACATTCATGAGACTCATGAATTAAGTTTTACATGATTTCATAGACAAATTTGTTGTTGTGTATTTAGATGATATACTCATTTTCAATAAGACCAAAGCAGAGCATCTAAAACATTTAGCTATTGTTTTGAGAAAGTTATCTGATGAACAACTAACCATTAATCTTGAAAAATGTGATTTCTTGAAGCAAGAACTGGTCTATCTTGGTTTTGTTGTATCAGAAGGCAATCTGAAAATGGATCACTCAAAAGTGGCAGTAATAACCAGTTGGCCAACTCCTAAGACAGCCAGTGATGTCAGAAGCTTCCATGGCTTGGCACAGTTTTACAGAAAGTGCATCAGGGGATTCAGTGAGATATGTGCTCCAATGTTAGACACCATCAAAGGGGGTGTAAAGGTAAAATTTCAGTGGACAAGTGCAGCCAATAAGGGGTTTGAGTTATTGAAAACTAAAGTAGCTACTCAACCAGTGCTCATTTTACCTAGTTTTGATAAGCTTTTTACTATTGAATGTGATGCTAGCAATATTGCAGTAGGAGCTGTTTTAAGTCAAGAAAATAGACCAGTTGCATTCTTTAGTGAGAAGTTAAATGATGCAAAGAAAAAGTACTCTTCCTATTATTTATAACTTTATGCATTAGTACAAGCACTTAGGAAATGGAGACACTATCTTCTTCCTAAGGAATTTGTTGTTTACACAGATAATCAGGCACTCGGTTTCTTGAACTCACGGGATAAACTGAATCATAGGCATGTTAAAGGGGTAGAATACTTACAAGCTTACACTTTTACTCTTAAGCATAAGAAGGTTGAATAAAGTAGCAGATGCTTTGAGTAGAAGGTTGTTAACTATTCATGAGATTCAAGTTTAGAGCATTGGTATTGATAGTTTCAAAGACATGTATCCTACTAATGATGATTTTGCTAAAGCTTATAAAGTTTGTCAAGATTTTGAGAATAATTTCCATGGTGCATATGCTGATTTCACTTTGTAGGATGGTTTGTTATTCAGGGGTGGATAGTTGTGTGTCCAAAGGGTTCTATGAGAGAGAACCTCATTCAAGAGAAGCACAATGGGTGCTTAAGTGGACATTTCAGTCTCAATAAGACCTTAGAGCTGGTTCAAATTTCTATTATTGGCCTAAGATGCAGAGAGACATTAGGAGGTATGTTGAGAAGTGCTTGGTATGTCAGAAAGCCAAAGGTAATTCCTCTAATGCTAGTTTATATCAGCCTCTTCCCATTCCACATAAGCCTTGGGATTGCATTAGTATGGATTTTGTGGTAGGATTACCTAGAACTCAAGCAGGATTTGATAGCATCTTTGTAGCAGTTGACAGATTTAGCAAAATGGCTCATTTTATTCCTTGTAAAACAACACATGATTCAAGTCATATTGCTTATTAATTTTTCAAGGAAGTTGTTAGAATACATGGATTGGCTACTAGCATTGTTTTAGATAGGGATGTAAAGTTTCTTAGACATTTCTGGAAAACACTGTGGAAGAGATTAGGTACTAATCTCTCTTTTGGTTCAGCTTATCATCCACAAACTGATGGCCAAACCGTAGTTGTGAAAAGGTCTCTTGGAAACATGCTTAGGTGCTTGACAAAGGAATATGGGCAGAGTTGGGATCAACTCATTCATTAAACAGAATATGCCTACAATGACAGTGTGAACCGGTCTATAGGTAAAAGTCCATTTGAAGTTGTTTATGGTATGCATCCAAGGGGTATAATGGAGTTGAGGGATATCACTAACTTGTAGCATAAGAGTGGAACAACAGATGACATGGCTCACTCCATGAAGGAGGTTCATGAGCAAGTGAGACAAGCTCTCCAAGATACCTCTCAAAAAGTCAAGGCAAGAGTGGATGCTACAAAGAGAGATGTTCAGTTCTCCATAGGTGATTATGTGATGGTTCATTTGAACAAGGCAAGGCTACAAAAGGGAGTTCCAAGAAAACTTCAAATAAGGAGGATAGGCCCTTGCAAGATCTTGGCTAAGTATGGGTCTAATGCTTACAAAGTTGATTTGCCTACTAATGTTTCTTTGTCCCCCATTTTTAATGTTGCAGATCTGATTTATTTCAAAGGGCAGCCACCTGAGGAGATTCAATGAGTTTTAGATGTTTCCAAATCCCTTTCTGATCTATCTTTCCCTTCTCTTTCCTTTCCCCAAGCAGAACAGGTTCTAGACTCCAGAATTCTCAAAAAGACAAGGAATCACACCTACATGGAGCATCTCATCAAATGGAAGGAGAAACCTATCTCAGAGGTCATATGGATACCTGAATTTGACTTTCAGAAAGTTGGCATACCTTCTTCTTTGCTGCCTCAAGGAGTCACATGACTTCTTTGTTTTTGGGGGAGTATGGTGCAGGAGCACCTAGTTGAGTAAAACTCCCATTTTTGAGTTTTTTTGTTTGTAATGTCTTGTGATAGGTTGATTGTGTTGTTTTAGGTTGTTATGAGTCATGTGTAGTGGTTTTGATCTCATTTTGGGCTTAAGAGATCAAATCTTGCATTTTAGGCTTTCAGTTGACAACTTTTGGCAAAAAGTGCAAAATTGCTAAAAAGGTCTTCTAATGCTTACAAAAGAATTGAAACATGTTTTATAGGTTTTTTTAGGCATGTCTAAGTTGATTAAACAATTTGACAAGGTTAGATTGTCAAAATGCCTTTTTGAGCAAAAAATGTTGTCATTTGGCTCAAAAAGTTGTCAAAATTGTCAATTTTTGTGTTTTTCTTGCAAAACGTGGTTATGGAAGCCTCCTGTCTGTACTGAGATTGATAACCACCTTTTTGGACTATAAAAACATCTCTTTTTGCTTTGAAGAGGGTTGGTGATTGTTTAGCAAGAGTTTTCTCAATAAAAATCATGAATTAATGGCTTTATGACTGGTTTTTGTATCTTTTAGTGCAATGATCCATATTGTATCTTCTTAATCTGTACTGTACCTTTGGGAAAGTGTGCATAGTACTTGTATAATTCTTTTTATTTGATTGTGGTATTGGTTTCTTCTAAAAGTTTGATTTTACAAAATTATTTCCAAACTGTGTGCTTGCTGCCCTGTCAAGGGTTTGAAGCTCCAAAATGATTCCACTTGACTAATCCATGCTTGGGATCCCACAATATAGATTCACTCAAGTTGGCACTCATATATATATATATATATATATATATATATATATATATATATATATATATATATTGTACATATGCTTTTTTTTAAGCCAAAATGGTGGTTGGAAGAAGAACTTGAGTGAATACTAGGCAAATATTGATTATTTGGCTGGTAACATGATCAAAACTCAAGATTTGCACCCAAGAGGAAATTGGAGTGAACAAATGCATGATACAGAGGTCTAGAAATGTGGCCAAGTGTGTTGAGCATCATCTTAGTCTATTGGAATGGCTTGTTCTTATCAAACATTCTCATTTTGTAAGCAAAACAGTGAGTTCACTGTTTTTATGAATTGTGTCACCAAAATGCTCATTGGAATGCTTCAAAGCATAATCCAAGCCTTGTAACTAAGAAGGTGGTGTAATAGGAAGAATCTTTAGTATTTTTCAGACCTCATTGATGTGTATTTCCAATTCAAACTCTTCATTAAGCAGGTCAAAAAGTGTAGCAGTAGTTGACTGGTAAAAGGGCAGCAAATTGACAGTGCAAGAGGCAATTTTACTATTTTCTCACTTGTTTGCCAAGTGTTTGGCATTATGTTTGTGGGGCAGCAATAGGGGAAGACTCTATTTGGTGTGGCAGAATTTCTAAGTCAGTTTGGAGACTTGATGAGAGGAGTTGGAAAGACTTCTCAATGTTCTTTGGTCTAAACCCTACCAAACCCTCCAAACGTGCCTAAAATGGTGGACAACCCTCGTATTGCCATAACAGTGGCCTAAACCATGAAAATCAGTTAGCATATACCTCTAAACCATCAACCAAGTCAGCTTTGTGGAAGGTTTTGTCCATCATTTAGCAGAATAAGCAAAAAAGTGCCAATTAGGCCTCCACGACTAGTAGCCCTTTTTGGTTGCATAACACACAAATGACAGTTTTGGTCAAAATGTTCAAACCTGATTGTAAGGAGGAGTTGGGGTCTTGTGAAACCTTAGGAGAACAATCCTAAATAGTGAGACAAATGCCAAATGGAACCTTGGATAGTGTGTAGCCCCTTTTACAGGTTTTGGATCCTTGGTTGCCTAGTTGAGTAAGCCAAGGCTATGGGCCTTAAACTAAACTTTGAGCATCAATACTAGAGTAAAACCTTGCTGCCCTTACTTGAACATGCAAAAGACTCCTAAAGCACCCTGAAACAATGGTTTGAATACTAAAGAATAGAGATTGAGGGTGTGTAGATGGGTGGAGTGAGAAATTTGAGTAGACCTTGAGCATGGGAGTGAGCCTTCACCAAAGGGGAGTTTGTTAGGAAAGTGATATATGAGTTGCTTGGTACTATAACCACAAGAAGGACTTTATAAACATATACAACAAACTCAACAAGTCTTTGGGTAACAAATTGAACCTTTTGAGCAAATTAGCCTTTTGGGCACTTACCTATCAATCTCCCTATCATTTAGATTCGCCCCCATGACAAAATGTGTCGACTGATATGGATAAGAGTCTTCTGATATGAAAACTCGATTTCAAAACTTAACGTTTAAACTTGGTATGTTGTTTGTTTGATAGAATCCATTTAGATGGCAAATCTTTTGATCAATGTGATGAGACTGCCTAATTTTGGTTGGACGAAGTCTTATCTCTAGCTAGTTTTGGATTCAATAAATTTTGTTCTAAGGATCCTTGCTTGATTTGGAATTGATTTCTCTGATGTTTGGACTCTAATTCTGATAACTGAGTTCGATACAGGACCTGAAAGGGTACTCAAGAAGTTTGATGAATTTTTCGTAGAAGGTCTGATTTTCTCTCTGGTTTTCTGAGTTTTAACCATGCGCTAAGCTAAAGACTGTATTCCCTAAGGTATGATCTAGATGCACTACAAAAGGTTCCTTATGTGCTAAAATGCCTATGTTATGTGCTAACTCAGAGTTTTGAAATTTTTTTGGACTGGGGAGATTACGCGCTATTATGTCTTGAATACCCGCTATAGTTTAGACTAAAAGCGCTAAGTTTTGCCCCCGATGCGCTAGGCTGATGCTCTAAAGTGCTAATATGGTATCTAAAAGCTAGTGAAATGTTTACCAGTATGACAGTTGTTATGCGCTATTTTGGCTGATAAAAGCGCTAAGATCCGACTGGGATGCGCTACAGAATGTTCCAGATGCTAGGAAGTTGCTCCTACGCGCTAAACTGCCTTGATTGCTCTGTTTCTGGCTTTTTTTGGAATTTTTCAACAATTGTTTGGTTTTTATGGATAATTTTCTTAAAACATAACTTGAAAACACAACATGAAAGAGATAACCAATTTTGCCTATGTTAAACAGATAGTGTATGTTTTACGAGGATGTGTTCAAATCCCTAATGTTTTCACAGGTTTGGATACAAAGAAGACAAATTAGATAGACTCTTTATTCAAGGGTTATCAATAGTAGCATAGCCCACTAGTCTCGATACTCCATCAACTCAAATAGTCATGTCACCCCCTAAGGGGCGCCTGGATTTTTGCGTTTTGCCAAAAATTAACTCAAAGTGAATTACTTCACAATTGAGTAGTTATGTTGGGAGATATATGGTGAGTAATCTTGGGGTGGATTCTTCCCCACCCTTGTACTATGATATTGAAGATGTATGGATACTGAATTGGCTCAAATTTTCTATTGCTAAATTTTTTAATCAGGCTTCCTGTTCGGTCTTTAGTGATAAACTCCCTCGGGAGGCTTCCAAACCTTTAGAACAAAGGCTTTACATATTGTAAAGATACTGGGGGAAGGCTAATCGCTGAGCAAAACTGTTGAAGGGACTTTCGTCAACCTCCACTTTTAATTATAGTGGGTTGGAACACTTGGCGATAAAACCGTTTCCCACTTAGGTCGTTCCCATCTCACCGACCATTTAAATGGCACTCTAAGAGAGACTCAGGAGGGAAGGCCTGCTAAAGGAATTAAGTACTTGAAATGAAGAAAGCATAAGAGTGGTTTGGCTTTTTGGTTACCCAATTAAGGGTAGAGCATATACCTTCCACTATCGAGACAAAACACACAAGTTCCTTTTAACCTTTGAAAGCAGTGATTTGTTAACCTCTATTTGGAGATTTTGCTCCAACAAACATGGGGTTCTTTTTAACCTTTCATAGCAAACTGTGCATTTTCAAAATAAACTTTGAATCAAACCTGGTCAACAAAGTAAATTGCGATTTGGTCAACAAAAATTCAAAGTCGATAGGGGAAGATCTTCCCTCTTTTCTTTGCCTAAATTTGAAGATGAAGTTCTTTTAGCTTTGCAAAAATAAAATGGATCCTTTTAGACACCAAAGGAAGGTGAGGTTCATTTTAAGCTTTGCAAAAAATAAGTTTGTTGTGTTCTTTTATAGCTTCCAAAATGATGTGTTTTTCCTCTAATCTTGCAAGAAAGCAAATATGAATTTGTTGTTCTTTTTACCTTGCAATAAAGAAAGATGAATTTTCTTTTAGGCACCAAAGGAAGTCTGATGTTCATTTTATGTACTCCAAAATGAAATGCGAGGTTTATTTTAACTTCGCATAAAAAGGGGGAGTGAATTATTTTTAACCAACTTCTTATGAAAGAAAGTAAAAAAGAAATTTAAAGCTTCTAAACTAACTCCTTCCTCTGCACAAAAAAAAAGATTAGAACCTGCACACAACTAGTGATCAAATGTTAGTGTGGGCTTACACAAGCCTAAAATAATCTTCCTCGATTACAAATTTTGTTTTGTTTTCCCTCCTAACTCTATGCACTACATTATTGCACCAATGCGCTATAGAAATGCACATATGCGCTACACTACAAACCCTATACGCTAAGTTGATCCCTGGATGTGCTAGACTGATTCTCTAATGCGCTTTGATTTTACCATAACCAGCAGAAGTGTTTTGCACTAGTCTAACTACTCAATGTGCTAAGGTTAGGGTCTAATGCACTAAACAATGATCAACATGCACTAAAAAATGGTTTTTATTCACTAAAGAAAGACTCCAATGTGCTAACTCAGCTTTTCCGTGTACCTACTGTATGCGAGAAAAGCAGGCCAATAGAACTCAATATGTGAAAAATAGAGCTCTATGAAGCCTTGCTCACACACCCACAAGACTTCTTGGTGCAAGCTACGGAGTCATGAAGTATGGCTCAGCTTCCCAAGGATGGTTCCATGGTTCTCTATCTTGCACGGTCCCTCAAACCAATGTTTTTGCTCTCAGATCACTGAGAAAAATGGTTTAGGGATGACAAATGCAAGAACGAGGGATGCTTTTGTTGATTTTAAGATGAGATGCATCCTAAGCTATGCATGATGCTACAAATGCAATAAACTAGCTATAAGATGACAAGGTTAGTAAACTAGACTATCCTAGCATACTATATTAGTTCATGATTTAAGCTAAATGATAAGGAACATACACTAAATTAGCATATTTAGATTAATTCCTGTTTAAAAGAGAAGGTAAATGATTGAACATAAAATGAGATATGAAAGCTTGAATGGATTTAAGTATAAGTGTGATGCTAAAGACTTGGATTATGAAAATGGAGGAATGAGAGCTCTATTTATAGCAAAAAATAGGGCAATGGATGGTCAGGATTGAAAGAGGCAATCAAGGGCCAAGTTTGAAAGTTGGGAATCCATGTTTGCAATTGGCACCAATGAAATGGTGACAATTGTCAACATAAGGTTGGTTGAGAGAAGATGTAAGAAGCATTAAATGCTTGAGAAGACCTCATGGTTACCCTAGGGGTTAAGGGTTAAGGTTAAGTTAGGGTTATCCATTGGATAAAGCTTTTACCCAAAGGATAAACTCTTGTGCAAAGGATTAAGGATAACCATGGTCAAAACAATAAATGCTTGATGAGACCCTTGGGTTAGATGGAGGTTGAGTTTATGGAAATTCTTTAACCATGTAAGAGGGTTGAGTTAACCATTAATGGTTATGAAGACTTTGGGGATAAATTTGTAAGAGTCCTTCCAAATTTGGGGGCATTGATAAAGGCTTTAATGCAATTTGAAGACTTTACTCCAAATTTGAGAAGTGACCTCCTCAAATTTAGGGAAAAGGGATAATGGATGGGTTTGGGTTAATTAATTAGGTTTAGAAGAATCTAGAAGAGGTTAGAAAGAGGGTTAGGATGCAAGTGGGAGGTGTAGGATTTTGCAAGTGGGTGAGGGAAAATAGGTTTTAATTGAATTTAATTCAACTTGGTGGTAATTAAATAAATTAGATTTATTTAATTTAGGATAACTATTTTAATTAAAATTGAATTTAATTAAAAAGTGGACAGAGGCTTTAATTGAATAAAATGAATTTATCCTATTAAATGGTATAGTGAATTTAATTGAGTAATTTACTTAATTAAATAGAGGAATACGGGTTATTTAATTAAATAGAGAAATGAACATAAAATATTCATTTAAGAATATGGTCATTTTTATACGTCTACATTTTGCCGCTCTTTGAAGTGACATGTGTGCACATGTTATTTCAAAGAAAATGATGTGTTGTTGCGATTTTATGATCGATGTCATTTTTTATGATTTTTATGTCATGCCCTAGATTTGATGTGTGATGCCCCAAATTCGATAAACGATGGTGATAATGCCCCCTCGGGAGATGAATCAATATTTTGAAAAATTTGATTTGATCTGATAATTGCGTTTGCAGCACAAAATTTTGGCTAGGTGAAACATTGAAATTGATTCATCTCCCGATAATTGATGTGTTTTAGGGTATGAGGGAGATCGCAAGCAAATTACATGCTCATTTCCCTAACCCTAATTTCATTTTTCCCTATAAAAGGGAAAAAGTGCTTTGATTTGTTTCATTTGTGCTTGTTGACTTTGGAGAAGGAGACTTTTGGAGAGAAGACAAAATGCCTATTCCTTATTCCACGCATCGATTTGAGCGCGTTCGGAGGCATCGGAGACTTGCTGCATATGGACCGTTGGTAAGTCAACCCTTTTAACCCCTTTTTGATTTTGAATTTGATCGTTTTTAGTCAGTTTTTTATTTTTGAAATTCATTTTTAACATTTTAACACGTAGGGGTCTTCGTTTAGCGCATACGATAAATTAGGTAGCGCATAGGGTATTAATTTAGGGTAGCATCCGAAAATGAATAGGTTAGCGCATGAAATTTTTAGGTTAGCGCATGGTCTTAGGTTAGCGCATGATGAAAATAGGGTAGCGCTTTGGGTTAAAAAGGTAGCGCATAGGTCAAACCTAGCACATAGGGTCCACAGGGAGTCGCATGGGTAGGGGGATTTAGCGCATAGGTTCGACCTAGTGCATAGGGTTAAATAGGTAGCGCAAGCATGGGATAGGTTAGCGCATAGGTCGGTTTTAGCGCTTAGGGTAGGTTGGGTGGCGCATGGAGAAAAAAGGATAGCACATAGAGTTAGACTAGCGCATAGGGTAGACATAATAGCGCGTGGAGAAAACAGGGTAGTGCATGGGTATATTTTAGCGCATAGCCAAGTTAAATTAGCGCATGGAATGGGTTTTGTAAGTTTTAGTGATTTTTGAATGTGAAAGTTTTCATAAGAAAATGTCAGTTTTGCTTGTGGAGGTGGATTTTTGCCATTTTGCTCGGTCTTTTGTCATGTTTTTGAAAATTTGTCCAATATGAGTATTGATATAACTTGGTTTGTTTAAGTTATTGATGTAGATATATTAATGTGTTGTTTTGATCGAACCATGATTTGATTTGCACTGTTTCAAGTTCAATGTGTGGAGCCTGATTTGTGTTACAAGTTGATATTGGTTGGAAACTTGAGTTGTTTTACAAGTTGATATGGGTTGGAAACTTGAGTTGTTTTACAAGTTTTGATATGGGTGGGAAACTTGAGTTGTTTTACAAGTTTAGGTGATGTGGAGACTTGCATTGTTTTACAAGTTTTGATATGGTTTTTGAAAACTTGAGTTGTGTTACAAGTTGATATGGAATGATATGATGTGGAACTTGATTAGACAAGCAAATTGTTTCATGCTTTTGATGTGATTTGATTTTGATATCTTTGTTTTGATGTGGATACTGATATTGAACTCGTTTTGCGTTTTGATAGTAGCGATTGGGAGTGGTGTAGTCCCAGGAGCGGTTCCCTAGACCTTGGGCATTGATACCACGATTAGCACAGGTTGACCTAGATGTGATAGAGAGATGTGGCCTATCATCTTTGTTGGACATGCCTCAGTTCACTGTGAACCAGGGTTTACTTACAGTGCTCCCTGAGAGGTGGCACAGTGATAGGAACACCTTTCACTTTTCTACTGGTGAGATGACAGTCACTCCAGAGGACTGTTATAGGATCTTACAGATTCTAGTAGCAGGTGTTTTAATGTCGAATGAGCAGATGGAGGAGGGTGGTACTGAGGCACTGCGATGCATTTTCCATGATGAGACGGTATGTGGGTATAAGATCCCATGGCAGGAGTTCTTGGATCTAGACTATGTGCCTCTCCCGTCAGTACAAGCAGGGTTCATCAATGGATTCCTTTGTCCTGATCGCAGGTCAAAGGGATTCTCTGTGGGTTGGGGATTGGTTCTCGAGGAGATGGTGACCCAGGGCCGCAGGTTTGCTTGGGGATCAGCCATGTTAGCCCACCTGTACAAGGACCTTCATGAGGTTGTGTATCTGGGTTACGACAGTTTGTCAACTGGCGTGACACTTTTACAGGTATGGTGCTGGGAGCAAATTCCAGCAGCGAGACCACTGGTGGACAGAGACAAGCCTGTTGGGTGAGCATATGCTTATGGTTACAGGGGTCTAGTTGTCCAGCGTAAGCTGGGCAAACTGGAGCATGGGAGGAGGGTCCTAGATGATATAGATACGGTCATCTGGAGACTGTATACAGATTGTGAGGTCTGGGTAGAGGATGGGCTAGAGATGCCTTTTGTGTTTATGAGCTGGTTTTTGATAGGGTGGACGCCCTTTGTGATAGAGAGATGTTAGGTGGGCAGGGTTTTGAGGAAGTATGATCGACAACAGGGTATACCATAGGGGACCTGCTTGTATGCGCGTTGGAGATAGGATGTACCTGATTGGGGTCCTACCATTGATAGCGGAGCAACTGTAGAGGAGTTCTCTAGCTTAGCGGGTCAGATATGGGGCTATGCTCCCGAGATATTAGACGCAGGGATGACCCATGAGTTTGCTAGTTTGTTTGCAGCTCCTGTTGTTGCTAGGATATCAGATCCTGAGGAGATGCGACTGGCCTTTGATGATGATGAGGAGGATGTTGGGGGAGATGGAGATGATGGAGATGATGGAGGCGGAGGCGGACGACGGGGGAGAGGATATCGGGGGAGGAGAGGAGATAGGGGTAGAGATGGGGGAGGTCAGATGGAGAGAGTAGTTCGACGAGCTGTGATGGACAAAGAGAGAGGAGGGTTGGCGATTGGAACAGGGAAGGAGGGGAGAGTGGGAGAGGTGATGGTAGCGGTGGGAGGGATGGAGGAGTGGAGGCGGCCGACACAGAGGAGGAGGACTGATGAGTTACCTCCACCAGCACCTAGGACAAGCAGAGGGATAGGGGGTACCCCTTCACAGGTGCCCCTACGGGTCCAAGTCCTGACACATGTGGAGGATGCTCAGATCAGGACCTTGCAGTTGACAGTTTAGCAGTTGTAGGCACAGCTATTGACGCAGCAGCATCAGATTACTTAGCTGACTCTAGAGAGAGATACAAAGATATAGCAATGTGGTCAGGTGGAGGAGCTGGTAGCTAGCATTCAGAGAGCGGCAGCAGGGGGCCCGATGAGAGATATCATGAGAGAGTTGTCCTCAAGAGTGAGGGAGGTAGAGTATTATAGATGCCATTACGAGGATGTTGTGCCCAAGGAGCGCAGAGTATAGAGCTTCACGCAGGCGAGATCGAGTCGTTCTCAAGAGACTGGGACACAGTCAGAGAGTAGAGGCGTGACGAGGCCCTCAAGACAGGATCCTCTTGGAGATCCAGGAGCTGGGACATCAACTACGAGACAATCCCCCTCAGGAGATAGTCATACTTGAGAGACAATGTCTTTATTATATTTTTAGATCATTTTTTTGCTTGCACTGGGCACATACAATACAGATTTTGTACATTTTGATCATTTTTGATATATATAGATGACATCATTTTCCTTGATCATGTGATGTGTTATATGGATGCATGTTCTATGTGTTCTTTCTTTACTTTATGATGATGCAATGCTTAGATAGATGATATGATGCATGATGTAAATGTATGATGTATGCTTTGATATGCTGTGAGATGTATCTTGAAAATGAGATGTATGATTTGATAATGATGTGATATGTATCTTGAAAATGAGATGTATGATGATGATAATGATGTGAGATGTATCTTGAAAATGAGATGTATGATTTGATATGCAAAATGATATGCAACTACTTTTAAGATGATAAGCAACTATTTTAAAATGATATGCAACTATTTGTTTTTTGGAGCATCCTCATTCTGCATTTGTCATCCTGATATAACCATATGTTATTTTGCTTTCGATATAGGTATCATCATTGAGCATTGATTTGTTCGAGATATGTTGAAAATTTATACAAGCATAATGGTATAATTGAACCATAATGACTTGAGAAAAATTTACATGATGTTTGATTTTGCAAGATAGCACAAGTGTCAAGGTATAATTGAACCAGGACAACTAGAGTGCAGATTGCGTATAAACAGACAAGATTAAACCATTTGTATGCGTAAAGTGGAATCATGTCTTTAGTGATATTTGATGTACCACGTTTCGAGACAAGTATTTACACAGTACAAGTGATCACCTCACAGACAGAAGACTAAGAAAATATTGGAGTTTTCCCATGATCTCTAGCTTTGAAGCATTTAGTGAGAAAATGTAGAGAATCCAATAATTTAAAAAGTTTAAATGCAAAAATAGTTAAGACTTTATGCGATAATGCAACATTTAGTACTTCAGAAAATCATCCATCTTTGGTATTTGTGATTCTTGTTTTAGTGATTCAATGTTTTGCTCTGCGATGTCTCGAAGGTTTTGTTTGTTGAATGTGATGTTTCTGAGTTTTGCCAATAGTCTTGATGTCTTGAATGTGTTGCAAGTTTTGACGATTTATTGCCCCTAGCTGAGTGCGCCTCTTGATGTGAACATGTACAGTGATTACCAAGCCATGGTAAAATGTGGTGAGAGGATATATGGATAAACTAGGATAGTGACTATGCCAAGTATGTCCTGACTGGATATTTGCTAAGTGTCGGGCGATGGCCGATAGTGCGTTACTGCAAAGATAAGGATGTGGTTATAGATAAAGGAGTTATCCTTTCACAATGGCGCCTATTACCAGGTTTTCACCAGTTGCTTTTATTGTACCTTTTTATTTGCTTTTGCTTTGATCTTCTTTTTTTTTAATTTTTTTTTTTGCTTTTTCCGTGCATTAGGCTACTTAAGTGTAGTATTTCCTCAAATGAATGTTGTTAGTTGGTTCGTCGAGCACATCTCCTTCTGAGGTTGTAAGCTAATAAGCACCTGATCCATAGACTGATATGATGACATAAGGACCCAACCAGTTAGGTTCATGTAGACATTCTATGCATTCTATGCATTCTAATCATTCATCCTAATGACCTAATCACTCATGTTAATGACCTAATCTTGAAGACTTGCTACACTACGATCCTACTTGCAACCACATTCCGTTCTTTGTTGAGCTCTTGTGCATATAAAAATCTGAGAGCAAATATATCAAGCAAGATCAATGGAGATAGGAAGAATGGAGATCAAAACCCTATTGGACATGTGATGGTATAATCTTTGTGATTTCATTTGATTTGCATTGTCTTAGGTAATTTTCATATGTTATGGTGGATCTTTGTTGATTGTTAGGCTAGGGTTTTGTGGTTGAATTCATTTAGCCTTTCAATATTGTTATTATTGTTATCCATTTTCACCATACACATTTTGGCACGCCCGGTGGGACATGGATTTTTCTTAGATCTATGTTTTTTTTTGCAGATTTTTCTAACCCTATATTGCTATTTTGTAAAACAATTTGGAGAATAACCTTGTGCAGCTAGGGTTTTGGACACAAAATCAAGATCTTGGAGAGATTCGATCATATCTCACAAACGGCTAGGAAATTTTGCACCAAATTTTTTTTGCAGGTTGAAAAAAGTATCAAGAGCTCTCAAGACAAAATTAAGAATTTTTGGAGCACATTTTCATTTTCTATGAATTTTTTATGATTTTTCATAAAAAATTAATTTTGAGAGCAAATGAGAGAATTTTTTGGATTTTCTTATATTTTTGGAAATATCTCATAATTATACATAGGATATATTCTTTTTTATTTTAATTTTGATGCAAAATATTTCCCTAAAAATCAGATCTTTAAAAATTAGGGTTTTTCCTTATTTTGATCAGATCTCACAAACCATTTTGAATTTTGACATAAATTTTTTTGTGCAAGTCAGGAAACATATTAGAAAGATTCAGTAAAAATTTCAGATTTTTTGGATCTATTTTGCAGTTTGTATGAATTTTTTATAATTTTTCATAAAAAATTAATTTTGAGAGAAAATTAGCGAATTTTTTGGATTTTCTTACATTTTTGGAAATCTCTCAAAATTATACACAGGATCTATTCTTTTTTATTTTAAATTTGATGCAAAATCATTCCTCAAAAATCAGATCTTTGAAAATTAGGGTTTTGCATTATTTTACTCATATCTCACAAACTGTTTGGATTTGTTGCAGAAAATTTTTTGTGCAAGTTTGGAAGACCATCAAGACTCTCCAGTAAAAATTTCAGATTTTTGGATCGATTTTGCATTTTATATGAATTTTTTATGATTTTTCATAAAAAATTAATTTTTGGAGCAAATTAGCAAATTTTTTGGATTTTCTTACATTTCTGGAAATCTCTTGAAATTTTACAGGTGGTCTTTTTTTATGATGAATTAGATCTTTGAATTGGTCAATAAAACGCATTATTGAAGGCCCCTATTTCACAAAGTCTTTTGGATCTAAAATTTACCTAACTTGTGTGCTTGCAGGAAGGGGTGATCATTTGAAACAATCCAAACTACTAATAAATCTTTGTTGCAGATCCTTGGCAAGGGTTTTTGGATTTTTATTGTGTGCCTTGTTTTCATAGACTAGCAAACACTTCAATTGGTGCACTAAAATTGAATCATTGTCTTTTGTGTCTTGAGCAATAGGCTCTTTTTGTTCAATCTTTAGAGGGCCTGTCTTCCCGTGTGGTCATTAGGACTACTAGTGAGAAGAGAACGACCCAAGTGGTAGTGAGGAAAACCCACCTCTTTTGAACCACTATAATCAAATGTATTCATGGTGAAAACTATGGATAACGTGTGCTGATTAGTTCATACTGACACTATGTCTCCCCATAAACCCGTTTGATCAAATTTATTTGATCATTTGTAGGGCGTAACCCCTACCGGCTGGGAGCCTTCTGTATTTACAGAGCTGAAAGTGCCGCATGTATGGCCACACGAGCGGATGCCCTTACTAGCACCTTTTTGTTTTAGAAGCCCAAATCCTTCTAGTTGTTGGGGCAGGAGGTCGGACCTCTGGTAGCGGCCCACACACATACGGTTCTTAGTAGAGATACAAAGTTCGCCATGGGGAGTTTTCATGGGGACTGATGCTTGGCTGACCCGAGAAGTGAGTGTCGAGGGTGGAGCCAGTGAGGTCAAGCATCTAAGTATCCGCTCTGAATAGCGTAGCCTTGGGGGTAAAACCCCATGTGGGATCAACAACTATTGTCTTGGCTAGCCATAAGAATTGTGCTTGACTTATTTTAAACATTCAAAACATTCAAGACCAAACAACAAAACATTGTGTCTTTTGTGTTTTCAAGTGTATGCAAAACAATTTTACATCAAACAACACACTTTCTTGGAGTCATTTTGAAGTCTAAACACTTGCAAACATTGAGTCCTCAACAACATTGTGTCCTCTTGTCACAAAAAACAGTCAAACATTCAGATTTGGTCACAACCAACAACTTCACAAATTGGAAAAATTTTACAGTCCAGCAAACAAAAGAAATCAGTTTCGGAATACTTGAGCTTCCTAGGTTGTTTCTTCAGGTTTCATCTAGCATTCAACCTGTCTTTGGGTCTCACACAGCCCATCATTGCTTTACATCTCTCATTACATTCACAATTGTCTAAACTTGAGTCAAAAGGTCACTTGCTTGTCCTCATCATACTTTGTCAACACACTACATACAACAACACTTTGCTAAGTGGTCCCTCATCAAGGTTTCTTACCTTTGGGTCTCATTTGGTTTTACTTAGAGTCAAGGTCAACTTACCTCATCAAGAGAAACTATCCTCTCTTTGGAAGTCACACCTACTTTACTACATACATACTTGGTCTTACACTTTGGACATTGCAAGTACACTTCAAACTCATTTACATTTCATCCAACTCTTGGTCTTCCATACTCTTTCCATTTTTCATCTAGTCTCACACATCTTGGTCAATACCTAGTTCATGGTTGAAACCCGTCTTCAAAAATCTAGGAGAGAAACTAAAGAGGCTCAAGAGTCCGCAAACATGAGTTCTTATGAGTATGACAATGAGATCTTTTTCAATTCTGATCATACTACATTACCTGACATGGATGCCTATAGAAACAATCCAAATGTTGAGAACATGGACACTATAAACAACAATGCTACACAAAATGACAATGTGGACAACTTTTCAGTACATTTAGCAGATGTGGAAGAATCCATTATGAATCCCCATTTCAATCGATTGGTTGAGGAAATAATGAGGAGAGATAGACAATGCTTCTTACACATGATGGCACAAAGTGGAGCCAAGATACCTCATGATTTTGACATGTCTCAAATAATGGAACATAGACCTTTGCAACAACCTCACTCCAATATGGATCAAAGGAGACCTAATAGTGGAGGAAATAGAGGACCACACATGGTACCTGAATCACCATTAGCTTTGCTTCAAAAACCAGAGGTCCCACATACACATGGTCAAACATATGATACTCACCTTCGCAGACCATTATGGAAGTCTTATGGAGAAAAATATGCTCAATCACATATCAATGCTAAGGATCAACCACCAAAGCAATGGGATATTCCAAGGCATGCTCAAAATTTGGACACAAGGAAACCTCATGTCAAATTTGGGGGCAATACAATAGAACATGACATGCCTGTAGAGTATAGTATACATGCACAAAATAGATATGGTGTTCCTCAACATGAATCTATACCAAGTGGTCCATATATGCAACATCATTACAGACCTCCTCCATATGAACATGTGTATGATCAATATCATCCATATATGCAACATGCACCTCCTCCAATGGGTACCTCAAACATAGGATATGGTCCAAGAAGTCGATCTCCACCTAAGAGCAATTTGGAGCAACAAATCAGGGACTTACAAAAGAAAATGGAGGACATAAATACACTGAAGCCAACATACACAATGAGAGACATATGTCCTTATCCATTTGACAAGAGCATTCCAATGCCTCCTTTTCCTACACACTTTGTGACGCCTAAATTTGATAAGTATAGAGGAAAAGGGGATCCTAAGGCACACATAAGACAATTTTTCATAGCTTGCATTGAGGTAGCAGCAAAAGAGACATATTTGATGAGATTATTCCCACAAAGCTTAGGTGATCAAGCTATGGAATGGTTCTCCCAACTTCCACCTGGTATTAAGTCATGGGGTGACCTAGCAAAAGCATTTATTCAACATTTCTCCTACAATATAGAGACAGACATATCAGTCACTACTTTGTGCAACACCAAGCAAAAAGAGGGAGAATCTTTTGCATCATTTTTACAAAGATGGAGAAATCTAGCCAACAGATGCTCTTGTGAGATTCCACAAAAAAAAATGGTAGAGATGTTCACCCAAAATGTTAACAAAGAGATTGGTTATGACTTAAGGAAAGCTTGTTTATCTACCTTCAAGGATGTTATCGAAAAAGGCTTAGCAACAGAAAAGGTCCTAATTGAACAAGGAGTCATTAAAATATTTAAGGAAAACAAAGATGACTTTAAAGGAAAAGACAAGCCAAGATTTTGGAATAAAAACAAGAATACAGTCAATGATGGTGTTGTTGATGCCAACACAGTGCGACCCAAATTCATCTTTTCAGGATCAAGTTCTACAAACAATCAAGTGAATACTCAAACAACTTCTAGATCACGAAGGAAGTACACTCCATTGGGAGAACCACTTGAGTCAGTTTTCAAGAAGCTTGTGGCAAACAAGGTAATCACAGTTCCAGATTTTCCTCCATATGAACCAAAGGTTAAGCCGAATTGGTGAAATGATGATGAATATTGTGAATTTCATAAGAGCAAGGGTCATAAGACAGGAAATTGTCATTGACTGAAGAACATCATACAAGATCTCATTGATAGAGGTGACATTGAGATTGAGGGACATTCGTCTAATCAAGAACATGAGATGTTTAAGGAACCAAGCCCAAAACATGACAAGGGAAAAGCTAAAGCCACAGATGACCAGGCCAACTATACTAGAGCACCTTACAACTATGACTCAACTATCAATCACATCTCAATGGATAATCATATCTCTACTATTACCATTAAGAACAAAAATCCTGAGAATCCTCCTCAGAGACCCAAGATTGTTCTAAGAGGTGTTGGATCTTCTTCCGAACCTACCTCTGAATGTCATGTTACAACTCATCGAGGTAAGATTACGTTGCCAGGTGCTTCCACTAAAAACACCTCTTCTTCATCAACCAAGCCTGAGTATGACCTTATAGAACAGTTAGGGAAGACACCCGCGCTCATTTCCATCCTTGAGCTCTTACGCATATCCCCCGCTCATAAAGCTATTCTTGACAAAATCTTGAGAAACACTGCCGTTCCTACTGATCTGAACGTGGACCAGTTTCAAACCATGGTGGGTTACATTTCCATTCCACACTCCCTTACATTCACAGAAGTCGATGATGCCTCCATAAGTCAGCCACATAATGCACCATTACACATTGAAGCCTTCATACACAAACATCAAATAAAACGAGTCCTGATAGATGGAGGAGCAGGTCTAAACATTTGTACATTGAGCACAATTAAACAATTGGGATATTCTGATAAAGCTATGAATTCTACAAACAAAATCACCATCAAGGCATATGATGATGAAGAGCGTTCATCCAAGGGCATAGTCACCTTACCTCTCAGAGTTGGGCCAGTTACAAAGGATGTGGTTTGTCAAATCCTTGATCTAGATCTCACATACAACATACTCTTGGGACGTCCATGGATTCATGAGATGAGCGCAGTCCCATCTACATATCATCGATGTATCAAGTTTCCACACAATGGAGTTGAAGTGACCGTCAAAGCAGATCCAAATCCATTCATATATTGCAACAATCTACAACCTCAATCAAAAATAACAATCCCAGTCAATCGCGAAGCTGTTCCTTCATCGGCATACGTGGATCCTGAATCCTTAAAAGCTTCTACATCCAAACAAGTAGAGCTAAAAGAAAAGTTCAAGATTAAAGATGGGATGTGGTGAGTATATATTTCATGTTGACCAACTCCCACTATCTCCTAAGGTATTCAGTCTACAAGAACAATCTATAAACAATTTGCAAGGAATTGGGTGTGAACCACCTAGTGTTCTAGCTACTAAGTTTGAATGCAAATCTCCTCTAGTGGTGCAAGCATCTCTTGATATCAATAGTCCTAAGAGTGGTTCTAACAAAGAATCTATTGAGTGTATCGCCAACCCTCTTGAGAACTCACATAGCCTTACCATATCATCCGCTCATTCCATTTCCACTCCACTCCCAGACTTGGATCAACAAGAATCACAAAAGCCCTTACTCATTAGGGATCAAAAATCAAGCTTTGAAAAGAAAAATTTAAAAGTCAAAAATAAAGAAAAGTGCTTCAGTCCAAATCAAAATCAAAAGCTATTGGACTCTACAAAAATCAAAGTCAAGGATAAAACTCATATGAAGCAAAAAGAGCAAGAGTTGATCTCCCCTAACACCAAAATAACTGGGGGCAAAAGTTCTACACTTTCAAGTCAAAAAGCATACTTGTTGATCCTAAGTCTCCATCATGCTATCATACTTTCACTTCTTTTTGCAATCATAAGCCTTCATAACTCATCCACTTGTTCCACACATCCCTTCCCTTCTGCCGATACATCATGGACCTTTAATGGAGCTTCCTTGAAGGACTTTGTTATCAGGGATGCCCAAACTTCTTCAGGTGACATGCATACGGGCCTGTGTAGTCCACATGCTAGTAATTCTATCTCAGTTCCTTCATCAAGGAAGACAGTCACTCAAGCTACACATCATTCAATCAAGGAACAATGCAGCTACAATCACAAGGTCAAGCCTCGCATATTTGAGGTAGGTGACTTGGTTCTCAAAGAAAATCCCAAACATCAGCAAGACAAAGAGAAGAAGGGCAAGTTCGAACCAAACTGGCTAGGTCCTTACATCATCACAGCAGTATATGGCTCTGGGGCATATCAGCTCTCAACTACAGAAGGTGAACCTTTGGAGGATCCTATCAATCGCATGCACCTTCGCAGGTTCTACACATAGCTCTTCAGAATATCCAAAAAATTCAAAAATACAAAAAAAATCAAAAAAAATCAAAAATACAAAAAAAATTATAAAACAAAAAAATCGTTACTTGGTGAAAACCTGGCAAACAGGCGCCTTGTGACACAAAAACATTGAAAAATTGAAAAAAGTAAAGAGAAATAATTTCGTCCAATGGTGAAAACCACTTCGGTGGTGCCTTGGGCAAGTACCATGGTGAAAACTGGGTCACCAGCGCCATGCGTAGAGACATTGCTCCTCCCTCCTTCAGGATTCACTTTCATCCTTTCACTTCGCACACACTCACAACCTATTCATCCATAATAAAATTGCCCAGTCCCATCATGGCTTGTTATTGATCTACCCAAGATTGGTTAGCCATTCATAATAAATCTCCCTTTTCACATCCCTTTCCATCCATAATAAATCTGATCCTATCTGTGGCTAAGGCAAAATCCTACGTCTAGTGATGGGTGTGGAACTGATAACATCACATGTTTTGAGGAGTATAGTTTCTTCCAGCTTTCTTCAGTCTATCCGCGCACAATCCGCAATAAAGCAACATTTGCATCACAGATCCGCGATAAAGTTTCATCTTCTCCGCAATAAAGTATTAGTTTCATGGATTCAGTCAGTTTCAGATGAGACACAGCAGCAACAATGGGCTTCAACAAATCAAATCTTTCAACAGACTCAGACAACATATGGTTCAGTGTTATCTATCCTTTATGTGAAAGTAAACATTGTGACCACAATCAAATAAGACTTATACAAGTGACAAGAGACACTAAACTTGAGGACTACAGTGGGTGTTGGTGTCGAGTCTTGGTTTTCTTTTGATTTTATCTTTCTGGTGACATGTCTTTTAGCTTTTTCAGGATGTCTCTGACTAGAGATTCTATCTCCAGGATGTCTTTGACTAGAAAGGCGAGGATGGGGTATCGTCACCTATTTGTATTTTCTGTCTGTGGATTGTCTCTTAGTAATGCTATGACTTGTCCAAGGATATGAGGACACTGTGAGTCTAGTGTGAACTGGGGCATTCCTTGTTTGTGACTGTCTTATCTCCATGCAAATAGGTACAATGACTTTCTGGGTCGAACATATGCCTCGATTGTCATAACCTATTTTGCCATAATAAAGCTCAATGATGATAACGCACAAGAAGCTCTTTCACTTTCATATCTTCTATCTTTCATCCCCCTTTCTTGATTGACTTCCATCGTCCTTCTCGAGTCCGCGTAGCCTGCTATCACATGACTGAGTATAATGACACACCAAAAACATTTGCATTTCATGTAGCTGCACCTACATTACCACATATAAGCATTTCATACATACATATAGATCTCACAACTGCATCACATCCTGCACACAACACCTGTTAGCACAATTTACATTTGCATTACATACATTCACATTTTCATCCTGCATACACATATAAAACATAAAAGAACAAAAATATTGCATTGCATCATATACATATTTGCATCCATATCATAAGCATCACATAAAACATACATCATGAAAAATCTCATCACATCGGTACACATGCATATAGCTTCCGCAAAGATGAATCATCTCATATATATATATAAAGTGTCATGATACAATGATGTCAAAATCATATGGCTACAATCACCCGCAGGTGTCTACATCATTCTATAAAATGGTACAAAACTGATACAGAGGAACTCATTGATCACTCCTGCCAAGACTATTGGTAGTGCTAATCCTATCCATGTCATGGTATCCCATGCCACGTGTCCTACCCTCATCTGCAGTCTTGGATCCTAGAACACTCATCTCAGTGCATCCCTGTCTCCATCTCAATCGTAGGGTACTAACTCCCCATCGATCAGTATCCGCAGAATCCTATATACATCCTCCAGGGTGACTGTCATCTCACCCATCGGCAGATGAAACGTGCACGTCTCAGAGTGCCATCTCTCAGCTAATGCAGTCAGCAGTCCCATGTTCACCCGAAACTCAGGCACATACAGCACATGTCTCAAACCCATCTCCTCGATGGCAGCTCTGTCCTCAAGTGTCAACTCAGGTCGCAACCTCTGCGTCGACGGGAATCTCTCCCGTCACTCTAGCATCAGCAAATACTCCTGCAGTCAAGCAACTCAATCATGTTACTTATAGTGGCATTCATTGTTTATCACAAAATGCTACTCGCTATCTAAATGCATATGGCTATCTACCCTAGTGACACTCACTGTTCATCACAAAGTGTTGCTATTTATCCTAGTGGTACTCCCTGTTCATCACAAAGTACTACGTGTGTGACACTCCCTGTTCATCACAAAGTGTTACTCACATTTGCACTCCCTGTTCATCACAAAGTGCTGCTCATATTTCAGTACTCCCTGTTCATCACAAAGTACTCTATCTTGGTACTCACTGTTCATCACAAAGTGCCTTGATCTATCCTAGTCTTCCTAGAGGACCTGCTTGAGTGTATCCTCTCAGCAGCTTATCCAATCGACAGCATATGTTCATCACAGAATTGCCGATTTGACCTAGAAGACACAAATTCACATTTTTGGACACAAACACGCTTTCCTGACATAAACGCGCATTTATTACATTACCTAGTATGCCTTAATGACAACAATAAATGCATCAAAGTACAAGGAGGTTTTGCGGTACTTACTGGCTCTCCTACCTCTACTGGCCTCTGGAATCGGCGAACGCGGTCAAATCTATGAACCAAAGCCATCACTGCTGACTGCTCCTGCTCTTTTCTCATTCTGCACTTTGATCTTATGGATGCATGGATGACAATGAGGATGTATTTTCCCCCTGTGGTCTATCTTATAGCCTACCCTAGACCTCGCATTCATTTTCCCGAATCAGTCTTCGTTATCCCATGAATTTGTCACTTTATCCGGTCAATCCATTCTATCCCGTCTTTCTTATCGAGAGATTGTCTGCAATCTTTTCAGACATTTTCATCCAATCTCTCGAGGGGGCATATCATTCCCATTCTGGGGCAACTCTGTATCAGTTCATCTTATCTTCTTTGAAACAACGGACAAGCCGCATTGTCTCAAAGAGGGGCAAAATGTAGACACCTAAAATTGTCATGTCTAATTAAATAAATATTTTATTTATTTAATTATCTAAGCTTAATTCTTCTATTAATTAAATAAATCTTTATTTATTTAATTAATTCATTTATCCTCTTCTAGCCTTATTTCTCATTTAAATAAATACATTTATTTATTTAAATTATCCTTTTCCTAAATTAAATAAATATTTTTATTTATTTAATTATCCTACTTCTTCTATTTATTAAATAAATCTTTATTTATTTAATTAATTCATTAGCTTTTTCTACCCATGACACATGTCATTCATCTCTTAATTCATACACTACCTACCCCTTTCATTATTTTATTATTTCCTTTACCTACCCTCTAATCCTAGCCGACCTCCTTTTTACACCTCTCAATCTTATCCCTCCATTTCATATTGTGTCTTCTATTTAAGGAGATGCCTTCTTCATTATCAAACCCTAATTGATCATCCTAATCATTCTATGCATTCTAATCAATCATCCTAATGACCTAATCACTAATGGCCTAATCGACAATTTGGAGGACTTGACTACATTACGATCCTACTTGCAACCACATTCCGTTCTTTGTTGAGCTCTTGTGCATATAAAATCTGAGAGCAAATATATCAAGCAAGATCAATGGAGATAGGAAGAATGGAGATCAAAACCCTATTGGACATGTGATGGTATAATCTTTGTGATTTTGTTTTATTTGCATTGTCTTAGGTAATCTTCATATGTTATGGTGGATCTTTGTTGTTGTTAGGCTAGGGTTTAGTGGTTGAATTCATTTAGCCTTTCAATATTGTTATTATTGTTATCCATTTTCACCATACACAGTTCAAATTTCTCTTTCTTTTCTTGATCTTGTTGATTTCTTGGATTTTCTTTGAGGACTAGGTCACCAACCTTGAAGTTGCGAGGGATGACCTTGTGATTGTAGCTTCGGCACATGCATTGCTGATATGCTTTGAGATGAGTGTAAGCATGTTGACGTCTTTCATCTAATAGTTCCAGTTCTTGCAGTTGGTTGACCCGATACTCTTCATCTGGAATTAAGCCTTTTAGAGATACTATGAGAGATGGAATTTCTACCTCCAGTGGTAAAATAGCTTCAGATCCATAGACCAATGAGAAAGGTGTGGCTCCTGTAGGTGTACGGATGCTAGTTCTATATGCCCAAAGTGTTGGATTGAGTTGTATATGCCAATCTTTGCCTGCATCATTTACTATTTTCTTGAGAATCTTCAGTATTGTTTTGTTGGATGCTTTTGCTTGACCATTCCCTTGGGGGTAGTATGGTGTAGAGAACCGATGTTGTATTTTGAATTGCTCACATAGTTCTTGGACATCTTGGTTTTTGAATGGTCGTCCATTATCGGTGATGATGGAACTTGGAATACCATATCTGCAAATTAGATAGTTCAGGATAAAAGATGCAATTTGCTTTCCAGTTACTGTGGTCATTGGGACTGCTTCTATCCACTTGGTAAAGTATTCTATTGCAGTTATAATGAACTTGTGTCCATTTGAAGATGAAGGATTTTTTTGACCAAGTCTAGTCCCCACTGACAAAAGGGCCAGGATGTTGTAAATGGCTGCAATTCCTGTGTTGGTGCATATATCAAATTGCCATGGATCTGGCATTTAGGACACTTCTTGGCGAAGTGGTAAGAATCTTTCTCCATTGTAGGCCAGTAGTATCCCATCCTTAGAAGCTTTTTAGCAAGAGTAGTCCCACTTGAATGTGTTCCACAAATACCTTCGTGAAACTCATGTAAAGCGGAATCAAAATCATTACGATCAAGGCAATGAAGAAGAGTACCATCTAGACCTCGATGGTATAAAGTATCAGCAGTAAGGGTATACCGGGCGACTTGGCAGATAAAATTACGTTTTTGATAACAGGATAAGTCAATGGGTAGGATATTGTTCTTTAGATAATCATATATCAGTCCATATAAAGGATAATCCGAACCCGTTAAGGCATAGACAACCTAGGATTCATAGTGGTCATAGGCTGGAGAGAACAATTGCTCTACCAGGAACTCATAATGACTCTGTTGCTCTGGAATTTGTAGTAATGAAGCGATAGTAGCCATGGCGTCGACTGCTTTATTGTTCAACCTTGGTATTTGCTCGAAGGTGATGTGTACAAAATACTGTTTGAAGTCATCCACCATTCACTTGTAGGGGAGTATCTTGTCATCCTTTGTCTGATAGTTGTTGTTGATTTGATTGACGACTAGTTGTGAATCTCCATAGACCATTAACTCTGTGATTTTCCATTCTACGACCATTTTGATGCCTATAACCAATGCCTCATATTCAGCCACATTATTTGTGCATGGGAACATTAGCTGATATGATCTTGGTATAGTGTGTCCTTCAGGAGTGATGAAGAGAATGCCAGCACTTGAACCATGTTGGGTGTAGGATTCGTCAAAGTATAGGGTCCATTGTGTGGTAGAAATAGCAAGAACATCCTTGTCCGAAAATTCAATCTCCATAGTTTGTTTTCCTAGTAGCGGTGCTTCAGCTAGTTGATCTGCAATTGCTTGTCCTTTGATGGCTCTTCTTTCTGTGTATTGGATGTCAAATTCACTGAGAATCATAACCCATTTAGCCAATTGGCTGGTAAGAGCTGCCTTGCTGAGTAGATATTTGAGAGGATCAATTTTTGCTACTAGCTTAATTGTGTGTGCCAACATATAATGTCGGAACTTTTGAGATGCGAAGACTACTGTTAGACAAGCCTTCTCAATGAATGTATAGTTGAGTTCATAGCCATTTAATGTCCTGCTCATGTAGTAGATGGCTCGTTCCTTTCCTTGTTGATCTTCTTGTGCTAACAGTGCCCCCAGTGATATATCTGTTGTTGAAATGTATAGAATAAGGGGCTTTCCTGCAACTGGTGGTACTAGAACAAGTGGGTTCATCAGATATTGTTTGATTTGATAAAAAGATTCTGCACACTTGGTCTCCCATCTGAAAGGTACATTCTTATGGAGAAAATGATTGAATAGACTTTTATCAGCTAGTTGAGCGATGAATCGCTTGATTGATTAGAGTCGTCCTTGTAGAGATCTGAGTTGACTGATATTCTTTGGTGGTGGCATCTCCATAATGGCTTGTACCTTTGCTGGATCCACTTCAATACCTTTAGCTGAGATGATGTAGCCTAGTAACTTTCCTGATGTAACCTCGAAGACACACTTCGTAGGGTTGAGCTTGACTTGGAATTTCTCCAATCGATCAAAGATTTTTGTTAGGATGCCGAGATGTTCTGCTCTGGTGAATGATTTAGCTAGCAAATCGTCCACATAGTCTTCCATAAAGGTATGCATCATGTCATGAAAGATTGTTGTTATTGCTCGTTGATAAGTAGCTCCTGCATTCTTTAGGCCAAAAGGCATAAAATTCCAATAGTACGTTCCCTAAGGATAGGTGAACGTTGTTTTATCTTGATCTTCTGGGGCTATTTTTATCTGATTATAGCCTGAGAAACCATCCATTAGTGAGAGCATTGCATGGCCTGCTGTGAGGTCTACAATTATGTTGATACTGGGTAAAGGAAAGTTATCTTTTGGACAGGCTTTGTTGACATCTCTGAAATTAGTGCAGATTCTGATACTACCATCTTTTTTTAATACTGGTATTATGTTGGAGATCCATTCTGCATAGTCGATGGGTCGGATGAATCCGACATCCAATAGTTTCTTTAGTTCAGCTTTGACCATGAGTGCCACCTGTGGATTCATCTTTCGTAGTTTTTGCTTGACTGGCTTAACTCCTGGAGAGATGAACAAGTGATGCATGATTAAGTGTGGATCAATTCTGGGCATATCTGCATATGACCAAGCAAAGTTAATTTGCTTTTCTTTAAAAAAGATGATAGATGCCGATCTTTCCTCCTCTGTCAGAGATTCTGCTAGGTGTATGTTTTTGACTACTTCTGTGGTACCAATGTTGATTGATTGAGTGGGCTCAATCAATATGGGTGATCACTCATGAAAGTGTTCTGGAAGGGTATCAAGTCTCCCATCTTTAGGTGCCTTAAAAAGGTTTTCACCCTCAGAAGCGTCTTTTATTTTTACTTTTTTGTGATCTAGAGCTGCCATTGACTGGTTTTCAGCATCAGATCTTTTATTTGGTTCATTTTTGCGACTAAGAGACTTGGCACTCCCTGGTTCGTAGACATTGTTACTTCGTTCACTGGTAGAGCCTGTTTCTGGGTTAACGATACATAGGTAGTGGATAATAGATTCATCGTCTGGGAAAATTGGTATATCATGTATTTCGGGTTCGTGCCAGTCAATGAGGTCAGGAAAGACAAGCGGTAAGGAATCATTCGGTGGATCAAGTTTTGCTACTGAAAGTGTCAAGATAGAGGTTTCATCGTGATTGGTTTTGGTAAAGAAGTCAAGGATTTCGTCGAGGTCTTCGATGATGTCATCTTCCGTATAGATTTGTTTGTAATGTTTTTGTTCGCTTTCCTTGGCATCATAGATATTCTGCGGTCCAAATTCAAGAGGTCTATCTTTTGCATTATGTTCTTCCTAAGAAAGGGATATGGCACCAGTATTGTCAGTGATATCTGCAGTAGCATTTGAGCAGCTACCCCATTCATATTCATTGGAATCAGTCTCTGAGGCATCATCCCAGATTCTATCAATGCTGTAAATAGGTATGTTGTAGGGTGAAAATAGATCTTTGATGATGGATACCAATTTGATAGTCTTTGCTGATTTGGTGTCAGATCCTGCTTCTACTTTCTGTATTTGTTCATAGATTGTGCCTCCTTGGGGAGGAATAATGGTATTAGGAGATGTTTCTATTGGTTTTTGAGATATTGGTGTTTGAATATGAGCTACTGCTGCAGATATGGCCTTCTTGTGGCTGAGAAGCATTTCCTGATGTTGCTTATGTTCTTGATGTTCACGTGTCTTATGAATTGTTTCTGCTGACTCAAATAGTTCTTCCTACCAGGATTCTTCTTTGTACTTCTTCTTTTCTTTCCATTGAGGTTTTGGAGTTATGCGTGGTGTCCTTCTTAATAGGAAAGTGAGTTTACAACCCAATCCTGTTTTGTCTCTACTGGGCTGTGAAGGAAGATCTATGGGTTCAGTGACTCCTTTGCATTTTCCAATAGGTCCTTTACCGTCATATCCCATTTGTTGCATGATTAAGTAGCCCTTTCCATATAGGTGTGTTGGTAGAACTATATCCATAGCAGCTGCTCTGTTATCTTCTTCCTCATCTTTGTATAACCAACTAAGAATGTCCTTATCTTCTGATTCATGTGCTAGAGTGCCTAGTTGGATGAAGGTATCATCAAATTTGGTGATGGGCTGAGTTACCTGACATGTTGATGTAGTCGGCAATCCATGAGATCTGGGTGATGTTGGTAATTTGGTCAAACACATGGGTTCCAAAGAGTATTCTCCCATACCTTGTTCTCTGATCTGCATTTTCTGCTTGAAATTTCCAGGTAATGATTCAGGCTTTGCCGTCTGTAGATCTAATGTTGAGGATCTTTGTTTTTCCCTATTATTGGGAACCAAACTGTCCTGGGCTGCCCCCATTGCATTACAATGTTGAAATGGATTGTGATCAATAGATATGGAGACCTCTTGTTTGTCATAGGGAAATTTGACACACTGGTGATACGTAGAAGGCACTACTTGCATTTCATGTATCCAGGGTCGACCTAATAAAATATTGTAGGTGAGGTCTATGTCTAAGACTTGATACATAGTATCCTTTTGCACTGGTCCAACTTGTATGGGTAACATCACGGTTCCTTTAGATGACCTTTCCTCATCATCATAGGCCTTTATGGTAATCTTTTTACGGGCATCAATAGACTCCTCTGAGAAGCCTAATGCACGGATAAGTTTTAAGGTACATATATTAAGTCTAGCTCCTCCATCTATTAAGACTCTTTTTACTCGGTGTTTATAAACGATGACTTCAATATGGAGAGGAGTGTTATGCGGATGACTCAAGGAAGTTTTATCATGCTCTGAGAAGGTGAGATTATGAGGCCTTGTCATATGAGCGACCATTGCTTGAAATCTGTCTGCATCCAGATCTTGAGGTACATTTGTTTCCAATAGCGCTTGCTCCAATATGTTTTTGTGTTTTGATGACAGTTTTAGTAGTTCTAGTATAGATATCTGAGCCGTATTTTTGCGTAGTTGGTTGACTAAATCATATTGGATTTTTGGTGTAGTGGTTGTAGGCATGGTATGTCCCTTCATGACATATTTCTGAGCTCTGGTGGTTACATTGACGGATTCATGATCATGTTGGTCTCAGATTGTGATGACATTTACCTGATGGTCTTCAGCTGATATGTGATTGATGGTGTTATTGTAGATGTGGTTGATACAAGCTCCACGTGCATCGTTTGAGGTTGAAGCTCCATCTTTGTTGTAGTTTGGAAGAGGATTTTTAAAGGCTCCATGGTCACCATTTGTTTTGAGACCATCTACCGTTAAGTCACCCCGATCAATCATGTCTTGAACAATGTTTTTCAATACAATCGTTCATTCGATGACCATTGTTATGATGAAAATCACAATAATGTGAGTCATTCCACCAAGGTGGTTTGATTTGGGGTTCATAGTTGCTGATTGCAGGCAATGAGAGAATTTTGTTTGCCAGAAGCTCTCTGAATGCTGACTCTAGTGATTGTCCCAGTGGTGTGAAGACACGTTTCTGGAAATTGTTAGTGCTGTCGCACGAATTGTTATTAGAGCCTTGATTCGTGGTTTTGTTTTGAGTATTGTTGGTGTTGTTTGCGTTGGGTTGACCTTGATTGGTATTTGGTGCATATGTGTTAGCATTTGGATTAGCACCTTTAGGATTTTTCGTAGCTTGAGGATTTCCAGATAATGCGAGTACTGGTTGCTTGGATTTTGGATCATTTGATTCATTGTTGCCTTCGTTTTTGTTTCAAGTCTAGAATTGAGACTTGTCTAAGTTGTTGTTGTTTTGGTTATTGTAGTTTGATGAATTTGTTCCTTCTTTGAAGAATTTGAGCGTTCCCTTTTTGACACATGCTTCCTCTACTTGAATGTCATTTTCGATCAATTTAGCGAAAGATGGTATGCATTGGAGTTTGAGCCTATAACTCATCTCACCATTCAAGTTGTCGATGAAGATTTCCATTTTCTCCTTTTCAGGAATATCTCGAGGATATCATGATACCATACGTCGCCAGCGTTGAAGGAATATCATGAATGTTTCATTGTTTTTCTGTTTGGTGTTGCATACGTCTAGCATGGTTATAGCATGTTGAATGTTATAGGAGTATTGTGTTATGAACTTGTTAACCAATTCATCAAATGATCTGATAAGTGGTGTAATTTTGGATAACCATTCCATTGTTTGTCCTCCCAAGCTTCTTGCGAATAACCTCATCAAATAGGTGTTATCATGAGCAAATTCAAGACTCATGGTATAGAATTCTTTGACATGATCACGGGGATCACTTTTTCCATCATATTTGTCAAATTTAGGTACATCTGAGTTTGGAGGAAAAGGGATCATGTGCAATCTTCTATCAAAAGGATAAGGACAGATTTCGTTTAATGAGTACTGCACTGTTGTCCCTTGTTGCATATCTTGCATTTGTCTTTGTAACATTTGCATTTGTTGAGTAAGGGCAACCAAAGGTGCATTGTTTTGTGGAGGGAAAAGTTCTTCCCTTGTATTGATCTTGGGTTGAAACGGTGTATGGAAAGGTATGTTTTGCTCAGGAATGTATTGTCTTGGTGTATGTTGCTCCGGTATGTTTTGATCCGAGATGTTTTGTCTTGGTGTATGTTGTTCTGGTATGTTTTGATCAGGGATATCTTGTTCAGGGTCACGTGCTTCCCCTTCCCGTTGTTGTTCTTGATATTCATAATGTTGAGGTCGCGTTCTAAACACATATGCATCAAAGTTTTCAGGGAGTTTGACTCCTTTGCTTGTGAGCATGAGCAAGTATTTTTCTTTGTTATTTTCCATGAGCTTTTCTACAAGCTTTTGGAATGAAACACTTTCTTGGCATTCCTAAAGAAGCTCTTCAGAAATTTCAGTATCCTCTAGGTGTGGACCTTCAAAAGGATTTAATAACCTTCGATTCATACTAGATTTTGCTTGTGCCTCACTTTGTTGGTTTTGTTGAGAGTGAGTAACAGGCATTTTAGTAGAAACTTTCAATGACGAAGGGGACAAAATCCTCTTCGATATGTTGCTCAGGGGTTGGTGGTTCAGGTCGGGGTGTGTTATAAGTGATACACTCGTCGGGTAGGAATGTCAGATTGATCCTTCCTCCACGGTTTATGATTTGATTAAAAATAGATTTTTGACAATATGCCCTAGTCTTTAAAGGCTCTTTGTCAAATTCGTTGGATTTGTTTTGGATATAACGTTTGACGTGATGAAGGAATACTTGATGAGATTTGAAAAGTTGACGATTGATGTATAAAAACTTGTTTCTCTTGATAAATTTGGAAAAACTTGGTTGTCGTTTCCTTAACGTGGTGTTACGATAACTATTCTTTCTTCTCAGAATATGGGGATTAGTCATGCATAAGTGATCAATGGTTTCCTTTGATTTGTTTTGGATTCAGTTAATCTTGTTTTGAAAATTCAAGTTTTACTCTATCAAAGTGAAGGTTTAGATGCCCCTTCACGACAAAGCATGTCAAATGATATGGATAAAGTCTCCCGATATGGAAACTTGATTTGACAACCTGAGGTTTTAAACAAGTGTTTTTGAGATGAAATCCGTGAGATGATAAAGGATCCTTTTGATACTTGTGATGATGTTTCCAGATTTTGATAGGATAGATATGTTTTATCGTGCGATCAGTTTTGGATTTTTACAACATTTGTTTGACACAAAATTTGCTCAAGAAATAGTTTTTACAGCTTTGTTTTTGCTACTCTGTTTTGACGAAAAATGATGCTGATGAAAAGAGGCTTCCAAGATTGTCTTCTAAATTTTCAAAACTCCTCACTGTTTTGCCCCCTGTTTTTCGGATTTTGTTCATGCGCTAAAATAGAGACAAGATGCCCTATCAAATTTACTTCACATGCTAAATAAATGACCACACGCGCTAAGTTGCCCCCTGCTACGCACTAAAGTTTTCAACTACTTAAATTTTGTTTTCTGCCTGGCTCAAAAAGCTATGCGCTAGTATGGGTTTGTGACGTGCTAACTGTTAAACCCTACATGCTAAAGTTTGGCTTCCACGTGCTAAGCTGATGCTTCAACGCGCTAAACTGTTTTCCAGATGCGCTAATTGTTTAACACTGTTTTGAAATTTTGGATAAAACGCCACTGTTTTGACTGGACGCGCTAACTTTACGTTTTGATGCGCTAACAAATATACCCTACGTGCTAAGAAGTTGTTCTCACATGCTAAACTGCCCTGATTTTTCTTTTGGTTGGTTTTTTTACAATTTTCAGATTTGATTGTGAGTTTTTCAGTCTTGATGGATGATTTTCTGAAGTAGTAAATGCAAGCATAGCACAAAAAAGACAACCATTTTGCCTAATCTAACAAAAAGTGTATGTTCAGCAAGGATGTGTTCAAATCCCCAATGTTTTAACAGGTTTGGATACAAATAATACACTTCAAGAAGACTCTTTATTCAAAGGTCATAAATAACATCATAGCCCACTAGTCTCGATACTCCGTCAGTTCAAACAGCCGTGTCACCCCCTAGAGGGCACCCATTTTTTTGCCTTTTGCCAGAAATTAACACAAAGTGAATCGCTTCACAATTGAGTAGTTATCTTGGGAGATATATGGTGAGTGATCTTGGGGGCGAATTCTTCCCCACCCTTGCACTATGATGTTATAAATGTTTGGTTACTGACTTGGCTCAAGGTTTCTATTTCTATGGTTCGTAATCAGGCTTCATGTTCGGCCGTCAGTGATAAACTCCCTCAGGAGGCTTCCCAACCTTTAGAACAAAGGCTTTACGTATCTCGAGGATATTGGGGGAAGGCTAATCACCACGCACAACCGTTAAAAAGGACTTTCGTCACTTTCCACTTTTGATTATAGTGGGTTGGAATACTTGGTGTCAAAGTCGTTTCCCACTTAGGTCGTTCCCTTCACACCGGCCATAAATGGCTTTAAGAGTTGATTCCAACTCCTCGGGAAGCTAGGTCTGCTAAAGGATTTATTGCTTGAAGTAAAGAAAGCTTTAAGAGTGGTCTGGATTTTTTATCACCCAGTTAAGGGGAGAGCATATTCCTTCCACTTTCGAGACAAGGCAAATAATTTTTCTTTTTAGCCTTCAAGACAAAAGATTTGCTAACTTCTATTAGGAGATCTTGCTCCAAAAAGCATGGTGTTAATTTTATTTTCTCCAAATCAGTGATTTTTTTAATCTAGGAAAATAATCGAGTCAACAAAGCAAAAGTTTGATTATGGATAACAAAAGGAAACCGACAAAAGGGGAATAACTTCCCTCCTTTGATTGTAACAAAAGCTTTTAAGTGTGGTTCTTTCCTTTGCAAATTTTTTGAAACGAATCCTTTTATACACCAAAGGATGGTGAGGTTCTTTTTATAGCTACTTTTGCAAAAAGGAAGGTTTGTATGGTTCTTTTTAAAGCCCAAAATAAATTTTTCTCCTATGAAAGCAAGAAATTTTCTGATTTGTGGTTCTTTTTATAACCCAAAAAACAAGTGAGTTCAATTTTAAGAATAAAATAAGTTCAAAATTTTAAACTAACTTAACTAAGTTAGTGAAAATTCTAACTATCTTAATATTTTTAAAACTAAGCTCCCATCTGCAATAAATTTGTTAGAATCCTGCAAAAGAACAAGCCAAAAACGTTAGATGACGGGTGGACTTCAACAAGTTTAAATTTTACCTTCGGTTACAAATTTTAATTTTTTTTATTTTTGTCTGTTTATGATACGCTATAGAACAAACTATACGCGCTACAAAATAATAGTGATGCGCTAAAATAAATCAATGATGCACTATGCTATTTTCGGGATGCGCTACTCTGTGTTCTGGAAGCGCTGCTCTATTTTTCTCCCGCGCCGAGACCTATAGGAAAAGGTTACTATTATGATGCGCTAATGAACAGACTCTACGCGCTATATGATGGACCCAATGCGCTGAACAGTAAACCGGATTTGCTAGGTTGTTGACTAGATGTGCTAGGGAATGCTTCCCACGCGTTGATTCTCGTTTCCCGCAGACCTGCGAAAGTGGTTAAATTTAAAAACCAATTTGATAAATGGGGTAATGCCCCACGGTGGGCGCTAGAAATGTATGTGGGAAAAGTGAGCCGATAGAACTCAATATGTGAAAAACGAAGCTCTATGGAGCCTTGCTCACACACCCATAGGACTTCTTGGTGCAAGCTACAGAGTCATGAAGTATGGCTCAGCTTCCCAAGGATAGTTCCATGGTTCTCTATCTTGCACGGTCCCTCAAACCAATGTTTTTGCTCTCAGATCACTGAGAAAAATGGTTTAGGGATGACAAATGCAAGAACGAGGGATGCTTTTGTTGATTTTAAGATGAGATGCATCCTAAGCTATGCATGATGCTACAAATGCAATAAACTAGCTATAAGATGACAAGGTTAGTAAACTAGACTATCCTAGCATACTATATTAGTTCATGATTTAAGCTAAATGATAAGGAACATACTCTAAATTAGCATATTTGGATTAATTCCTGTTTAAAAGAGAAGCTAAATGATTGAGCATAAAATGAGATATGAAAGCTTGAATGGATTTAAGTATAAGTGTGATGCTAAAGACTTGGATTATGAAAATGGAGGAATGAGAGCTCTATTTATAGCAAAAAATAGGGCAATGGATGGTCAGGATTGAAAGAGGCAATCAAGGGCCAAGTTTGAAAGTTGGGAATCCATGTTTGCAATTGGCACCAATGAAATGATGACAATTGTCAACATAAGGTTGGTTGAAAGGAGATGTAAGAAGCATTAAATGCTTGAGAAGACCTCATGGTTACACTAGGGGTTAAGGGTTAAGGTTAAGTTAGGGTTATCCATTGGATAAAGCTTTTACCTAAAGGATAAACTCTTGTGCAAAGGATTAAGGATAACCATGGTCAAAGCAATAAATACTTGATGAGACCCTTAGGTTAGATGGAGGTTGAGTTTATGGAAATTCTTTAACCATGTAAGAGGGTTGAGTTAACCATTAATGGTTATGAAGACTTTGGAGATAAATTTGTAAGAGTCCTTCCAAATTTGGGGGCAAGGCTTTAATCCAATTTGAAGACTTTACTCCAAATTTGAGAAGTGACCTCCTCAAATTTAGGGAAAAGGGATAATGGATGGGTTTGGGTTAATTAATTAGGTTTAGAAGAATCTAGAAGAGGTTAGAAAGAGGGTTAGGATGCAAGTGGGAGGTGTAGGATTTTGCAAGTGGGTGAGGGAAAATAGGTTTTAATTGAATTTAATTCAATTTGGTGGTAATTAAATAAATTAGATTTATTTAATTTAGGATAACTATTTTAATTAAAATTTAATTTAATTAAAAAGTGGACAGGGGCTTTAATTGAATAAAATGAATTTATCCTATTAAATGGTATAGTGAATTTAATTGAGTAATTTACTTAATTAAATAGAGGAATACAGGTTATTTAATTAAATTAGATTTAATTAAATAGAGAAATGAACATAAAATATTCATTTAGGAATATGGTCATTTTTATACGTCTACACCTACAATATTACTCCTGCATTAAAAATGATGTTATTTATGGGGTCGAGCCCCACGGTGGGCGCCATAAATGTGTGGGGGAAAAGTGGTGCGATGAAACATAAAATCCAGTTTTTAGACAAGTCCACACACCAATGGTACTCTTGGTGCAAGTTATGGAGCTGATGTCATGGAAATGGGGACAAGGCAACAACAAAGTTCAATGTTAATAAGTTAGTTTCAACCATAAAACCAAAACAAAGAACTAAAAACCATTCCAAACATATCAAAAGAGATTTCAAAAAATCATGAAAAAAGTTTAACAAAACAAAAGAAAGGAAAAGAGCCTCCCTAAGATGCTTCCATGATGCCTTTTGATGCTTCTCCCTTGTTTCTCCCCTCTCCAAGTCCCAAATGAGTGTAGCTCTCAGCTTTTAGCACTAGCCATGGATGTCATATGGAGATTCAAGATGGTTGGATGTGATAAACAAATGCTATGCAAGTGTAGATAGTGATGCTATGAAAGAGCTCTATGCTAATATCAGTATAATAACAATACTCTAATGCTTTCTTCTTTGCTTGAGGATAAGGGTTCTATTTATAGAAGAAATGGGGAAATGAAGGGTTAAGATTGAGCAATCTTAACAAGGGTTAGGATTGAAAGATATTCAATCCATGTGAGACTTTCAACCCAATCCCATGTTGACAAGTGTCACCATGAGGAGGCTTGAGAGAAGAGATAAGGAACATTAAATGAGGGGACATGATGGTTACCCTGGGGGGTTGGGTTAGGGTTAGGTTAATAGCTATTCCTTTTATCCAAGGGTTAAATGGTTACCTTAGTCAAAGAAATAAATGATTTGAAGAGACCCGTGAGTCAAAAGGATGGTTAAGTTAGAGGAAAGTCTCTAACCAAAGGTAAAAGGTGAGTTAACCATAAATGGTTATGTAAGAGCCTTTAATGGTTTGGAAGCCTTTAGAGGTTAACCATTTGAAAACCCTTTAATGGTTATTGAAGACTTTGGAGGTTTTTGAGAAGTGACTTCCTTTTATTTAGGAATGTGACAATGATTAGGATAGGATTAGGCTAATTAGAAGGAGTTAGAAGAATCTAGAAGGGATTTAGGCATGCAAGTGGATTTTGTAGGAGAATGCAAGTGGGAGGAATTTTGGGATTTTCAATTGAAATAAAATCATTTATTTCAATTAAATGGTGTAATTTGCATTTAGATAGATATTTAATTTATTTAAATGTGAATGTGAATTTTGGATTTTATTTAGATAAATCTTAATTTATTTACATGAGAAAAAGGAAGATAAAGCATTAAATGCTTGAAGACTTTGAGGGAAACCATTAAAGGCTTGAGAATAGAAGGAAGCCATTAAGTTTGAAGACTTCAAGGGAAACCATTAAAGGCTTAAGAAGACTTTAGAAGGAAGCCATTAAGTTTGAAGACTTTAAGGGAAACCATTAAAGACTCGAGAAGACTCTAGAAGGAAGCCATTAAGTTTGAAGACTTTAAGGGAAACCCTTAAAGGTTTCAAGTGGGTGAGGATAAATAGGATTTTAAATAAATAATTTATTTATTTAAAATAGTTGTGCAACTTCCATTTGTAGGAAAATGCAAGTGGGTGGAAGATAAAGATGATTTAAATAAATATTAATTTATTTAAATGTGAGAGAATATTTTAATTAAACAAATATGATTTATTTATTTAATTAATGGTTTGAATTTGGTTAAGTGAATTAAATCAAATAAATTGAATAATTTATTTAATTAATAGGAGAAGAGGGTTGAGATGAATTAATTAAATATTAATTTAATTAATTATTGATTGATGGTTAAATAATCAAATAAATACTAAATATTCATTTAATTAAGTGGACAGATTTGTGTGACTACAGGAGCTATGTTGAATAGCTCAACTTCCCAAGGGATGTTCCATTGTTCTCTATCTCACAGGATCCCTCAAGTCAATGCCTTTGCTCTCAGATCACTGAGCAAAGTGACTTAGGAATGACAACTATGAGAATGAGAGATATTGATTAGCTTAATATGAATGCATTCCTAGTTATGCATGATATTAAATCTAGTATGAATTAAACTAGCATGGATATGATGATAAGATAAAAGATTAGTAAAAATTATCCTAACATGATATACTAGTGTAATATGAGAGTGCTATGATAACAAAAATGCTTCTTAAAATGCTTATTAAGATGATTTCTATTCAAAGAGAGGCTAAATGTTTGATTTAAAAATGATTATATTAGATGCATGAAACTTAGATACTTAGCAAAATGTCTATAAATTTTATACTAAAGACTTGGATATGAAAATGATAGAAGGAGGGCTCTATTTATAGGAAAAATAGGGCAATGGATGGTCAAGATTGAATAATATTAACAAGGGCCAAGATTGAAAGTTATCAATCCATGTTTACAATTCTCACCAATGAAATGGTGACAATTGTCAACAAAAGACTGCTTGAGAGGAGATGTAAGAAGCATTAAATGCTTGAGAAGACATGATGATTACCCTAGGAGGTAAGGGTTAAGGTTAGGTTAAGGTTATCCATTGGATAAAGCTTTTACCCAAAGGATACAATATTGTGAAAGGGTTAAAGGGATAACCATGGTCAAAGCAATGAATGCTTGATGAGACCCTTGGGTTAGATGAAGGTTGAGTTTAGGTAAAAAGTCTCTAACCATGTAAGAAGGTTGAGTTAATCATTAATGGTTTGGAAGACTTTGGAGGTTAACTTGTTGAGGACATAAAGCCTTTAATGGTTTTCAAAGACTTTAAGGGTTTGAGAAGTGACTTCCTCTTGCTTAGGGATGTGACAATATTTAGAAGATGGATTAGGCTAAATTAGAAGTGATTAGAAGAATCTAGAAGGGGTTAGGGGGCAAGTGGGAGATATAGGATTTTGCAAGTGGGTGGAGAAAATAGAATTTAATTAAAATAAAATTAATTTATTTCAATTGTGGTTGCAACTTGCATTTGTGGGATTTTGTAATTTTAATTAAATGGGCTAAAAGGGGGATTTAATTAAATAAAGTGATTTATTTAATCAAAGGGGTAGAAAAGAATTAGGTGAACTTAATTAAATAAATTAAGTAATTTATTTAATCAAGTACATAAATAGAGGAATGAGGTTAAAATGAATATTAAATATTCACTTAGGAAAGTGGTCATTTTTATACCTCTACAGTTGCAAGTAATGTTGAGTTTAACAATACTATCCATTGGTTTTCCAAAATTGAAAATGTTCATAATCATAATAAAAAAATATTATATTCATTGAAACATTTCGTTGCACGCAGTGTTGCAACAAAAGTAGCAAGTGCACATCCAACAGAAGATTGCTCAAATGATGGACTTGATCTAGAGATATTGATCAGTAAGAATTCAAAGGTTATGTTGACTTCAAATCCTTGGATAAAGAAGGACTTGTAAATGGAGCTCTTGGATATATTTGAAATATTGTCTACAAACCAGGCAGTTCCCCACCTGAACCACCAACACATGTGATGGTTGAGTTTGACAATTATTCAGTAATTCCATTTGAAGATAACCATCCAAATACAATTCCAATAACAACACGCAAATGGGCAGAACATATCAATTACCATTCAGATTGGAATGAGCATTGACAATACATAAATCTCAAGGATTGACTCTTTCAAAAGCCACAATTGATATATGACTCAAAGAAAGAACGAGATTAACATTTGTTGCAATATCTTGTGTAAAGTCTTTAGAAGGTTTGAGAATAATGTCGACATTCACATATGACTGTTATCAAAAAATGGAAAAGGGTAGACAACTTGCCAAGTGCAAAGTTGAAGAAAACATATTGAAAATTCTATAACATAATTGATGTAATATATTTTTCTCCAAATTTCCTCCATGACTTTTAAGGTTTTTAATATAAATATAATAGCTAATGGCACTTTCTCAAAATACAATATATTAAAAAAAAAACATTCATTACATTTTGTATAAACAAAAAGACAATTCAAAAATCTCAAAAATGAATGTAATATATTTTTATTCAAATTTGCTTCCATGACTTTTATGTTTTCTAATATAAAAAAACTAAAACTACTATGAAACAAATTATCATTAATAAATGTCTTATTTTTATCACAATAATAATTTCTAACATTTAATATACAATCATATGCTTTCACAATGTCTATGAAAGAAACTTACATCATTTTATATAAATAAAATTCATGCAACCTATTTCTTATTTAGTTGCATACATTTGCATCAAATGAAAATGTCTATAAATTTATCTTTTATATGAAGTTTAAAATAGTTATCTTCTACTATTCAATATTCATTTAAAAGCTAAAAATAATTCCAAATATGTGGCATTTTCTATATATACTTCATGTAACCTTGCACCATGTTTTTTGTTATGATACAAATAAATGTTACATATATGTTGCTCTTTTCTATTTCCATACAGGTGAGCAAGATGCCATGTACTGCACACGCATGTGTGTCCAATTGGTTGACAAAGTACCACTACTGTCTTCCAATCAATTTCATCTTTCGTATAGAGGAATTAAGTGTTCGCTTCTGGTTAAGACAAAAAATGGTCAATAGAATTGACAAAAATGGACCAGAGAATAGTCAAACAAAAATTGAAAATTATGCTTCATAGTTTAACTTCCTCTATGGTTCCAAGGTCAAAATGAACTTAGATGTAATATTTTATAACCTACAAATTGACATTATATATTTATGTGATTGGTCAATTTCTCAATACCACGAGCTTCGAGACCTTTACCTTGCTGGATGTATTTGGAAAGTCACTATTAGGCCAACAACGACAATAAGAAAACACCACTTATCTGAACAACTCAGTATGAAGTTCATGATATTTCTTAAGGGATAGTCACAAATAAGTTACCACACGTGACCACTTGAAGAATGGTTGCTTACTACTCTTAAGTTTAATTGTTCAATCAGATTCACATTGCATCAGGTCATGCTATCATTCAGGTTGTTACATGCATAGTACATGGGATACCAACATTATATGTCATGAAGTCCAACACCTCGATCATAGTTTGGGCTCTTCTTGATGATATTGAAAATAAAGAGATACTACCAATGCATAATTGGTTAACAAAGTGAAAAATTCTGACAAATTGTGAAAAACTATTAACACATTGTATCTATGACTAAACTCAATGCTTACTGATATAGTATAGATGATGTTTTAATAGTTATTACTACTGCATGAATGATTAACAAATAATTCTAATTCCTTTTTACAATATCATTCTTATAAATCATACTTTATCATTTAATATATAAATACTGCATACTTCAAAGCTTGTTATCTCTCGGCATACTTTACTTAGATTTTTAAAAAATATAGGTATGCTAGTAATATATTAATTAACATTAATTTCTATAAATGTCAAACAAATATTTAAAATCTACGATGTAAAAGATGTAAAATAATGATTAATGTATCATAAGATAATATATATGTATAAAACAAAATAAAGGGAAAATTTAGTTTTCAAAAATATTTGCACAACTTAATGTATTATGTCAACAACAATATTACTATACACTTAGGAAGTTTTTAAAACACTACACGCTCTAGACCTCGTGACCTTGTACAGGATAATAATTAATAATATAAAATATTATTATTATAATATTATATTGTATAATATTATATATAATTTATAAAACTGGATGGTAAGCTTTTGAGATGCATTTTTCTTGGGTATAGTTCTTAGTCCAAAAGATTTAAACTTATGGATACATTTACAAAGAAAGTATACATTAGTAGGGATGTTATTTTTTATGAGGAACTAGGATGTAGCACCTCTTCCTCACCATCACCTTGTAGCTAGTTGTAGAATACAAGACTATGCAAGTGAGAGACAAAAGAGCCAAGAATGAAAAAGGTTTATTCTAAAAGAAGGAAGGGAAGATTAAGAGGTTGACAAGAAATTTAGATTCACCTCAAGTCATTTCCACTAACCTAGAAAGGTGAAAAGTGGAAAAATGTTCAAAATTGACCACTAAATGAAAAACTATCATAGGACACTAGCACAATATGTAGACGTCTACACAATGCACTAGTACTTAGACAATTTATGCTAAAAATCGATGAGAGACTAGAAAAATATAAGGGTAACACATATGTGATAATAAAAGATGGCCAAAGAAAATAAGAAATAAGAACCTTGATAAGGAGAAATGTTCATGCGAAGGTTGAAATGAGCCTACACAAACACTAAGGGAATGGACACCAAGTGGACACAAAACATAGTGTGAAATTGCAAGGGTATAAGATTTTTGATATTACAATTGTATTGACCCAATATTACCATATACAAAGAAATAATATAATTTATTCAATCATATCAGTGTTAACCTCAATTCACCTTCTACACATAACAACAACATTATATGTGTTCATATTTGTATTGATTACACATAAAATTAATCCTTCTAATGTAGATTTATATATCGACCCATTACTTTTGTGTGTATAAAAACATCATATTTTTTTTGCATGGATTGACCCAAATACTCTAGAAAGGCATGTATTGCGTACATAGCCACAAAGGTTGCTTCTAGAAAGATAGTTCTATACAATTATAAAGTGTAACTATAAAAGCATTACTATAGCCAAGGATTGCATAGAATGAAATACATATATACATGTTTGTATGTATTTATGTATATTCAACATACATACATATATGAATGTATATACTTTGTATACATACACATGCACCTACATTTATACAAAATCTCCCAACAAATCATATAATTAATAAATTGATAATGTTTGGTTTGACCTTAATAACCTCTTATAAACTAGAAGTAAAAAATATTCTCTTTATTGGTGAAAAATATATATCCTTGAAGGGGTTAATATGTTTGCCCTATTAACTCATAACAAGTTTTCTTTTAAATCATATAGGATGTACTATACACTCAGTTCTATGATTTTTTAAGGAAAAAATAAAGATTTTGATTGTCAAACTAAACTAGAATTATTCATTTCTCTTATTCTTTTCTTCAATCCCCTTCTCTAAATTCACTGTCTTTTTATCTACCTAAAGGAAAAATGAAAACCCAAATTACTTGTGCTTTCTTTCCATCTGCATTTTTCTCTTTAAATCAATTCTACACACTATAAAATTCCTCTCTTTTGCAACAACTTCTTCATGCAAATTTTATCTTCCTTTTCATCCACTCTTGTTTAGTCTTAACTATCCAATACTCAATAACTCCTTATTACTCCAACATAACTCCCTTTTAATTTGCAAGCCTCTTAGAAATACAATGATGGTGATCATAGCCAAGTCTCCCACTCTATACTAACTTTGCCATTAAATTCTCATGCTTCCACTACATGGAGATTTTTATCTAGACTTATTTTGAAAATAAAATAAACATAAACTATTAAAAAAATATTTTTAAGTTTTAGACTTGCATTTGAAATAGATTCAATTAGCATGCGTAATCTTCAAACTCTAGTATTAGTGACCCAAGTTTGATGTATTCAACATCAATAGATACACTAGAATAATAATGTACCAACCCATACATCCTAATACAATTAAGATACATTTGACAACCAAAGTACTCAACAATCTATGAAAATGGCGAATATTGCAATTTAAGACATTAATGAGAATGCAATCAAATATGCATGTCAAAAAATGGAGAGACACTCATATCTTATGACTAGATAACATCTTATATGTCTTTTAACTTGTATATCTTGTATCAATTACATTGCAGACTTTAGTTAAGTTTTATGGCATAAACGTTGTGAACCTCAGTCATAGTATGACCTATTATGGTATTAAGACTTCATTTAAGCGCTTTTAATATGTTTAGTTAATGACTCTAATATAATGCATATATACTTATGTTCATGTACATGTTATAGATGAAAACAATTGATTACTATGATTTGCAATGTTGTATATACTAACCTATTATGCAACACTTGCTCTCGAGCCAGAAGCGATTGTTATTACAACCAAGCACTGTGTGAGGTCTTGCAACCATGAACAAAAACAATGTTGATTTGGTCAAAAGAAGATTCAAGTGGATCAAGTTATCTAAGGGAAATACTCACACATGGATATTCTTCATCATGATCCAAACCACCAAAGCATGTGCTATTTAGTAGTCTATTGAGTTGATTCAAGTGGATAATTACATTTTAAATGATTGTTGAGAATTGCAGTCCTAATGGGAATCTTCTCCACTTTATAGTTCCTTTATTTAGTTAATAAATCTCTCCCTATATCTAGGAATCACGTTGTAGTTGGTTAGAGAATTAGTCATAGGATTAATGGTATAAAGAAGCTTGCATTCAACCTAAAAATGTTAACAATTTTGTGACTATGGCAACAGTTATGTTTTGAAGCAAGTATGTAAATCATGATGAATAGAATACAATGCATTTTGAACTAATTGTGTAATCTTGTGAGTTCATAACGAGCACTTACCCAAGGGGGCCCACTTGAGGTAAAGATACTCATAGTGTTAGCTTAGTCTAGTTAGTTTTGTTTCATGTGTATAATGTTAAAGTAGTTTTCCTAAATTTTGGTAGAATAGTTTCATTGTTTATTGTTCACGTAAAAACCAAACCAAGTTAGATTAAATAGTTTGCAAGTAATGGTTAATAAACATCGTTCCTAGAATAGACGTGTACCCTATTAGATATCGTGTCCTATGGACACATCTTTCCTACAATGGACATTCTATCAAACATCATTTAACAAGAACACTTAACTTTGGAAATAAGATCTATATGGTTGTTGATTCATTTGGTCTAGTGAGTCTTACCTTTAATTTGATTTATCTTGTATCAATGTGATCCCATGCTACTCAAGGATATCCACAAGTGATTAAAGAAGTGAGGATGGATCATTATTTTTATAATTTGATTGTTGTTTTTTATTTGTCTTATCACTCCTTGCAAATGGTGTGAGTCATCTATGTTTTATCATATCTAGATGCTTGCATTCACTTTCCATAATAAGGTAAATGATGATATCTAGCACTATACTAAGCACAAGATTCCATCACCCTCATCCTTTCTATCCATCCATTCCTATCCATGACTACTTCTATATACATTGATTTACCATCTCCTTATCTATTTGCTTCTAGTCGTATCCCCCCATCTTTCCATTTGAGAGCACATGTGTGTTCTTCTAACCCACATGTCCTCTCAAGAGGGCATCCTCCTACTAACTTGACATCCTTCCTTATCCTTCCCGTAACTAGGGCATCATACTTCTAGTCCTAATCCCTTTCCTACCCACTATGTTTTAATTTTCTTTAAAACAACGTGATAAACTGCATTGTCTCAAAGAGGGGCAAAATGTAGACACCTAAAATTGTCCTTTAATAATTAAATAAATATTTATTATTTATTTAATCTCATTCTTTATTTCCTAAATTAAATATTTATTTAATAGAATTCTCTATATCTAAAATTAAATAAATATTTATTTAATTTATGTGGCCTTTCTTCTATTTATTAAATAAATACTTTTAATTAATTAATTAATTAATTTAGCCTTTTCTTCTTATCCACGTGACGATATGTCTCTCTAAATACCTACTCCTCAATCCTAACCATTCATTTCATCTTTTAACCTCTTAATCCTAACCCTCTATTTTTACATTTTTCTCTATAAAAGAGATCTCCTTCTCTCATTTCATCATATCTTTTATTCAAGCATACTTACATTATGTTGAAATCACTCTACATTGTCACATCATCTTTGCATCATATATATACATCATCACAACCACATCCATTCTTCCTTGATCTCTTGTGCAAGTGCACCACAAATATGAGAGCAACCATATCAAATACAAGATCATGGAGGATAGGAGAACAATGGAGACAAGCCTACTTTGTATGTGAATGGCATAATCTTTGTTATTTCATTGTTATTTACATGCATGGTAGATCTCTATAGGTGTTGTGTTGAATTAGTTTTTAGATCTATGGTTTAGTAGTTGGATCTTGAAGGTTTACAAATAGATTCAAAATTTGACATAAACATCTATTTTTCTTGTAACTTGTCACAAAACCCTAGATACCCTCTAGCTAAGTATGACATTTGGTTAACATACAACCTATCAAATATTTTGGAATACATGCAACTTACAAATCACTTTGGCCAAAGTACTTTGAAGCATAATCAAATCCTAAAATGGAATTGTGGGTCATTTATCCACCACTCCTATCTCAACTTGACTCAATACTATTAAGACAAGACTTCTTAAAATTACACAAAAACTATACAACTTGAGTGATGATGAAATTAAAATTGAAATAAATCTTCAACAAAGTATCAAACCATTTTGGGACTAAACATATTTCATCTCAAATAATTGGAGTCTTCTTTATAAATTCAATTGAATAATAAAAACACAATTTTAACTACCATTTAGTTCTTACTAATTTAAATACATGAATTATAAATATACATGCATATATTTGTGTATTTGAAGTTCATTCACTACACATATATGTATTTATATTACTAGCACAACTTGACTCAATACTATTAGGACAAGACTTCTTAAATTTACACAAAAACTATACAACCTGAGTGATGATGAAATTAAATTTGAAATAAATTTTCAACAAAAGATTAAATCATTTTGAGACTGAAAATTTGAAGTAATCTTCAACAAAGGATTAAACTACTTCTATCTCAACTTAACTAAATACTATTAAGACAAGGCTTTTAAATTTACAAAAAAACTATACAACTTGACTAAATGAAATTAAAATTGTGGGTCATTTATCTACTACTCCTATCTCAACTTGACTCAATACTATTAAAGACAAGACTTCTTAAATTTACCCAAAAAACTATACAACTTGAGTGACAATGAAATTAAAATAAAAATAAATCTTCAACAAAAGATTAAACCATTTTGAGACTAAACATATTTCATTTCAAATAATTAGAGTCATTTTTGTAAACTCAATTGAATAATAAAAACACAATTTTAACTACCATTTAATTCTTACTAATTTAAATACAATTTAAATACATGAATTATAAATATACATGCATATATTTGTGTATTTGAAGTTCATTCAGTACACATTTATATTTACAATATATGCAATCATTCAAATCAAATTAATAACTATTCTGATAATGCTTGAAACTTTTTCCATAGAATGATGATATAAATCCATCAATAATACTTTTTTATTGATTCATAGAGTTACTTGTATTGATAATCTAGATCTTGTTTTGCACTATTATGTTTTAATAAACAAACTTATTGGATTACAAATTCTTTGACCATACACTATACTTTCTCCAACTTGTTTGTGTCATTTTGAGATAGATAGCTATCGTCTAAAATTGTACTGACCATAGCTAGGTCCTAAATTTCTTCCTAAATTTCTTTTTTCCCAACCTTTATTTTCTATTGAATTTTATATTATGGAAATAATTATGCAAACTTTCTATAGGATTGTAGAATGATTGATGTCTCCCTTTCTCCTTGAATTGTACACACTATAAAAAAATATTACAAACAGATTTCTAACATATTGTTTATGTTTTGTAAAAGTAATAGCAAAAAGGTAATCTTAGCAATCAATAATTTATATCCTACACAACATGAACATAGTTACTTAATATATACAAGTAAAGTGGTTATGTATCTTTGCTTATTACTATTTTAAGTTTACACAATCAACCAAGTAATGATTCAAGTCAACTATTAAAATATATATTTTAGCATGGAAGTGAAGCTCACTATTAGGCTTCATTGTATTGACCCTTTATTAAAATATATAAAAAAATAGCATAACTTATGTGGTCAAATTGGTATATGCTTCAATTCATATTCTATACAAAACAACAATATATATGTTCATATTGGTATCGACCTTAATCAAACATGTTAGACACAACAATATTAATTTGTCTAAGATAAATATATATTTGTATCAATTTATAACAACATCTTGTTATTTACATGGGTTGATTTGTATTAGCCCAAATACTTTGTCAATACCCAACATATTCACATTTTATAAGACCACACATATTTATTTTGGCTAGTATTACATATGTAACCATAGTGTTGTTGCTAGAAAGATACATCTCAGAACTATAAAGTGCATCTATAAAAGAACTAGTACGACCATGAATTGCTTAGAATAACGCGTAGAATACATACACACACATAGACATACATACATGCATACATACATACATACATACATACTACATACATACATACATACATACATACATACATACATACATACATACATATGTGCATACAAAACCTCTCAATAAATTCAACAAAGTGATAATGTCTACTTTGACTTCAATAGCCTCTTGCAAACACACAAACATTCTCATATATATATATATATATATATATATATATATATATATTCCTCATCTTTTTATCTACCCAAAAGAAAAATAAAACTCAAAGTAATTGTACCTTCTCTTCTTTTGTATTTTACTTTTGAAATCAGTTCTATACATGCTTTAAAATTCCTCTCTTCTAGCATGACTTCTTCGTGTCAAATTTCTCTACATTTTCCTCCACTTCTCTCTAGTATTAACTACCTAATACTCTTGAAAAACTCCTAATTACTCCAACATAAATCCCTATTAACTCACATGCCTCTTAGAAATGCAACATGATGATGAGCACAACCAAGGCTCCCACTCTATATTAACTTTACCGTTAAATTCCCATGCATCCACTACGTGGAACTTTTCATATAAACTTATTTTCATATTAAAAAAAACATAAGCTATTTTTTATTATTGTTTTTAATTTTTTAACTTACAATTGACATAAATTTAATTAGAAGGCGTATACTTCAAACCCTACAATTAGTGAGCCAAAGTTGAACCCAGTATTAGTGACCTCAAGTTGACATCTTCAATGTCAAGAGATAGGTTTAGAACAACGGTGTACCAATTTGGTAGAGCTTGAGACAATCAAAACACATATGATGACTAAAGAACTCAAAAAATAGTGAAAATATCAACTTTTGTACAAGTTGATGATCAACCATAGGAACCAGGAATTGTCTACAAGAAAAAAAAACCTATCGTACAAGAGAGATCAAGCAAAGATTGTATGTTGTATAACAACTAGAGAATTATGTATTGTTACACAAAATAATATCGAAGGTATGCAATATTAGAGGTACAATTACAATAAATGAATGAATCCTTATAAAGTATGAATGAAACCCTAGGTACAAACCCTAATGATAAAATTAGGAGAACTAAAGAAATGTAAAGTAGGAGCTAAATTAAGCTCAACTACATCTAGAACTAAAACTAGAAAAGCAAACTCTAGATAATAAAAAGCACCTAAGTTTAGCTTAAGTGAAAAAGCAATTAAAGGACCTAATTAATAAATAATTAGATGATCAATTGTCCTAAAATTAGTCCAACACCTCCCCTTAAGATTAACTTAAGGATAAGCTAAAGAGATAACAATGAATGCAAAAAACATGGAAGAAAGAGTGTCGACAACAAAGGCCTCATTAGATACTCATGTACAAACCAATTCAAAGCAATGTGACTCGTGCTAATGAGGTCTCTCTAAACGGAGAAAGGAGAAAAACTACATAAAAAAAAAATCCTCTCAAAAAATGAGAGATACAAAGAAAAAGAAAAAGGTACTACATGTGACTAAGATGAAGGACTCCAAGTGTCCCCAAGGACAAATGCAGTCACCGAAGTACAATGAATATTCATCCCATATGAGAGAGAAAATGAGGATAATAATCCCACCAATGAAGAAGTAGCTCATGTGCCAATGATGAATGCTTGAAGACAAAACAATATCCACTGCTTGCAAACAACATTTCTCCCCTTCAGAAGAAACAATATCCACTGGAGATAGGAGAAGCCACTCCTATAAACTGGAAAATGTAGGAATCCAAATCCAAACTATATATGCCTCTAGAAACTACCCAAATATTGCTATGTCCATGATAGATGATGATGAGGCAAACCAATCAGATGCATACACAATCAATGTAGGAGGTGACAAATCAAGACTCTACAAAAGTTGATGAAGAACAAGATCCATAGGTGATAAAGATAAGCTAATAAAACTAATGTGGCTATCAACAAAGAGGAGATGAATGTCATCAAAATAATCCTCTAGATCTGCAATACGAGACTCCACAAAAAAGGATGATATGTCTACAAGATATGAATCCCAAGTAGTTGTGTTTGGAAGAACAATGTCATGCTGCATTGAATAATGGGGGTAATGCATGAGCCAATTCCAATCCGATCAAGAACAATAGAAGATGAATATGATTGAAATGGGATCTCAAAGTGAGGAGTAGGAACATGAAGATAGGCCTTTGATCCATTAGAACATGCAAGACCTCTGATATACTCTTGAAGCTCCTCTATAATATAATCATTATAGGGCATGAAATCTACATGTGCAAGGGGAAGAAGAAAATTTGTTGTAGGATCATCTGGAAATGGAGAGATATTACAGTCTCCAAAGATCTCCCAAAGGCAAGTCCAAAGTGTGTGAGGACACTCGAGGTCTGATATAGCGCACATAGTGTCATAATCAACACTAGAACAAATCACACCTACAACATGGTTTGTGAGATTACCCCAAGCTGATTTATCTCCTAAAGTTGCTAGTTCGGGTATGAGTCCATACAAATAAGACAACATATCTAGCCACTTGAGATGTGATAGGATGCCATGCTGCCAAGACTCATAATTGCCCTTAGCCAATTGGGCAACTAAAGGATGAATTGAAAAACCCTTGATACCTCATCAAATAAAATTATTAGACCCCAATAATCTCAACAAGTAGATCACGTCAAATACAACCCTCTCCAACAAACAGATCCATCCCAAGTGCAAAAATATCCAAGTAATTAAGCATATAGTGAAAACACAAAAATCTCAATGAAATATATGTGGAGCACAATCTAGAAAAATAGACTTGAGATATAGATAGGGGACTTAGATATCTTTCTGACAATGTATTCAAGAAAAAAAATTGGAATCCGGATGTGCAAGATATGGCTCTGAAAGTGCAAACTAAAGGCCGACTTTGGAGGCCTGGTATGGAAATTGGTGTAGAATATGATCAATTTGCCTACAAAATTGGATAGCCCTCTAAATCAGCTTTCCAATGATATCTTATTTGCTCAATTTTGATGTTGCATGATGAAGTTATGGGCAAAAATCCAACAACATCTTTTTATGGTTTGGAAGGCTTGAAGGGTTCCCCAAAAAGGAAAAATTGTGAAAATAGCAACTTTTTGAAAATAGAAAGTTTTTGAAAATAGTAAGTTTCCAAAAACAAAAAATTTTCAAAAATCATTTTTTTTTGAAAATAGAAAGTTCGAAAATAGAAACTTTTTGAAAACTGAAACTGACTGAAAATGAAAACTTGTTGAAAACATAAACTTTCTGAAAATGGAAACTTTCTGAATTTTTTTCAAAAAATTCCCCAATCTCCAGTTTCAATGATTTGACAGGCGATCATAGGGTTTTTGGGCCTTTTGAATGCAAAGGTGACCTTCGTTTCACTCTAGGGAGCCCAGAGTTTTTAACTACCCCAAGATTTTGTCTCAATTTTTATGCCCTTAGCCAATTTGACCCAAATTTTCAATTGCTCTAATTTTGATGAAACAATAGTGGATCTTAGGATTTTTTGACATTGTTGATGCGATGGTAACTCCCATTTAAGCCCAAAGTGCACAAAAAATTCACCTCAGGTTGGATCTCTCAAGCATGCAAACAAGAACTTCACATAAAGCTTTGATACCATGTAGAAGTTGATGATCAACCATAAGAGCCAAGAATCATCTGCAAGCGAAACACCTATCACAAAAAGAGATCAAACAGATATTGTATGCTCCATAACAACCATATAATTATGTATTATGCACAAAACAATAGTGGAGGTACAATTGTAATGAATGAATAAATCCTTATAAAGGATGAATGAAAGCCTAGGTGCAAACCCTAATGCTAAAATTAGGAGAACTAAAGCAATGCAAAGTAGGAGCTAAATTAAGCTTGAAACTACATCTAGAACTTAAACTAGAAAAAAAAACTCTAGATAATAAAAAGCACCTAAGTTTAGCTTAAGTGAAAAAGCAATTAAATGACCTAATTAACAAATAATTAGATATTTGCCCTAAAATTACTCCAACACTTTTGCAATTTAAGGCACCAAGGAGAATGTTGTCAACAATGCATGCCTAAACATGGAAAAACAACAATATCTTACAATACGATGAAATCACCAAAATGACTACTAAATCTAGTGATGTATGTGAGTAAACTTATTAAACACATGTGGTATGATTTATCGATATGACTTGATCTACAACCCCCCCTCTTTCTCTCTAACTGAGAGGGGAGACTAAATCTATCTTGCATCAACCTCATTCATTGGCAAGGTAGTTAGTCCATCAAAATTATAATCACATTTGTATCTAAAATAACATAATTCTAATTGATAATCAATTTAGAAGAATTAATCAACATGATATGATCACATTCATTTAATTCACTTTCAAAAATTGATATTTATTTTTCACATTCACATGAATACACACAAAATAATTATTTCATAGAAACCATACCTATTCCAAATTTTCATAAAAATATCATATCTTTAATGCTTCATTTTATATTTAAAAATTAAGTAATTACCATATGCTAATTGTTCTAGAGACTAAGTGTAACAATTAAAATATTAGTCTTATAGTCAAAATTACCTAAGCATAGTTCTCTCATTACTTTAAGACAAAGATGTGGAATTTTGAGCCATGACAATTTTTAATGATAATACAATTCTAGTTTGACTCAAAATCTTAGAATATTTTTTTAAACCATTTTTCTATTTTTGATGTTTGCACCCTATTCTATGTATCTTCTAAATTTTTTTATCCTATAAAGTCATTTTGTTTTTTTTCTAATGAAAGATTTTATATTGTAGATGAGTTTGTTTTGCTATTTGAAAGAGGAACATAACATATATTGATAATTTTTCAACCAATTTTAACTAAGAGATGAGGGTTGAAGGATCTCCATTCCACCAAAATCATTGAATCATGATTCCAATCTCATTTCTTATGGGTGCTATTGAGACGGAAAGAAACTTTTCGTGTTCAATACTAGTGCATCTTGAAAAGTGACAACATGCATCATTTATTTGGGAGGATAAGATCAATCAGACTACTACAGCAAAAAATCTGACATAGAAAAGATTATGAAATTATCCTAAGCTATGATTTCTTGATCCCATAGACTGATCATTCATTCATTATATGACACCTCTAAAATTTTGAACATAAAGATCTTCCGCCTTCACCATTTACATTACACCAAACTACACTCTTCCGTACCTTGTATGGACTGTAAAAAAAGAAACAAAACTTTGTTTCTTCCTTACCTTTCCGGTTTTCTTAGGAAATTTTAAAATCGTGTGCGTGCAAGCTACACAAAACTTGTTTTGCCTTCAATAATCGTGAGAGTACAGGCTAAACTTGTTTTGCCTTAAATTTTGAGGTTAACTTAGTAATTACATGGACGAAATTGGAGGACTTAGTAAGCAGGGTGGAGGTATACCAGACTGGGTAGAGAGGCTTGACAAGATATTGAATGTGTCCCCTCGCTATTTCTCAGCGCTCAAATCGGCATTTGTTCGCTTTCAATCCAATCACGATGCCCATCTCCCCCCTGCACGCTTGCTGCTTGCTTCTCAATTCCTTGTAGAGGCAGGTGCTTCTACCAGTTGTATTTTCAATTTCAAAATTTGTTTTGAATTTAATGTTTTTTTCTTAATTATTTTCAATTAAAATTTTATTTAATTGCTTTTGTGTTTTCACGAGTGGGCTTCCCCTTCTATCATTTTTTGTAAGAGTGCTTGTCTTTGAATTATGTTGTACTGGTAGGCTACCCCTGGTAAATGATCAGGTTTGACAAATGGGTTCTACTTTAAATTGTGTTTTGCAAGTAGTTTTGCCATAAATTTATGCTTTTTATCAACGTGTTAAGGTGATTATCACCATAATTCTCATTTGCATTAGACTGAGTAGATTAATCGATCTGAATGGTATATAGTTCCTTAGATGATATTAATCCGAATTTTTTTTTTAATATGTTTTAAGTGAAATCTGCTCGGATAGTATAGTCTTTTATATCTGGGAAAAAATGAAGCAGCAGCCCTAAATCACAAGAAAAGGTTGCAATAACTAGATGGATAGGGCTCCCGATATAGAATTTGTTGCAGGTGATTCTGATTCTTAATTATAATGGAAGAAGTTGCTGACGGAGAAGCATGTAGCTAAAAGACATAATCAGCTGCAAATATCGAAGTCATCATTTTCTTATTTTGTTGTTTGGAAAAATGAGATTGTGATAGTTTTGGAAAACTCCATGTAATGTAATACAGTTTGAATTTTGAAATCATTGGGGGCCCATTACTGTGTACAAGTTCTTGTCAGAGGCTTACGAGGTAAACATACAATTATATGTTTTTAGAGGCCACTCTTGCACTATCGAATTATACGACTTTCAAGAGGAATAGAATTGAGCTCATAGCCTAGAACTTCATTCTTACTAATTGTCGTACGAGTCTTCGGCAAAATAACTGCTTTACTTTTTACTCGCTGGCATGGATCCAAGTATTTGAGTTGGGCTTGCAACAATGTGAAGATACTGAAATTGGTGAGAGTGAAATTCGTAACTTCGTACTTGAAAATAGACATAGATGAACATCTGCTAGTCACATTCTAGTAGGAATAACGAGTTAACTTCTCCTTAAGATCCTCATCATGGTCCTCTGCAATTTCCAATTTCCCTGTTTGAGTGGATAACTTCGCAGGGTGGGGTGACATTCTCTTCATTCATAGCTTGTACATCATAGCTAAATAAAGCTACGTTACCCCAAGTTTCTGGGACGGGGGGACGGGGGACAAGTTTCCGGGACGGCAAATTTTTTTGCCAAATTTGGGGACGGGGGGAGACGGCAAAGGGGACGGCTGTATAAAATATAGGGAAAATTTAAAATATATAGGAAAATTCTAAATGTTCATATGAAAACATGGATAAAGCATGCATCTATACATTATATTCATATGAAAACATGGATATAGCATGTGTATGATACTATGAAAACATTTTAGAATGCAAACATCGAACATACAACATTATCAATAGACTCAATACTCAATATGCACTCATAATTCAGAATTTCAATTCATTCATATTGTCAATATGCATATCATAATAGATATTAAAGAAATAAAATACATAATGGAGCCTAATCAGACTCAGAGGTTAAATTTTCACTACTTCCATCAGCGCAGTTCCCCCCTATATTTTTTGACGGGGGTTTGGGGGCAGCGCCCCCAACTTGGGGTCAAGGGGCAGCGCCCCTTGCGCGCTCCCTGTCGCGATACAGGGCGGGGTCAAGGGGCAGCGCCCCGCGAGGCCAAAAATACTTTTATTATTTTATATAGGCATCGGGTGTTATTTTTCTATTGGCAAAAAACCCTTCATGAGATATTTCACTCCCTCAATTATGCAAAAAACATCATTAAAAAAATTTTGAAAATACGACTTTTTTTATTTTAATATTTTTCCCTAGCCCTAGATGTGGGGGACATCTGGCCGTCCCCGGGACGGCTGGGACGTCCCCAATCCGTCCCCAGCCGTCCCCGGGACGTACGGACGTCCCCCACAGCTAGGGAAGCCGTCCCCCTGTTTCGGGGACGTCCCCTCAAAATTTTGACAATTTGGGGACGGGGGGGGGGACGTTCCCTAGCCGTCCCCAAGTCCCCGAAACGTCCCTGGGACTGGGACGGGGGTTTTCAGGTAGGGGACGCGTCCCCGGGTTTCGTAGAAATAAAGTTATGTTTCTCCTGGATTTTTATTAATTTTAGCCTATTTTGCTAGTCATTTTACTGGTCTGCTTGTTGCCGAGCCTCAACGTTGCTGGAATAGTCAAAGGAAGGAGCTGAGGTTAGATGGTAGCTTTTCCCACAACTAAGAATTTTTACAGTATTTTTAAGAAAAAGGCTTGAGATGTGTGGTGTACTAGATCCATTGATTGGTTGGTCTAGGGTGTTGCTTTTTATGGTTGTCCAAAGTTGTCTTTAATGATAATCATGCTAAATTTTATCAAACAAGTACTTTCTTCTCAGAAAATACATATTAAATCAATGAATCATTGTACTGCCCTTCATTTAAATACCAGTGAGACTAAGCCTACAAAGAATAGAGACACTGCTAGAATGCATATGTGGTCCTAATTTAGACTGACATATAACTGAGGCAGGCAATAAATTCTTCAAAATCAGATATACCCAATGTGTTGTAGCAAAAGGAATATCCACCATCATGAAGGCCACATAATAAGTAGTCGTCATCGTCATAAAATTGGAGAATAGTTCATTATAGCTAGGGCCATTCTCTTTCTACATTCAGTGTACCAAGCTATACTTCATGATAGCAAGACAAATGTCAACTGGGAGAGTCCATTTCACATAATTTGCTATTAAAAGATCAAGGAAGGCTCTCATTTTCTTCATCTTCTGAAATATCCCACTCAGAATTACCAGTAGTTAACACAGAAAATTCCAGTTCTCAAATGACTCAGATTTTCCAATTTGTTTACACAAAGAACAGATATTTAACAAAGGAAAATTTCAGTATTAAATTCCCTGTTTAACAAACACAGCCAAATAGAAATACTTCTACCAGACCAGATAGACAGGGAAATATTATTACATTCATATGAGCCGGTCAACTCAGTCATAGCACTCTGCAGATCTCAATACCCTGAAATAAAGACTTTTAATGTAGCTTGATTACACACCATTACCGGCACTTGGTCTGTGACACCAAAATCATCCCTTGTGCTAACTCGTGCCTCCTCTGCTGACTGCATGGAATAGTTCTAAGGTTGGATGCCTTGTCAGATAACTGGAATTGCTCCTCCTTCCGTGTTCAGAAGTCCTGCTTTGCTGATGTCAATAGGCATACAGCAATGGAGGCATTTTATAGCTGCAGGAGAGATACAGCGATTTGAAGCTTGAGCGAACAGAACCTCATCTACAATGACCACTAATTGCTTCCACCTTATGCTATTCTCTGCCTCTTAATCGAGATCAGATGTAATGTCCCCAAATTGGGATGTACCTGTTTTTGATCAAAATTAACAATTCCAACAAGATAATTTACTTATCATTAGCATTCTAAAGTTAATTCATTAAAGTTAGGGAGTTTGACAGTTAAAGAACAATCAACATCATATGAAATAATAATTATATTTTCCATTAAAACCTAAACCCTAGCTTATTCTTATAATCAATCATAGTAGAATTGGCAAGGAAAACCTCGAAAGGGCGCCCAGAAACTGTTCAGCCCAATTAAGCTTAAGAGCGTGGCGCATCCATCTATAACAGCCCGGCCCTTGACCCACAAGTGGCAGACACATCCCGCTAATACAATTCCATCACTTAGGGTGGCCTACTTAATTTGAGGGAACCAGTCTGCTGCCTCTCCCTAACTTATATCCTTCCATTCCCTATATGATTTCTTGTGAGAGTAAGGAATAGATAACTTTTATAAATTTAAATAACATAATAGATTGACAAGGTTTATTAATTCATAGACAAGATTTATTAAAGAATATAGGTGTCTGAACATATTTCATACAATTATGCATACATCAAACATATTTATATTCATCATGCATACTAGCCTAGATTAGAATTCTGCTTTAATTGCTGTGTATATAACTGATCGGATTTTCCTTTTTATCTTCTTCGATTGTCTTGTCTTATGTTCTTTTTTGAGTAGCGATCTGCAAGTTATACGGATACCTCTCAATTGGGCTTGGAGGGTTATGTCTTTTCATGACCACGTCCCTTCCAATGGTTGTGTCTCTTTGCAATCTGACTGTTGCCTTTCAATTTAGTAAATCGCTGCCTTGAACATCTGCCTCTTCATCTTGTATGCCTCTTGGAGGATTTAATAAATTGTTTAAGGTTCTAACTAACCGATCAATAGAGAATCAAAGCATCTTTCAATCATATTTATTTATATATCTCTTTTGCTGTTTGGGTTTGATTTAGGAATTGAAAAAATTGTGAAGTCTTTGAAAAGACAATTTTCTTTTATTAAGATGCAAGTATTTGTTGTCATGGCAGGGGCATGACATCAATGATCAGACCTGCATTGTCAGTTGACTCAGGAAAGGCAGAAAGCTGAATAAATGGACAAATAATGGGCAGGGGTATCGTCCTACCTAATTGGTGTCTTCCAAGGGTTTCATCTCAGAAGACTAACATTCACCAGTGTGTTGAAATATGAATTCTTCGATGCCTTCATCTCCAGTGACACCTATGTAATACCTGTGCTTTCATAGGTCAGACCAAGGAGAAAAAATGGCCTCACCACACACTAGACCAAGTTGGCCTAGCCCACCACACGTTAGAACAGGTCGGTCTAGAGCCATTATAAAAATTGTTTAATAATTAGTATTTTTAATAATTTTTTAATTTAATATTTGGTTAATAATTTATTATTTATTTAATAAAAAATTGCAGAATAAAGGGTGTTAAACAACACTGCCTGGCTGACCGACCCAGCCCTAAATCGGGGTTATCACATCTTCTTCTTGGAAAGGATAACCTTAACATTAGTCACTTATTGTCTTCCACCAAGCTTATGGGATGGGTCTATGTTGAAGGCTTGAGACTATTCGGTAGACATTCTTATCATGGAAATTGAAAAATATTTAACCATGAAGTATAGATGCTATGGATGTGGCTGTGAGTGATTTAGAGAGTTGGTTCTCAAGACACATTAGATTGAGAGATGCCTTCTTATTTCCTTTTCTGCATAATTTCTCCCTTCAAGCAGTCCATGTTGCCACAAATGGATTCCTTTAGTTCCCTATTTTAATGCATTTTTTGAGCCCGAATTCTCCCTTTTGATCCATGGGCTTCCCTCTTATAGTCCTAGGTCATTATTGCGATCCACGTGAGTTGATACTTGAGCTATAGGTGTTATGGTGTCAATGAAGCCTTTCTTTTGGCTTTTGATGCCTTGGTGTTGCTCATGGTCCTTGTTTGTCATTTTGGTTGTTAAGTTCCTAGCTCTCCTCTCTAGAAGGCTTTTAGTGTTGAGTTCAACAAGTTGGAATGCTACTTTGCTTGTGAGCATCTTGCTTGCATGGGTCTTGTTTCTCTCTTTTGATTGGTCTTGCAACCTTTAACATCCTTTCGATGACTTTTGTCCATTGTCCATCCAACACTGCAAATAACCTCCTTTGAAGCACTATATTCACAATGAGCCTAACCCGCTTTGTCTCCTCTCTTTTTGGAGGTTTTTCCAACCTTTACCATGACGTTGTCTTGGGGTTGTGCTAGCCATTGATCTGTGGTAGCATCCAATGATGTGGATTTTTTTTCATATTGCCTCATTTATGTGTTCTAGGCCCAACTCCATAGTGGGTCTTGCTCTATTTTGTCCTTTCTCCTTTGTGGGAACTTTTGCACTTTCTGCTATGATGATATCCTTCCAATTTTGATTCTTGCTGATATTCAAGATGATTTGACGATTTGGAGCTTTTCAGGCTTGCCTTTGCAAAATGAAGCTAGACCTCTTTTTGAAGATCTTTACGTGGGAAGCTGCCTTGCCTCCTAGTGACTTCAGCATATTTCTTCTCTCGCCAAGCTTATTTGACCCCTTGATCAAACGAGATTGGTTTGATGTGGCTCTTTCCACTTCGTGTTTGGGATGCACCTCCATCACTCTAATAGTCATTGATTGCAGCTACCATCAAATATCTAATCTAGATGAACAAGATTTTTTCTTCATTGGATTTTGCAAGCTCTCTTCACTCGAGTGTTATAGATGGTACGTGCATTTGATAAAGGCCATTATGGCTTCGAATGATTGTGACCGAGTTCCGAATTGCTTTCAAGTGCCTCTCCTTTGCCCTTGATTTGGTGTCAATCCAAGATCATCTGACAAATGGTGTAGGTCTTCCAACATTGCCTATTCTCTTCCTCTAGTTCTCTATTCTTTGTAAATCATCACAGGCTTGTTTGGTTGCAATTGCACAAGGATTCCCATAGTTATATAAGTATAGGTTTAGTTTTAATGTAAATATCTTTTGGCTCTTTTAAGAGATAGTTGATTGATCTTTGATCTTTCAGCTTTTGAGTGATAAAAGCGCATGTTTTGACTTTTGTTTCTCATAACTCATTTCGAAGACTGCCGCTTGGTTTGAGTTCATGAAAGTGTTTGTGTTTGTTTGCATTTGCCCCTTCAATGGAAGTGAATATTTTGTGTATTTGAATGCTCATTGGTCATTGATGCCAATTAATTTCATTTTGTGTGCAAGTAGGTTTGCATAAAGTAAGTTGAGGTAGCTCAACCACAAGCATTCACATGTTTATGGATGAGAATTGATTGAGTGCATAAGAGAAAGCTGATTGGTTACCTCATTTGGGCACATTCACTTGCTGTTTTACTTTATTTCTCTAATTCTTACCCTCCTATCTTTTTTCCTTTGCCATTTGTTAGCACATGTTAGATTAGTTTCTTTTTTGCATCTCATAGAGTAGTTTTAGGTTAACTATAGTCTAGCAGTAGAATATAAAAACTGAAGCTGGCCTTTCCCAATAGTTCTTGTACAAATTTGTGAAAAACTATAGATGTGCAAATTCCCATGTTGTAGCTTCTTATGTACTACCTAAAAATTCATAAGTGCGTCTTCCTTGGATTTGGTAATTGGTGGTCATGGATTGCAAGGTTCACACACCCAAGAGAAATAAGGACTCGTGCTTGTCTATAAGTGTCTAGGACCTTGGTCTATCTCCTTTTCGTGAGAGATTTTCCCCAACATTCATTGTAGAAGTTCCATTGTCAATAGTTCTTCTAGCAGGCTTACTGGTGCTTGACTTAATCTTCCCATTGGTTCTAACATTTGAAGTTTTTATCTGTGCAATCTTACATATATGTGCTTGAATTAACCACACTTTATGGTTTTGGTGAAGAACCGAAGGGCTTTTGCTTTTCTAAGAAACTTTTATTCACCTGGTGACTCTATCTCTGCGTTTTGATTTTCTTGCAGGCATGTGCTCAGGTATGAAACATATTCTTACCAGGGCTTAGGTGGGAAAATTTCCTAGTGGCTTCTCACTTGAACAACTCCCCCCTAAAGGAGAATCATCAAACAATTGCCTCCTCTAAATCCTTGTCCCGTGGCTCCTTTGTTGCTAGCAATGGCTATGCTGAGGAATGAAGTGTAATGTCCTCTCTAGGTCAAGTAGCAAATCAAAGTTCATTCCATTTCTTTTGACTAGCCAACTCTAATAATTTCTAGTTTTTTTGGTCTCAATTTTCTCTAAGTCCTGAGGTTTTTTTGTTTGTGACCCTTTTGTTGGGGTTTTGAACTTGGCCCTCTCGACATGCCTTTCTGCCAAACCCAACTGCTTTCTTTTCCCTTATTGGAGTTTTGGGATTTTCCCCATTGACATGCTTATCCCTACCTCCCCGACCTCCAAACTCTAACTTTTCTGCTTGTTTGTTTTATTCAATGGCTCATTTTGGAAGTCACGGCTCTTTGAAGGGTGGTTTTTGAGCCTAACACTGTCAACATTTTATAAGGTGGATTTGACTATACTTACAATGCCCATGGTGGTAAACAACTATGTTTCATGCAGTGCGGTAGTTGAAGTCCATAACACTTGGATTATCATGACTTCTCAGTCGTTGTTTTGTACAAGAACTCTGTTTTGACTGCATATCTTCTTATCTTGGTTGGACGCACATGCTATGTAGAGTGACAGACTAAGGATGAAAACATTCGGTTTTGCAACAAACTAGAGGATGGAAACCCTATGGTTCATTCAATTAGAGGACAGAAGTCCTCAGCATCGACAACTTCCTGTGAAACTTGAGGGAGAATTCCATAGCTTTAGATTCAATCTTCTGAGTGCAAGAAGTATCGAAAGGCTGTTGTAAGAATTTTCAGTGTCTTGTTTATGTTATTTGTTGCTATTGCAGCCTCTATTCTTGCTGCAGCATGATTGTGCTTTCCGTTACCATTGTTGTGTATTGGAATACCATTGCAAACTCCTTTATTAATACAAAAGCTCTGCAAATGTTTGCTATTTATCTTGTGAAATCTGGGTTAATATTATTAATATCTCTATAAACCTGTGAAGAATTGGGATTTTCATCATACTAGGTTCAATATTAAAAGCTTAAGGTTAAATATTAAGGTTTCAAATGGAATTTTTCTAGGTCTTCCGAGTCTGATAAAAAATTCACAGCCTTAAATATTATTAGCCTAAAATAACCCTAAGACTATTACAGTGTTATCAGAATGAAAGATTCAACTAGCCTATAGGGTACTCCAACGATTTCTGAGTCCACAGGATAGAAAGGTCAGATACTTAAGATGGGAATAGAGGAATCACAAGCTGAAGGTTCCAACATCAAGAGTTTTAATTTAGAAGAAGTTATGGCTGAAAAGGGTAAGGAGAAAAAGAAAATGATCGATGAAGAAAAAGAGTAGTTCTTACATAATACTTTTTGAAGTCTAAATCAAGGCCAAAAGTAGTCAAACGAGCTAATTAGGAAGCTGGTTGAACATTTAAGCATATGAAATCTGGAAGGGAGGGAAAATTAAAACCCCATAGCAAATAGTAGAACAACAGGTCACACCCTCTCATAGTCCTTAAACCGCATATTCTATAGGAAGAAGAAGCTGAAACAGTTCCCCTCATCCCTTAGGAAGAATCTATTGAGGAGGAAGTGGACAGATTAATGGACAAACTTTGAATCAATTTGAAGTTGTGCTAGTAGCCTTATCTTTGAAAAAATATGTCAATATGGTAAGAAGTTTCCTCTACAAGAAGGGAGTGGGGAATAACAAAAAGTGGAGAATAGGGAGTTGAAACATTATTTGAACAAACTTTCTGTACCGAACTTTGATGGTATTGACAAGATTTTTACTCAGGTTTGGTTGAAGATCAACCCCATGAAGGGAAAAGAGGCAATCGAATTTGCCTCTTAGCATTAAGGTGTGACATATGACTGGTGGTACTATGGCTACATCACACAAGGGGTTGATCAAATATCAATATTTGAGGAGTTCCAATAAAGGGTACTTGATAGATTCAAGATTAAAGATGAAGAGGTGATGTAGGGGACTCCCCTTACACACCCAAACACATGCTCCATTACACTTGAGGAGGGGTTACTCCACCAAATATTCACACAGTATATAACAATGTAATGTCCCCTACTAGGTCTAGGCTTGTTTTTACCAAAATTAAGCTAATTCAATATACTTATGACTTAAACTAAGTTGATTAGGAGACAAATCTATCTTAACATGAATCAAATCAGTGATAACATAATCTTTTTACGGATACTGAATTGATAACTCAATCTGATTTACAGTCAGATTTATTTGTTTATTCAAATTACTATTGCTATATATATATATATATATTTATTTCTTTATTTTCAGATAGTATTATACTATATGTTTTACTGCAGAGTAGTCCTTATAAAACATTATTTGTCTGATCAATCCTTTTATATATATATATAAATCAAATTATATTCCCCTTAATCTAAATTATTAATACTGCCATTTTCTAAAACACTAATCATTAGTCTATCTAGTAGCTGTAATGGCAGACAGATCTAACATACGTCAGATCTGCTCTGCCACTGTATGTGAAATTAAGTATGAATGTCTTATGAATTATAGTCTATATTAGTATTACTATCAAATATCACTATTAAAACCTGCATAAAAAATATTATCAGGTTGTATATATTAGGCACATCCCCGTGCATACTGCCAAGACCCAAGATGCTACTGTGTGACACTTAATAACAGTTCTGATCTGATCTGGACAACTTGCAGACTATTAATCTCTCCCTTCATACGTATTATATTTACCGTACACAATTTAAATATCTGCCCCACTAATTTGCAGATTTGCACGAATTTAATTTATATATATCCTCTTATCTGTGGTGTGTAATGTTCTTCTCCGCATCCTTTTTTCATCCCCCTAAATATCTTGCATGTGACCTTTCAAAGAGAGATTGTATTGTTTCAATGCACAACTATTCCGTTATGACTATTCAATAACTATAGAAATCGTACCTTTTCATACTCAATAATCTTTCTTTGTATTTGTTTCGGCATAATTCCATGATGACCGTTCCCTTAATCCATAATATGGAGACTTTAATCAATTTTTAATTCTAGTTAATACTTTTAAGCAAGTCATATGTATATATCAGATGACTATGTAATCGCGGATTAGTAATTTTCTGACTCTTCAGAAATAAACTTTGTTTATAATTTATGTAATATATATTATTAATTTAAATATTTCAAGAATATTATTATTAATTAATATTAATTAAATAATAATATTTAATAAAGAAATAATTATTTGCTGGTAATTAATATATTAATTAATAATAGTAATTGGTTCATTTCGGATATATATAACGATCAAGGAGGGAACATGCCAAACAAAGAAATTCTGTAGAAATTGCAAGAATAGAAATAACTGATTTTTCTATCAATGAAACACAAATATTCAGTAATTACAATGCTTAGCCTCTTGGGCTTTTCAACTTCAAATGATCACTCAACTTTGGATGATCCACTCCACTCTGGATGATCCACTCAACTTTGGATGATGAAAAAACTAGCCCAAACCCCAATTTATAGTACTCTTGTGCCTCTTAGAAATCCCACACCCTCTATTGATGAACAACACATGGCTATCAAGAAAGCAACATCCAACCAATAGATGACTCTTCAACTTCCCTAGAAGGGTGTCTAATGTGGTGATTGTTGAAACTCCCAAAATGGGCACCTAGAAAGGTGTCCATTCTACTCTAATTTGCCATGACTCTTGCCCTTCCCCAAATCCACACCAAGATGGGGATTTTGAATTCTTGATTTTGCATTATAATTAATAGAAATATGTGCCCACTTATGAAAATTACCTTTTTCTTTAGACATAGGCCACAAATATTAAATAATTTCAACCCTGTATGTTCCCTTGGACACTTTCCAAGGTACGTGGAGACCTATAGATGTTTGCATTTATTTTTATTCACCTAACCTAAACAAAAAATTAGAATAGTAATAGTTTTGGATGATGCAGGATTGCCCTTCACCCTGGATGCTCCCACATCAAGAGGAATATTTTAGAGGACTCTCCAAGATTAAAAAATTGGTCACAACTAATGCCTATGTGGCCAAGTTCCAGTGAAGTTGTGATGGTGACAGATATTTCAGAAATTAGAATCATATATCTTTTTTGTTGGACTTTTTGAACCTCTCAAAGATCTTGTTAGAGCTTTTGCACCAGCTGCTTTGTAGGAAGCCATCAAGAGAGTGCTGATTCTAGAGTCATTTGTGATGAAAAATAGTTTTCCTTATCATTTCAAGACAACCCACATTTGGGCAGCATAAGGGAAACTTCCACCAAAATGGCAAAAAGGATTCCATACTTCCTATCAAAAGACTGCTCCTCCAATTACCCCAAATAAACTAGAGGATACTAAAAATGAACTGAGGAGAACAAAGCTATGTTATTACTTGCAGAGAATCTTGGACCCCTAGATGTAGGTGCCTTGGCAATGGTCAGGTAGACTACATTAAGGTAGTACCAGACAAGGAATCTGATTCAGATAAGCTTGAGGAAATGATTTTTAAATTATAACTTCGAGATAGTTCCATCAAGTTATAAAGGAGTTGATGAGAGGAAAGGACATTTGAAAGTCTGATTATTTTTCTCTTTCCATATTTGTGTGTGGCCATATTTCTACAGGCAAGACAAAAACCCCAATGATTTCTGGAAGCCGAGAACGAAAACCCTTTGCCTTTATCAGAGTGGTTCCATCCAGGAATTGACAGTGGAATGAAGATTTCGAAATGGGGACAAAAATCCTTGTTTCGTTTTGTGCTGAAAGTTTTTAACTGGCAGATTCAATTAGAGTTCGCATATATGTTGAGGGCTTTCAGCAATCATGGGACTTCATAGAGGAGATTGTGAAGACCATGTGGTGGCTAGAAGCTAGGATAAGGCATGGAGATTTGCAAAGAAGACTGCACAATTTGAATTGTTGGATGTACAATCGAATAATAAAAGGAGACTTTTTACATAATCAACTACAAGAGATGTATTCCAATTGAATACCATGTACTAGCCTAGCCAGTAGGCTAATTTGGTTTGTGTGATTCCTCTTGTAGTTCAAGGGAGTTTTTCATTTCATCTTACATGTATTTGTTCAAATTTCTACTTCCTTGGGTTTTGAATCATGACAAATTTTGGGAGTTAACCAGGTCTTGCCAACCTCTCTACATCGTTGGATGTTTATCCATTGCTCTTGCCACTGAAATGTTGGCCATTTTGATTTATCAAAGATTTTGTCAAGTTCAATTCCATTTATGTGGTGCTGGAGCATCCTTGATGAGAAAACATTCCTCCATAAAGAAACCTGAGGATAATCAACAAGTACAAAGATAGTTAGAATAGTAAGTTCCATTCATACATTAGCACATGAATTTTGTAACATTTGCATGCATTGTTTTCATGAACGAAAGAACTATTATATTGATAACCTACATTACCGGGTATAGGGGTCAGGGGTTGGGTGTGGGTGCAAGTTCGGCCTAGGTCTGGGTTTGATGTAGGTGCGGGCTTTGGTTTGCACTGGATTTGTTTTCGATGTCCTTCAATCTATGCAAACGAAAGACTAAATTATGGTGTTGCAGGCAAATCAAAGGGATTTGACAAGGGACAAAAAAACTAGAGGTGATGTAGGGCGTCCATGAAACCTAAGATGGGAACTGTGCCTTCATAGTCACATATATTAAACAAAAAGATTTTGATTTTTTGGTTATGTTTTTTATTTTTATTTTTTAAGTAAAGTTTAATATCTTTATATTTTGTTTTTTAAACAATGTGTAGTCGGCAAAATTGTCGTAAATAATAAATAATGTTTTGTTAGTATTATAAGTGGTTGTGTATTTACTTTTGTTCCTGAGAGGTTGTTGGTAGTTGCCGACAGTTGGCAGTCTTAACCAACCACCAGGCACTATATATACTTGGATTGTTGTATCGGGAAACATTCATGATTGTATACACGTTATACTTGGTAATAAAAGAACATATCTTTCTGCCATGTTCTGGTGTTGATTACTTTCTCTGGTATTATTGTGTGATATGTATGGTATATTTTTGTATCTTGCTTACTTTGTGTAATCAAGTAAGTTCCTTTCGGGATTAAACAAATTGGCTTCGTTGCCGGGGATTGAACTTGGGTAACCCTTGTGACAATTGCTGCAAACTGCAATACTCGTAAGAGAAGTATGGGAAAGAAGTAATTCAACAAAACAAGTGCACGAAAAAAGCAAAGCACATGGTGAAAATCAGCTTTAGGAACCCTAGCGAATTTGGAGGCAGTGATGGTAGTTATTATAACGACCAACTAGTAGTGAATAAAAGAAAAAAAATTCATTCAGCATCCATTTCAAGCATGGCAACAAGGAGTAGTAGTAATTGGGAAAAACCCTCGACCTCGAGTTCAGAGTGATGGTAGGGTTACAGTCGACACTCTCACATGGGAGAGCTTGAGCGGTATTGAGTGTCGAACATGGTGGTTGGAGATCACTAATGATCATCCAGTAAAGGATGCACTCAAGCACATCGAGGTTGATAAGGCAATCTAGATGCCTATGTTCAATGTGAGAGAATTTGAGCCCATGCTAAGGGCTATGGTGGTGGGCTATGATCGCCACTCAAACTAGTCTACTATAAACTTCCAAGGGTGCAAAATTACTATATCATTTTGGCCGAACAAGTTTACCAAGGTGTTTTGGATTCCCTCATAGGGTGCCAAGGTCGCCAAACCTATAGGAAAAATGACCGTCGAAGACAAAGGCAATCTTTTGAAATGTGCGTTGAAGTGATTTGGCACAAAAAGAATGGGACACCATCTGGAATAATAGCAATAGTAGAGAGGTCAAGAAGACCTTCATGGCAATGGTAGAGTGGAGGTGTATCATGGATGTAATAAAAAGCCCTTTGACAGGAGCGAGTAGAGCTTCAAATATTGCAGTATGGATGATCTATCTCATGATTGGGATACTGAATTGGAAGGTTTACAACTGGGTGATGTACCTATCAGAGAGAATTCAAGAATTCCTTAGCCTCCAGCATAAAGCTTTCTACATGTCCCAACATGCTATTGTCTTAATCTTGGGTGTCGTCCGCACTCAGGTACCAACGGGCGACTAGGGACACCTTCATTCTCTTAGTCGTGTGAAGCCAAATAAGCCAGCCATTTTCTACTAGTCACATGGATATTGACGAATGGCAACAACCAAGCCCATGCTCGCAAGAAGAGGTGGAGGTAGGAGTTGGAGCAACAAGTATCAAAAAATGAGAGCAATAGTAGTTTGGAAGAGGAGGGGACCATTGAGGTGTCCTCCAACGAGAGTGCAGAGGAAGTATCTGTTGCGGAGGGTGTACCTGGTGAGGATGTGCAAGTTGGAGAAGACGTGGATGTGCCTATTGAGGATGTTCAAGTTGCACAAGACGTGGTTATCATAAAGGACGTGCCTCTTGGAGCATTGGGTGCAATTGGAAGCTACAACGATGATGAGGAGGTAGTGGCCATTGAGACAAATAGTGACGTCACCATATTATCAGTTGGAGTGACAATGACAGTGGCAAAAAGGCATATCGTGGCAGTGGTACCAGTTTCCATCCCTTCTTGAGTAGCCATGGCAGGGTCACGTACACTAGCACTAGTGTCTGCATCATGGGTAGTGGCAAGGTCAAGTCTGCCAACACCATTGGCAGTAGAAGTGCCAAGACCACCAACACCAGTGTTAGTACCAGTGGCAGCAGTACTATCCTTAGTTCCGCGATTACTTGTAACTTCCATGCTAGGGGAAGGCACTAGCTAGCTTAAGGCGGGGATTGATTTGTGGTTGCACCTGTTAGGGATTGCACCTGAGGTTCCACACGTGGAGTTGCTCTCGCAAATTGTTCAAGGGGCAAAGACAAGAATTGCAGCAAGTGGCAGTGTCGGTGGTGAGGGTGTGCCCAACCAACTGTCATTTCTAGTGGTACCCACACCAAGCCAATTGTCACTTCCAGTAATACCTATGCCAAGCCAGTCGTCAGTTTGAGTGGTGCCTACCTAGCCAAAACAAGTCCCAACTTCAGCTATGCCGACACGGGCTCAAGGGTCGTCATTTGGTGAAGGGGAAGAGATGGTGTTGCACTTGAGTAGACCAAACCCATAGAATCTGGTGGGCACAGTTCAACGTCCACTAGTTGTAAGGCATGGTTGCTTTTCTTGGTTGAGTGGGGAAGATTGCAAGGGACCTGGATATTGGCCACAATCCCTTAGTGGCACAAGTGACAAAGCACCTTTTGGCTTTTATCTAGGGAGAGTGTGAGAGGGAGTTTTTGAGATGCTTCAGTGCCAGAGGGTGGCCAAAGATGGAAACACAAGCTATGAGAGGTGCTTGGATCCCCCAACTACCCACCCTTGAAGGCATCCATGGTCGAGTACTTCGAGCGCTCTATGGAATGGAACTTGCCTTCAAGGAATTACTCCTCAACCATCGTCGACTAACAACTGTTGGTTGAAAATTTTGTACACTTGGGGAAATATACAAAATTGTGGTTTCAACCATAGCACACATAAAAACTCTCCTAATTAAGGGAAGGCTCCCCCTATCTAACTACAACTTTGAAAATAAAATAGGATGGGACAACAATCTTTCTTCTTCTTTCAAGAAAGACAATATCCTTTTCTCTTCACAGAAAAGGATAGCGATTGGATATAAACAGTAGTAACCACTTTCAAATGAAATGAGAGAAAGGAAATGAAGTTTCCTGAGAGCGTAAAGACTTCCGTCACTTCCTTCGGGACGGGACAGCAATATCAAGCTCAAAGACTTGATTATATGAAGTCCTATCTACCCTTTGCTATATTAATTTTTACAACGAATAAAAGACAACAGCTCAAAGACTGGAATAATCTATTCTTTCAACACAAAGACAAGAACTAATGCAAGCTCAAAGACTTGCTACTATTTCTTATCAAACAATAATTTTTCCTCAAGAATAGACGCAAGCTCAAAGACTTGCCGCTCTTTCTAGAGATTTTCCTATCTTAATTAATCTTCTCAAGCTCAAAGACTTGCTGCTCCTTCTAGAGATTTTCCTATCTTAATTAATCTTCTCTACTTGCAGCTCAAAGACTTCAAATCAGATTAGACTAAGCTCCTTTAGAAACACTTTGCATGGAAGAAATAAAAAGATTCAAACTCAAACATGTAGCTCAAAGACTCAAAACTTGAGTAATCCTTCTTTATTATTCTTCCAAACTTTCAATTCACATACATAAGCTCAAAGACTTCTTGCTGTAAATTTGGCAGAGTTTTTGTTTGCTTTCCAAAATATATAATTACAATGGACCCTCTCTTCTATTTATAGGAGAGGAGTCATGAGAAAAAGGTGGGAGGATCCTAACTAACTTGAGAGATTCTCTCAACCACCAAGACTTATTCAATAACTAACTAAGACTTCAATAAATAATAAAGACTTATTCCAACTACAGTCCTATTTGAACACAACTTGTAGTTGCCTTACATGTAATTACAAAAGTGCAAGTAATGTGTAACTTGCATTTTACAAAAAATACTTTTACATCTAACTTGTCAAAACAAAATTACAACTAAAGATAACTAAAACTATTCCATGTGTTTAAGGACACGACTCTAACTGCATCATCCTTTCTCTGTGATGATCTTCATGTCGCTTCAGGATGCTAAAACTTGAAGTATTCTGGATTTGTAAAGACGTCTTGAACCGGAACGGGAACTTGCATCCTTAATGATCTTTGTGTCCTTGGCCAATGAACTTCAACCTTATCTTCTTGCTTGGGGTAGTACTGGATTTTCAGGAGGGAAAGAACTGCCTTCCTCTTTTCATGTTATGACCATCTTTGTCTTGAAAGCATTCTATGCTCTCAACCAGGAATTGTTGTTGTATCTCTTCTTTGTATCATCCTTCATTCTTGAAATCTTCTTGCAAAATAAGGCCCATGCCTTAATCCATTGATTTGGTAGATCGTGTGTGCAAACTGGACTGACAAGGGAAGGGATAAATTGATGCAAAAATGGGCTCACAAGTGAATTTCGGGTTTTGGAAGTTGCATTACATGTGTGAGGAAAACAAGAGCATTAACTTGCAATTGTGGGGAACAAACATGCAACTTCATATGTGTAATGGGTAACTACAAGTTTGCACTTGTAATTGGACCTTTAGAACTCATTTTCAAGTGTTTTTTGAGTGCATTTTGGACAAATTTCGGGTTCTGGATGGCTAACCACAGGTAGACTTTAAATGGGGAAAATGAATGAAGGTGTGAAATGAGTGGATGAAATGGTATGTACGGATGAGGGAATTGGAAGCGGATAGGTAAAAATGAATTTCAAGAAGATCACTTGGAACTTTGCCAATGCAAAAATGGGAAGAACTTTCAACTTGCAATCCGGATTTCAAAACCCGAAATTGGGAAGAACTTGATTTTTTAATCATTGAAGCTTGATTTTTGGACTAAAGAAGGTTAAGTCTTTGTCCAAAAAGGGAAGAACACATTAAGAGGTAGAACTTTTTTACACTTGCAAACTTATTTGCAAATTGGGAAGATTACGAATTGGGAAGAACACATCTCTCTTATTTTGAAACTTGATTTTTTGGACTAAAGAAGGTTAAGTCTTTGTCCAAAAAGGGAAGAACACTAATTTTCCTCTTACTTGCAATCAGGTTTTTAAAACCCGAATACAAGTAAAGAAGGAGAAATTCCAAAGGGGAAGAACAACTTTACTTTACAAATTTCTTTGTAAAATGGGGAATTTCCTCTCATAAACCCATTTTTTGGGGGAAGAACCAACATATTTGGAAACAAGAAGAAAAGAAATCTTACCTTGCTCCAATCTGAAAATGCTTCTTCAACAAGATGATTAATCTTTGGAAGAAGAAAGAAAAACTCTTAAAAAGAAATTAACCGCATTCCAAAACCCTAGCCACGTTTTTGAAAAAATGCCCAAAACTGAAAAACGTGGCAGCAAATTAATGAGAAATGGCATGGACAATGGCCAAGACACTTTCTAACCTCAATGCCTTAGCATACCAAGCCAAAATAATTCATAGCATTGCTAATTCGTGGCATTCCAAATGGCAAAAAAACATGGTTTTTTGAAAAACGTGGCTGCTGTTATAAAGCTAAAACCCAGCAATGTGGCATGAAAGGTGTCTAAAAATGCATGGAAATAGGAAGGAATCCTAAACGCCTTCCTCCAACAAATTCTCCACAAAAATTTGCTAAAAATCCTCAAAAAAAACGTTTTTCCTTGCAAATCGGGTTTTTTTGGAACAAATAGCAAGTTTAAAATGCATGAAACAATGAAAATTGGGTTTTTTGGAGGATATAACAAGTTTAAAATTTCACTTTTTCAACATGTTAGGCAAAATCGGGTTTTAGAAAAGAAATTACAAGTAAAATTACTTGTAATAGGGAAATAGAATTCCCTTTACAAGTGATTTCACTTAAAACATGTAAAGGGGTTTTAAAATCCCATTTACAAGTTTTTAAACACTTAAAGTCAAGCTACTGGTAATTGACAAGTTTTACAAAAACTTGCAATTGGAGAAAAATTCCCCTACAAGCCTAAAAGCTTCAAGGGGGGTTTGAAAAACAAATTACCAGTTACTGGTAATCATCGAAAAATTCCCCTACATTGAAGCAAAAACATAACAAACGAACTCGAAATGCGATGAAGTTTGAAACGTAGCTTGGGGATGGATTGGGGATTAAGCCAGTCCAAGGATTAGGCAAAATTATGCCTCGGGAAGCATGCCATAGAGTAAAATCTTCAACCTGCAGTGACTGTTCTGAAACTTGAAATTGCATAGAAAGCTAGGAAAAGGAAGACCAAAACTCACCAAAACTTGGACAATGATGGCAAAGACACCCCCCAATGATTTGACACTATCAAATGTGAATTTTGTACCTCGTAAAACATGCCTTGGAGACAAAAAATGACACTTTATAGGCAAAAATTTGTAGGGGTTGTCACATTTTTGAGAACCCAAAAATGAGGACAACAAACCACACACTCTCAGGTTGTTGCACAAAGGGTGCAAGCCCTCCACCAAGTGGAACATGCTCGACAAGCTCTCATTGAACATGCGTAGAAAGCTTCAGACTAGTTGGCCCAAGAGTATTCTCGGGTTACTTCTCTGGAGAAGACCATGCGCAAGCATGAGCAGCAGTTGGTTGAGAGAGATCGACAGGTGGAAGAACTAAACACACAATTGATAGGGAGGGATGAGCAGATCACTCAACTGAACACACAATTGGGAGAGAAGGGTAGTGAGCTTGAGATGATGCATAAGAAACTGATGGAAGCAGCATACATGGTCAAGGAGTCTTGTGAGAGGGAGTTGATGGCGACTCAATGCCTCCAGCTTTTGCAGCAACAACACTTGCAGCCATCCACCCTGATGTCTTCTCTATTCCTAGGGATGTCCTTCCACCCTCTTGCTTCTCAATGATTTTGTATTTTCCAGCCCATTTTGTTTTCATCGTCTGGAAGATCTCTTCTTTTTGGGGGAGCTGATGTAGTCGGCAAAACTACTATAAATAATAAATAGTGTTTTGTTAGTATTATAATTGGCAGTATAATTACTTTTGTTCTTGAGAGATTGCTAGTAGTTGTCGGCGGTTGGCAGCCTTAACCAACTGCCAAGCACTATATATACTTTGATTGTTGTATTGGGTAACATTCATGATTGTATACTGTTGATGTGTATTTTGTACACGACCCAACACAGAATAAAATACGCAAAGGTATCTTATCCTCTCTCGAATAAAGTCTCTGAATGCTGAAGATGTCGCAAAAGGATCAATCGGGATGACTTCAAGGTTCTGCTTTGTAGGATCTCTACTTGTGGATAAGCACCAGTGGTCGTTGTGTTTGCTGTTTCTTCAAGGGGCCTTACGTACTTTCAGAGAAAGCTTGTCCATGCTACTTTCTTTCAAATGAGGGAATAGGATTTTCCTAATGCTGACAGATTTTCAAAAATATCAAAAGATAAGGGTTTCAAGGAAGAGATACTTAAACTAATCCTAAGAATGACTCAATGAAGGCTAGACTTGATAAGATTCTACCAATTTCAGTATCGCCAAGAGATTACAACTCTACTGGAATTGATGCGATCTTCTAAGGGGATTCAATAACTTTCAAATCATCAAGGATATAGATACTATCAAGGAGATACATATCAATACTTCTAATGATGATTGAATTCTTAGTCAATCTCAATGTTTCCAGTTGACCACACAAGGCGTTCTTACAACAGTAAGAAGCTAGTGGTTTGGAATGTGAATCTTATCAAAGATCAAGCACAACAATTCGTCCTTCAAACTTAAAATTTAAATGCTATTTCAATTGAAAGTGATTCAAGAAGATGAACAATCATGAAGATAGCCACAAGTATTGCAATAAAATACCATAACTTCAATATTTTATTGATCTCATAACCAAATGGACAACAATTGTTCAAATTTCTCTCTTCACTACTCAATTTTGCTACAACAATAACTTATTTCTCTCCAACTTTCTAACTTTTTCCACTCTAAACTCTCTTACTCTTTAAAATGAAATGAGTGAGGGCTTATATAGCATCCTCAAATACAACGAATGGCCCAGATCAAAAGAAGATCAACGGTTGAGATTTTGACACCTAAACCCTAATTAGGGTTTGTTACAAAAAAGTCCCCATTTAGATAAACATTATTAATCCATAGCCAATAAAAAATTGGCACAAATAACGAGGAGACATAGACCAATAGAAATCAAGTTGCCACATCATCCTATAACAACTTTTCATCTAGAACTTTGTTCCCTTTCCTATGCTCTTTTCTAGCATATTCAATGAATCTGGACACAATTCCTTCAATCTCAGCAATGGGAATCTCAGGAAGATTCTTCATTCGTTCTTCCAAGTGAAGGACTTGATCAAAAGCAGTGAGAAGAGTTGTCTCCCATCCAGGTTCAAGTTCTTTGGTCTTCTCAATCAGGAACATAGTAGTATACATTTGATCTCGTTGCTTTTCTGTGATGATGTTCTCTTCCTTGCAAAAGATGACCTTGATTCTATCCTCCAACTCTTGTATGTCCACATCTGTCTCGATCTCGATCCGCCTATCAAAGATGGTACACAACACCTCAAACACCTTGTCTTGAATTGGATGGATGATGCCTTCAACTCAGCTGCATCTGGTGTTGACGTCTTCAAAAAGGACTTCCTTCATCTGGAGCAGAGCTGACCACTGTAGGAGGCTATGGGTTCCTCCATCCATTATCTTTTCTTGCGTCAGAATCCGTCTTGGTGTTTCTCATATCACTTGTAAGATCGGGATGATAACATTTCTAGTGTGGGTGAATGCAGCTACAATTATCATTAGATTATGGATAATCTCAAGGACCTGGATAGCTCGATGAACTGTCTTCATCATTCTTGTTGCAAATTCAACGGCTACCTTGTGAGATTCATCAATCCAAGAACTCATGAGTTGAATTAGGTTCTTCGCCCTTTCTGTCTCACTTATTGATTCAAGAGGAAGTGCATGCAAAGGAGATATTGCTGGATCCTGTCGTCTCAAAGGCTAGTTAAGATGGCTAAAATAATTCCTCCAAGCACTGACTTCCTTTTCAAGCTTCTTATTCTTTTCCACTTCCTCTTTGAGTTTGTCTTTGAGTGTTTTCAGTGAATCAGTTGCTTCTTCCATCCATGTCAAAAACTTGACCTTCTTTAATGCAAAATAAGAGCTTTTGGGAATTTCGCTCTGGACCCTTTGGAAAGGTCAGGAGCAAAATTTCCCTTCTTGTCCAAAATTCTTCATTTTCTCATACTTTCAAATCTTCAAAGGCGACAAGAATGTCCAACCTTCCTTCCAAGATACCCTGCACATCAAAATTTAGCCAAAGTTAGGGAGAAATGAGCTTTAAGAAGACTTTCGCTCTGGACCCTTTGGAAGGGTCAAGAGCGAAAATCTCATTCCAGACCATATTGCTCACTTTTCAAGTTTCAAACCACCTCATAAGGCAAAGTTAGATCATTTTCCAAGCTAGGAACAAGTTTCCAAGTCTATCCAAGGCAAGAAATAGGGTTTATGATGAATTTCGCTCTGGACCCTTTGGAAGGGTCAGGAGCGAAATTCTCCTTAAGGCAACAATCTTGTTCTTCAAAAACCAATCAACTCCATCCCCAGGCAAAACATATCAATTCACCTTCAAACATGCCCTAGAAAGCAACACTTAGCCAAAAATGAGAAGAAAAGGAGGTCTAGAATGATTTTCGCTCTAGACCCTTAGGAAGGGTCAGGAGCGAAATTGATATTCAAGGCCAGGTCTTACCTCAGTTTACTTCATTCTTCATCGATCTTGATCAAATCAACTCCCTCGTTTCACTGACTCTGCTCAACTAATTCAGACCGGGAAACAAACAGGACCCTAACAGAAAACCTTGAATCTAGACCTAACCTGACTTGAGACCTATTCCCCTGCTCCTTGATCTAACCAACTTGACTCTCCCGAAAGGCATGCTTCATTATGGCAAACTTGAGGTTCCAGGCAGACGACTAATCAACTCCCAAAAACAAGACTGGACTTAGCTTGAAAGAAACCCTAAACGAGCTTCCATAGATTAGCCCTAATCTAGCAAGCCCAGGCAAATCACTCACTTACTCAAAAACCCAGTAGGCAGAGAGAAAAACTAACTAAAGGAAAGCAAAACCCTAAGAAAAAGAGGGGGTCCCCATTCTAATGGGGCGATGTGTGAAATGGTCACAACATCTGGCGACACCATAGAGAATGTTCGTGAACATTTGGGAATCAATCCATCTTAAAAGAATACTCAAAGAATGTTCCTCAATAAAACAGGGAGTTAAACGACACTTACATGAAGAGACTTTCATATTGAGACAGAGTATTAAGTCCATAGTTATCCATGTGTGTGCAATGAGTTAATTCCCCTCGACAAGACAATCATGATCTCCAGGTTCCCCTGTGATTAGCTACGTAGTTTATCTGAACCCCAAAAGCATCCTAGATAGAGCCTCGCTGCCAGTCAGAGGTCCATAGTCCCGACGAGGTTATCGCCGCAAGCTCACGGACATTGCTCCATTGCCAGCCAGGCGTCCATAGCCTCGATGGAGTTATCTGTATATTCCCGTTAGCCAATTTTGATATTTCATTTCATCTGTTTTTTTTTTTTTTAAATTATTTTTTTTACTTTTTCCTTTTTTGATATTGCCTTTTCATTCCTTCAAATCTTTTGGCTCGTAAGCAGTGAGGCTTACTAGGGTTTGAGGATCGCAGTGGCGCTGAAGCCAGATTTTAGATTTTTCACCAATCACAGCTTTGCCTGAAAACCATAACGACTCGGAGATTATAAGTGTGAAAAGATATAATAACTAAAGGACAATAATATTTGAGTTCAATAAGCCAATCTTACTTCATTGCAAATACAGCCTGACTCAAAATTTTATCAAGAAAAACTTCTTCGTGCTTCTAAAAAAAAACTTCATGATTGTCCAAATGAGACAAACAATCTAGCGGGGGGGGGTCAGAGTGCTTCATCACAAAATCGCCCTTTTCAAATGGATACCCCTCGAAACAAACCAACCAACCAAAGACACCAAAACAACCTAAACTAAGACCCAACAACAAAACCAAGGTCAAACCCAAAACACACCAAACCAAACAAAACCAAAACGAAAAGAAACTAGACTAACTATGTACAAAGGCAGACCTCCCGAACCTTAGGGCTGGAAGTAATGCTTGAGATACCTCCCATTGACAGGTAATGGGACGTCTTCCCCAGTTAAGGTCTTTAATATGAATGCATTTTCTCCTAGAATCTCAGAGATTTGATACGGGCCTTTCCATAGTCTATCAAATTTATCATGCTCTCCCTTCTTTTCATGTGCTTTATCCTAGTATAAGACAAGATCCGAGATCTGGAATGCCTTGACTCTAGCTTGTCTATCGAACCATCTTTTGACAACTCCCTGATGCTTTGCAAAATTTTCCAGTGCTTGATCTCTCTTTTCCTCAAGATTCAATAGTTGCATTAATCGGGCTTGGACAACATCGGTGTCTTCCATGTATTCTTGGATAAACCTTAAGGTTGGGATCCTAAGTTGCATAGGGAATACCAGGTCTTGACCATAAACTAGGAAGTAAGGCAAAATCCCTAATGCGTTCTTGGTCCTGATCCGATCTGCCCAAAGGGCAAATCTCAGTTGGGTATGCCATTCTCTTGGACTTCTCTCCAACAATTTCTTGATTACACTGAGTAGGTTTTTGTTTGTTGATTCAGCTAACCCATTACCCTGAGGGTAATAATTGGATGAAAATTTAAGGGTTATACCATACTCGAAAGCCCAATTTGAAAATCTCAATGATGTGAAGGCTGAGCCATTGTCGCAAACCAATGCATAAGGACACCCAAATCTTGTAATAATGTTTTCCTCAAGGAATTTAATTACAGCCTCAGTAGTGCATACCTTGAGAGCTTGAGCCTCCGACCATGTGGTACAATAATCAGTAGCAGTTGATATACTTGTGCTGTGCCGAGGATGCGGGGTTGATGACACCAATAAAATCCATTCCCCATTTTGCAAATGGTCTTGCTTCGATCACTGGATTGAGTGGCATGGCAGGATTCTTTTCTCTGAAAGCAGCGACTTGGCAAGTGTGACAAGTCTTGACATGATCAAATGTATCTTTGAATAGTGTGGGCCAGTAATATCCTACTCGCAGAATTTGATGGGCTGTGGCCAGGTTAGCACCATGTCCTGTACCAAACTTGGAGTGAAAATGTTCAATTATTTGTTTGGCTTCTTCTTTGCCAACACATCTTAGATATATTCCTTCGTGATTCCTACGATATAGGACAGATCCTTGAAGCATATAATGCTGACATTTTAACCTCAATGCTCTCTTTTGAGTGGGTGTCATATGAGTAGGACATCTGTGGTTGAGCAGGTAGGTCACAATTTCCTTGTACCATTCATCTGGGGTGACATCATCCAATTCATAAACTTGCTAGACTAACCCAGGCCCATCAACTGCCAGTCTGAGCTAAGGCCTGCCCTCGAACAAGTTTCATACGCTAGATTTCAATATCAAATTCTTGAATAATGGCGACCCACTTGCCTCTTCTCTCTCCTAGTTCATTTTGCATGAGGGTTTTTATAGCCGCATCTGGTACAATTGCATAAATTTTGGCCCTTAAGAGGTAATGTCTAAACTTTTTAATGGCTTTGACCAATGCATATGCCTGTTTTTCAATATTGGGATATTTGAGTTCCGTATCTTTCAAGGGGGTACTCATGAATGCAATTGGGTTCTCTTTCCTCTCTTCACTCCTTTGGGTGAGAATAGCTGCACAAGTGTATTCAGAGGCGAATGAATACAGGTAGAAGGGCTTCATGTAGTCAGGACTGATCGATACTGGAGTTTCTGCAATTGCTGACTTTATCTCCTCGAATGCTCTCTTGGCCTATGCTGACCATTCTATTTTTGTGTCCTTCTTCAACATCTCATTCAATGGCCTGACTATCTCGGCAAACCCTGTGATGAATTTTCTGACAAAATTGATTTTGCCAAAGAATGATTTGAGTTCCTTTTTACTGGATGGCAAGTTGATGGTTGATATAGCTTTCACTCTATCAGGACCAATAGAGATTCCTTTCTCTGAAATGACATGTCCTAGCAGCTTTCCTTCTGTCACCCCAAATATGCATTTCTTAGGATTGAGAGAAACACCATATCTTTTACACCTTTGGAAGACTTTTCTTAAGTCATCCACATGATCTTCCCTTTTCCTGGAAAAAACTGTGATATCGTCCATGTATATGATGATGCATTTCCCAATCAAGTCTCTGAAAGCGATATCCATGGCTCTTTGAAAGGTGGCCCCGGCATTGATAAGTCCAAAAGGCATCCTTTTATATGCAAATGTTCCCCACTTGGTAGTGAAAGCGGTCTTCAATCGATCTTCGGGTTCAACCAATACTTGATTATAACCTGAATATCCATCCAGAAACAACATCATCTGTGACCCGTTGACAATTTGCAATACTTCGTCCAGAGATGGCAGTGGATAATTATCTTTCTCTGAAGCTCGATTAAGATTACTGAAATCGACACACAATCTGTTCTCTCCATTCTTTTTCCTGACAGGAACCAGGTTGGCGACCCACGTCGAATGTCTTACTGGAAAGATGATTTTGGCTGAAAGCAACTGCTTAACCTCTTGATCTATTAAAGGTTCTAGTTAAGGATTGACCGGCCTTTGTCTTTGTCTAAAGGGTTTGCTTCCTGGCTTCAAAGGGATTGTGTGAGTGATGATTGCAGTATCATAAGTCTTGAGATCTTCATAGCTCCAAGCGATGACATCTGGGAAATCTCTTACATTTTTTAAGATACCATTTCTCTCTTGCGAAGTACAGGTCTTCCCAATGAACACATTCTTAACCTGTCTGTCATCACCAACATTGATTGTGTCGCACGCATTTCCTTCCATGCAATGGCTTTTCATCTCCCTCAATTTGTCGGGATCAAAGATTCTTTCTAGCTCTACCATTCCTTTTGGAATAGTGTTTGTTTTCAAATTCAAAACTCCTTTTGCATCCAATTCTGCTCCCTCCACTTCATCTTCATCAATGATTTGGGCTAAGAAGACATCCGTGTTGGTCAAGAAATCCAATATATGCTTGTCGTCTTCAAAGACTTGAAAGTTGGTAATGTTGTCTGGAACTGAAGGTACTGAGGTCAGCTCTACTGTGAACTTTTTCAATCCTTCCATAGCTAATGGTACCAAAGAGCTAGCGGCTTGTGCAAGAGAATTAGCCACTTGATTCTGATGTCTGTATATGGACTTAATATTGAAGGCCTCAAAACTTTCAATGAGATCCCAAACTCGATTTCGGTATCTAGTCAGCCTTTTGTCATGGCACACATACTGCCTTCTGATTTGTCTTATTACTATTTCTGAATCTCCTTATACCTGCAGTATTTTAGCTTTCTTTTTGATAGCTAACAATAACCCATGAATTTAAGATTCATATTCAGCCACATTGTTGGTGCAAGGGAACTGTAGCCTATGGGCGGCAAGGTAAGTTTCTCCTAATGGACTAATCAATTCAAAGCCAGCTCTAGATCCTTGCTTGGATTTAGATCCATCGAACCTTAATGTCCACATTGGATTCCCTTGGTCTTCTGACTCTTGGACTTCTTGGCTTTCCACTGATGTGTTCGATAGAGTTTCATTTTCTGAAGAACTTTCAACTTCTAGGTCTTCAATCTCTTCTACAATCAATGTCCTTGGGACTCTCTTGTATACTTGTTCTAATGCAGTCTTGCACATGGCACAGGATAATTCTGAATGGATGGCATTATGTATCCTACATCAGTTGGGGAGGAGCAGATCTCAGACAGACGCCAAGTTGCCAAGTAGCATACTTTGTTGCACATTCTTGTGGACAAATTTTCTAAAATTTTCAAACATTCCATCATCATCTTGGTCGGATCCTTGGTCACTTTCCACGACAATTTATGTAGATTCCATCACCTCCTGTTGACTGTCTTTTCCTTGTAGGTTCTGTATCATCAAGACTTCTTCTACTTTAGGTTTGTATGTCCCCAAATCAGTTTCTAAGAATAGGACTTCATTATCTTCTCCATACTCGGTTATCATAAGTCTTAATCTTGGAGTACTGTCGATTTTGATTTGGTTTGGAACTCCTCTCCAGGGTAGCCACATATGTGCAAAGTCCGTTGACACATACCCATTCAACTTTCGTGACCAATCTCTACTCAGAAGCATATCATATGTGTCAGGTATATCCACGACTGATATGTCTATGAAATTTTGGACCCTTGGGTCTGCAGCTAACTGCATGTGGATATTGTTCAATTCTCCCATGACTGAATTTCTGTCTTGTCTAATTGAGTGACTTTCCTTCTGGTGGGTGCAGGAGTTATACCTAGCTTCTGACAGACGGCCAGGGGCATCACATTACTAGAAGCTCCCGAATCATACAGACAGTTGTGCAATAATTTTCCAAAGATTCTGACTGATAGCAGGAACGGGGCCGGCTCATCTTTTCCTTGGCAAAGGATTGAGAATCCTCATTATGTTCTTGATTCTTTACTTCATTGATCTTTGGATTGTCGTTCTTTTCTGAGGTTTCTTCTTTTGAATTCTCCGTTTTCTTTGAAGGTTTCCCTTTCTTTACTACATCCTTTTGAGTAACTACCCACTTTTCGGGAAGGACCTGGCTTGCAGTGAGACTCTCTTGGACGGTGGGTTGAACTTTCTTAACGTCACCTCTTTTAAGTAACATTTTCCCCTCTAACATATCCTCCTTTTTGGCTGGGAAGGCTACGGTCTGGACCATACACTCGTCTTCTTCAGACTGCTGCTTGATATCAGTTTCATCTTGAATTACATTGACGGTGGCTTGAATATTATTGGCCACTTCTTTGGACGTGTTCTGACTATTTGGCCATACTGTGTTTGAATCATTCAGGCTATTAATCACAGCATCTTTAATCTCTGATACCTTCAATAACTCATAAAGTGGCAGGCTAATCTTAACCTTCTTGAGTTCTTCCAACACCAACATAGCCAGTCTTTTCATTTCATCTCTTGGGGAAGGAGGAACATTCCTTTGCCTATACTCTCGCGCATCTTGTGGATAATCCGGATTATTGCTAGCCTTTGGATCTGGAGGAGTAGAGAAATTGTTTGGAGGGATGGATGTTGTCAGAGGTTCCTGATTTCTCTGATTTCTTTGGTATACTCTGGGGCCTAAGCCTCTTGAGGATTGGTGGAATACTTCTTTTATCCCTTCAACTAGGACGCTATTATTCAAAGGCGGGAAATAATACTCTGAGTCTTCAACAGGTTCATTTGCCGATGCAGGTGGAAACTGGGAACCAGGAGGTACCATTGGTCCATTAGCCGATTCTGGCGGAAATCTTCCATTTTGAGCTTGGTTATTTTCTCCTTTTGGAAAATGTTTGTAGCTTTCCACAACCATGGCTTGATCATACCGGGTAGTCGGGACCATTTCATATCTTGTTGTAGGAGGATTTTTAGGTGCATCATTGCTACGCATTTCTTGCTGGAATATGTCAGTTGCAATCTTGAATTCAGGTGACTGCAATTCAGAATGTTGGTTTGTACTGTGGAGTCTACACCAGCTGGATAAGGCCGCCTCTGCTAGAAACACTTTACTGGTAGGATGATTTTCCTGATTTTGTGAACTTGATGGGTTGTCTAGTGGCGTCACCACGTGTCCATTATTAGGAGCTGTATTCCATGTTCTCCTTTGAAAGCCTTGATTGTTGTTTCCCTGATAGTTGTTCCTGAAACCTTGATTATTATTTCCTTGAAAATTTTGATTGTTTGCTTGTTGTCCTTGATTAATTCTTTGCATGCTTTGCAGTTGATTATTTTGATTCCTCAAATGGGTCACCTCAGTTGACAGCTTCTTGACTTGTTCAATCAATTCTTTCATTTCGTGCTTTTCTTCCTGTGTTCTTGAAGAGTTTGTTGCATTTTGCAGGTACACAGGTTGTGCTGGTGGGGCTTGTGAAAGTGCAACTCCGGGATGAAGCACCAACTAGTTTGACGGCTGCATATTAGGATATGTTGCTTGCGGAATAGGATTCATGACTGGGGTCTGATTGGCCAAGGCTAGACTAACTGCTTGAATTTGGTTTGGTGCTGCAGTAGGTCCCATATGAAGTAGCGGCCCAGTAATATTCTGTCCCATGTGCTTACTGACCTCAATAGCTTTTGCATATGCTGCGTTTAGATCATTCGGGATAGGATAAGTTCTTACGAACATGGTAGTGAGATGATCTAAGGCTCCATAATAAATCTCCCTCGGGTCAGCAATGAGATATGGATGTCGCAACATTGTGTAAGCCCTGTGGAACCTCTTATTGAAAGAAGTGATCGGTTCATGTTCTCCCCTTCAAATCTCAACAAACTGTCTATACAACTCAGCTGGTGTGGTTGGGATACCAAACTTTGCAATAAATGTATCCTTCATTGCATCCCAAGTCATGATTGACCCTGTTGGCAGGTGAATGAACCAGAAGTATGCTTCTTCTCCTAATGAGTAGGGAAAGAGCCTACATGCTACATCTCCATATTCAACTCGCTTGTTACGAAGATCTTCGAACATCTTGATATGATCCTCTGCGGTGCGATTGAAATCACTGGCATTGAATTTAGGACAAAAGTTCTTAGGATTCTTAGGCATATCATGATACATTGCAAATTCTAATGGTGATGGATTATCAATCATCCATGTAGCGCCGTTGAGTGCATGAGCAGGAGGAGGAGGAGGAGGAGCCTTGTGAGCCATCGTGCTTACTGGAGGTCGGAAACTTGATTGAAAACTTGATGAACCGACCTGGCTTGTTGGTTGAGAAATTGCCCAGATACTTGTGTGAATTGCTGCTTGTACTTGTTCTTGAAGAGATGGAGCTTGTAATAACTTAGAAGTGCCTTCTAGTCTTGATTCAGATTCCCTTGGAGTATCTTCTCTTTTGGCCCGCTTCGACCTTGAAGTGAACTGAAGTTCAGTCAGATTTTTGGTGCCTAGTGTAGACCTCAATATTCTTTGGTGTTTTTCAGGCGAGAAAGAACCAATACGATCCAGCGTGATGATCTGTTTTATGGAGATTACTACAGGTTCCTTTGGTTGCGAAGTTCTCGAGCGACGACTCTTTGGCGTTCTTCAGCTCTGTTTGCTTCTTGTTCCAAAACGATTCTGACCCTATTATACTCGGCTTCACTTCTCCTTAAATTCCACGCTAGGTCATTCAATCCTGAAATAATGTCCTCTTGGACGTTGCCTATTTCCAAATTAGGTTGCACTACCTCATTCAATCCTTCATGTGGCAACACCATCGTGATACATGCTCATGTTGAAAATATATATTTTTTTTTTAATTTTTTGGATAGTACTGTTCCTCTTGATAATCAAACTTTTGCATAAGAAATTGGCCCTCCTTCTAGCGCCAATTCTGTTGATGTGTATTTTGTACACGACCCAACACAGAATAAAATACCCAGAGGTATCTTATCCTCTCTCGAATAAAGTCTCCGAATGCTGAAGATGTCGCAAAAGGATCAATCGGGATGACTTCAAGGTTCTGCTTTGTAGGATCTCTACTTGTGGATAAGCACCAGTGGTTGTTGTGTTTACTGTTTCTTCAAGGGGCCTTACTTACTTTCAGAGAAAGCTTGTCCGTGCTACTTTCTTTCAAATGAGGGAACAGGATTTTCCTAATGCTGACAGATTTTCAAAAATATCAAAAGATAAGGGTTTCAAGGAAGAGATACTTAAACTAATCCTAAGAATGACTCAATGAAGGCTAGACTTGATAAGATTCTACCAATTTCAGTATAGCCAAGAGATTACAACTCTACTGGAATTGATGCGATCTTCTAAGGGGATTCAATAACTTTCAAATCATCAAGGATATAGATACTATCAAGGAGATACATATCAATACTTCTAATGATGATTGAATTCTTAATCAATCTCAATGTTTCCAGTTGACCACACAAGGCGTTCTTACAATCAGTAAGATGCTAGTGGTTTGGAATGTGAATCTTATCAAAGATCAAGCACATCAATTCGTCCTTCAAACTTAAAATTTAAATGCTATTTCAATTGAAAGTGATTCAAGAAGATAAACAATCATGAAGATAGCCACAAGTATTGCAATAAAATACCATAACTTCAATATTTTATTGATCTCATAACCAAATGGACAACAATTGTTCAAATTTCTCTCTTCACTACTCAATTTTGCTACAACAATAACTTATTTCTCTCCAACTTTCTAACTTTTTTCACTCTAAACTCTCTAACTCTTTAAAATGAAATGAGTGAGGGCTTATATAGCATCCTCAAATACAATGAATGGCCCGGATCAAAAGAAGATCAACGGTTGAGATTTTGACATCTAAACCCTAATTAGGGTTTGTTACAAAAAAGTCCCCATTTAGATAAACATTATTAATTCATAGCCAATAAAAAATTGGCACAAATAACGAGGAGACATAGACCAATAGAAATCAAGTTGCCACATCATCCTATAACAACTTTTCATCTAGAACTTTGTTCCCTTTCCTATGCTCTTTTCTAGCATATTCAATGAATCTGGACACAATTCCCTCAATCTCAGCAATGGGAATCTCAGGAAGATTCTTCATTCGTTCTTCCAAGTGAAGGACTTGATCAAAAGCAATGAGAAGAGTTGTCTCCCATCCAGGTTCAAGTTCTTTGGTCTTCTCAATCAGGAACATAGTAGTATACATTTGATCTCGTTGCTTTTCTGTGATGATGTTCTCTTCCTTGCAAAAGATGACCTTGATTCTATCCTCCAACTCTTGTATGTCCACATCTGTCTCGATCTCGATCTGCCTGTCAAAGATGGTACACAACACCTCAAACACCTTGTCTTGAATTGGATGGATGATGCCTTCAACTCAGCTGCATCTGGTGTTGACGTCTTCAAAAAGGACTTCCTTCATTTGGAGCAGAGCTGACCACTGTAGGAGGCTATGGGTTCCTCCATCCATTATCTTTTCTTACGTCAGAATCCGTCTTGGTGTTTCTCATATCACTTGTAAGATCGGGATGATAACATTTCTAGTGTGGGTGAATGCAGCTACAGTTATCATTAGATTATGGATAATCTCAAGGACCTGGATAGCTCGATGAACTGTCTTCATCATTCTTGTTGCAAATTCAACGGCTACCTTGTGAGATTCACCAATCCAAGAACTCATGAGTTGAACTAGGTTCTTCGCCCTTTCTGCCTCACTTATTGATTCAAGAGGAAGTGCATGTAAAGGAGATATTGTTGGATCCTGTTGTCTCAAAGGCTGGTTAAGATGGCTAAAATAATTCCTCCAAGCACTGACTTCCTTTTCAAGCTTCTTATTCTTTTCCACTTCCTCTTTGAGTTTGTCTTTGAGTGTTTTCAGTGAATCAGTTGCTTCTTCCATCCATGTCAAAAACTTGACCTTCTTTAATGCAAAATAAGAGCTTTTGGGAATTTCGCTCTGGACCCTTTGGAAAGGTCAGGAGCGAAATTTCCCTTCTTGTCCAAAATTCTTCATTTTCTCATACTTTCAAATCTTCAAAGGCGACAAGAATGTCCAACCTTCCTTCCAAGATACCCTGCACATCAAAATTTAGCCAAAGTTAGGGAGAAATGAGCTTTAAGAAGACTTTCGCTCTGGACCCTTTGGAAGGGTCAGGAGCGAAAATCTCATTCCAGACCATATTGCTCACTTTTCAAGTTTCAAACCACCTCATAAGGCAAAGTTAGATCATTTTCCAAGCTAGGAACAAGGTTGCAAGTCTATCCAAGGCAAGAAATAGGGTTTATGATGAATTTCGCTCTGGACCCTTTGGAAGGGTTAGGAGCGAAATTCTCTTTCATGCAACAATCTTGTTCTTCAAAAACCAATCAACTCCATCCCCAGGCATAACATATCAATTCACCTTCAAACATGCCCTAGAAAGCAACACTTAGCCAAAAATGAGAAGGAAAGGAGGTCTACAATGATTTTCGCTCTGGACCCTTTGGAAGGGTCAGGAGCGAAATTGATATTCAAGGCCAGGTCTTACCTCAATTTACTTCATTCTTCATCGATCTTGATCAAATCAACTCCCTCGTTTCACTGACTCTGCTCAACTGACTCAGACCGGGAAACAAATAGGACCCTAACAGAAAACCTTCAATCTAGACCTAACATGTCCTGAGACCTATTCCCCTGCTCCTTGATCTAACCAGCTTGACTCTCCTGAAAGGCATGCTTCATTATGGCAAACTTGAGGTTCCAAGCAGACGACTAATCAACTCCCAAAAACAAGACTAGACTTAGCTTGAAAGAAACCCTAAACGAGCTTCCAGAGATTAGCCCTAATCTAGCCAGCCCAGGCAAATCACTCACTCACTCAAAAACCCAGCAGGCAGAGAGAAAAACTAACTAAAGGAAAGCAAAACCCTAAGAAAAAGAGGGGGTCCCCATTCTAATGGGGCGATGTGTGAAATGGTCACAACATATATACATTACACTTGGTAATAAAAGAACATATTTTCCTACCATGTTCTTGTGATGATTACTTTCTTTGGTATTATTGTGTTATATGTATGGTATGTTTTTGTATCTTGTTTATTGTGCGTAATCAAGTAATTCCCTTTTAGGAGTAAACACAATGGCGATTTGTTTGTAAATTTATTTTCTACTAACATATTAAATTTTAATATTTTAAAATGTTTAAATTAGCTTTGAATTATAATATATTTATTGTTTGTATTTTAATATGTTTAAATGTTTAAATTAGCTTTGAATTAAATTTATAAACATGTTTATGTTATAATTTTTTAAAATTTATTAAAATGTATTCATATTTAATATAATATCATTTTATTTTTATGGGTTACTACTTCAATTTTTTTTAAAACCAAACTAATACAAGGCAAATTTAATCACCAATTCTTTTTTGAATTTTTTCTCCTTGTTGAACATCATCAAAGTTTTATTACTTATAAATATTTATAATATTGTGTGTGTGTGTGTACGGGCGTACCCATACCCAAGGAAAAAAAAATGCCGTACCCATGAATCCGTACCCGTAACCGAATCAGCAACATAGTTGATAACATAACAAATTAGGATTTATTAAAACAGCTGGAGGATCTGTGACCAGGATTGCCTTATTGAAATTTCTAGGCAAAACCAAACTATAGGACAACTAATATAGCCATGGATTCTTTACTTTCTGTATTAGAAGCAGAACTAAGAACCATCATGTTAGCAACTGTAAATTGATTCTTGTTTCAATTTTTTTTTAAGTTTTTGAAATCTTGACCATTATTAACCTTTAACTCCTTGAATATGGGTAAGCATGATTTCCATGGATTTAATCTTATTAGTTTTTCTTCCTTTCTAGTATTGATACTTTTGCGTACTTCTGCTAATGAAAACCAACTGGTGTGGGTATTTGCTCTATTATTAAGATTAGAAAACAAAAGGATTGCCGTGAACTCATATTAAAAACAAAAGGATTGCCGTGAACTCATATTAAAAACAGTGTATTCCCATTAATAATAAATAAAACAATGAAATTAACTTAAAGGAAATCTATTTATAGTGCTTCAAGTGTATGGAACATTGAGATGTGACAATATATATCTCTTTGTATCTATAAAGTTTTACACATACTGGGCCGTCCAATTGTTCAATCCTGCTAAGGTTCATTTTTGGAGCGGATTTCAGATTTCACATTTCTACCAGGCTTTGGAATGTTTTGAAAGATTATTGCTTGTGATATTTTGTCTAGAATTAGGACAAAAAAGATAATAGAAAATTGTAGTTCTGCTCATGGCATGGGAGTATGCTAGTCATTTTGCTAACCTGACTAAATTATAGCCAATTGGCAACCTTCCACTTTTGCTTTGCAATATGTTCTCCGTAGTCTTTGGTTTTTCTCATTTTTGATCTGCTGAGGTGGGCTTTAATCCTTCTTGAGATGTTTAATATTGTCTTCTCTTTTGGTGGCTTCTTTTGATCCTGTAGTTTAGTCATGTCTGTTAAAGTCTTGTTGATGTCCTTACTGGTCTTCTCAGTACTTATCCTTTCTGATAACTTTGAGCGGTGCTTTATATTGCAGTGTTCAGATCATGATTTGAAAACTCTGTTAATATATCTAAGTCATCAAGCATCTGATTTCACTTTCTTCTCTTTCATGTAATCAAAATATTTCAAGAGTGTCATAAATTAATGCTAATATTCCTTAATGGACTTAAATCCTTGTTTCAGTGTACAAAACTGTTTTTATTTTGTCCTGAGCTCATCCTTAGTTAATTCATTCTTGCAAATTTCTCTTACAGTTTTATGCCCTCATGATGACACAACAATATTGAAACACTGTTGAGTCTTAGTCAAGGCAATGTGCCTTTATTCTGGTTCTCAAAATTTAGGAATAACCATGCAAATTTAGATACTTTTTGAACCCTAGAGCCATGCCTTTACTGTACCGACTGTCACATTGCTATTGACTGTGGGTGCAAAATTCTCTTAGGTTACTTTTGACTGGATCTTGAATGTAGGTTCCTACGATTTATGTTGGTTTTGAGACATTGAATAACTCCTACAAATAGCTGCTTCTAGTGCCCTCTTTATGTTGCATTTACTATCAGTAGTTCATTTATTGATTGTAAATTAATATTGAAATCATTTTTGCAATACACAGCGTGCTGGAATGAAGAGATTGACTATCATATTATTGACATATATGTCTGATATAGGTAATTCCAATATGCTGAGCTATTAATAAGACAGATCAATTTTTAGTGATCCAAAAAAGATTTTGGTTCTCTACATGGCAAACGAGGACTTTTGTTGCAGGTCCAAAAACAGGTCTTTATTGACATCAAACCCTGAATATATTTGCATATTTTGTTTTCCTTTCAGAAAAAGATGCAATTAAAAAAGAAAAATGCATCTCGTTTTGAGTCCTCATGCAAAATTTATGGCATTTGGAAGAAGGATGAAAAGTTTGTCTTACACAAACTGATGAGTTTGTCTTGCACAAAGTGGCAAAACACCAAAAACTTTTTCCCCTGAAAGAATTTGTCAGGACTAGTGAAAATGCTTTCTCCTCTCTGTAGAAAGAAGTGCTTTTGTTATGAGACAATCGGGTGTCCTGTGGCTTTCCAAATTCTGCCGGACTCTTGTTTAGGCTTGTAAAGAATAAATAAACACTGTAAATGCATTCTAGAGTAGATTGACAACATAGAATTGGGATTTGGACTGGTTATTGACTGTTCTGAGTTCCAAATTGACTGTCATAATCAAGTAATCAGAATAATCAGGTTGGGAGACTTAAATAGGGGTCTTAGAAAACTAAATCAGAGATTGATACATGTCTGTTGTAAGCTCGAGGGGCTTAGACCTGTTATAATTGCATTATTGGAGTGATTCTAAGTTGGAGAGTTCCCACATTTAGCTGGATTTTTCACCCAAAGTGGTTTTCTCTAGGGCATATTGGTGTTTATTTCTCTCTGTTTGCCTGCAATTTCTAGTTCATTTATACAACTTAGCATCGGTCAATCGCTTGTTATCTTAATAAATCTGTTGCTAAGATATGAGCCATGGGGCATTGCCTGTTCTTTTTGAGTCAACATGCTTACTAGATCCTGAAGATGCACACGTTAATAGGAAACCTGGGTTATTTTACATGAGGAACTCAAGTATACTCTGTTGCACTTCTAACCCTCGCAAACCGGACAAGAGGGCAGGCTAGGCTAGATCTTTAACTGGTCTTTTATAGTAGCTGTAATTTGTTGCATCAATTTGCTTGATCGAAGTACTATTCTAGTGTTAAGTTGAACAGGTTTGCGAGGGCAGGCTAGGCTAGATCTTTAACCGGTCTTTTATAGTAGCTGTAATTTGTTGCATCAATTTGCTTGATCGAAGTACTATTCTAGTGTTAAGTTGATTCCTGTTCAAGAGATCTTTGAAATTTCACTTTTCACTGCTTTCAACTATGTATGTTATTCTGTTGACTTGAGAGGTTATAATTATTTTATGGTATCCCAGAAAAGATTTTTTTCTGTTGTATGTAGTTTTCATGTCATGCAGGGATGATGCCACAGTTAAAGTGAAGTGTTGCAGAATTTAAAGCAGGTCATGATATGAATTTTTATCACTTATGATATACTTTTTATGCTTTGGATTTGCAGAGAATAGCAAAGGAGCTTGACACAAAGACAGGGAAACTGTGCCTTAGGCCTGTTTCTCAGGATGACATTGATGCACTGCTTCAAAGTGATCCCACACTGAACATTGAACAGCCTATTGATATACAACAGTTTGATGAGATAGCTAGAAAACTCTTGAAACGTATAGCATTAGATAGGGGTAAGAGGCTGGGTCTTTTCATGTTGGGAGGCATTATGGTGGTTCACTTACTCAAAGGGACTGTACATAAGATCCCTTTTATAGGGCCTCCTGTTGGCATCATTATAAATGTGTTCTTGCCAACAACTGTTGTAGGTCCTGCTGTTGGTATTGCAGGAGCTATGCATTTGTAATCTTGTAAATAGTACCTATAACATGGCCAACAAAATCAAATTATTTTATTTTATATTAAGTTTTTTTATCATCTATTTATGCATTTTTTCCGATGCCCGTAACATTAGAAGACCTATGCCTCAGTTGAATAGATTGTGAGCTTCAACATTTTTTCCCTCAATCCAACCTATTAGACATTCAAGTAACTCAAGAAAGAATACTTGGTGTTCTATCTATGTATGAGGTGGTGTTGCATACCTAGACTTAATTGGTACATGCTTCTTAAAGTAATCAAATATATATGTCTGAAACACATGCAGTCCATACTTTTTGAAAGAATGCTTCTAGACGTGTTTACCTCACCAGCAAACTCAGCAAAATAAGCCACAGAAAAATGAAATTTAATGAGAATGGAAAGAAAGGGCATCTTGAGTTGCAAAAGTGTGCGTTGTAAAAGGATTATTTCTAGGCACAATGTGAAAGCTAATCTATTTTAGAAGAGCTGTATGGATAGCATTTTCACTGGGTTAGTAATATTTTCAAAAATTGGGGAAGATGAAAAGATGTGGTATTACATTCAAAATCATTTTTGGGTTCTTTTAAAAGTTGAGTTGATGAGTGATGTTGTTTTAAAACCTTATAAATGCTATGAAAAGAATACAAAATGGTAATCTAACCTTTCTGGCAAAACAATAAAAAAACTTCAAATTACCACTATTGTGTACAATGCCCAAGAAACACTACGTTCATTCTCTAGACAAATATATAATTAGCTGGGTTTTAGACGTAGAAATACTGAAATGGCAAAACAAGTAAGAGGAACATCACTGGTTCAAATATTATTTTGTTAATGCCTAAGAAATGCTACTTTCGTTCTCCAGACAAATATATTATGAGCTGGGGTTTAGATGTAGAAAGATTTAGCTGTAAGAGAGGAAATATTGAAATGACAGAAAAAGTAGAGGAATGTCACTGGTTTGAATATTGATGTAGAAGATGACTATTGGAGAAGTGCATATAGAGTCTGGGATGAGATATGATAAAAGTTGCTGTTTTGTCCTAGCACTTAACTAAAATGTGCAATATTAGAAGACACGATGGAATAGGATTGTAGTAACTGTGGTACCCTGGTTACATTGTTGACAAGAATAATGTAGTGGTGAGCTTTGAGTGGATGATTGCCAACTTTTGGAGAAGTGCAATGCTATTTAGGTGTTCAGTGTACTTGTATCTTTCCAATCCGGTATTAAACTCAAATTTGTGCAGCCAAGACGAGAAATGTTTTATATTGCTTGGGAGCTTGCCTCAGCTAAGCCTTATTTATTCTTTTTCAACCTTTAGTCCATAGAAGTGTGGTTTATGCATAGAATATGCTAGACAACTAAATAAAAGATTTAGGGACTGTAATAATCTACATGATTTCAAAAGTGTGAGTGTTTTGTGTATAGCATCAAGAGAGAGTTATGGAAGAAGCCTAGATACCAAGGTGCTTATAAAATTTGGTTTGGTTCTGGGAAGGGTTATTAGAGCGGCAGTAAGAGAAAGTTGCAAGTACAGCGGCAAGGATCATGAGAGCAACACAAGTAGAAATGGAAGATAGTAAAAGCAAAACATATGAGAACAAGGTATGAAGAATGGCTTCAAATAAAAATTTCATGAGAATTAGCCTGCAATATTCAGATCTCTGGGAATAGTGTCACAAATATTCTACTTCAAGCTTTCATAAGTCCCAATGATGAGCAACGGACAATAGATAGCTTCAGAAGATTGTCAAATATTGCAAAAGCTAGCAAGAGATACTGAGAGTGCGAGAGAGGTCAATAAAAGGTCGGATTTGCTAATATATGTTAATGTAATTGAGAGTTGTTTTGAAAAGCTAAAATCCCACCAAAGCTGGCCTTTAATCATTTTAGAATAGTTCAAATCTTACAAATGCTACTGTATTCATGTTGGCATTTGGGCTGCTACCGCACTTGTGTTAGCATCCTAGTGGAGACAAGATTACAAATATATAGAGGAAGGGTACCAGTAGCTGCACACCCTAAATTCAGCACAAGCTCTTAAAAGGTAGATCGGATTTTGACAATTTTTTTGGGTTTCTTTGTTTGCGATGTAAGAGCTTTTATCTATTATTTCAGCTTCTGGGTAGTTACAACAAATGCAGGAGTATTCATTATGCACATGAAGGTCAAAAAGTGGTCATTTGTTGTGCATAATGAATACTCCTGCATATGTTTTGACCAACAACTTCTCCAATTAAATACTTTTTTTTTAACTACCTGGGTATACAAATAGGCAACTATTGATGCATCAATTTTTTAAGTGGACTTTTAAATAGTATTTATTAATGAACGTGTATTGCATATGGGTGGCTACTAGGGCCTTTTCCCTAGGAAATGTAACTTAAAACATACAAGCAGCATAGAAACCCAAATGAATGCAATACATAGAAAAAACTATTTTATAGTTAGTTTTTACTGCAAAATTTGCCATCACTGCAGTGGTCTTATGTCATAAGATGATATGACACATTAAAGTAAACACATAATGCAAAATTAAATAAAAGAAATTATATGAGTGAAATTGCTTGAATAATTAAGTTAGGGGGTTTGTATATATATGTGTGAGAGAGAGATCGATCTTGTCCCTTGTCTTTGTTTTTTTTTTTTGGACTCCCAATATGCACTACCTATTTGTAAGACATACAAGGAAATTTAGTCAATGTTCATTATGAAAAAGTAATATATTGAAAATAATTAACGTGTAATATCTATCAACTACATTAATAGTGAACTTTGTTTGGGTGAAAGACAAAGAAATTTGGCATGTTTTTGGAGTAGATTGGAAAGAGAAAAAAAATGAAAAGGAAAGAGCGCATGGTTTGACTTGGAAATAGGAACATGATACGAAATAACAGGATCTAGACCAGGCCAAATATAAGTTGGGTTAACATGGCACATGGATTAGATACAATTGGTGTAGGGAGCAAAAGCAAACAATACTAGTGCAGGGACTGTAAAATTTATGCTGAGGGACCGATAATTCGATACTAGAAAAAATAGCATAAGAATAAGAGAGTATATGCCCCCTTCAAATTGATTTTATTTTATTAGATACAGCTATTTACAAAAGAAACGAATACAGAGGTAAAATGTGCCAAGTTTCAAAGTTGCCCACAACAAGAAATGAGAAGGAATAAACACCTCAAGTGAGTTACAATAGAAGAATATAATGAAGAGTCATAAGAGAAGTAGAAAGCATACAGGAAATGGAAGCCAAAAAGAATGAATTGAAATGAGTTGCCTTCGTATTGAAGCCATAGGGTTGATGAATATATGTGAATGTGAATAATCGGGTTGTCCAGAAGCCTTATCATGAGTTAGTTGAATTGTGTTTCGTCATTGTAATTTGTCAAACTCGACCTAAAGCATCAAAGTCAAATTGGTTGTAATAGATTGGTGATGTCAATTCCTATGTTAGGTGCTAGATTGGAAAGTTCCTATGCATCTTTCCATTTGTACCTAAGATTGATTATGTGGATGGATGAAAATCACAAAAAACAATTAAATTTAAAAAATCGTGAAGGTTTATGCAAATCCAATTATAAGGATGTTTTTGGTGGTATTCTCACTAAATGCAACCAATTTTTGCATCGACCCACCTTGGATTTCAAGATATTAAAGCTTCAACTTTTATTGACAAAGTCATGGAAACTATTAAGTTAAAGTTTTTCAGACATTCAAAATGGAATTATGTTTTTGGGTTATATTGTAATGGCATTTTTGTCAACCTCGTGAAATTTTGTGATGAAGTGTTAGTCCAATCAAAAGTTATGACTCTTTTTCTCTTGTGACTTTAGTGGTTTATCAAAAAGTTTGTTAATGGATATGCAAAATTAATTAAAATCTTTTCAAAAGCATAGCTTTTTCATTGAATGAATTATTTTCTAAGCAAGTTAGAGGGTTTGTTATCATCCTCACTAAGCTCAATTCTTCTTGAATTCTTGTTCGTGGTTGTTTATGTACCATGCCACTTTCTCCTTGCTAGCCAAATTTTGATAATCATTTATGAAATTCCTCAGTGCGCTACTCCTTCTTGATTGACTTTTCCTTTTACATTAGGCTTTGCAATCTTTCCATAAGATCTAGCTCATAATTGTCAGGTAAATTGATTTCTCAATTTTGTCAATGCCACCATAACCCACTTTATGATTATTTATTTTCCTGTCCTAGTTCGATCTAAATAAACATCCTTCCACAAAATAGAAGCATTTCCTTTTAACAAGGTTTTTGCAAATGCCACTCTTTCCATATATTTAATTTCTTCATACTCAATGTATTATTTCGTATTGTTCATCTAATCAATTAATCACTCAAGATTCAAATCACTCGCATAGTTAGAAATCTTATTTTAAGTCTCTTACCTATCTTGGAAATAGGTAATATATTGATATGATTTGGTTGTTCTTCTTCTAGGGTTTCTTCATTCAGATCTATGGCTTGAGCTCATAGTTCATCATCATCACTGACATCTCCATGTCTATAGTTTAGACCCCTTTTCCTATCTTCTTCTATAGCATCTAATTGGATCTTCATTGTTTTCATCATATCTATAGCATTTCTTCCACTCTTTTGGCAACATTGGTCATACCAATCTTCCTTCTTGGTTGCATCCTTCCTTGTATCTGGTGTAATTGCCCCATAGTTGGCATTTTATTGATAAACACTTGCATGCTACCTCAAGCTGATGATTTCTTCACCCTTGTAATAACCCACCAAAATTGATCCAACAAAAATTGAGTATATTTTTTTTCTTTATTACGTTTTATTCAATTGCATACTCTGGGCATCCATCCAAATAGGACTGGGCATTCATCCATTCGGGATGAGCTTCTAACCATACGGGTTAGGCAGTTGTCCATACGGGACGTAAATTTCATCTATCAAATACGGGATAGGCATCTACCCATACAGGGTAGGCATCCATCCAAACGGGATAGGAGATGCTCTGGCCAGAGACTTAGACTCATCGGGACCATTCGGGTCCTGAGCCACTCACTAAGTACTACATTCTTCTAACAAGAATGCACCGAGGTCGCCGTCCTTAGGAGTAATAAGAAAATAAGACAAGCTTGAATTCCGCCTCGGAATTTGGCTTAAAGCCTCGGGAAGTCAAGCGAATCCATACGGGATTCCTTCCGAGTATGCATTGAATTGAGTTTGATTATCTTATCTTTCGATTAGGATTCTTACTCAACCAAGCCTAGACCCCACCCACGAACGCCTGAGTACGAGGGACAACTCCGTCCCAAGACTGCCTACATACCCACTTCGGCGTGGGATCAAGGCGTAAAGTATGTAGTTCTATCTTCTAATCTATGGTTTGATGTAAACTGATTTTTGTGGGTACGCAACCCTTTCTAGGGTCAGTGTCCCAGACAGTTTCTCTGCGGTTGCTACCCACGAAGGTAGCACTTAAGCGAAGGCTCAAGATGGCCTATTGCTTGTGGCCTAACAAAATAACTAGATCCTAATACTTAACATGAGCGTCACCCAATTACAAATCACCAATATCCCTTCGAGGTGAATAAATAGATAAATAAAGTCATTTTCACGAGAGCTCTTAACTAGACCATCCCTAAGAGGGGTTTACTATGGTTTATCTCAACGGATGTGAAATTCAATTAAAAGTTATCTTATTAATTATCGATCCAAGAGGGATTACCCGCCCCTTGGATTTTTAACTTCCAAATGACCCTTATTACTCCCCGACGATTTATAGGGACGATGCCACAGACGTCGTTAATGCAGCTTTATTAGGCGCTAAGTGCAGTAGTTCAACACGACGGCATTACCCGTAAGCGTGACCCAGAGGCACCATATATACCGAACGCTGCTAGTTTTGGTTTTCCAACTTCCTTTATTTAATTTTCTAACTACGAATGACAAAATGAAAGCGTAAATAATTGAAGTAACTACTTGAAGTGTAATTTGCATAGCAAATGAACTTGCATAATAGTAAATGCATGGAAGGTATAATTATCCTAAAAAAATTCGCATGCTATGAACCATTAACGGAAGCAATTAATCTATGATGAAAGATGACTTAACGAATCCAAAATAACGATTAAATCTAAGTACTTGTAATAAGGTAAGTTAATCTCAATCGAGTGTCTTAAAAATTTTAAAGTTTATTTAGGATAGTTTAATTACAATCTTGCTACACATTAATCCCATTTTCAATTGAAAGTCGATATCCTTAAATTCATACTAAGGAAAAAAAATCATCATTTCCTAATGTCATTATTATCAACTAAAGAAAAAAAAAGACTAAATAAAAATTAACTTTGTTTCCTTTTTTTTTTTTTTTTTAAAAATAACCAAATTACAATTTCAAATTTCGAAACTTAAATAATAATAATAAAAAAAAAAAAAAACTAAATTCTAACTTAATGGCAAAGAGGGCTTGCATTGTTTTATAATAATATAGAGGGTTGCGGGGTGGGGACCACGGGTCCCATCACCCCTGTGGCCCTGCATGCGCAGGTCCGCAGGGATGAGGGGACCCTGCGGGCCCCTCCGTACCCTGCAACGGTTACTATGTAACCGTCCCTGCATGCGGCCTACCATTAAAGCAAAACGCCATGCGTTACGGGCGAGGGTGAAGTTCGAAAGTTTTATTTTCGTTTTTTAATTTTTTTTTGTTTTTATTTATTTTTTTGGGTTACTTATATATATATATATATATATATATATATATATATATATTTGTTATAGTATTGACATTATCATTTTATACAGGAGTATTATAACAAAAAAAATAGGTAATTAATAATGTTGCAGGTTTGCCTTAGGGACAAAATGAAACAATAACCAGAGGGATTCCTTTTTTTCCATTTCTTTGTTTTCTACAGGGAAATTCATTCACAGATAGAGGGAGTTTATTTCTTTTCTTCATTTCTTCTGTTTCCTACACAGGGAAAGCTTATTCACAGAGAAAGGAATTCATTCCTTTACACAGGAAGAAAAAAAAGATTTCATTCACAGAGAAAGTTATCCATTTTTATTTTTATTTTTACACAGGGAAAATTCATTCACAGAGGGAGGAGATTTATTTATACACACAGGGAGATCTAATTTTTATCAAAATAAACTGAAGATAATAATCTAATTTCCATTTACTTGAAAACTAATTTCTTATCAGAATTAGAACAATGAGTCTTATTTTCAAGAAAGAAAATGAATTTCATTCTACAAATCTGAGACAAAATAATGAATTTTATTCTCTAAAATCTGAAACTAATGTATCTTATTTTCAAAAGAAATGAATTTCATTCTACAAAATCCAAGATAAAACAATGAATTTTATTCTCTAAAATCTGAAACTAATGTATCTTATTTTCAAAAGAAATGAATTTCATTCTACAAAATCCAAGATAAAACAATGAATTTTATTCTCTAAAATCTGAAACTAATGTATCTTATTTTCAAAAGAAATGAATTTCATTCTACAAAATTTAAGACAAAAACAATGAATTTTATTCTCTAAAATCTGAAACTAATGTATCTTATTTTCAAAAGAAATGAATTTCATTCTACAAAATTTAAGACAAAAACAATGAATTTTATTCTCTAAAATCTGAAACTAATGTATCTTATTTTCAAAAGAAAAGAATTTCATTCTACAAAATTTAAGACAAAAACAATGAATTTTATTTTACAATAAATCTCATTCTTTACAAAAATCTAAAAACTAAATTCATATCAAGAATTTTAACAATGAACCTTATTAAAACCAGGATTCTCATTTTCTACAAAATCTAAACTAATTCTTTAACAAAATACAATTAAAATTTCATACTCATAATTAATCTAATCAAATCTAATCTACCATAAAAATGAGATGCATGAACTAATTTGGAGGAACCTGGATGCTTGAAGATGGTGTGGAGTCCTCCTTGATCCTCCAATTTGAAGAAAAATCCTCCAACAAAATCCTTGCTGCCAATGAAGTGGACTACCAAAGAGAATTCAACTTGCAGAAATTTCTTATCAAGATTAGCTAGCTTTTCCTTTGAAACTTGTTCCCATTTTATAAAAGAAATTACCCTTTTCCCACTACCTATTTTTTTAATTTAAAAAAGAGATTCTTCTCCCAATTTGGCCTCCATGCAAATTAATTAGGCTTAGTGGGAGGAGTTACATGCAAGGAGGTGGAGAAGCCTCTAGAAGCTTCTTATTCCTCCTACAACATGTGCCTTAATTTGGGTGAGGGAAATTAAATAACAATTTTAAAATATATATGCATTTTCCATGTGTGTGTGGTTTATTAATTTATTCCCTTACAATATTCATTCCATAATTCATCCAAAGAATATAAATAGAGTTTTGTATTTTAAATCAAAAAAAGTGATAAAGGAGGGTTGTGACAACCCTTGGATCTACTTTAACGCCCTCCCAATGAATTGAAAATTTGCTTTGATACCACATGCCATAGTCGCAAATGGACAACCCAAAGAAGGACTATCTAACTGTGTAGCCTAAATTTAAGACAATACATTACAAAAAAAGTAAAGCAACTTATCATTAACTTAGTATCACATAAAGAATACAATTGTCTCATCGACTTGTCACATGTAGATTATGAATACTAGCATGCTTATATTTTAAAAAATCTATGTAAAATAAAACTAAATTAAATTGGACAAAATTTAAATTCACTATAAATAAATAAATAAAAATTGACTTGCAAATTTAATTTTTTTTTTATATTTAAATTTTTTAATAAATGTAATTATAATATTTTGAATCTTAGAAAAATAAACAAATCTATCAAAATAATTAAATTCAAACATATATTAATAATTAAATTGTGTTAATAGAAAAAGTTTTCCATTAAATTGAATATTAATCAAATAAGTTTAGTATTACCTTCATACGCATACGCATAATATATAATAGACAACATAATTTTTTATTGAATTGAGGATTCAAATTACAAAGTGGACTAAAACCACTTAAATCTACCTCATGTTATTAAATTTTGGGAAAGAAAAGCATACACCTTATTGATAAAATCTACCAATCTAATTTTATTAGAAAATTGATTCTTCACAATGTTTCTATAATTTTGCTTCTAGGTCATGGATTGATCCACACATACTCCATTCACAAATGACAAAAGTGAACATCCCCTAGCGTTTCTATCTAACAAAACTACATTCATAAGATGAGAAGAAAATTCATTCAATTGATGGGCATCTTTGAAACTGAGACAAATACAAAACTAATCTAGCATTGTGCCCTTTGCTCCATCTAGAGCCAAACTCAATACCACATATATGAGAGAAAACAACATTCTTGTTTGTACTTATAATGCTTCCTTTGAAAACTCAAGTGAGAAATTTCTTTGACTATGAATTGAAGACTTGATATTCACCCGAGCTCAATGTATACCGAGTATAGTATTCTACAAATAGAATTGTACATCTACAATTTGATGTAGGGACTTCGAAGGGTCATAACTTTTGACTTGGTTGTTCGATTGGGCTGAAATTTTATAAGGATGTGTATCGTGATGAGTTGTTTGGATTGCTGACTAACCTAATTTCCTCATCTCGATCAACTTTTCAGGGCCTGATTCCTTCCTTTGGAGCTTCAAAAAGAGCTTTTTCTATTTTTTTTAGATTTTCGAAAGTTGATTTTCTAGTTATTTTTGAACTCATGAACTTTATTAGTTTAGAAAGCTGGCAATTTGTATCGAAATAATGTTTTTTAGATATTTAGAAAATTTCATAATTTTTGGGATAGATTTGAAAATTACCAAAATGGCAAATTTTAGATTTTGTAAAAATCTGCCAAAAAGGGAAATTTTCAAATAATTGTTAAAATAGGCTTATTTTTCATTGTAATGGTAGAATAGTGGGAAACAATAGAAGAAGAATTATGAAGGAAACTTGATTCATTCTTGTGTCTCTCTGTGTTTTCATTAATGGTGTCTTTTATGTCTTGAATTGGCTACATCATTTGGTATTAGAGCAGGAATATGACTGGAAGAGGAAGAGGAAGAGGAAGTCTTACCCAGATGCATAGAGATATGCAAAATCTATAGAGACAAGTAGTAGAGCTTGCAAACATGATAGCAAATCAGGGAATAAGGAGAAATACTTCTAGTGAAGAAACAAGACAAAGAGATCTAGATCAACATGCCGATTATGAAGAAGAAGAAGAACAATTAGAGCACCTGACCTTTGAAGAAAGGATACTCAAAGCATTGGAAGGGCAAAATGAAAATGATGGAATTACAATTGAAGTTTTTGAATATGTGGGTAGTTTCAAACCAAAGGAGCTGGTAGATTGGCTAAATAGTATGGAGAAATTCTTTGAGTGGAAATTTATGATAGAGGAAAAGAAGGTTAAATTTGCATGCACCAAGTTGAAGGGTCATGCAATGATCTAGTGGGATCATTTACAAAAGGAACAAACTAGGAAAGGAAAAGATAAGATCAAGACCTGGAACAAGCTAGAGAAGAAGTTGATGTTAGGCCCAATATGGAAAGCTAATGTACTGAGAGGGGAGGGGTGAATCAGTACTCCAAAACTTTTCTTTGATAATAACCTTATTGTTGTGCATAAACAGAATAGTGCAGTAACATAAAATAAAGCTAAAATCAACAGATAACAATCATACATGATTTACTCCATAACACATATATTTTGGTCACGCAGAAATTCTTGGTTAGAGAGAAAAACTGCGGTGGGGATGGCACCCACAACTTCACTACTGCAATAATAAAGATTGCTCGGTTAGAGCTACATTTAGCTATTTCTGATAGCTTACCCTGTTAGGAGTATCAAGATCAGTTAGATCTACCTTACTAAAGGATTTTACAACACTATATAAATGTTGCACCTGGTTAAAGGATTTACAATTTATAGACTTGGTTAGAGTCTTTTACCCTGTTAAAGGTTTCTTTTACAACTTCAAATATTACAATAGAATCATTACAAATATCTGCAACTTTACATCTGAAATGTTATAGCAGATTCTATGTGCTCAGAATAAGATTACCTAGCTTGTAGCATACCTCGGTAACCCATAATGAAACTCGGTAAACCCTTTTGTTTACTTTGTTCTTCGACTGTTCACTAATAACCTTCTCGGTGACCTCTCTGTGTCTCTGTAACAATCTTCTTTCATGCATACACACGCATATCTCACATCTCTTGTTGTATATCTTTTCTAACCCTAAAATCATGCTGTATAAATAGATCTCTTACAGCGGTGATTTAATTTATTGCTTCGATCTTACAAAAAGATTCTTCGAATGAATAACTAAACAAAATATCTCATTGGTTAGATTGACCTTGTAATCATACACAATCTCCTAGTGCAATTTCCAATGCAAAAACGGTTAGATGTGCCTCGATCTTGTAACACATTTTCATGTGCATGTCCAAGTTCAATGTATCTGGTAAAACGTTTCACTCGGTGAATATCAACTCGGTGAGTTAACTTTACTACTCGGTAGCCATGAAACATTACTCGGTAAACAACTCGGTGAATACTGCGTTCTGTGACTGCTTTCTTCTGTAACCAACTAGACTGTTCATACCGACTTCTTTGTGTGTATCGACTGCATGATTCGGTAATACTAACCGACTAGAATATATAGTATGACTTTGGATATGAAACTAATGGCAATTTGATAAGTAGTAACAATCTCCCATTTTGACATTAGTTGAGATGTTTGACAAAAACTACTTTCAAAGTCATAACTCAAAAACTATATACCTGCAAAATGACTATACTTGACAATATATACAATAGTCAATAAAATAGTATATGCAGATATACTCCCCTTATCATTATTCTATACATAACTCTGAATTTTGCATGTTTGGTTCTATTTTGTACTTGTGTGCTCTAAATGCTCTGTATATTCTGCTCGATATACTCCCCTTGTATACAATACTCAAAATTATGTTATCAAAACTGTATTATTCTCCAAATGTAGAATTACTCCCCCTTTGTTGGGTATTACTTTCCTCTATGTGGTATCATAATATTACTCCCCCTTTTTGACAAACATTAAAAACTTAATTTCCATCCAGAGGCGGTAACTGATCAAAAATAGTCTTATACTTGGTCTGGGCGTCGGTGAGAGCGACTGAGAGTGAGTCCTTGACACTTTCCATTAACGAATTTTGTGCTTGAATATCAGATAAGAGTGATATTAAGCCATCAAGAGTGCTTCCCTTTTGTGTAGTTGATAAGCGTGTAGCTTGGTTGATCTGTTCCTGTACTGATGAGAGATAAGGAAGGAATAATATCTGAAGGGTCATTATATCCATCCTGATTTTATACTTTTCATTCCTCAGTTCTAACTGTTGAGCCATGAGCTGTTGTAGCTTTGTATAAAAATTCTGAATTGAATTTGGCTCGGTGGTCAACTTAGATGAGAGATCGGTGATCTCTTTCTCAATTGCATTAGTTTTATTTTTGACATCTTTAATAAATAAGGAAAATGTACACAATTTATTGAATAAATAAAGAATATGCTTGAGTTGAGGGGACAACTCAGCAATGAATTTGACAAGTTTTACCTTGCCAACAACAATTGATTTCTGTACTTCCTCTATCATTTTTGCTATAAGCTCTTTATCCTTGAGCTTGCTTAAGTACTTAGATGCATCAACTCTAGATGTTTCAATCTGATTGAGGAGTTCATCCAATTGAATATGGATGGCTGCATCGGTTGACACTGTTGCTGATGGTAGCATTTTTGTTAGTAGTGTCCTAACCTTCTGAAGTACTTTATTCTTTTTCTGTATGGCCAGTTGCTTCTCCTGTTCGGCCTTTGCTTTGCATAGTTCACCGAATTCAGTGAGTGCTTGCCCTTTCAATTTGGAAATGTCTACATTGGGCAACACGATCGGTTTAGATAAGTCAAATTTGAAACCATGCTTTCTCACCTTCTTCTCTTTTCCTTTGGTCTATGGCACTAAGACAAGTGCTTGTGAGGCTTGCTGACCCTCAGTAGGTTGCTCGGTAGATGCAACACTTTGGTCAGTTCCTGTAGCCGTTGCAGTGTCTTTGGGTGGCTCGGTGCTAGGGGTCTCAGTTGTAACATTTGCAGTGCTTGTCTATGCTTGAGACGTCTAATCTTTGGTTGTATCTCTTGCAGCTTCAGATTTGTTACCTTCGGTGCCTTGCTCGGTGTCCTTGGGAGCTTCGGTTGAGACTGGTGGTTGCACCAGTGGATAAGGCTGAACTTGTTCTAAGACAGATTCACTAGAGACAAGTTTTTCATAAGTGGTGCCTTCAATCATTTCCTGATCTGGTGCTGCTTCATCCATTACATCTTCATCAATTTGTATAGTGTCAACCGGGTCTGGACCTTGCTCGGTGACATCTAGATCTTGCTCGGTCAACAATTTCAATTTGTGATTGTTCACCGACATCCTTTTGTTTGAAGATCTCTTGCCACTTGGCTTTTGTCTCATTCTCCACATCAATGTATAGCCCATTCATCAATTTGAAGGCTCTCTGTTTCACCATAAATTTAGAATTGTATGTGGTCAAATGCTCCTTGATTTCAGCTACGGACATGTCAGGAAATAGATGGACTAGACTTATTTCTCTTATTTGTCTCTCTGAGTCCATTGCATATTTCCATTTGTTATCAATGTGTAAGTAGAGTTCACTCGGAAGTGACTTTGCTAGTTCTAATGGTGCTAACCGAAACTTTAGAAGTGTACAGATGACAGCTTCTTCAATTTGTCGCTTCTCATCATTATTCCTAGTCTCATACTTAACATATCTGAATCCTGCAAATCCACCGTATTCTTTAAGATTGGCACAAAAATTTTCAACACTGTGAATGTTTACATTTTTGCTTTTCACAATCTGGAATTTGTTTGCATCATCAGATTCTGTATCACTCGACTCTTTTGCCAAAATGAGTCTCCGAGTAGATTTCTTGTAAGTCTTGGTTACCTTTGGTGCAGTAACACTCTTTTGCTTCTTACTCGGTGATGCAGCTAATGCTCTGGTGTTGGGTCTCTTTGTTGGTGGAGTTGGTAGGGCCTTTGTGATGTCATGTTTCTTTCTTTTCAGAACTTTACCCTTTGGCAACTCTGTGCTCAATGTTATTGCAGCCTCTTGAGCTTCTAATTCCTCTTTGGTAATGGCAAGATTGCCTTTGACAGGTGTAGAGGAGGATTCTTCTCCGAATTTCTCAGATAAAACCTTTATCATCTTTGTAGCTTATCTTGTAGCCTTAGGTACTACAATGCTCATTTTTACTTTCTCCTTCACCTCTTCATAGGTTCCATACCTTAGTTCGGTTGCATGCCTTGGCAGTGATAAATAGGCATCAATTTGTTGCTGTGTAATATCATAATCAATCTCATAACCCATTGGTTGCATTGATTGAGTTCTCGGTTCAACAACATTTACATAGAAATAATCAGTGTCGACTTCAAAACATATATTGTCCTTGTATTTTTCGACCAGCTGTGGTGGAATCCTGTACCTGTTGTGCATTTTCTCTTGGAATTTGCTGAAGTAATCATCCATGATATCATTAAAGTTATCTCCTAACTTCTTGATGTAGTCATTGATCTGATGGGTGATAGGTTGGTGTAGCTCCCATACTACTTTACCAACTGAGGGAAAGAACTTCTCAAAATAGAAAAACATACATACAAGTAGTGAACCAAACTTTAGTGTATTTGCCGAGTTGTTCTTCTTCGGCTTCCTTATTGTGTTCAGGTTCTCAAACAAGTTCTTCAGTAGCACTTCACATAAGTCTACTTTCATTCCCTTCTTCACTATTTTGTAGGCCAAGTCCACTGCAGCACATGGTACACTGTTTTCCCTTGCAGATTGGAAGAAACAGTAACCAATAACTCTAATTGCAAACTTTAGTTCTGCATCAGTGACATTATTCAGTTTCAGTCCTCGGTAATCAAATTCTACTCCGGTTAGACTGATTAACTCCTTTTGTGATATCATTTTCTGTGCATGAGCATGATCGTAAATGGGATACTCGGTGATCAGGTGAATGACTTCCTTCGTGATCTTGAACGGTTGCTCTTGTAGCCACATGAAATCATCATGTACTCTGCTCAATACAAACTTGACCCACTCAGGTTTGAACACACGGGGATAGACTAGGGCTTCAGTTAATCCCTTGATTTTGATATGCTCAAATTTGCTATCTAATTTGCCATTAGTGCAAAGTTCATCATATGTGTCACTAATCTCTACATGACCGAGTTCCTCAACACGACATTTGGTAAAGAATCTGACATCTTCCACTAACAAGACTCGATCTGGGATGAGTTAAAATGCAGTTTTATCATCTGGTTCTGAGGCAATTTTAGGAGTTAGAGAATATTTCAGCGAGGGCTTCTCCACATTTTGGACAACTACAGGGTCTTGGATATTGGGCGCCATGGTAGGTTTCGGGTAAGATTTGACAAGTTATCCTTAGGGTTTACAAGTGACTGACGCTTCACACTCGGTAGACAATAGCAATTTGACTAGATCGAAAACCAGCTAAACAGTGAATAGATTGATGTAAATACCTCGAAATTCACTCTGAATGAAGTTTGATTGCTTTCATTCGCTCTGCTCTACTTCTCGAAAACTTGGGTGAATGAAAATGACCGTGAAAACACTTTTAAGTACTCAAAAATACCTTATCGGGCTCCGTGCAAGTTAGGTCAAGATATTAAATGCACTCGGTTCACCTTTTACCAATTTACTCCTTTTTCTATTTTAACCGAGTACCCAACTTTGTTTTATTAACCGACTTGACAGGTTTCCTGTATACACCGACTTGACAGGTTTCCTGTATAGTATAAAAACTAACTAATTGCATCTTAACTATGCAAATTTTGAATTTTTTTACATAATAGAATAGGAACTGTTATGATTTAACTTTTAGAGAATGCAGTCCCTTCATACCTTTTCTTGACTAATTTGAAATAGGTGCACCTAACTCGGTAAATAAGGTGCTTTCTTCATCTGACATAATTTCCTTCTTTTTCCATATCATCTTGAATTTTTCTTTTATCTCTTCAGTGTCTTTTCTCGGTTGATCTCTGCAATCTCCAGCTAAATGTCCAGCTTTGTGACAATGAAAACATGCCATACCAGGATTTCTCCATGATCTCCGTTTGTTCATTCCAAATCTTATAAAACAGTTGGCACTTATATGTCCATATCTTCCACAACATTCGCACCATATCCTTGTATTGTAATCCCATGGTACTACTGCATATTGTCGGTAAGGATCTGTGTGAGTTCGGTAACCTCCAGTGTTTGCTTGGTGTGGATACTTCATGTAGTTCTTTTGCTTAAACCAGCACTTCTCGGTACTATGTCCATATCTATTGCATTTTTTACAAAACCCTTTGAATTTTGCCTTTTGATAGTTGTTAACAGACTTTGCCCTACGTTGATTAGGTGTGTGACCATATTTATTGCAATTGTAACAATATCCATTGGACTTAGAGATATTCGATTGCTTACCTTTTCTGATCTGGCATATGTTGGCAGTATAACCTTGATTTCCACAGTAGTAGCAAATAGGCTTCTTCCTTTTGATGTTATCCCTTTTTCCAGCTTGTTTTGATGATTCTCCTCTCTCGATAGTATGAATTCCTTTCTCGGTAGAGTCTTTTCCTTTGTAACCGAGTCCTCCATCTTTGTAGAGTCTTCTTATGTTCAGTTGCTCATCCAACATCTTTGATGCTTCATAACTTTTCTCCAATGATTCTTTGGATTTCTTCTCTGTTTCAAGTTCACCAGTCAACCTTGATACTTCATGCTTCAATGATTGATTTTCATCATTCTTCAAAATTGCTTCATGATGTGCATAACCTAGTTGATCTGTCATATTTTGTTGAATGCCAGTTAACCTTATGATTTCATCATCCTTATCAGATACTAGAGCTTCAAGTTGTTGTTTCTCTCTTTGTAGATCTCTTGCTTTATCCTCAGCTATCCTTAATGCATCTAGATTTTCAGTCATCTGTGTACTGAAATGTTCATGTTCTCTTTTCATTGTTTTTAGTTGATCAGCCAATGCTTTGTTCTTTTCTTTCAACATTCCAATCATTTCTTTAGTCTCTTCAGATATACTATTCTCAAATGATGTCTCGATTTGTTCCACTAGCTCTTGAGAATCCTGCAAGTCATCAGATAATCTTCTCCTTACTTTCAGAGATTTTTGCATTTGCCTTTGCATGTCTGCAATCACTTGATTTGCATTATCCAACTCTTCTTGAAGATGCACAATCCTCCGAGATTGTTTGTAGCCTTCCATTGCTAAGATCTTTCTCTTTAGGTAGTTAAACCCTTTTCCAAGATTCAAGCTCTGATACCAATTGTTAGGCCCAATATGGAAAGCTAATGTACTGAGAGGGGAGGGGTGAATCAGTACTCCAAAAATTTTCTTTGATAATAACCTTACTGTTGTGCATAAACAGAATAGTGCAGTAACATAAAATAAAGCTAAAATCAACAGATAATAATCATACATGATTTACTCCATAACACATATATTTTGGTCATGCAGAAACTCTTGGTTAGAGAGAAAAACTGCGGTGGGGATGGCACCCACAACTTCACTACTGCAATAATAAAGATTGCTTGGTTAGAGCTACATTTAGCTATTTCTGATAGCTTACCCTGTTAGAAGTATCAAGATCAGTTAGATCTACCTTATTAAAGGATTTTACAGCACTATATAAATGTTGCACCTGGTTAAAGGATTTACAATTTATAGACTTAGTTAGAGTCTTTTACCCTGTTAAAGGTTTCTCTTACAACTTCAAATATTACAATAGAATCATTACAAATATCTGCAACTTTACATCTGAAATTTTATAGCAGATTCTATGTGCTCAAAATAAGATTACCTAGCTTGTAGCATACCTCGGTAACCCATAATGAAACTCGGTAAACCCTTCTGTTTACTCTGGTCTTCGACTGTTCACTGATAACCTTCTCGGTGACCTCTTTGTGTCTTTGTAACAGTCTTCTTTCATGCATACACACACATATCTCACATCTCTTGTTGTATATCTTTTCTAACCCTAAAATCATGTTGTATAAATAGATCTCTTACATCGGTGATTTAATTCATTGCTTCGATCTTACAAAAAGATTCTTCGAATGAATAACTAAACAAAATATCTCATTGGTTAGATTGACCTTGTAATCATACACAATCTCCTAGTGCAATTTCCAATGCAAAAACGGTTAGATGTGCCTCGATCTTGTAACACATTTTCATGTGCATGTCCAGGTTCAATGTATTTGGTAAAACGTTTCACTTGGTGAATATCAACTCGGTGAGTTAACTTTACTGCTCGGTAGCCATGAAACATTACTCGGTAAACAACTCGGTGAATACTGCGTTTTGTGACTGCTTTCTTCTGTAACCGACTAGACTGTTCATACCGACTTCTCTGTGTGTACCGACGGCATGATTCGGTAATACTAACCAACTAGAATATATATTATGACTTTGGATATGAAACTAATGGCAATTTGATAAGTAGTAATAGTTGAGAGAAAAAAGCCCATAGATTATGCGAAAACCCTTTTTCATAGGTTTCAAAATTTTAAACAGAATTTATCTATTGTACAAGATTATACATATAAGTTTTACAAGTTGTCCATTTGTGTGGAGCATCAAGAAACTAATGAGCAGATGATTGCTAGGCATGTAAATGGTCTTAAATGTTATGTTCAAGGTGAACTTAGCATGCATTGAGTTACTAGTTTGGAAGAGGCCTACCAATTGGCCATGAAGGTGGAGGAAAAGTAGAGGAGGAAAAAGAGGTATTGAATATCCATTACAAGGTGAATTAAATTACAATCAAGACGAATCATCTTAGGGAGGAGAAAAATTAGATGATACCCAACACAACATGCAAACTCAACAACAAGGAAGAGGGTTTCAATGGGGCAGAGGTTACAATGGTGGTAAAGGATGATAAAATCCACATAAGCCTTTTGTTTGCTTTAATTGTGGAGAAGACCATAGAGCATTTGAATGTTCAAATTATAGCATGCAAGAAAGAAGTCGAGGATCGCCCAAGTTGAACCTAGCTCAAGTTGAGAATGCAGAAGCAGGAATTGGATCTCAGGTTTCAACATATGTAGAAGAAAGCCTCATGATGAGAAGAACCATGGTAATTACAAAGAGGGAGAAAGTACATACTAAAGGTTCTAATGACTCATGGCTTTGAACCACTATCTTTTGAACTAGATGCACTTTAGGAGGCAAGGGATGTCAAGTTGTTGTTGATGGAGCTAGTTGTGAGAATATGGTTTCTAGAGAAATGGTAGATAAATTAAACTTGCAGTGTGAAAGACATTCCTATCACTATCGTATTGCATGGTTCAAAAAAGAAAATGAAGTCATTATTGATAAGAGATGTCTAATTAAATCAGATATAAGTATGCTAGTTGTGAGAATATGGTTTCTAAAGAAATGGTAGATAAATTAAACTTGCAGTGTGAAAGACATTCCTATCACTATCGTATTGCATGGTTCAAAAAATAAAATGAAGTATGGTGTGATGTCATTCCTATTGATGCATGTCATATACTATTGGGGAGGCCATGGTAGTATGATAGGAAAGTTACTCATGATGTTGAGAAAAACACATACGCCTTTTGGAAGGATGGATCTAAAGTAATTTTGTTGCTTCTTAAGGATAAAGGAAAAGGTGAGACTATGCTGTCTAAAAGAAAACTTGTCAAAGAAATGAAGGTAACATGTTTTTGCTATGCTTTGATGATGCAGAGAGAAGAAGGTGAGGAAATACTAGAAGAAAATCCTTTAGAGGATGTTAAAGCTTTGAAGTATTGAAGATGCAGTCAAGCATGAAGGTGAGGATGTTGCAGCAACAAAGGAGAATGATATTTTAGATGAGAAGACCACTCATACTAGGCAAGGAAAATGCAACGAATATCCAGTAACATGGGAAGGATTAACATCGGAAAATAATATATGGGTTATAAAGTGGGAGTTGAAGAAGTTGGATCAAGACAAGTGGCACTAGTTTGAGGACAACTACTTGCAGGAGCTGCTTTCTTTTCAACCAGAGGAGAATGATGCAGGGACTTCGTGAGGTCATATCTTGGACTTGGTTGTCCAATTGAACTGAAATTTTATGAGGAGGTGTATTGTGAGGAGTTGTTTGGATTGCCGATTGAACCTAGTTTCCTCAACTTAATCAACTTTTTAGGGCTTGATTCCTCCATTTGGGGCTTCAAAAAGACCTTTTTAGTTTTTTTTTAGTTTTTCAAAAGTTGATTTTCTAGTAATTTTTGAACTCATGATTTTTATTAGTTTACAAAGTTGGAAATTTGTGGCAAAATAATTTATTTTAGATTTTTAGAAGATTTCATGATTTTTGGAATAGATTTGAAAATTACCGAAAATGGCAAATTTTGGATTTTGTAAAAATCTGCCAAAAAAGGGAAATTTTCAAATTGTTGTTAAAATAGGCTTATTTTCATTGTAATGTAAGAATGGTGGGAGACGATAGAAGAAGAATTATGAAGGAAAATTGATCCATTCTTGTGTCTTTGTGTTTTCATTAATGGTGTGTTTTATGGCCTGAATTGGCTACATCACACTTTGACCCAATAAGGATTAAAATAAAAAATAAAAAATATAAACAATTTGAATGTAGATGTAAATCAAAATTAAAATAATAATTTGGGATGCAAACCTCAAAATCAATGCACAATGATTTTATTAATGATTGATTTCAATAAACTAGATTTACATAAATTTGATTGTATGGATTTATGTTGAATATGTTGAATATCTTGAACAATTGAAGGGGGGATGAATTAGTTGTCAATTAAAATATTTTACTTATTCCACAAAAACAAATCTGGTAAATTAATTCTTGATTACTTAACCATAAACTGATATAAGAATGAGAGAGCACACACATGAAACATCAAATTTGATGCAGAAAACCCAAGAAGGGAAAAACCACAAAGAATGTTAATTCCCAAGAATAAAACACTTGTTAGGGTGACATTGGTTAAGGTGATTTTTACAAAGGTTGGCTCATGGCCAAAATGTTCATTATAGGTGGGCTCATTGCCCGGCTAAAACTACCAGAAAAAGAGGGCTCACTACCTAGAAGAAGAAGAAAGAATAAGAAATAATCCACCACTGTAGCACAACTGCCACTAAGCTGCAATGCCAGAAGAAACCTTTGGCTTGCTACCTCTGGTACCTACCAGCAACAACACACTACCAAAATGCTCAACCACAACTACACGCAACCTCACACAAATTCGCACCAACAAGAGACACATCTTTTTTTCCAATCCACTTGCTTCTCTCTTCATTACAATCATCCTTTATTTATACTAATCTCTGAAATAAAAAGTCTCCCAAGTCGGCCAAAGAATTTACCAGAACACAATTTGAAATAGGTCTACACTAAACATTCTTGCAGTGGAAAAGAATGAGAATTGGACCACACCAAAATGCACTAGATCGACCAAAACAACATGTGATTCATACGCCATAATCACCGAAGCAAAAATAGAACATTCAAGGTCGACCAGACCTTGAATGAACATATCTGTAACCATGTCTCTTGTGCACATCATCACATTTTGAATCAGAATAACAAAGATAAAGACATGAACAACATAATTCCAAGATATCATCATCAAAATTGAAAATACGGAGAAATGTAGAGTACTACAAACATTGTTGAACATCATCACTGTATACACTTCCAAAGCACCAAATCATAAGAATGACATCCCAAAGCAACAACCAACAACATACCAAAGCTTTATGACTACAACTGCAACATATCAGAAATGCAAAGCACAAACCAATTGTTGAAACAAAGAATCAATATGTTGACACCGATGACAACCATACTAACACACCATCAACTTCACATTTGCAATAATCGCCCCCTTTGTCATTGATGGCAACATTTATCAACGATAAACACAAACTCAAATTCATAACTCCAATCTCTCCAATCTCTTTGATCTATCCCCCTTTGACATCAAGGACAAAGGCAAGCAACAAATCAACATTTGTAACCATCTTCAGAACCCACACAACTCCCCCTAAGAGGAAGCACCAATCATTAGTCCAAACTAAATATATACATGAAGTTCCCTGGACTAATGCACTACAAAATGCACTTAGTTCAAACTAGGAAGGGGTGTTACCTCCAACTTCTGTAAGAGATACTCAAAAAATTCTCTACACAAAGCCTCTGTAAAGATATCTGCAACCTGCTCTTTTGTAGGTACACACTCAAGTTTTGCTTAATTGTCCAACACCTTTTCCCTTAAGAAGTGATACAGAATAGAGATATGCTTTTTTCTGGAATGCGATATTGGATTCTTAGATATATTTATCGCATTTATGTTGTCACACAAGATTGATATCAATTCATCAAATATCACACCAATATCCTTCAATGTTTGTTTCATCCAAAGCATCTGTGTGCGGTATGATGCGGCTACAATGTATTCAACTTTTGCGGTTGATAAAGACAAAGAGTCATGCTTTTTACTTAGCCATGCAACTAATTAGGAGCCAAGGAAAAATGCTCCTCCACTGGTACTCTTCCTGTCATTAACACTTCCTGCCCAATTTGCATCAGTATAAGCTTTTAGAGAAAAATCTGATCCTCTAGGATACCATAGTCCAAAATCTTTTGTTCCTTTCAGATACCTGAATTCCTATTTATTGCAACATGTGACTCTTTCGGATCTTGTTGAAATTTGGCTACAAGGCAAACAACATACATGATATCCAATCTGGTAGTAATCAGGTATAACAGTCCTCCAATCATTGATTTTTACTTGCTTGCATCAGTCTTAGAAGAGTTATCATCATTAGTCAGCTTGCATTTGGTAGTCATAGGAGTACATGTACCAGTTTGGAATTCTCCAATCCAAACTTTTTCAACAACTCTCTAACATACTTTGACTAAAAAATTAAAATACCTTTACTATTTTGATTCACTTGCAATCCAAGAAAGAAGTTCAAGTCACCAATCATGGACATTTCAATTTCCTTTGCATTTCACTAGAAAAGTTCTTGCACATGCCATCATTTCCTCCAAATATTATATCATCCACATATTCTACAACAATTAGGATCTTATTTGACTCAATTTTAAAGTAAAGATTGTTGTCAATAGGCCCCTTTTGGAAACCTTGAACCAATAAATACTTGTCTAGCCTTCCAAACCAAGCTCTAGGAGCTTGCTTCAACCCATACAACACCTTCTTCAATCTACAGACAATATCCAGATCATCTGACAACTTAAATCCTTCTAGTTTCTCAATTTAGACTTCTTTTAGTTCCCCATTCAAAAATGTTGACTTCGCATCCACTTGATAAACTTTGAAATTTGTATATGCCCCAAAAGCTAAAAACATCCTAATAGCTTCCATTCTGACAAGGACAACGTTTGTCTCTTAAAAATTAATGCCTTCAACTTGTGTGTAACCTTTGCATACCAATCTTGCTTTGTTTCTTACAACACATCCATCTTCATTCAACTTATTTTGGAACACCCACTTTGTTCCAATGACATTCTTATCTGCCAGTCTAGGGACTAGTTTCCAAGTGTGATTTTTCTCAATCTAATCTAACTCTTCCTTCATCTGCCCTCATCCAATTCTTATCTCTACAAGCTTCTTCAACTGATTTAGGTTCAATTTTAGAAACTAAACACAGAAGAACTTGTTCTTCAGCAACTTCACTTCTTGTAATAACACCTTTGTTCTTGTCTCCTATAATTTGGTTCTCAGACCGATTCTTTTGTACATACCTTGGACTTTTTGATACAATTGTCGAAGCAACCTAAGTTTATTTTTGCTTATCTTCTTTGTTTTTCTCCTCTTCTTCTCTGATTGGGGATTCATCAGATTCATATCTTGCTTATTGGTGGAGAACAACAGTTTGTGTGAAAACCTCAAAATGGCTATGAATTCCTAGAAGACCTTTCTTTCGGAACTTAAAGAGACGTATAAGAGAATTTTTCATGTGAAGCACAATTGAAACATCTTTTCTTGGGGAAGCATAGTTTTTGGTAACATTTTTTTGTGTTACCCTTTTTCCTTGATGTCAAAGGGGGAGAGATATAGAGATATTGTCAAAGGGGAAGATTAGATAAAGTAGAGATTAGGTGTTTTGTCATCAATGACAAAGGGGGAGATTGTTAGAAATGTATGTTTGGTTGTCATTGATGTCAAATCCAGTGATTCGGATTGGTTGAAATGCAATAAGGCAGTGTACAAACTGAAGGTGATGCAAAACAATGGAAGATAGGTATATATGTATGAAGATGTAGAACCTTGTTATGTCAGGAAGTTACTTTTGTAGAGACAATTGTTGTTGATGTGTTTTCTGGAAGGATGTTTGCTCTAAAAATGTGTGTTGACAGTATGTGGATATGTTTTTCATGTTGAACAAGTTTTGGACTTGGTTGTGGTAATTGAATCTATGCTCCAAATGCATATGCAAGAGTGGTAATGTTGTCTGGTGATATACAGTTGACAAGTCTCGAGATTGTAGAGCTTTGCATTTTTGTCTCGTTGTAGATATGGTAACACAATTTTGGTATGATGGTGGACATAGTTTACGAATGTTTTATTCATTTTTTTTGGTGCTCTGGAAGTTATGCTTAGTAAGTATATATAGTCATGATGGTGGTTGATGATCCGACAGTTTTAACAATGTTTGACAATTTTATGTGCTATGCATTCCTCCGCATTCTAGTTTCTAATGATGATCTTTTGGTAATCCATTGTTTATGAACTTAACTTCTTTGTGTCAATTTGGATCATGTTTTTGTGCTTTGAAAATGTGCTTTTATGTGTGTGAAGGAATATGAGTGTGAGAAAGGAAGAATTGGTGCGATAATGGATGTATGTGTGATTGGAGTAGGTGGATTGCAAAAGAGTTGTAGAGATTCTTGACTGGATCTGTTGCAAGAAATTGTTTAGATCTCTGAGCTTATTAGGAACTGGACCTATGCATATGTAGATGCAATTTTCTTAGTTCATATTTTTTCTCTCTCTTGGCAGTGAGCCTTCTGGCAATAAGCCCTTGTAATCTAGGCAGTGAACCCTTCGGGTAGTAAGCCTTGTAATCTCATATAACTTGTTATATTATCTTGATAGTTAACCCTCTTCACATGTGGTTTTTCCCATTTGGCTTTTCCACGTACAAAAATCCGGTGTCTCTCTTATGGTTGTGTATCTCTTGCATTTCAATTGTGTTGCATGCATTACTTTTGTGCTAAGATTAATTGAGAATAAAATAAGTTTCAGAATTTTAGTTTTTAAAAAGGGAATACTGATTCAACCCCCCTCTCAGTATTACGGATTGTTCAAGGTGTGCGCCCTTGGTCTCCTTGTGTTGTGTAGTGCAATGCTTAGGTTTGTGGCATGGCTTAACCACCTCTTGTGGATTCTATAAGTCTAGTGGTTATATCGGGCATTAATAGGTCAATCTTTTGGTGTAACGACAACCATACTTCTAAAAAGTGGTACCAGAGCTTGGATCATAGGTTCAAACCTCCTCAATTGCGCTAGGGAGGGATTGTTGCAAGGTATGTGCGCTTGGTCTCCTTTCTTGTGTAGTGCAATGCTTAGGTTTGTGACATGGCTTAACCGCCTCCTATGGATTCGATAAGTCTAATGGTTGTAACGGGCATTAATAGGTCGATCTTTTGGTGTAAGAACAATTGTACGTCTAACAAAATAATGATCTTATTTTTAGATTTTTCTAAGGAAGATAAAATCAAATCAAAGATGGAAGGATCTAAGTTGGAAAATGAAAATTTGTCATTTCAAAGTGATAAGGAGATATTGATGAATTATTTAAGTCAATTGATGATAATTATGACGATATTCTATCTTTTTTTAAGTTTCAAAAAGGAAATAGAAAAATATATAAAAAAATATTATAATATTATATAATAAATTATTTTTTATCGATAAATAATTTATTTATATTAATGTTATCAAAATGTCTACAAACAATTTATGGTTTCTAAAACTTCAAACCCCAATAGACATAAAATGATACAAAATTCGACCACCATACCAAATTACATACATATTAACGCACCTACATATTATGTTTTGCTACCAATATTTCATACAATTCGTAAACTTTTAACAATCTAACTACATATTATGCAAGGAAGAACAAAAAATCTATGAGAATTTAATTCATTGGCTTCTTGCAGCTTAGCCAATAGTCCTCTTTTTAAAAAATATTCTTCTTCTTTGATTTTTTCAGCTCATTTGGCCCCAACATTTTCCATCTACTCTTTGCTTCTCAAGTTGTCCTTAATGTAGTCCCATTGTCCTTAATGTAGTCCCAACCCACCTATGCCTCCTCCTTCTGAGCTTCTTGGTCCATGTCCACCCCCAAAATCCAAAAGGATCTCAAAGGTGGCACAAACTTAGGGATACATATCCATTCTCCATTTACGACTATAAATCCTCGCATGGTCTTGCAATTGTCATGAAAGTCTCCACTTTGAACTTCCTTTCCTCCTTGGCACTCTCTCTCATGAACCACATGACATCTACCTTCATTCCTAATTTGAGCCCCCATGCAAAGAACATAGAAACCAAATCTACATAGGTTCTATACTCGAATTTGGATTCCATGACTTCCCTTCCCAACAGATATCCACCATTAGGAAGAATTTGGGTCCTCAATCTTAAATACATTACACACTTTGTCTTATGATATTAGCCCCATAAAAGCCAGTTATTGTTTTATTGTGACAAGGGAGAAGTTTGCTTCCATTTTCACCATCGCACCACCAAACTATCGTTGTTTCCTTATACCAACCAAGTGTAGACCAAATCTCTATGATCTCCACTCTCCAAGAAACTCTAGTTTTCACTTCTTATGTCTTGATTCCGCTAATAAAACCTGTGCATTGCCTTTTAATGATTAAAACTTCCTTGCTAATCTCATAAAATCCGTTCAAAATAGATGTCGTGTGTTGTGTGCCACCACCTTACCTTGTCATTAATGCTCACACATACCAACCCTACACAAGCACTTGAAACTTACCACACAACTTGTAAACTTGAGTTTGGGCAATGTACTTCTTGTGTGTTCATCATTGCCACTATGTGATGTGATTGTCACTGATTAAAGTCTACAGACCTCCAATGGGGTTTAAAGTTGTCTACCACCTCACCTGTGGCTCTGCCAACTCATCATATGACATCACCTTCCACCATCTCTACTAACACTTGGCCTTCATGTAATCCTTCTCACCATCTCACCTCCTGCTCATTGAGATCGCACCCCCTATTAGATAGGAAATTCGCCTCTCCATTCCCCTTTCTTTGTACATGCAAGATTTTGAAATCTTGAAAAGTGCTAAGTTTTTGCACTATTATGGCAATGCGTTTATTTATTTTCCAACTCTATGCATCCCCTTTAGCAATGACATCAACCACTATTTCTGAATCACCTTCTAGGTAGAGCCTAGACACTGACAATCTACTTGCCAAAGAGACAACAAGGAGCGTTGCTTAAGCCTCCGCTTCATTATTGGTACCATCATTCAATTTTTGTGCTCCCATTTCCAATACCTCACTTTTATCATTTCTCACAATGCATCCAGCTCCCATTGATCTTGGATTACCCCTAGACACACCATCAAAATTTATCTTGATCCATCCAGCATCCAGCTTCATCGAACTTTCTTTGCTCATTGCACATTGAGGAGGATCAATCATGGACGACCCATTTACAAGGAATATAACATAATAATTTAATTTTCCACTATTCCACTTAAATAATATAATATTATACTTTTTAATATTAATATATTTTTTCATAATATTTTTATTTTGATCAATAAGGGGCCGAAGCTGTAAATGCTTTTGATTGGAGCTATGAACTAGTGAGACCACATTTTTTAGGGACCTCATCCTCAGATTTGTTTGGCATTAACACCCTTATATTTCCTTTTGCACCCTTCACTCCTTATCTCTCCTTCCTCCTTATCTCTCCACTTAGGGCTCGACCAAGCGAGATTTGAACTTGAATCACAACAATAACGTCGTTTGCAACTAACCATTGCACTGTGGGGTCAATCCCTGATTTTTCATAATATATATTACAAAAATATAAATTAAAAAAATTTAAAGGTAGAAATAAATGTTTTTTCATTTTCAAAACATTAAAAAAAAAAATTCATAAACATTTTTTAAATTAAATTTAGAAACTTACTTTAATTACTTTTAGGAAGGATATCCTTATCCATTGACAATTTGTTATTTCATATTTTAACTAAAAATTGCATTTTTGTGAAAGCGTATTTTTATCTATATCATTCTTATGCTTTTTTAACATAACATAGATTTTTAAATATTGATAAACTATTTACAATTTAAAAATATAAATTTTAATTTAAAATAAATAGATGACTAAAATTATTTATATATGAAAAGCAGATGGGTGTCAATTAAATTGCATGGAGTTTTTATTTACATGAGTTTTTCAATTCATTGTGTGAGTTTAATACACCTCTTGGTGTAACAAGCTAGCTCACAAGCTACCACAAACTTATTATAAGCTTAAAATGCAAAGATATGACTATTATTAGTCTATTAGTCTATTGCTATTACAAACTAATTTGCTAATTACTATCTTATCGAGATTGATTCCTACCCACTTCTTTCCAATTGATCTATTAATTATGTGGTTATTCTTACTCTTCTTGTGATGGATTCTCAAGATGTTTATACATTAACTCCAAGCTTTAGGACTGATCCATATTGGTTCTATTTGAAGGTCTCTTTGATCTCATAATGCCTTGAGATATGTTGGGTTGAACTCAAGGTTTCACAAACCTTGTCTGATAGATTTGTAATGCCCCTCGAGGCCGGCTTTGAATAAGGAGGCATTGTGACATTGTACCTTTGCTATAACATTAGTAATAGATATATTCGATATTAAATGCTAATAAATATAGTTAGGAATATGGATAATTGAGGATACGTGGTTGGCTTAGGACTCGATGCTTATATTGAATATGTTTCGGTAATATTTCATAGGATGAAGAATGACTATTTTTATAAAGGACTTTGATGTACTAACCTACGTTGCAGCAACCGAAGTTATACTATTGGCTTCTATGGTAATGTCAGGTGTATGTTAGTTATTTATTGTTTTGTGTAGCGTTTTATGTTGGTTTATGTTGGTGATAAGGCCCGTCGATGTTACCCTTGTCCTCGCTCGATTAGAGCAGTGTCAGTTATCTTTGTTAGCCAATTGGATCGCCACTAGGCGTTAATCCGACACCTTTGTTTTGTGGTATGGTCTGTTATTTGTTAAGTTTGGCTAATGTCTTATGTGCTGGTTATTTTTAATTATTAGATTTTTATTAAATATTGTTTATAAGGAAGTTAGTTCAATTAATCATTTTTTACCCTTGAGTAATTAATTATTGTTGAATGTGGTTGCATATTTAAAGTTATTAAGGATTAAATTAATATTTTAGTTTTGGATTAATGAATTAATATTTGACCTTTTGTTTAATAAATGAATACTATAGATGTATTAAGTAATTATTAAGTAAGTTTTATTTTTATTAAAATTAATAAAAGCTTGAATTAATAATTGTAGAGTCATATCTTAGTATTTAATAAATGGATTGATTTTGATTCCATGAGAATTTGAAATTAATAGTTTTTAATTAAATTTTGTTGAGGAAGATGATTTTTGGTCTTTTGTGCGTGCGTGAGTGAATTAGGAAATTTCTTTCCTGAGTGGTGTTTTTGGAAGAAACCCCTTTATATTCTGGAAAATTTCTAGAATGGGGGTTGGTTCCTTGTTGTTTCTCATTTTGAATTTTGGGAGAAGAATTGTCTGGAGAAAATTTGTAGAGAAGTTCAGGGTTTTGGGGATTTCGCTTTTTGGGTTGCCGTGTTGTTGGGTGCTGGAATTTGTGGCTTTACCTACAAGAATCTCTTCAAGGAGTGCGATTGAAGGTAGGGGTTTATAAACCTTTTGTTGTGTGCATTTAATTATCGGGTAATCGTTTGATTGAAAGTGAATAAAAATAAATTTGTAATTTGGGTTTGCATTGGAAAAAGTTATTCAAAATAAAAGTTTTATGTGTTCATTTGGTTCGTGTGAATGAGAGTTTTTTTTTTATGAAATTGGGTGGTCAGGAAATATTTGGGTAGATTTCTTTAAAATAACTTTTGTGTTTTTCTTTATCTAATTTGTTACTTCATTATTATGGAAATATCGATTATTGGGGAACTGTTTCTATGAAGAATTCTAAATTATAATTGTAAAAAATAAGATAAATCAATGATGGTTTATTAAATTAATTTTTTGCTCTCTTTTGGAAATGAATTTTTAATTGTACCATGGTTGTGGGAACCACGATCGGTTTTATTCACAATTTGTGGTGTCAGCATTGCATGGTGTTTTTAATTTTGGTTATAGTGGATTATGTGTGTGTGTGTGTGTGTATACATAAGTGTATATACATGTATACATATGTATATGTATGTATATATGTATGTATATATGTATGTATATATGTATGTATATGTATGTATGTATGTATGTATGTATATGTATGTATATATATGTATGTATATATATATGTATATACATACATATATATATATATATATGTATATATATATATATGTATATATGTATATATATATATACATATACATATACATATACATATACATATATATACATATACATATACATATACATATACATATATATACATGTATATGTATATGTATACACACACACATGTGTGTGTGTGTGTGTGTGTAAATATAGTTATGATTTCGAGTTATCGATGTGCTTTGATTAATATAGTTATGTTTTGGCTAATGAGATTATTTGGATTAAAATAAAAAGGATTTAAAGTAATACATTATTGAAAGTGTAATATGTGAATTAAGTAACTATTTCTTGAAGTAGTAATTTGATGTAATTGGCAATTCAAGAATGATCAAATTATTTGGTTTTATAATCTAGTTTGGGAAAAACTATGGAAATAATGTTAAAAAGGAAAGTGTGTATTTTATGGTTTGAATATGTTTTATTAAGTGAGTTTATGGTATTAAGAAGTGAACTTGTTTTATATGTTATGGATTAACTTTTGTTGTCATTACTCATCTTTATCCTTCAAGTGGTCTTGTGAAATGAGTTGACCCGTATTGTTATCCGTTATACCTCTAGGTAGTTTATCCCTGGTAGAGGTTGAAAGGGGTCAATTTTTAGATTAATATGAAAGTTGTTTCATGTAATTAATTAATCATGTGGTTACATTCTTTAATTATGAAATGTAATTTTATGAATTATAATAATTGAATATAAATCACATGTTTTATGAAAATTATGATACTAAAGGGAATTTAATATCTAAGGAGGATATTGGTGATGCATAGTTCATGATTTTAGATTTTGGTGCTTGGATTAGTATTTAGAGTTTATTTCTTTCTCCCAACCGAGACTATTATGGAAGTGTGTATGTATTTACTCGGAAAGGAATTTTTTATTATCCTAGTGCATTGAATAGTTGGATTATTAATAAATTGATTTTATTTTTACTAAACAAATGATGCCTTTAGACAATAGAAATCATATGTCAATAGGTGAGGCTTTATTAGTTTCTTTTATACTTGTTATGGTTCTCTTGTTAGTAGAAGATTAAAATTATAGTTAAGGACTTTCAATGTTAAAGATGATTTTTATATCAAGTTAATCTCATTAAATAGGTCGATATTAAATTAGAAGTATTCTAGAAGAATCTTTGTTGATTTAAGGTTCTTTAGTAGCGGGTAAAGTGTGTTTTGTATTTAGGTGAATTTGGTACTTGAATTCCAATTAGTTGAGGAAGTTAGTTGAGTGTGTAAACCTTTTAATTATAATCATATTACCTTTAGTTTTTTATTAAGTAATGCTTGTCCTTAAGAGGCAAATAGTGGATAGGAAACAAGAGGAAGAGTGCTAATTCTTTATGATAGACGCTATCCTTTAAAAGCAATAGCTATCCCAAATATATTCTTGTATAAGATATTATATTAAATTTAAGATTCATTTATGTAGAATTAGGTGTGAGTGTTTTAGTGATGCTTGTCCTTGGTATTATTCTAGTTCTAAATATAAGATGTAAATTGTATTAGCACTTTATATATTATTAATGCTCCAAGTTATCATATTGAATTATATTAGTGTTGGAGTCAGTGTCGGGATCCTTGGTGTAGTTTGTATGGAATTTTTGTGCAATAACCTTTATATCAGAGTTATTTAGGACTTCATCTTTGTTTCACCTAAGTGGGTGGCAACCGACGAGAGAACTATCTAGGGCATGAGGCCCTAGAAAGGGTTACGTACCCCCTTTTGTTATGTTTTTTAAGTCAAACTACGAAGTCTTTGCACTTTCACATAGGCAAGGTGTAGTACCCCTCCTCGATTGGACTCTTTTTATATTTATGTTTGACTTCAGTTGATTGTTCAGTGGAACATTATTGTATATTGATTCAGACTTTATGCGATTTTATTTCATGCTTTATCTGGATTCGTGGTGTATGATTTTATGCAGTATCTCAGTGCTTATGATTGATGTTATTTTTAATGGATCATTATCATGGATTGACACTTTTACCTTATATGTGTGATGCGTTATTTATATGTTGCGTGTTTGCATGTGTATGGGATGCGAGGGGATGATTTTCCTTCACTCACTCTAGTGAGACAGGGAACGTCATGATTCTCCTTCATCTATGTGCGTGTCATGTCTGTTTATATATTTGCCTATATGCACATGTGGTTCTTCGGTGCAGGACATTGCAGGTACTAGTATCAGGTAGGTACGAGGTATTGACTCCACCTGGTTTCACAGGTTTGAGCGTGCCTTATATGTCTGATGGGAGTGGAGGAGATGGTTGTTGGACCCTAGCTTGACCCGCAATTACACTCGTGTGAGTGTTGTCAGTCGGTCATCTTTTCTGTTTGATTGGTATGCGAGTCAGAGTGCTTTAGTGTTTTGTCTTGTGAGTCGTCATTTGAGCATTCCTCGTTTTGCATGTTTCTGTTTATTTAAATGGTTATTTAATTGAGTGAATGATGCTATATTTGTGTTGGCGTAATTAGTTGATTATTATGCTCTTGAGATTGTTGATTTAATTAAATTAATGATTTGCTAGAATTAAATGGTTAAATGGCTTATTTTATTGTGTAAAGTTGTATTAATATATTGTGAAAAGAAATAAATATTTGCCTTGCCATTTAAAAGTAGAATGATTATGTTGAAAGAAATTATCATGTGGAAATAGAGATGAAATAAAAATAAAAGTTTTTTCCTTTTACCTATCCATTTGACTTTTGTATTTTATTTTATTGGAAAAGAAATTGTTTTTGGAAAAAGGGTAAATCTAATTGCTTTTACTTTTTTTAAAATAATTTAATCTAATTGGTTGGAAAAACTTTTAACCTAGAAAGTTTAGGTTGAAATTATTTTTCCCATATATTCTTGGGAGTTCACGAGAATAGGGAGGCAAAATTTTGAAAGAGAAATCTGGAAATCCATTTTGGAAGAGGAGCTGGAGTTGGATTTGGTTTGCGAGTTTGGGATTCTTCCATCAATTTGCTTCCTGGTTTGCTTGAAGGTTGGATAATCTCTTCTTGTTTTGAAATTTAATTTTTGAATGTCTTAGTGGCTTCCTGTGTGTTGAAAAATGTAAATCTCTTTGTAAATTCTTGTTGAAAGATTGGAATGGAAGAAAGAGTGTTTGTTATTGATGATTTTGTTGAATTCATATCAAATGGCTGCATATGGGAAAGAAATGGTTCATCTTTCTATTTGATGTTTGTTATTTGTTCATGCAAAATCAAGTTCTTGAATTATCTCTTCTATTTGGGATAGAAAGGAATAGATTTAGTTTGTTGTGTGTTTTCTAGTATCTATTTGTCCAAGATTTGGGACTTATGTTGGCAAAAATTGGTTATTGGTTTCTTGCAAGATACAAGGAATTCTTCCTATGTAATGGAAGTGAGGAAATTTATCATAATCCTTCTCTTATCTTTAAAATTCTTCTATTGTTGCCTAAATCTTTATTTAATTGGGGCTCTTGTGTGATTTTAATCACCTTTTACCTTATTGGTAAATATCCTTTCTTAGTTTTGGATTTTGGCACTGTGTGTGTGTGCCCGTGAAATGAACATGGGAGGTTTTATTTTTTGATTTATATTGTTTTGTATAGAAATTTATTTTATTTATTTTAAACCCTACCCACGTCGCTGGCTAGTCCCACCACGTGGGATGGTAGTGTCTGGCTACCCGCAGGTAGCAGCACTATTGGTCGACAGTGCTGCTATGCGGTAGTAGCACTACCGGTCCGTAGGGCTACTACGCGGTAGCAGCGCTATCGGACGGTAGGACTACTACCGGTCGGTAGCAGTCCTATCGGTCAGTAGTGGCTGCTACCGGCGGTAGCAGCACTACAGACAGGTAGTGCCTGCGGCTACCGGCAACAACACTACCGCAAGTAGGCTTTGGCCCCCCCGCGTGCTTTCTACCCTCCGCGGCACAATATAATATGTCGTTAATTATTTTTATTGAATGCAATGATTTTTAAAGTTAGATTTAATGTTAATATTAATGGTAGCTATAAAGTGATTTTATATTCATTTATTGAAATCAAAGTTTTGGAATTATTAATTCAAATTGGTAATTTTGGATGTATTTTTGGAAATGGATTAAATGTTATTATTAATTCATATTTTATTCAGTTGAATATTTAATATGGATTTTATTCTTTTTGGGATATTAAATTGGAAATTCTATTGAAATGAATGACGTTTCTGAATGGTGCATTAAATAAAGGGTGTTTTTATTGAAGTTTCAATCAATGGTATTTGCAAGTGTCTATGATGTTGTTGTTTCAAAGATGCACTCTTAGTGCGGACTTAGTGAGATTAGTTTTTCTTGTAGAGAGTATTATTTGTATTTATTTCTCATTTGTGGTTCAGTCATCCTGTTGTGGTGTATTTGGTACCTATTAATCAAGTGATGTATGATGACCTCATTGCCTTAACCATTTAGTGTCTTTTCCTTTTGGTTAACCAAGAGTCAATATGTCCTTGTTTTGACCACTTGTATTTGGATAGTGGTGTTATGGTTGTCTGCTTCTCCATAGGGTCCTCGTGGAGTGACCATGTTTGCTTAGCATCCTTTGAGAGAGTGGATTTTGAGTGGGGGTCGTGCCCAAAGTGGATGGCAAGATAACCCCTCGAAAGTCAGCTGATAAGTGATAATCTAATAAATTGATTAGGAGATGGGTAGTTTATAACATTATAAAGATATTGTACCCCGTGCATGGTTGAGTGCTCGTATAGGCTCAAGGTGTAGTGGGAAGGCCTGGAATGGCAAACCGACCACCTTTTCATCACGAAGGGTTGGTAGGGTCCGCATGAGACTTGGTTGGAGTCGGAGGTTCAGGAAAGGTTACCAGGATAACCCAAGATGGGGGTCGGGACCTATGGAGGCCTACCATGATAACCATCATAAGATATGCGATGACACTCTCTCTTTAGGGTCACTTGTGTATTGTAATGTCGAGTCACTTGTGTATTGTGATGTCAATTCACTTGTGTATTGTGATGTCGAATCACTTGAGTATTGTGATGTTGAGTCACCTGGAATATTGTGGAGTCGTATTGTTCTGTCAACCATGTCATGTTGTTGCTTTCTTGAGGGTCCTCTGCTATCTCCTAGCACAGTGGGGTGATTCCATTTTGGGAATTACATGGTCGGGTGGTAGTGCCACTTCCCATCGGATGTTCTTGTTTGTACCTTCATGCGAGGATTGGCTTCGCAGGTGTTCCTGTGGTTCGTGACTCATGCTTTATCTCATGTTGGAAATTATTATTCTTTGGAGACATATGTGGTCAATTGTATTATGAACTCTTGTAACCATGTATTTGATTAATATGTTATCTTTATATGTATATTGAGAGTCATGTATTGGAAGATCAATGTAATCCTAAGTTTGGGATGTTGTTTATCAGCTTTCTTTATGATTTGTGTAAATCCTTATTGAAGAGAAATTATGTTGTATCCTTTCAATCTTCCAATGGTGTAACTGCTATTGCATATGGCTTATTATGTTCTTTGAGTAATTGATGGTTAATGGGATTAATCGTAATTGTGGAATTTAACTTTTGGCTTTACTCTTCGTTGGTAACCCTTAAGGAATTCTGGCGTAAGTCTTTCGCTTGTGTTATTATTGTGCTATTGTAGTAACTAATGCACTTAATGTGATTTATGCTTTTAAAAAAAAAATTTATTTCACCCTTTGATGTGGCATTCCTTTGGGGTTCTTGACGGGGCATTACACAAGGCCATCTACGATGAGCCCCCGAGACTGTAGGTCTAGCCCTTAGGTCTGGCTCTTCTGAGTTGTCTGGTCTTGTCACTCATCCTATGTTTAATGGGTAACCTTGAGAGTTCAATGAAGATGTTTGATCTAGTTAAAGTCATTGTATGATTTATCCTGTGGAACGTATATCTAACATTTGATAGATCTAATGTGTGCATCTAGTGGTGTAGGGTTGTGTGCAGGAACATGTGGTAGTTCGAGGCATGTGTTGTACCAAGAAAAGAAATCTTTGGTATGAGGTGACAAGTTTATTATTTGAGTGTTGCTTAAATCAGAATTCAGTATGTTACAGCATGTTTAATCATAATATTTTAGTAATGTTGTAATATGTGATTGTTTAAAAAAAATTGTTGCTACTTTGTAGTGATGTTAGCTTGAGTAAAAGTGGGCATTACACTTGGTATCAGAGCTTAGGTTCTAACACTGGGTACTTTGGGTTCATATGATCCACTAAGTTATCATTGTTTCTTGAATTCTTTGGTGTGTATTCTTCTTTTGGTTGTCCTTGACCATTCTGGTTGGATCATGATTATGGAAAAACTATGTAGACTTTGGAGATGGATTAGCTATGTTCTCTAGCTGCATTTCTCTTTTGTTGCCTTCTTTCGTAATAACTTTTGTGTTCTCTCTCTCTCTCTCTCTCTCTCTCTCTCTCTCTCTCTCTCTCTCTCTCTCTCTCTCTCTCTCTCTCTCTCTCTCTCTCTCTCTCAATCTATTCTCCTTGTCTTAATTAAAGTTAACTGTAAGCTCTGGAGAATTTAAATTAACTTCATAAATTTTGTACTAAATGAATGCTAGAGTTAAGATTAAATATGTGATAATCGTGTTGAAATAATATGAGGTACCCTTCCTTAATTATGTGAGTATGTATATGTGTCTATGTTATGGTGTATGGTGGTGGTTAGAAACTCTCTTGTATAAAAGATCAACGTCCTTGTTATTTTATTTTTGAAAAGTGAGATAGGGTATTGCGCTAGGGGTATTGCTTTCCTAATTAGTATAGATCAAGTTGGTTATGATTTAAAAGTTGGTTTTAAGTGATCATGGGATAGGAATAGAAAATGTTCTTCTTCTCTTCCTATCATAAAATTTAGGTAATCTAGAAGATTTTGAATAACTGTGATTAGTCTCAATCATTGAGCATATATTTCATGATTTGGTACTAGTAAATGGAATGTTTTTTATTAAGCAAATATAGGTTTTGAGGGGACCTGAAACACCATACATCAATTTCAAAGATAGAACAATAGAGTATCTAGACCAACATTAACAACTGTAGACACCTAAAATTGTCATGTCTAATTAAATAAATATTTTATTTATTTAATTATCTAAGCTTAATTATTCTATTAATTAAATAAATCTTTATTTATTTAATTAATTCATTTATCCTCTTCTAGCTTTATTTCTCATTTAAATAAATTTATTTATTTATTTAAATTATCATTTTCCTAAATTAAATAAATATCTTATTTATTTAATTATCCCACTTCTTCTATTAATTAAATACATCTTTATTTATTTAATTAATTCATTAACCTTTTCTACCCATGACACATGTCATTCATCTATTAATTCATACACTACCTACCCCTTTCATTATTTTATTATTTCTTTTACCTACCCTCTAATCATAGCCGACCTCCTTTTACACCTCTCAATCTTATCCCTCCATTTCATATAGTGTCTTCTATATAAGGAGATGCTTCCTTCATTATCAAACCCTAATCATTCTATGCATTCTAATCATCTTTTATGCACTTGACTACACTACGATCCTACTAGCAACCACATTCTGTTCTTTGTTGAGCTCTTATGCACACATAAAATCTGAGAGCAAATATATCAAGCAAGATCAATGGAGATAGGAAGAATGGAGATCCAAACCCTATTGGACATGTGATGGTATAATCTTTGTGATTTCATTTGATTTGCATTGTCTTAGGTAATCTTCATATGTTATGGTGGATCTTTGTTGTTGTTAGGCTAGGGTTTTTGTGGTTGAATTCATTTAGCCTTTCAATATCGTTATTATTGTATCCATTTTCACCATATACAACAACAGCAAAACAGAATGGGCTGCAAGAGATAAGGACATCAATAACACAGCAGCCAGAGGAAAAGACAACAAAAACTAACGAGGTGCTAGCAAAAAAACAATAAAAAACAACCACCCAGCTACATGAAAATATTGAGACTATCAGTAGCCTCTTTCTCCAGCATTAACATGGTCTTTGCAGCTTCCTTGAGGTCAAGAAGATCCTGAGGCATAGGAGCCTCCACAACCTTGGTGCTTTGTCTTGTCCTCCTTGGGGAGCAGGGGATATGCTTGGAGCAAGAGACCCTAGCATCCATCTCCAAATCCACAAAGCTCTTTTCATTGCGCATTTTCTCCAATCTAGCCACCATAGCCGACATATTGGTAGCAGACACTCTCAGCATAGCCGCACTATTTTCCATGATCTTCTTGAGGGCCGTCTCAATTTTCTGCATCTTCAAGCTGATCTCCCCAAACCTTTCGTCATATCTGTACTTAAAAATCTCTATAGCCTCACCATTTTTATGAAGGCAGTCCAACATCATTCTTTTTTCATCTTCTTTCTACAGGGCACACTCATTGCTTTCAAAAACACTTCCTTTCCCATGTTCCTTAGTTCTCGTTTGGCCCTCTTTCTCCATGATCCCTTCAATCCTTTCCAATTTAGCTGAGGAAGTTCTCTACTTAAGACGCAAGGTCTTAACTTCATGAAACGTCGATTGTTGGAATTGATACAGATCAACCGAGGCACTTCTAGCAGTTCCCAAGATATCAAACATCATTTCTAGCCTGTCTTGTAAGTCCTAGGAATCCAAGTCCATTGGTTTTGATTCCTGGATTTCAGAAACTTTAGGATGTTGCTTATCCCTAGAATTAGAATCAGATTAAATAATCCTCTTACCCTTCCCCTTCAGCTTCACCTTGCTAGTAGAGGTTTCCTCCTCCGACGAAATATCATTGTTGATCTTGGGGATTCTAACCCTCTTCTTAGGGGGGTTAGAGGTGACAACCTTATCATCAGACTCAGAATCATCTGATCCATCACTAGGGATATACTCCTCCTCTTTATCATCTAGACTAGCCTTAACCCTGTTAACCCTAGCTTCCAAATGCTCATAAATTAAAAGGATTAACCCTTGATGAGACAAAGGGCTCGACTTAGGGTTCTTAATGTGGTCAACCAGATAGTCTGCATTAAGGGAAGAAACCAGATAAAAGGGAAAGGAAACCTTATTCCCATATCTAAAATAATTCAGTAACACAAAATGGTAGCTATAAAATTTAGTAAACCTCCCATCAACCGTAACAAATTCCATTATCACTTTAGCATTTTACGCCAGAAGCTTTTTACCCGGTGGGGAACGAAGTAAGTCCTGTCATGCTTGACAAGCCTCTCCTTTCCATCTTTGTTCTTGGGAAAGGTCTGCACTGCACTGTTAGATAATTTTCTATCCTTGAAGAATTTGACCCCTTCCATCGACACCCCTGTCACCTCCGCAATCAACTTCCCATCCAAATTCATCATCTACCCAAACAGGGTGACTCCCTTCTTATTCCATCCCTTGATGAAGAGTTTGGAAACTTGGTCCTTTTTCCCATGAAGCTTCTCCATATAACCAGTTATCCCCCCTTTCTGTAATCTTCTCTAGACTTATGTTCCTTCTTCCAACCTGCACGGCCAGTCGGCTCATTCTTCTTAATATTGCCCCCCATAGTTTTAGCAATTCCAGCCACACCTCCTTCACCAGATAAAATATTAACTTTGCAAAAACAACAAAGAATAGAAAAGTCGAGATAGAGAAAGCACTTAATCACCCAGAAAGTGTGCGGGGTAGTCTACCTCATGCAATCTAGAAACTTCCCACCAGCTCAACCATCATTAATGATATAGCTCGAACTAAGGACCATCATGAGATAACAAGGGAGCAACCTTTCCATTTATACGATCAAAAAATAATTTCTTCTTAGCCTCTAAGGACATATTGTTTTCACCTTGCCACATAAAAGGGGCCAATAACTTAACTCCTAAGTTAGCAAAAGTGTCGGCAACCTTGTTTGCTTCCCTATAGGTATGCACTATAATGCACCTATCAAAGCCTTCAATAATCTTAAGGGCTCTAATAATAATATTTTTAATTTTCCAAGATGGCTTAGCCAAGCCTTTTAGGCAATTGATAATATTTAAGGAATCCCCTTCAATCTACACTTTTCTAAATTTCAATTTCTCAATGATTATAAGACTTTCCATAGCAGCCATAGCTTCAGCTATATGATTGGTCTAGGAGCCCAAGGGCAGGGCCACCACAGCCACACAAAACCCTCTAGAATCTCTAACAACTCCCCCCCTCCAGCAGGTCCAGGGTTCCCCTTAGCTACCCCATCGAAGTTAACTTTCACCCATCCCTTCAAGGGGTAATTCCAGACAACATTGTCTCTAGATTTATTTGCTTTGATTTTTCTAATATCGTCCTCTAACCCCCACTCCATAGAGATCCTCATATTCTCCTCAGATATAGAAGTGGAGGGAAGGTGGTTAATGCCAGTGCAAATTAACTTCATATTTTCTTTATTGCTTTGCACACCTTGTCAAAAACAATCTCAGTTGAATAAAAAGATTCCCTAAAGATTCTATTGTTTCTTTCCTTCCAAGCATGCTATGAGACATAGGGACACAGCAGGGACCAGAGAATTTTGATAAAAGAATTGGATGAGGGACACTTCCATTGAACAAAGAAATCTTCCACCTTATCCGGAAACACCCAAGCTATCTTCCATTTCTTCAAGACCAAACTACAAATGTCAATTATGAAGGGGCAGTGAAGCACAAGGTGAGAGACAAATTCTTCAGCATTGAGACACAAATGACATCTATTAGGGATCAAGAAACCTCTCTTACTTAAGTTTTTAGTAGTAAGGATTTTATTTTGGAACAGAAGCCAAAAGAAAATATTAATTTTAGGGGTGAGGTTTTTAACCCAAGCCTTGGCCCAAACTATTAACAGTTGAAGCCACAAAGAAAGATCCATCATGGGTTAACCTCCAAATAAAGCAATCTTCACCCGAAGGATTAACAAACAAGGACAACATAGCCTGTTGGATTGGAGAAAAGATAGCATTGATTTCCTCCAGATTAACCTAGGAATGATTCTACCAGTAGTCAGAGACAAAAGAGCCAAATCTAGCTTTACAAATATTGGCAAAGGGCAATAGATCAAGGTGCAAACAGAGGGGTTCACCAAAAGTCCAAACGTCTTCCCAAAATCTAATATAAGAACCCTTACCTAAACCCCAACCAACTCAAACTTCAGCCACCTTTTTAACCTTGAGAATGTATTCCAGATGAAGGAACCATGTGGAATACCGGAAGAATGAAAGAAAGACACTATATTAGGAATACCATTAAGATATTTTCTTAACCAAACCAAATTCCAATCCTTTCTATCACCATAAGACCTCCAAACCTGTTTAGCAAGCAAAGCATTAGTAAAGTCTTTAATTGCCCTTAAGCCAAAACCCCCCAAAGCTTTAGGTAAACAAACCTTCTCCCAGGAAACCAATGGCAACCTTTTCTTATCTTCAACTCCAGACCATAAGAATCTTTTCTGAATTTTCTCGATAGCATCAACATATTTGGAGGGGATCATAAAAAGACTCAAAGCATAAACAGGAAGATTTTGAAGTGAAGATTTTAGCAACCGCAATTTCCCAGCTTGACTAAGCAAGGCACCTTTCCATCCTGCCAACTTCTTATTGAACCTTTCCACATTGGAACTCCAAAAGGAATCAGGAGGGGATAATCCCAGCAGGACAGATAAGTAAATTTAGGGAAAGGACTCCACTGAACATCCATTGATGTCAGAAATTTTTCTCTACCTCTGAGGGGGAGTATTGATAAAAAAGACTGAAGTTTTGTTCCAATTGATAATCTAACCAGAGGCTTGAGTATAGAAGTGTAAAACACCTTTGAAAGATCTAGCTTCATGTATAGTGGCAGAGCCAAGGAGGATGGTATCATCCACAATTTGGTGATGTGAATAGACAAGATTGGAAGAAGAGATCTCAATCCTGTGATTTCCCCAATACTAGCCATCTTTTAAGAGTAAGTTTAAGAGTAAATGGAATGTTAGTTAGGGTAAGTTTAAGAGTAAAAAGCTGAAAATTACATCATGTATAGTTGCATAAGTAAAACATTTTAAAATTATTTTAGAGAATGTCATAGAAACTAAATGTAAATGTCCTATTAAATGCAATGATGGTAGTACAATATATTTGATGCATGGAAGGTAACAATCTTGTAGGTGGAATTAAGCTATCTTCTTATGATATTGTCTAAATTCTATGTTCCTAATTTGTGGTAAATGGTTTTTAATTATTGAAATTAAGTTTTTAATTATTGAAATTAAGTACGGATGCTAAATGATTCAATATATTGGGATCAATGGTCTAACTCCTTCCTTAATTAGAGAAAAGGAAAAAGTAAATGCAATTGATGACATTGGTATCAAACTTTGTAAGAGAAATGATAAATTATGAATGATGAAAGATTATCTTTGGAAAAAGGAAAATGGATGTTACCAACTGTGATAATGATAGCAATGTTTAAAGTACTCCTCATAAATGTGGATAACCCAATACCAATGCTTATGTTGTGTGTTGTGAGAAACTAGTGCTTGCTTATGTGCCCATGGGATGATGAAGTAATCAACTATGGAGGATATGTTTTCTTATGGGTATGGGAATACCATACTATCTATGTGTTGTTTGCATGAGTGCCAACCCATGAGTTGTTGATAAGTCAGTATGTGAATGGGTAGTAGTAGAAGTCATTGTTCCTCGAATAGTATGGATCACCATATGAATAATGGTGGCGTGAAGCAACCTTAGCTTCTCTAATTCGATGAATATAAATATATATATATATATATATAACAAAACTATATTAAAAAAAAGGTGTACTCAATGCCTCCCTTTATGATGAACCAACTTATATGGTTGATATGTGCCAGCCTAATCCCCACAATTCTTGAGCATATTGATGGAAGCTCTTGAGCATAGTGAGGGTATGTCTTGGAGGATCATTTACCTTGTCTTCATGAAAGGTATGTTATTTCCACATGAGTTGCCAGTTGGGAGCCAGGGTTGAGAGTGAGGACTGTCAGGATAACCCACTTAGACTATGTGATGACATGTGTCACCACTTGGGGGCCAAGATCTAGGGTGAGAGGGACTACCAGGATAACCCAAGTGGGATCATGTGTTTCATGTATATGTATAGTTTGAGGTCCAACATGTGGAGAGAGATTTATTGCCCATGCCAAGATGGGTTTCGTACCTACACATCTTCCAACATGATGTAATAGGTATGATGCCACACCCCACTGATGTTCTAATGCAGTGGTAGGTGATGATGACGTACTGCTTATGGTAGCAAACCGAGGTTGAGAGCACAATGCCATGTACATAGATACGTGAAGGCACATATGTATGTTATGTATTCCTACATGATGCAGAGCGATAGGGAGACGCTTGCATGTGTAGAGGGGAACCCATGGTTGCTTGACTGTTATTGTGTCAATAGGCATAGGGGTGGGCCCTAGCCATGTATACCTCTGGCTTATGATGAGTATCCTAAGAGCTACGTTGCTATGTGGGGTGTGACCTGCGTGTGCCTTTTCCATGAGGTACACTGCTATGTGGGATACGTCTATTGTGTGCTTTCTCCGCTTGGAGTATTGCCATGTCGTTTTGAGACACGATGCAGGATGTAGTAGACATCACCATGTAGCCTACCAATTTTGTTTGGGGTAGGGCCATGTCGCATGACAACGCAATGCGAGGTGATGCCGAGGTGCACACCGCCATGCCATGGGGGTAGTGTGACTATGTTGCACCACATGATGAGCTATTGCGATAGCTGGATGATTGTTTCCTCCTTCCTCGTTTGGTGGCTAGATTCTAGTCACATAGTGATGTTATGTGCAATTTGTGATATTCTTATTTATTTACATGTGGGCAAACAATTTATTCTATTTTTTACTGTGAAAGTTTAACCACGATCATGTGATATTTTTCATATTTGACTTAGTGTTGCAATTCCATGGATCTTTCTTGTCTTACTATTGAAATTGAAAAAATACTTTATTTATTTAGTTGTATCTTGGTGGTTAAACTAGTTTATCTTTATTGTTTTCAAATGTTGGTCTCGTGTCATAATGTGATTCCTCTCCAAGGACGTATGAGACGGTCTTGGTTGAGTGTAAACAAGGAAGTAGACGCAGGGAACCTTTGAGGATGGGGGCATGTGAGGTTGTGATGCAGCTAGGATCCACTACCTATCTATGTGTGGTGACTATCTCTTGGAGGCTAACCACCTTACACAAACAAGGGATGGTCACGAGGATCTTGCATGGAAGGTCTCACCACTATATGTGTGCCTGAGCACCATCAAGCCCTTGAGTGAGATGTTGAGGTATGTAGATGCTAGATATATATGATTATGTATTTTTGTTTTGATATTATGCACATAGATGTTGATTGTGCATATTATCTATGACCAAGCATCAAACATGCTCATGTAGCCTTGTGATGTGTACTTCTCAATGATGTGGATAGGCATATATGTGTGGATTATTGAGTAGAATGTGTGAGTTGTCACTATATTATTGTGCATACACATTAGAAAAGTTTTAGTATGCCGGAAAAGTATAAAATTATTGTATTATGTGTTTTTCATGAATACTAACATAGAGATGGAATTTGAAATTTGAAGCTACTTTTATGCAATACTATGTTAGGAAGCAGATGGAATAGTAAATGAAATTGAAAATGATATTTTTTTTGGTATGAGCTAGTAGACGAACTCTATAATTTGTTGTTACCTCAAGTAATGCATAAATTTGGTATGGTTAAAGGAACTAAATTCTCGTTACACTACTGTGATTATAGCTACTCCAAGAATGATAGGAAACGTATGGATTTGGATGTATCTAACTAATGGATAATTGCATTATAAAGGATTTAGCAGTGATGTTTCATTTATCTGAGAAAAGATATATATGTACATTTTGATATTTGTTTAATAAGTTTCAAGACTAATGTGTGCTCTTTATCATCTAAGCTTTTGTGACTTCCTAGAGTAAGTCGAGTTTTAGGAGGGGAGGATGCAATGCCCCTCGAGGCCGGCTATGAATAAGGAGGTATTGTGACATTGTACCTTTTCTATAACATTATTAATAGATATATTCGATATTAAATGCTAATCAATATAGTTAGGAATATGGATAATTGTGGATGCGTGGTTGGCTTAGGTCTCGATGCTTATATTGATTATGTTTCGATAATGTTTCATAAGATGAAGAATGACTATTTTTATAAAGGATTTTGATGTACTAACCTACGTTGCAGCAATCGAAGTTATACTATTGGCTTATAAACTTTATATTATTGGCTTCTATGGTAATGTCGGGTGTATGTTAGTTATTTATTGTTTTGTGTAGCGTTTTATGTTGGTTTATGTTGGTCTTAAGGCCCGTCAATGTTACCCTTGTCCTTGCTCAGTTAGAGCAGTGTCAATTGTCTTTGTTAGCTAATCGGATCACCACTTAGGCGTTAATTCAACACCTTTTTTTGTGGTATGGTTTGTTATTTCTTATGTTTGGCTAATGTCTTATGTGCTGGTTATTTTTAATTATTATATTTTTATTAAATGTTGTTTATAAGGAAGTTAGTTCAATTAATCATTTTTACCCTTAGTAATTAATTATTGTTGAATGTGGTTGCATATTCAAAGTTATTAAGGATTAAATTAATATGTTAGTTTTGGATTAATGAATTTATATTTGACATTTTGTTTAATAAATTATTACTATAGATGTATTAAGTAATTATTAAGAAAGTTTTATTTTTATTAAAATTAATAAAAGCTCGATTTAATATTTTAGTATTTAATAAATGGATTGATTTTGATTCCATGAGAATTTGAAATTAAAAGTTTTTAATTAAATTTTGTTGAGGAAGTTGCTTTTTGGTTTTCTTGAGTGGTGTTTTTGGAAGAAACCTCTTTATATTCTGGAAAATTTCCAGAATGGGGGTTGGTTCCTCATTGTTTCTCATTTTGGATTTTGGGAGAAGAATTGTCGGAAGAAAATTTGCAGAGAAGTTTAGGGTTTGGAGGAGTTTGCTTTCTGGGTTGTCGTGTTGTCGGGTGCTAGAATTTGTGGCTCTACCTGCAAGAATCTCTTCCAGGAGTACAATTGAAGGTAGCGGTTTATAAACCCTTTGTTGTGTGCATTTAACTATCTAGTAATCGTTTGATTGAAAGGGAATAAAAATAAATTTGTAATTTGGGTTTTTATTGTAAAAAGTTATTCAAAATAAAAGTTTTATGTGTTCATTTGGTTCGTGTGAGTGAGAGGTTTTTTCTATGAAATTGGGTGGTCAGGAAATATTCTAGTTATGGTGGATTTTTTTAATTATGATTCGTGTGAGTGAGAGGTTTTTTCTATGAAATTGGGTGGTCAGGAAATATTCTGGTTATGGTGGATATTTTTAATTATGATTTTTGTTTTGCTTATATATATATATATATATATATATATATATATATATATATATATATATATATATATATATATATATATATATATATATATATATATATATATATGTATGTATGTATATATATATATATATATGTATATATATATATATGTATGTATATATATATATATGTATATATATATATATACATACATATATATACATACATATATATATACATATATATATATATACATATATATATATATATGTATATATATATGTATATATATATATGTATGTATATATGTATATATATATATGTATGTATATATGTATATATGTATATATATATATATATGTATATATATGTATATATGTATGTATACATGTATATATGTATGTATATATGTATATATTTATGTATATATGTATATATGTATGTATATATATAATATACATATATATGCATATATGTATGTATATATATAATATACATATATATGCATATATGTATGTATATATATGTATATATGTATGTATATATATATATATATGTATACATATATATATATATATATATATATATGTATACATATATATATATATATATATATATCATTATATATATATATATATACATACATACATACATATATATGTATATGCATATATACATATACATATGTATATGTATATGTATATGTATATGTATGTGTATGTGTGTATGTGTGTGTGTGTATGTATGTATATATATCTATGTATATATGTATGTGTGTGTGTGTGTAGACGTATAAATCTGACCACTTTCCTAAATAAATATTTAATATTTATTTTAACCCCATCCCCCTATTAATTAAATTCTATTTAATTAATTTCTTCACATTCATCTATTTGATTAAATGAATTACTCAATTTATTTAATTAAATTCACCTAAACCTTTTCTAGCCTTTAATTAAATAAATCACTTTATTTAATTAATTCCCCTTTCTCCCTTTTTAATTAAATTTACATTTAATTAAATTGATCCTTGCAAACAAATAAATCTAATTTATTTATTAAATCCTCCACTTGTATTTATGCAAGTTGCATCTATTTTGGTTGAAATAAAGTAATTTTATTTTAATTAAAATCTTTTTCCCCCCACTTGCATTTTCCTATATCTCCCACTTGCCTCCTAAACCCCTTCTAGATTCTTCTAATCACTTCCAATTTAGCCTAATTCATCTCCTAATTATTGTCACATTCTTAAGCAAAGAGAAGTCACTTCTCAAAGCCTCCAAAGTCTTCAATAACTATTAAAGGCTTTGTGTTTTCAAATGGTTAACCTCTAAAAGTCTTCCAAACCATTAAAGGCTCTTACCTAACCATTTATGGTTAACTCAACCTTCTATGGTTAGGTACTTTCTTTCTAACTTAACCCTCATCTAACCCAGGGGTCTCATCAAGCATTCATGGCTTTAACCTTGGTTATCCTATTAATCCTTGCACAAGAGTTTACCCCTTGGGTAAAAGTTGTATCCATTGGATAACCCTAACTTAACCTTAACCCTTACCTCCTACAGTAACCTTCATGTCTTCTTAGGCATTTAATGCTTCTTGCATCTCCTCTCAAGCAACCTCTTGTTGGCAATTGTCACCATTTCATTGGTGAGAATTGTAAACATGGATTGATTAACTTTCAATCCCGGCCCTTGTTAAGATTATTCAATCTTGACCATCCATTGCCCTATTTTTCCTATAAATAGAGCTCTCATTCCTCATTTTCATATCAACAATCTTTCATGCATCTACATTATAGTCTAATTTACTAAACATTTTATCCTCCTTTTATTTAGAATATCATCATAGCATTGAGGAATATTTTTCATATCATAAGATATTCATGTTAGGATAGTATATCATGCTAGGATAATTTTCTAATCTTTAATCATATCATCATCTTCATACTAGCTTAATCATCATAGTTTTAACATCATATATATCTTAGAATGCATTCATGCATATAAATCAAATATCACTCGTTCTTGGAGTTGTCATTCCTAAATCACTTGCTCGATGATCTGAGAGAAAAACATTGATTTTAGGGATCCTGTGAGATAGAGAACAATGGGACATCCCTTGGGAAGTTGAACTACTTCAATTAGTTCATATACTTGCACCAAGAGTCTTATTGGTATGTGGGTCTTTTGGATTTGAGTTATTCGTTTTCGTCACCACATTTTCCCGCATACATTTCTGGCACCCACCGTGGGGTATGTCTCCATAAATAACATCATTTTTTGTGCAGGCTAAGGATTACAAGCACAATGGAATACCCTTTTAGCACATCTGCAGTATACTTTAGCGCATATGTGGCAAATAGTAGCGCATTCATCGCATTGTTTAGTACATAGGACCCATCTTCTAGCACTTTTAAACTTCCTTTGAGGGCATAACCTTCTTTGTTTCTTTTTTACGCATAGAAGTATCAGTGCAGTGCATTCAGGCATCAGGGTAGCATGTAGGAGTCATCTTTTAGCACTTTAATACCATTTTGTAGCGCATCTGTGCAAAAGTTTTGCGCATGACTCTGACAGAGAAAAAGAAAGTTTGTAACAGAGTTAGAAAATTGAGGCTTGTGTAAGGCCACCTCAGGTTTTGATTTTTCACTAACTTCCTTTTATTGCAGGTTGGAGGAGTTAGATTTAGGAATTTTGATTTTTTTTAGATTTTTAAGTTGGATTTAAAAGAACTCATTTCCCTTTGGTTAAAAAGAATCTCATTTTATTTTGGGCTTAAAACAAATCAAATTTTCTTTTGGACTTAAAAAGAACCTCATTGCAAGGTAAAAAGAAGAACAAATCAAACACATTTAGTTTCTTACAAGATTAGAGAAAACACTTCATTTGGGATATAAAAAGCAATAAATTTTCATTTCCTTGCAAAAGTAAAAGAAGCAATCAATTTTTCCATTTATTTTGCAAAGCAATTTCCATTTCAAGTAAATGTGCTTTACTTTTTGTTGACCAGGATTTCAACTTCCTAGCTAGACAACAAATTGCTTTGTGGGGTATAAATAACACCATGCTTGTTGGAGCAACATCTCCAAATAGATCTTAGCTAATTGTTGCCTTGAAATTTTAAAAAGAACATTGTTTGCCTTGTCTCGAAAGTGGAAGGTATATGCTCTCCTCTTAATTGGATGACCAAAAAACCAAACCACTCTTTCATGCTTTCTTTTACTTCAAGCACTTAAAATCTTTAGAAGGCGTGTCCTCTTGAGTTTCCCTTAGGGCACCATTAATGTCTGGTGAGAGGGGAACGACCTAAGTGGGAAACGACTTTATCGCCAAGTATTCCAACCCACTATAATCAAAAGTGGAGGCTGATGAAAACCCCCTCCAATGGTTTTGCTCAGTGATTATTCTTCCTTCAATATCTTTAAGATGCATAAAGCCTTTGTTCTAAAGGTTGGGAAGCCTCACAAGGGATTTTATCACTGAAGACCAAACAGAAGCCTGATTAAGAACCTTAGCATTAGAAACTTTGAACTGAGTCAGTTGCCAAACATTGGAAATATCATAGTGTAAGGGTGGGGAAGAATCCACCCCCAAGATCACTCACCATATATCTCCCAAGATAACTACTCAATTGTGAAGCAATTCACTTTGGGTTAATTTCTGGCAAAAGGCAAAAAAATAGACGCTCCCTAGGGGGTAACAAGGTTGTTTGAGCTAACGAAGTATTGAGACTAGTGGGCTATGATATTGTTAATGACCCTTGAAAAAAGAGTCTGCTTGATCTGTCTTTTTGTAATCCAAACCAGTGAAAACATCAGGGATTTGAAAACATCCTCAAAAGAACATACACTATTTGGTTAGCATAGGCAAGTTGTTATCTCTTCTATATGTCGTGTTTTCAATTCATTTTCAGAAAATCATCCATCAAATCACAAATTGTTATTTTTCAGCATCATAGCAAAAGCATCAAATGGAGAAATCAAGACAGTTAGCACATAGGAGCAACAACCTAGCGCATCTCAAACATTCAGTAGCACATTCAAACCAAAACTTAGCACATGACCAGTATCATATTGGTAAGAATTCAGATAGCCCTTATCAACATCACTGTAGCGCATACAAGCATCAACCTAGCATGTTCAAAGTATATTATAGCGCTTTCATACAAAAAATCAGCGCATAAAATGGACATATTAGTGCATAACCTATCCCACAATTTTATTATCCAATAGTCTACAATAGCATGTTGGAGAGGCAGCATAGTGTATAGTGAGCATTCTGTAGCGCATTGAGAACATCCTTTAGCACATCAGGTCTCTATCTTAGTGCATGGTCAATATTAAAGAAAAACAAAGAGCAAACCAATCACTTTGGAAAAAATTTATCAACAGTTTTCAAGTACCCTTTTGGGTCCTCTGACAAATCCAACAAAAAAACTTCAAAAAAGGATCATAAGTGAGAAAATTGTGAATCCAACAAAGCACTCTTAGAAAGAGTTTTCTAATCATCAACTATCTTGAGATCAAATTTCATCCAACAAAATTAAAGAGTATCAGAACAGTTATCAAAGTTCCACCATCCAACAAATCCTATCAAAACAATACCTAGTTAGGTCCTCAAATTGTCAAATTAAGTTTCTACATCAGGAAACTTGACTTATATCATTTGACACACTTTGTCATGGAGACGAATCAAACTAAACCTCTACTTGATAAAGTAAACTTGAGTTTTCAAACGAAGTATCCATATCCAACATCAACATCAACATCAACATTTGATCATTTGTATATGACCACTTCTCATATTTTGAGAAGAATAAGTCTTCATCAAAAGACTAAGTTGAAGAAGGGACAACCTAGTTCTAAGGCACTTATCAAAAGGAATAAATTTCTCTATATCAATCATCAACTCTTTGCATCACATCACACATTCTTACGTCATATGCAGATGTATATCCAAGGAAAAACAAACAAATTTGACATAGAGCCTTTGAGAAGTAGGGCTTACATTCAGAAAGCAATATTCAACCAACACCTAAATAGTGGAGGAAGGATTAACCCCACTTTGTTCCCAAAGTTCCTTATCACTTATAACAAAGCTCGGCCTAAGCCACCAACTCCACCAAGAACTCCAATAGAAGAAGAGGAATTCATCACAATAGAGATATATTAATGCCCATTGTCACTCAATCTCAGAGAAACAAAAAGAAGGAATCACAACCAGAATCAAGTATGGGTCTCAAAATGTCTAATCATTTTGATGAGTATGCTAATATGGGAGAAACAAAGATCACTGAAGAAATACTGCAAGAATGTCAAGAGAACGTGTCTTTCCAAAAACTCGTAGAAAGACTTATAGAAGTAGATAAGGAAAAATATCTACTCATGCTAACTAGCAAAGGAGTCAACATTCCTAAGGATTTTGACACAGAAAACTTAAGGAATATAGATGAGAGAATTTTAAGAACAAGATCAAGAAACTATGCCTATCAAGAACAACGAAGAGAAGAAGGGGCACATGAACAAGAAAATGTACACAACCAAGATCGCACCCATGAACAAGACAACACCCACGAACAAGACCATGCCCACAATCGAAACAATCTTAATTAACGGGGGGAAGCTCCCCATCGAAGGATAAATGCACCCGTGGTTTCTCTTACACTAAAACTCCAAATACTACAAAGACAAATGCGAGACATGCAACAAGGAACCACAGTACGATACTCCTTGGATGAAATATGTCCTTATCCTTTTGATAAGAGATTGAACATGGTACCTTTTCCCCCAAATTCAGATATACCAAAGTATGACAAATACGATGGTAAAAGTGATCCTCGTGATAATGTTCGGTAATTTTGTACCATGAGCTTGGAATTTTCTCATGACGACACATACTTAATGAGATTATTTCCAAAAATTTTGGGAGGGAAAACAATGGAGTGGTTGTCTAAACTTACACCTCCCATTAGATCATTTGATGAGTTGGTAAACAAATTCATAACACAATACTCCTATAACATTCAACACGCAATCACCATGTTGGATGTGTGTAACACAAAACAAAAGAGCAATGAAATATTCATGGTGTTTTTGGAATGGTGGAGGTGCATGGTTTCCAGATTTTCCCCGAGATGTGCATGAAAAGGAAAAGATGGAAATCTTCATCGACAATCTGAATAGTGAGATGAACTATCAACTCAAACTACAATGCATACCATCTTTTGCAAAATTAATAGAAAATGGTATCCAAGTAGAGGAAGCTTCCATGAAGAAAGGAACATTGAAGTTCTTTAAAGTGCTAATTCATCAAACAATAACACCTTTAACAATCCAAACAATAACAACAATTCAGAAAAATCTAGATTTTGGACAAGGAATAAAAACATTGTTAATGATGGGGTAATCGATGCCAACAATGTGAAGTCTAAACAACCAGTGTTGACTTTATCAGGCAACCCACCATCCAATAATGATCAAAAGAGTGCTAATCAAGGCACTAACACTACTCAGCAGAATACCAACCAATGGGATTCAACGTCAAATAACAAAAATTACCAAGGCAACAACAACACCAACCAAGGAAACAACACAAACCAAAGAGGAAACACTAATACTTTCCCGTATCGATGAATATACATGCCATTAGGAAAAACCTTAGAATCAACATTTCGAGAACTATTGGCAAATAAGATCATCACATTGCCAGCCACAAGCAACTTTGAACCCCAAGTCAAACCACCCTCGTGGAATGACTCACATTATTGTGATTTTCATCAAAACAAAGGGCATAACACAAATGATTGCATGAGGCTGAAGAACATAGTTCATGACATGATAGACAAGGGCGATTTAACAATTGACGGTCATAAAATGAATGGTGACCATGAAGCCTTCAAAAATCCTCTTTGAAATTACGACAAAGGAGGAGCATCAACATCAAACAATACGAAGGGAGCTCGTATTAATCACATATATAAAAACACCATCAATCACATATTGGCATATGACAATCAAGTAAATGTCATAAAAATCAAAGACTAGCAAGAACATGCGTCGATAAACGTGACAACCAAAGCGCAAAAATATGTCTTGAAAGGGAACACATTGACATCGACAACTCTCCCCAAGACTCAATATAACTTGGTTGGCCAACTATGGAGAACTCCCACTCAGATATCTATACTTGAGTTACTCAAACTTTCACCAAAACACAATGATATCTTAGAACAAGCACTTATCGAAACAACCGTTCCAAATAATCTGGATATTGATCAATTCCAAGCCATGGTGGCCCATATGACGGTGCCACACAATATATCTTTTTTTTGAACATGATGGTATCTCCTTGAATCGTCCGCATAACACCCTGCTCCATATCGAATTCTTAGTCTATAAACATCGAGTAAAAATATTGTTAATAGATGGAGGAGTTGGTCTCAATGTCTGTACTCTAAATTTTATCTGTGCATTGGGCTTCTTTGAGCAGTCTATTGATCAAAAAAAAGAAAAACACCATCAAAGCCTATGATGATGAAGAGAGATCGTCTGAGGGAACTGTAATATTACCCATTCAGGTAAGTCTCGTACAATGAGATACCATGTGCCAAGTCTTCAACATAGACTTGACATATAATATACTATTGGGTCGTCCATGAATCCATGAAATGAAAGTAGTGCCTTCCACGTACCATCAATGTATCAAGTTGCCCCACAATGGACAGGAAATTTCAATATCTGCAGATAATAACCCTTTTCAGTATTGCAATGCTATGGAGGCAGCTCAAGACAGCCTGGTTCCACACAACAAGGAGGCCCAAGCTTCCTTAGCATCCAATCATCAAGAAGAACTTAAGTCCTTATCCATATACTTCAAGCAAAAGATGAAAATAAAGGACCAAGGCATGGGGGAGTACTCTTTTGAACTCTTTTGAACTCTTATGTCTATCTAAATTGCCAATGTCACCAAAATCTTATGGACAACCTTCCACATCAAGACATCAGGTAACACAACCCATCACCAAGTCTGATGGTAAATTTATCCGACTGGGCACACTGGCTGATGAATCAGAAGAGAAAGATATCCTTAGTTGGCTATACAAGGATGAAGAAGAAGTTAGAGCTACTACCATAGAAGTGGTCATACCAACAAAACAGTATGGGAATGGGCTCCAGATCATGCAATGAATGGGATACAAAGGAAAAGGACCTATTGGCAAGTGCTAAGAAGGAATCATAGAACCCCTACAACTTCCTTCACAATTTGCAAGAGATAAAATAGGACTTGGGTATGGACAACATGTTCCACCTAGCCAGAAGCAAAATCACCAGCAAAAACCTCAGTGGAGAGTGAAGAAAAAATATAATGAAGACTCGTGGCAAGAAGCACTACACCAAGAAGCAAAAACAATAACGAATGAGAAAAAGCATCAAGTAAATGAAAGACACCAAGAAGAACTCGCTATCCAAAGGGAGGAAGCTTCTTATAAGAAAACACATCATGTACAAGAACCAAATCAAACCAAGGTGGATCCACCACCTAAAAAAATTAATCATAGAAGGGAAACAGTGTACGAACAAATGCAAAGAGTACAAGAAAGCACTGACCCCGAATTAGAACAAGCTGCTAAACTGGTGTCAATCATCAGTGATCTTTTCTCACCATATGACATACCTGTCAAATACAACGAGGTAACTTGGGACAGTGATTCTGAAACTGAATCCAATGAATATGAGTGGGATAGTTGTTTTGATATTACTGAAGATATTGAGGTGGATACAATCCACGCATACACACCCCTTTCTTAAGAGGGACAAGGCTTAAGATCTCAATCGTTTGAATTCAGACCACACCATATCTACGAAGATAGTGAGAATGAGCAATGACAATACAAACAAGGCAATATTGAAGATAATACCATCGAAGACCTCAAAAATATCATAGACCTCACCAGTATCCCAAATGATTATAACGATGACACTATCATGACACTTACAGCAATTGATCTTAACCCACCAAATGACTCCTTACCGCTCATATATCTTGATCTCATAGACTGGGAAGAACTTGAACATCATGATATACCAATATTCCCAAATGATGAATCAATTGTCCAATACCTATGCTCAGTCAACCCAGAAACGTGCTCCACCGGTGAACAAAGTAACGATATCTACAATCAGGGGAGTGTCAAGTCTCTCAGTCACAAAAATAAAATAAACAAAGGATCTAATGGTGAAAACCAGTCAATGGCAGTATTAGATCATAAAAAATTCAAAATAAAGGATGCATCTAAAGGTAAAAACCTTTTTGAGGCACCTAAAGATGGGAGACTTGACACTCTTCCTGAATATTATCAAGAAAGGTCGCCAATATTGATTGAGCCAACTCAATCAATAAACATTGGCATTGAAGCAGCAATCAAAACCATTCATCTGGCAGAATCACTCACAGAAGAACAACCAGATTTTATCAAATTCTTCAAGGAAAAGAAAATCAATTTTGCTTGGTCTTATGCTAACATGCCAAGGGTAGATCCGAATCTAATCATGCATCACTTATCCATCGCTCTTGGAGATAAACCGGTTAAGCAGAAACTAAGAAAGATGAATCCGCATGTGGCATTGTTGGTCAAAGCAGAACTAAAGAAGTTATTAGATGTCAGATTCATCTGACCTATAGACTATGTTGAATGGATCTCAAACATTGTACCAATTTCTAAACAAGATAAAAGCATCAGAATATGCACAGACTTTAGGAATGTCAACAAAGCATGTCTGAAGGTTGACTTTCCTTTGCCAAGCATTGACATTATTGTGGATATAACAGTAGGACACATAATGTTATCATTAATGGATGGCTTCTCTGGCTATAATGAAATTGGGATAGCCCTAGAGGATCGAGATAAAACTGTGTTCACCTGTCCATGGGGAACGTATTGTTGGAACATCATGCCTTTTGGCTTTAAAAATGCTGGGGCAACTTATCAAAGAGCCATGACAACAATCTTCCATGACATGATGCATACTTTCATGGAGGATTATGTGGATGATTTGCTAGCTAAATCATTCACCTGAGTAGAACACCTGGGCATACTAGATAAAATATTTCAATGATTGGAGCAATTCAAGGTCAGACTAAACCCTAAGAAGTGTGTCTTCGGGGTCACATCCGGCAAACTGTTAGGCTACATTGTATCGAAAAAGGGCATCGAAGTAGATCTAGCAAAGGTACAGGCTATCATGGAAATGCCACCTCCTAAGAACATTAGCCAACTCAAATCTTTGCAGGGACGGCTGCAATCCATCAGATGATTCATTGCTCAACTGGTTGATAAATGTCTCCCATTCAATCATCTACTTCATAAAAATATACCTTTCAGATGGGAAGAAAAGTGTGCAGAATCATTTCACTAGCTCAAACAATATCTGATGAATCCACTAGTTTTGGTACCTCTGATAGCAAGCAAGCCACTCATTCTCTCTATATCAACAACAAAAGTATCATTGGGGGCACTGCTAGCACAAGAAGATCCAGCAGGAAAAGAAAGGGCAATCTATTACATCAGCAGGACTTTGAACGGATATAAATTAAATTACACATTCATCGAAAAGGATTGCTTAGCAGTGGTGTTTGCTTCTCAAAAGTTCCACCACTATACGCTAGCCCACACAATCAAGCTGGTAGAAAAAATTGATCCTCTTAAATATCTACTGAGCAAGGCATCTCTCATAGGATGATTAGCTAAATGGGTCATGATTCTGAGTGAGTTTGATATCTAGTACCCAGAACGTCGGGCTATCAAAGGACAGGTAATTGCAAATCAACTGGCAGAAGAACCACTACCAAAATAACAACCACTGCAGGTGGAATTTCAGGACATGGATGTACTCACTGTCACACCCAAGCAATGGACCCTATACTTTGATGGATCCTATACACAACATGGATCGGGTGCTGACATCCTCTTCGTCACTCCAGAGGGGCACATAATTCCAAGATCGTATAGACTAATGTTTCCATGCACCAACAATATTGTTGAATATGAAGCCCTAGTGACAAGAAACAAGGTAGTTATGGAATGGAGAATCATAGAATTGAGAGTCTATGGGGATTCTCAGTTAGTTATCAACCAGATCAACGATGACTATCAAACAAAGGATGATAAGCTGAAGACTTACAAGAGAATGGTGGATGATTTAAAAAAATACTTTGTGCACATCACCTTTGAGAAAATTCCAAGATTAGATAATAGAGTTGTCGATGCCATGGCCACTATTGCTTCTCAAAAACAACACTCTCCCATTTGACCTATCTCGCAACCAAAAACACAGCTTCATCTGGTAAGTCGCCCACTATACCTTAACCGTTGACACACTTTACTACTGAGGTCTAGATGGTACTCTTCTTCGATGCTTCAATCGTAACGAATCTGACTCTACCTTACATGAGTTTCACGAAGGTATCTATGGTTCACATTCAAGTGGTCCTACTCTCGCCAAGAAACTTATGAGAATGGGATATTACTGGCCGACAATGGAAAGAGAGTCCTATCGATTTGCTAAGAAATGTCCTAAATGTCAAATTCGCGGCAACCTTATCCATGCACCAACATAGGAGCTACAACCGTTCACCACATCTTGGCCTTTTTGTCAATGGGGACTTGATTTGGTAGGGAAAATTCATCCTTCCTCTTCAAATGGGCATAAATTCATTATCACAGCCATGGAGTATTTCACCAAGTGGATTGAAGCAGTCCCAATGACCACTGTAATTGGAAAACAGATCTCATCATTCATCATCAACTATCTCATTTGCAGATATGGCATTCCCAATTCCATCATCACAGATAACGGATGTCCTTTCAAGAATCAATATGTGTGAGAGCTATGCGAATGATTCAAAACCCAACATCACTTCTCCACACCATACTACCCACAAGGGAATGGCCAAGTGAAAGCATCAAATAAAACAATCCTAAAAATCCTCAAGAAAACAGTAAATGATGTTGGCAAGGATTGGCATGTACAACTCAATCCGGTCTACAGAACAAGTATTCAAACACCTACAGGGGATACACCATATTCATTGGTGTATGGTTCAAAAGCAATTCTACCTCTTGAGGTTGAAATCCCATCTCTCCGAGTATCTTTGAAGAGCCTCATACCAGATGAGGAATATCGAGTAAATAGGTTGTAGGAAGTAGAACTTCTTGATGAAAAATGACAACATGCCTATGACCATCTCAAGGCATATCAGAAAAAAATGTGTAGAAGCTATAATCACAAGGTCATCCCAAGGGCTTTCAAAATCTGTGATCTGTCCTGAAGGAAAATCCTATAAATCAGCAAGATCAAGAAAAGAAGGGGAAATTTGAACCTAACTAGTTGGGACCCTTTGTCATCATATCGGCCTATGGATCGGGAGCATATCAGTTGTCAACTTCAGAAGGGGACGTGCTTGATGAACCAACTAACAGCATCCATCTGAAGAAGTTCTACACTTGAGTCGTCCAATGCATGGATCAAGCAAAAAAATAAAAAAAAGCAAGAAAAAAACAAACAAAAAAAAATTAAAAATAAAAAAGTGCAATAAAAACAAGTGTTGAAAACCTAGAAATAGGCGTTATTTGTGAGAGAAAATCTCCTCTATCTATCAATACTCATATCTTTGATCCATCTAGTCTCAGCTAATAGCCATCGCCAAACGCCTATACACCAGCATTATCCTGGACATACTTAGCGTAGTCACTGTCCTTGATTATCTAAAACAATTATCCATATCATGTCCCACCATGTCTTGGTGATCAACGTATAAATCCACATTGACAAATATCCATGACTGGTGGCAATATTCCTCTCACTTTAGCATTCAGACAACAAACAAGGATCGTAGCATACTGGGGAACCAATGTCAAAACTGCTCATCGGGCTAGAAAACAGGATCATTATAGAAAAGCAACTTCAACACACACACGATGGATGATTTTTCTGAATTATGATTTGATTACATTTAGCATGAATTTCTGACTATTTGTATCTGGATTTCTGAATCATTTGATCGCGTGAGCTACTCAAGGATGCATTGAGCTAGAGAAGCGATGAAGGAATCTGTCAATTTCTTTAGTTTTCTATCTATGAGGTGATCATTCGTATGGTGCAAATTCATCTTGAGACATGATTGGAAACATATCATTGAAGACATTTTCCACTTTGCACATAAAAATTGTTAACTCTTGTTTGTTTTACGCAAGCAACACTCTGGTCGTCTTGGTTCAATTATACCTCGACGCTTGTATCATCTTGCAATATCAAAAATTCATGTAAGTTTTACTCAGGTCATTATGGTTCAATTATACCATGATGCTTGTATTAAACTTTCAGCATATCAAAATCTCAATGATGACAAAAAGAGAACAAACAAGTGACTAAACGGGAATGACAACGACAAGGTTGCAGTGATCATTTAGTTGCATATCATTCTTAACTATTGCATTTTAGTTGCATATCATTTTAACTTGCATTAGTCTCTCATATCATTATCATAAATCTCATTTTCAAGATACATCTCACAAATCATAACATTCAGATAACATTACATCTCATATCAAAGTAATCACAACAATATATCATCACATTATCACCCATTCCATCATGAATTATGCATTTGCATCATAATCAAAATCAAAAAATCAAGAACATCATTATTATCTAAGCATCTAATCATCCTCATAGAATCATCATATCACAACATAATGCATCATAAATTAATCATCATCAATAAGCACATCACATGTGGATCAAAGAAATTAGTGCCATATATATATATATATATATATATATATATATATACAAGGGATATCATGTCTATCAAAATATAACAAAAGTGGTCAAATACAAAAGAGACACATCTCTCAGGTATGACTATCTCTTGAGGCTAACGGTCTAAAAATAGATGTCCCGGCTCCTAGATCTCCACTAGGTGGATCACATCGAGCAGGCCCCATAACACCTCTTCTCTCTGTCCTCGTATGACTACGACCAAATCGACTCGATGCCACTACAACATAGCTAGGAGCTCTGTGATCTCGAGGGACCACCTCCTCATATAAACGCCTATAATACTCAGACTCCTTGGTCGAGTACTATATCTCTCTCAGTTTTTCCCGAACTGGGGCACCAGTTGTGGCTCTCTCTAACTTGTCAGCAAGAACCTCTACCTGACCCTGACGCTCTATCTTCGTATCCCACTCGGCAATAACCTATGTAATTTGTCACTGTTGCACTAACACTTGTGCCTGCAGTTGTTTCACCAAGACCTGTAGCGCTCTGATCTGAGAATCTTGTCGATGGGTGGAAACCCTGATCTAAATGAGTACCTGTGTCGTGGTCCCACCCACACCTATCCCTATCTGAGGCATCGATGAAGGTAGAACATCATATCTCCTCCTGTGAGCAGGTTGTCTATCATCCTCTATCCCTCCCACTGCAGCTAACACTGCACCTACCCTACCACCCCCGCCAGCACCAAGAATGAGACCTCCTCCTCCACCTCCGCCACCTCTATCTCCACTCCCTCTACCTCTATCTCCACTCCCTCCACCTCTATCTCCACCTCTACCTCCTCCTCCTCTACCTCCACCACCTCCTCTTCCTCCTCCACCACCTACCTCTCCTACCTCCTCTCCCTCATCCTCCTCTCTCCATCTGGCTCCCCCTCTCCTTTGTAGCTACTCCTCCTCATCATCATCAAAGATAGGCAACAACTCTTCCAAGGCAAATATGCATGCCACCGCATGTGCCACGAAGAAGGTGGAGAACTCCGTCATCCCAACATCCACAACCTTGGCCCCATAATCCTAGATCTTTCCCGCCAATGACATATACTCCTCTAAAGTTGCTCTACTATCTAGGGTAGGTCCCCACTTAGGCACATCCTGTCACTGATGAGCATACAAACAGGCTCCCTGTGGCATCCCCTATTGTCTACCATATTGTCGATGACCGCGATTGTGCAAGAATCTCTAAATAATAAAGGGTGTCCACCCAATCAGGTACCTCAACATATATACACAGGGCATCTCTATCCCGTCCTCTGCCCACACCTGACAATCCATATATGATCTCCAAATGACTGTATCAATATCATCCAGTGCCCTCTACCAATGCTCTAGTTTACCCATCTTACGCTAGACAACTACTTTTTCTATTTATCCATAAACATAAGCCCAACCAACTGGCCTATCCCTGTCTGCAAGCGGTCTCGACATTGGTATATGTTCCCAGGCCCACACTTGTAACAATGTCACCCCAGCTGATAAACTATTATATCCCAGATATACTACTTGGTGAATCTCTTTGTATAGATGGGCCAACATATAGGACCCCCATGCAAACCTACATCCCTGCATCACCATGTCCTCCAGAACTAATCCCCATCCAACGGTTAGTCCCTATGACCTATGGTCAGGACACAGAAACCCACCAATGAAACCTGCGAATATTGATGGTAGTGGAGTGTAACCTAAATCTAAAAACTCCTGCCATGGAATCTCGTAGCCATGCTAATCTCATCATCCTGAAAGATACAGTGGAGAGCCTTTGTGCCAACCTCCTCAGTCTACTCGTAAGGTAACATAGCCCCAACCACAGGAATCCGATAACAGTCCTTTGGTGTGACTGTCATCTCACTAGTCGCCAAGTGAAACGTGTTCGTATCACTATGCCATCTCTCAACCAAAGTTGTCAATAACCCCTGGTTAATGATGTACCAGGGCATGTCTAACAAAGATGATAACCCACATCTATCAATCACATCTTTGTCAACTTGTGACAAACGTGGGATAAGTGTCCATGGCCTCATAAATCACTCTCAAGACTAGAGCACGCCAATCTCTTCCTGCAAATCAACAAGTATCCATCATCAGTTCTCAATTCCATCCAATCTATCAGAAATCAAAGCAACTCAACTTGAAAAAGTGAAGCATCTCAAGAACACATCATGTCAGTGAATCGATCAATGCATCATATCAAAATCCATATCGAAAATAAATCAGACCCATATGATGAATACAAAGAGGGGGGGTGAATTAATATACCAAAAAATACTGTAAACAATCTTTTAAATAGTTTAGCAGATAACCGGTACAATAGATTCACTAATAAACTGGTTAAGATAAATGCAAACCAAATAGAAAACAAAGAATTCACCCACAAGAGCACAACCACCATAACACAAGATATTTTACGTGGAAACCCAAATGGGAAAAAACCACGGTGAGCAAAAACTCACAAGTAACTATCTGTAGAATAGAAACCAGACTGGTTAAGGTCATACAATGTTCTTCACCAGAACAGATCCTGTTAGGAATCTAGATCTCTATTAGGAGATAAGTACTATTAAAGACTACCTTGTTAAAGGATTTCAGATCCACAGTTGTGAACCACCTTGTTAGAGGATTTACAAAGGCTTTGTTGGGCCTACCCAATTAAGGGTTTCAGACTTGTCAAAGATATTAGTAATCAACAAGTGAATGATCTAGATAATAGCACAGTATGCTTAGTTAGATCCTTGACAGCTCATTATTAATGCATTTCAACATTACTTCAATCTTCAATATCTCCACACTCTATCTCTTCACACAGACCTAATCTTCTCTTCACTGATCGCACATAACCTTTTCTATTCTATCTCTCATACAAACCCTAGACATGATGTCCTTATAAAGGAATCTGATTTCATTGTCAGTCCAATAGGATTAGACTACAAGTTCCTAGGTTCAGTGCATCTGGACACATTTGGTAACATGGCACAAAATCACCGCCAAAGTGTCGGTGGATGATAACTCATCACACATTACAGAAATACCGGTTGGTAACTCATCACAGAGTAATACTGGTTAATATAATATACTGATTGTCAAAAATGAAGACTGGTAGATCATAGTGTTCCAATCAAAAGTTAACTACCGCTTGGTTCCTTCGTACCACTTGAGCTCCTCATACCACTTGGGATCCTCATACCTCTTGGGGTCTTCATACTGCTTGTGGTCTTCATACAATATGTGACCGGTAAACCATTTTTTGCAAAACACCGATAGTCTAAAGACTATACATTCAATAATACACAATACCGGTTGGAGCAATTACCGGTTGAGCATAACTCATACATCAAGAAAATGTGTGTCCATCAATGACAATCAAAACATCATCAAAATGCCAACAATCTCCCCCTTTGGCATTGATGGCAACACTTAGGAAAATTTTGACATCTCGGTGTTTTTACAACAAAAATGCCATAATCAAAAGTACTCCCCCTAAGCACATACACTACCCCTTTTGCAAAAATTACAATGTACACTACTTCCCAAAATGGTAACATGAAAGTAAATGAAACTACTTCCAAAATGGTAACATGAAAGTGCATGAAATGGTAACATTCACCAAAATTTTAATGTACACTACTCCCCCTTTGCCAAGAATGACAAAGTAATGCAAAATAACCCCTTTTTGCTTATATAATAGAATAGAGTAGATGTTCATGACAATAAGGAATGAAATTTCTCAAAAACAAATTTAAAGTCCTGCATAAAAGTTTTCATGGCCAATGTCCATGACTCAAGTAATGAGGTAGCAACCTCACTTTCAGTCTTTATCTGGAATACCAATTCTTCCATTGCATCGATGGTACTCATCTCTTGAGTTACCATGATGGCTTCCGATTTGAGAAAACATTTCTAAAGAATATGCAGTCTTGGCAATAGGAGCAGTTGAAGCTCCTACAAATATTTAGTCTAGTTGTTGATCTCTGAGTCCATCTTGGCAGTCTGATGCTGATAATGATGAACGGTTTGTCCATAGGTAGTGAATGAATCATATGGCATCTTGAAATTGTTGATATATGCCTGTAACTCTGATTGGAGTTTATCTTTCTATTTAAGCACATTGCCACAAAATAGATGGGGTTGGCATATTTTACTCAATAGCAATCTACCTTTACCCATAGCAACACTGATATCATTATGTTGCTTCAGTAGTTGTGTCCGCAGTTCATTCATTTGCTTGACTAAGGCAGTATTGAGTGCATTTTCATGGTTCTTCTTTGTAGTTGCTTCAACAACATCTTCCAAGCATTGTACCTGGTCCTCCACTATAGTATAGAGAAGTTTAAGCTTGGATAGAGAGGAATCAGTACTGGGGAGGTTGGTACCAGGAATTAGACTGGTAAGGGTGTCAACCGTAGTTTGTATGACATCATGTTCTTTCTTTCTTCGCAATTCCTCTAGTCTCTCTTGTGCAAGTTTGATGCTTCGTAGTAGCTCAGACTCATCTATTGATTGAGTCAGACTTGCAAGAGTTAGATCAATCGGACTGGTGGTATCAACCTGTTTGGTTTGATCACTGGTTGCCTTAGGAGTCTGCCCTCCTTCTTTTGTTTTGATCTCCGCTTGTTTGTTCTTCTCTGCTTCCTTCTCCTCTTCTTCTCTTTTCTTATCCTCTTCTCTCTTCTTTTGCTCCTCTTCTTGTTTTTTCTTCTCCTCCTCCTTCTTCCTCTCTTCTTCCTTCCTCTCCTCTTCTTCTTTTCTCTTATCTTCTTCTCTCTTCTTCTCTTCCTCTTTCTTCTTCTCTTCATCTTTCTTCTTTTCTTCCTCTTTCTTCTTCTCTACCTCTTTTCTCTTATCTTCCTCTTTCTTTTTCTCTTCCTCTTTTCTCTTGTCTTCCTCTTTCTTTTTCTCTAACTCTTTCCTCTTGATTTCTTCTTGCCTTGCATTTTCCTCTTCCGCTTTCTCTTTGTCCAGTTTCTCTATTTCAGCTTTTTCTTTGTCCTGTTTCTCTTTCGCAGCTTTTTCTTTGTCCTGTTTCTCTTTCTCTTTGTCAGGAGTGACATCCTCAGTATCTAATGCACCAACATCAATAGTATCAATTTATTTTGTCACTCTTTCACCTTCACTATCAAATGCCTCATCTGGTTTATCTGAGGATAGGTCAGGTGCTTGATTAGCCTTCTTAGCAGCTTCAGATACATGGTGCATTCTGACAGCAGCTTTAGTATGTATATGTGTGTCATTTTCCACTTCAGAAGATTTACCTTCTAGTAGCTTGATTCTTCTCCTTCTCATTAAGAAAGTGCCTTTGTGTGTATCCATAATTTCAAATAACTCAGAATTTGAGGCATCCGGAAAGTATTGTGCAAAAATTTTCTCCCTGATCTCCTGTTCTTTTTCAATGGCAATGCACCATTTATTATCTAAAGAATTATACAAATAATTTGGTGTAACTGATCTAATCTTAGATGGTGATCGATCATTAACACATAAATATTTGATGACTTCCTGTTCTACCTCCTCTTTCTCACTATCATTAAAATCATCAAAATATTCTTTTAAATCATCAAGCACTTTCCTCTTAATATTCTTTAGTGTCCTCTAACAATGTGTCATTGGCTTATAAGAGGAAATATCTATATTTACCGATGTTGAAGTTGTAGGTACATTACCGGTAGACTTCTCCTTCTTGCTTGATTGCCTTGTCTTCTTTGTTTGAATTTCCGGTTCAGTGTCCTCTAACTCCGATGAGTGGGTTTTGGTTTTCCGCTTCCTCTCAAATACCTTTGTTGGAATAATCTCAGGTTTCTTCTTAGCTAATGACCACTTGGTCACTTTCAAACTGGCAGAGGTAACTAGTGTCGATACCGATGGTACTGCTTTGCCCTTTTTCTATTTTGGTTCTTTAATCAGTGTGACCTTTTCCACATAGGTACTGGTTCTCTTTTCCTTTGCATCCAGTGGTAAGGCAAGTAGGGTAGAGGCATACCCAGTTAATATACCCGGTCAATATGTCATTCACCACTTTATAACCCATAAATTCAACTACTTCCTTTCTTAGTTCCACCGCTTCCATTATGCAGTCATCTATCCTTATTGTGAAGCATATGTCATCTTCATACTCCTTCATAATATCATTAGATATCCTCATTCTCTGGTTCATTTTCTGCTTGAATTCATTAAAATACTTGTTTAGAACCTCAGGATATCCAGTTCCTATTGCTTGTAGACTTTCCTTAATTTGTCTGGAAATCAGTAGGTTAGCAGACCATTGAACATCACCTACTCCAGAGAAATAACCTTGAAACCAGAAGAATAAACCGACTAGAAGTTGGCCAAACCTGAACCTTAGAGAATTTTCTTGTTTGATGGACTTCAGATTCAATAGCAATCGCTTCTGTAGACAGGTACATAGGTCAAATGTAGTGTCTTCCTTGATCATCCTGTAAGCAGCATTCACTATAGCAGCAGGGACAAAATTCATTCTGCTGGCATAAAATATCCGATAACCAATCACCATGCAAGCATATTTCACCAGATCATCTTTAATGGTGTTGACGGTCATCGCTCGTTGGTCACTCATAGAACCGGTGAGCTTTGTCATTTCAGTTTTGGTGACCTTCTATAGAGCTAGTACCTCTCCAATATTGCAGAAACCGGTGACAGCATAAATTGCTTCCGATGTGATGTCATGGGTCCACTCGAGATACATCTTGTCACCATGCACTCTGCTAAGGATGATGTGAATATGTTCTTCTGTGAACTCTTCCAGAAAATATATCGCATTGTGCAGTTTCATCTTCTCAAGGACACTATACTCAGGTTTAATCTTCTTGTCATCCCCACATAATAGACTTAGCTGGGAATGAATCACTAGGGATCCTAGGTCTTCCAATTTATAGTCTATATACCCTGAAACATCTCCCTCAACAATAACTCTGACGGGTATTTGAGATAGGGCATTGTATTTCATTTTCTTTTGAAGAAATTCGGCTGAATCTACAAGTGCACTAGAACTACAGTGCGATGTAGAAGCCATGATCAAATGATAAGTAAGAATTTTAGAAAATACCTTCACAAACTTGAATTTAGGTTTTCCAATGTCGTGCACAAAACACCACTTCGGTTGCAAGTTCACCGCTTAGAGTTCTTCACTGATTGCTTGAAGATGGTTGCAAGATTTCGCACAAGATTTCGTCAACTGCTAGACAAATCGCTCTGGTTGCTCTTCTCTTGAAAAATTCTTCTTTCGAAAATAGCTAAGTGAAAATGACGATGAAAACCCTTTTAAACAAACTCTCACCTACCATAATAAATGCATCACTATTAGGGCACAAACCCTAATTTTGCCTTTTACCACTTCAAGTCTTCTGCCAACTGACAGGTAACATATACCGGTTAAGTTCTTCACCGATATAAACCAAGGGTTTGAAATATTTCACCGATATGTTCCCCCTAAGCTTTTTTGAAGCTCAGTTTGCCAGTTCAGAGACTTCCACACTAGGTGTAGAAACCGGTTCATTCTATGACACTTCTTCTGATTTCTTTTTCCAAGTTTAATTCATTTCCGCTTGAACGGTTTCAACATCAATCTTTCCTTCTGGAGTGATTGTTAAATCACTTGATAGGTTCTTTCTCAGTCTGCAAGTTCTGGCATTGTGTCCCAGTTTGTTGCAATGATAGCATACCATTCCAAGTGTTCTCCATGGTCTGTTATTCATACTTCCATTCTTCCTTCTGCATGTTGCAGCAGTGTGACCGCTACCATGACAGATCAAACAGGTTGCTCTCCAACTAGTAGCCGCTTGATAACCACCTGACTGATGGTCATAGGTATTGTACCAGTTGGGATTCCAATTCACAGGGGATTCCGAAATAACTCCTTGAGTCCCTGGAGGATATCTCCCAGTGTTGTGCAAAACTGACCTGCATTCAAATGCTCTATGCCCAAGCTTGTTGCATGCATAACAGTTTCCATTGAATCTATTGGTTCTAGGCATATTGTTTTGAAAATAAGGAAAATTGTTGTAGGCCTTGCTTCTACACACATTGGCATTTTGTCCTTCTTTGAGACAATTAAAGTAGACATGTTTAAATTTTTGCTTACCTTTATCCTTGGATATCGGTTGCTTCTTTGATGCTTCAGCTTTTGTTCCAGAGGTCTCACCTTCCTCATACCCAGAGAAACCAAGTCCAGTGGTACTCTTTACTGTTTTTGCCGATTCTAGATTTTGCTCTAGCTTAGCAGTACTCTGATTAAATTTGGCAATTATCTCCTTTGACTCAGTAAGTTCCTTGGAAATAGCAACATTAGATTCCATCAAGGTTGCATTCTCAGAAATAGCCATGTTTAGTTCACCTTGCATTTCTTCTTTTTCCACTTTACTCTCCTGGAGATAAGTGGTAAGGGTACTGATTTCTTGCTTCAACTTGGAGATCTCATGATCTTTATCTTTTAACAAATCTTCAGCTTTCCTTCTTTTCTCAAGCTCTTGACACATTCTATAGTCATTCCTTCCAACTTTTTCTCAAATTGGCTTTAGATTCATTCAATTTTTCAACTTCTTCAACTAGGGCATCCATGTCAGCTTCATTAGAAGAGCTATTTTCAGTAAGTTCCATCAGTTTTTCAACATGCTCTCTTCTTTTGGCCAAAGAGGCTTTATACTTGACTTTGAGTTCATCATAGGCTCTCTCAGTCTGAGTGAGACGATGAGTAATTTCCCTCACACTGTATTCCCCCATATCTCCTTCCAAGTGATTAGACTTATAGAAAGGTTGGCTCTGATACCAATTGATGAATACTAAGAGGGGGGTGAATTAGTATACCAAAAAAATTGTAAACAAACTTTTAAACAGTTTAGCAGATAACTGGTACAATAGATTCACTAATAAACCAGTTAAGATAAATGCAAACCAAATAGAAAACAAAGCATTCACCCACAAGAGCACAATCACCATAACACAAGATATTTGACGTGGAAACCCAAATGGGAAAAAACCACGCTGAGCAGAAACTCACAAGTAACTATCTACAGAATAGAAACCAGACCGGTTAAGGTCATACAATGTTCTTCACCAGAACAGATCCTGTTAGGAATCTAGATCTCTGTTAGGAGATAAGTCCTATTAAAGACTACCTTGTTAAAGGATTTTAGATCCACAGTTGTGAACCACCTTGTCAGAGGATTTACAAAGGCTTTGCTTGGCCTACCCAGTTAAGGGTTTCAGACTTGTCGAAGATATTAGTAATCAATAAGTGAATGATCTAGATAACAGCACAGTATGCTTAGTTAGATCCTTGGCAGCTCATTGTTAATGCATTTCAACATTACTTCAGACTTCAATATCTCCACACTCTATCTCTTCACACAGACCTAATCTTCTCTTCACTGATCGCACATAACCTTTTCTATTCTATCTCTCATACATTATCTCTCTCTCATACAAACCATAGACATGATGTCCTTATAAAGGAATCTGATTTCATTGTTGGTCCAATAGGATTAGATAGCTACAAGTTCCTAGGTTCAGTGCATTTGGACACATTTGGTAACACGACACAAAATCACCGTCAAAGTGTCGGTGGATGATAACTCATCACACATTACAGAAATACCAGTTGGTAACTCATCACAGAGTAATACCGGTTAATATAATATATCGATTACCGGTTGTCAAAAATGAAGACTAGTAGATCGTAGTGTTCCAATCAAAAGTTAACTACCGCTTGGTTCCTTCGTACTGCTTGAGCTCCTCGTACCACTTGGGATCCTCGTATTGCTTGGGGTATTCATACCGCTTGCGGTCTTCATACAATTTGTGACCGATAAACCTTTTTCTGCAAAACATCGATAGTCTAAAGACTATACATTCAATAATACATAATATCGGTTGGAGAAATTACCAGTTGAGCATAACTCTTACATCAAGAAAGTGTGTGTCCATCAATGACAATCAAAACATCATCAAAATGCCAACACCATATCGAAAATCAAGGACCCATATCAAAAATCAAAGACCCATATCGAAAATCAAGATCCATATCGAAACCAAGACTCATATCGAAATCAGAATCAGCACCCATATTGAAAATCAATCAAGAATCATATCGAAAATCAAAATCAAGGACCCATATCAATCAGGACTCATATCGAAAATCAAGGACCCATATCGAAATCAGAATCACACTCATATCAAAATCAGAATCAAGATCCATGTTGAAAATCAATCAGGACTCATAGCAAAAATCAAAGACCCATCAAAATCACAATCAGACCCATATTGAAATCAAGACTCAAATCAACTCAACAACTCATATCGAAAGCAATTCATACCAAAAGTAACAAGATCCATATCAAACACAAACTCATAGCATAATACAATAGCATATCAGAATTAGCCATCATCACAAAACATGACTCACATTGGATCATGAACCATATTAGAGCAATCAACAGACTCATATCAACATCTACACAACCTATCTAATCTGTTTGACTCATGACGCATTCTTCACAATGCTTTTTTTACCAACTTTGGACCCTATGCGCTAAACCAGGGCATCGAAGTGCTAAAATGCCACCTATGCACTAACCTTTTCCATCAATACGCTATAAAACACACCCTACGCGCTAAGATATCCTACGCGCTAACTGACACACCATTTGTGCTACCCTGTTTACCCAATGCGCTAAGCTATTCTACACGCTAACTGACCTATCCTTTGCACCTCTATGCATAACCTATGCGCTAAAACCATCCTACGCGCTAACCTACCCCCCGACCGCGCTACCATTTAACCCTCAGACACTAAACCTACCTAGGGTTTTCTACACACTATTCTTCCTATCGTATGCGCTAGACAACCTACCCGACACACTAAACCGGCAAAATCCGATCCAAAATTGAAAAACATGACCAAAATAAATAAAATTAATCAAAAAAGAAAATGGATTTGGCCACATACTGGTGGGCCATAGGCAACAAGTCTCCAGTGTCGCCTTACGCACTCAAATCGGTGCGAGTATGGAATCGACATCGTCATCAAAGCTCCAAATGTCACAATCACAAAGAGACAAAAGTGCAAATGATTTTTCAAAGTCACTTTTTACCTTTTAATAAGGTAAAATCAAAAGGGTTAATAAGTGGGGCATGTATTTTACTCCCACTTTGTCATTTTTTTACCTTATCAACATCATTTTTGGGAGATGAATCAATAATGTGCATTCAACGTAGTCAATATTCTCATATTGCAATTAATTCAAAAAAACGCTCATCAACTTGACAATTTTTCACTAAATCCTTGATTCATCTCTTGAGGGGGCATCATCAATATCATTCATCAAATCTACATCTGGGGAATCACATCGATACTTTGACACACAATATCATATCGATCAAACTTTGGCAGCATATCCGGCAAAATTTCTTTGAATCAACATGTGCACACACATCACTTCAAAGAGGGGCAAAATGTAGATGTATAAATCTGACCACTTTCCTAAATAAATATTTAACATTTATTTTAACCCCATTCCCCCTATTAATTAAATTCTATTTAACTAGTTTCTTCACATTCATCTATTTGATTAAATGAATTACTCTATTTATTTAATTAAATTCACCTAACCTTTTCTATCTTTTAATCAAATAAAACACTGTATTTAATTAAATCCCCTTTCTCCCTTTTTAATTAAATTTTCATTTAATTAAATTGATCCTTGCAAACAAATAAATCTAATTTTTTTACTAAATCCCCCACTTGTATTTATGCAAGTTGCATCTATTTTGGTTGAAATAAAGTAATTTAATTTTAATTAAAATCATTTTCCCCCACTTGCATTTTCCTATATCTCCCACTTACCTCCTAAACCCCTTCTAGATTCTTCTAATCACTTCGAATTTATCCTAATTCATCTCCTAATTATTGTCACATTCTTAAGCAAAGAGAAGTCACTTCTCAAAGCCTCCAAAGTCTTCAATAACCATTAAAGGTTTTGTGTCTTCAAATGGTTAACCTCTAAAAGTCTTCCAAACCATTAAACGCTCTTACATAACCATTTATGGTTAACTCAACCTTCTATGGTTAGATACTTTCTCTCTAACTTAACCCTCATCTAAGCCAGGGGTCTCATCAAGCATTCATGGCTTTAACCTTGGTTATCCTATTAACCCTTGCACAAGAGTTTATCCCTTGGGTAAAAGCTTTATCCATTAGATAACCCTAACTTAACCTTAACCCTAACCTCCTAGGGTAACCTTCATGTCTTCTCAGGCATTTAATGCTTCTTGCATCTCCTCTCAAGCAACCTCTTGTTGACAATTGTCACCTTTTCATTGGTGAGAATTGTAAACATGGATTGATTAACTTTCAATCCTGGCCCTTGTTAAGATTATTCAATCTTGACCATCCATTGCCCTATTTTCCCTATAAATAGAGCTCTCATTCCTCATTTTCATATCAACAATCTTTCATCCATCTATATTATAGTCTAATTTACTAAATATTTTAGCCTCCCTTTGTTTAGAATACCATCGTAGCATTTAGGAATATTTTTCATAGCATAAGATACTCATGTTAGGATAGTATATCATGCTAGGATAATTTGCTAATCTTTTATCATATCATCATCTTCATACTAGCTTAATCATCATAGTTTTAACATCATATATATCTTAGAATGCATTCATGCATATAAATCAAATATCACTCGTTCTTGGATTTGTCATTCCTAAGTCACTTGCTTGACGATCTGAGAGAAAAACATTGACTTTAGGGATCTTGTGAGATAGAGAACAATGGGACATCCCTTGGGAAGTTGAACTACTTCAGTTAGTTCATATACTTGCACCAAGAGTCTCATTGGTGTGTGGGTCTTATATATATATATGCACACACACACATATGTATATTTATAAATATAGTTATGTTTTGGGTAATGAGATTATTTTGATTAAAATAAAAAGGATTTAAAGTAATACATTATGATAGGTATTAAAGTAATACATTAAAAAGGATTTAAAATAATACATTATGAAATTGATTTAATCTTGAAGAGTTGTTGACGATTGACAATTTGGTCAAGGGTGACGCTTATGATAGGTATTAGGATCTAGTTGTTTTAGGCCACAAGCAATAGGCCATCTTGAGCCTTTGCTTAAGTGCTACCACCGTGGGTAGCAACCACAGAGAAACTGTCTGGGACATTGACCCTAGAAAGGGTTGTGTACCCACTAATCAGTTTACATCAAACTATAGAGTAGAAAATAGAACTACATACTTTACGCCTTGATCTCGTGCTGAAACAGGTATGTAGGCAGTCTAGGATGGAGTTGTCCCTAGTACTCAGGTGTTCATGGATGGGGTCTAGGTTTTGGTAAGAAGATGGATTGTGAAGAGTCCTAACTTGAAAGATAAGTGTAATAAAAGGAAAAAGTAATTCAATGCATACTCAGAAGGAATCTCGTATGGATTCGCTTGACTTCCCGATGCTTTAAGCCAAATTATGAGGCGAAATTCAAGCTTGTATTATGTTATTTTGATATCTCCTAAGGACAGTGACCTCAGTGCACTCCTATTAGAGGAGTGTAGTACTTAGTGAGTGACTTGGGACCCGAATGGTCCCGATGAGTCTAAGTCTCTGGCCAGAGCACCTCCTATCCCAATTGGATAGATGCCTACCCCATATGGGTAGATGCCTATCCCGTATTGGATAGATGAAACCTTCTGCTCCGTATGGACAGATGCCTAACCTGTATGGTTAGATGCTCATCCCGGATGGATGAATGCCTAATCCCAATGGATGGATGCCCAAAGTATGCGATTGAATCAAACACAAATGATTAAAGTAAACACACAAAAAAAAAAGGTGGTCAAATTTTGTTGGGTTAAGTAAGGTGGGTTATTACACATATCATAAGATATTCATGTTAGGATAGTATATCATGCTAGGATAATTTGCTAATCTTTTATCATATCATCATCTTCATACTAGCTTAATCATCATAGTTTTAACATCATATATATCTTAGAATGCATTCATGCATATAAATCAAATATCACTCGTTCTTGGAGTTGTCATTCCTAAGTCACTTGCTCGATGATCTGAGAGAAAAACATTGACTTTAGGGATCTTGTGAGATAGAGAACAATGGGGCATCCCTTGGGAAGTTGAACTATTTCAGTTAGTTCATATACTTGCACCAAGAGTCTCATTGGTGTGTGGGTCTTTTGGATTTGAGTTATTCGTTTTCGTCACCATATTTTCCCGCATAATATATATGCACACACACACACACACACACACACACACACACATGTATATTTATAAATATAGTTATGTTTTGGGTAATGAGATTATTTGGATTAAAATAAAAAAGATTTAAAGTAATACATTATTGAAAGTGTAATATGTAAATTAAGTAATTATTTCTTGAAGTAGTAATTTGATGTAATTGGAAATTCAAGGATGATCAAATTATTTGGTTTTATAATCTAGTTTGGGAAAAACTATGGAAATAATGTTAAAAAGGAAAGTAGTATTTTATGCTTTAAATAGGTTTTATTAAATGAGTTTATGGTATTAATAAATGAACTTGTTTTATATGTTATGAATTGACTTTTGTTTTTATTACGCGTCTTTATCCTTCAAGTGGTCTTGTGAAGTGAGTTGACTCTTATTGTTATCTATTATACCTCTAAGTAGTTTATCCCTTGTAGAGGTTGAAACGGGTCAAGTTTTAGATTAATATGAAAGTTGTTTCATGTAATTAATTAATCATGTGGTTAAGTTCTTTAATTATGAAATGTAATTTTATGAATTATAATATTCTAATAATTGAATATAAACCACATGTTTTATGAAAATTATGATACTAAAGGGATTTTAATATCTGAGGATATTGGTGATGCATAGTTCGTGATTTTAGATTTTGGTGCTTGGATTAGTATTTAGAGTTTATTTCTTTCTCCCAACTGAGACCGGTATGGAAGTGTGTATGCATTTACTCAAAAGGGAATTTCTTATTACCCTAGTGCATTGAATAGTTGGATTATTAATAAATTGATTTTATTTTTACTAAACAAATGATGTCTTTAGACAATAGAAATCCTATGTCAATAGGCGAGGCTTTATTAATTTCTTTTATACTTGTTATGGTTCTCTTGTTAGTAGAAGAGTAAAATTGTAGTTAAAGAATTTCAATGTTAAAGATAATTTTTATAATCTCATTAAATAGGTCGATATTAAAATAGAAGTGTTCTAGAAGAATCTTTGTTGATTTAAGGTTCTTTAGTAGCGAGTAAAGTGTGTTTTGTATTTAGGTGAATCTGGTACTTGAATTGATTGAGAAAGTTAGATGAGTATGTAAACCTTTTAATTATAATCATGTTACCTTTAGTTTAGCATTAAGTAATGCTTGTCTTTAAGAGGCAAAGAGTGGATAGGAAACAAGAGGAAGAGTGCTAATTCTTTATGATAGAGGTTATCCTTTAAAAGCAATAGCTATCCCAAATGTATTCTTGTATGAAGATATTATATTAAATTTAAGATTCATTTATGTAGAATTAGGTGTGAGTGTTTTAGTGATGCTTGTCCTTAGTATTATTTTAGTTCAAAATATAAGATGTAAATTGTACTAGCACTTTATATATTCTTAATGCTCCAAGTTATTATATTGAATTATATTAGTGTTGGAGTCGGTGTCAGGATCCTTGGTGTAGTTTGTAGGGAATTTTTGTGCAATATCCTTTATATCAGAGTTATTTAGGACTTCGTCCTTGTTTCACTTAAGTGGGTGGTAGCCAACGAGAGAACTTTTTGGGGTATGAGGCCCTAGAAAGGGTTGCATACCCACTTTTGTTATGTTTTTCAATCAAACTACGAATTCCCTGCGCTTTCACGTAGGCAAGGACATCTGCGATGAGGCCCCGAGACTGCCCCTGAGACTGTAGGTCTAGCCCTTAGGTCTGGCTCTTCTGAGTTGTTTGGTCTTGTCACCCATCCTATGTTTAATGTTTACCCTTGAGAGTTCAATGAAGATGTTTGATCCAGTTAAAGTCATTGTATGATTTATCCTATGGAATGTATATCTAACATTTGATAGATCTAATGTGTGCAACTAGTGGTGTAGGCTTGTGTGCAAGAATGTGCGGTAGGTCGATACATATGTTGTACCAGGAAAAGAAATCTCTAGTATGAGGTGACAGGTTTGTTAGTTGAGTGTTGCTTAAATCAGAATTCATCATGTTACAACGTGTATAATTATAATCTTTTAGTAATGTTATAATATGTGATTGTTTAAAAAAAAAATGTAGCTACTTTTTAATGATGTTCGCTTGATTAAAAGTTGGCATTACAAGATTGAATGCTACATTTCATAAGTTTTGATCTTTTAACCACGATAACTTTTTGCAATCTACTCCAAAACTCTTAATATATGGACGTGGTGTATATGTGCTAGTGTTGAACTTTGATTCTTAATTGTGATCCAAAATGGATGTTATACAGTGAAATGTAGTAAGCTACATTGGGATGCTCCTACATCAAGCAACAACTATGGATTTATGATGAGACAATTTAAAAGGGTCAATAAACATCTATAACTATGGCCACTTAAAGAGTGGCACGATAAATGTCAAGAAAGCTAAAGGCTCATGCTTCAAAAACTAATATAACATGATATTAGTAAAGCCCAAAAACCCTAGCAAACCAAAAAACTAATCATGAATTGTGTTTTTTTCTATAGTAAAATGTAGAGTTTGAATGTTTTCCAATAAATAAATAATTAGTTAATCAAGTAGTAACTTTCCAAAAATGATTTTTGCTCTAACTAATGACTATTATTAACTATAAAAATTTCCTTGTTGAAATCTTACTTTGTAAACATGTTATTTCAGTTATTTTCTTTGGATTCTTTTTATTACTAATTTTTTACATTTTACAATAAATATGTTATTTGCATATATGAATTAATTTTTAAGAATGAATGTATTTCACATTGTGTTAAAACTGAGGTTGATCAATCTTCACAACTCATTGAACAAAGTGATGATGAGAAAAACAATTACTCACCTTATTGATCCAAGCGAACAAGTGAGTAAGGTGAGGCTCTTTAGAGACTAACTGAATTGGAAAGGGTGTTCAAGAGGGCACTCAACTAGTAAGGAGAGGATTTTTCCAACACTCGATTAATTATTATTGGAGAGGGGATGAAATCTACTCAACTCTTCTTATTAGATATAGTCTTGGTGAGACAATAGTTCTATGTAGTCTAACCAACTACCAAATTGATAGAGATGTTTAGATGAAACTATTTTTTTATATTAAACAAATCAATTTACAATAAATATGAACTACCTTAAAGAACTCTAACATATAAAATAGAAGTTACGTGAAGAAACTTGAAAAACATATGAAGTCAACTAAAACACTACAAGTGCATATTTTCCAATCAAAGTATTTCCACGTTATCTACAACAAGAGTTGTTTAGAATTGAAATTTTGAGGGCTTTTGGAGGTAATGAATATTATGTTCATCTAATGGGTGTGTGGACTGTTAGGGAGAGTTGGGTATTTGTGTAAATTGTGAATTTTTTAATTGTTTTTATAGGTTAGTTGTTGTTGTAGAGTAGTTTATTTATAGTTAAGTTGTTTGATTTTTGTGTTAATTGTTGTCTTATCTTTGTAAAAGATTTTTCAATATTTTCAAAATCTGTTTTTATCTTTTATTTAAAAATATAACTTAATATTATTAATTATGTTATCTATCAAAAAAATATTTTTTTACTTTTTTAATTTAGAAAATATTTGTAAATATGATCTGATAATTATATTTAAATACAAAATATATTTCAAATGAAATTAACTCTTTTTTTTCCCTTTAAATGAATTAAACTTTATCATAACTAATGAAATTTGACCCCCTTTCATTAATTTTTGTATTAATTGTCAATATTATGTTGGAAGTTGGACAAAAGCAATAATTATTCATAGGTAGGTGAAGATTTGCTCATGTACGCATTAAACATTTGAGTTTAAGATATTCACAACCATTGACTATAATAAAATAGTATCATTTTGTCATTATTATGGATAAAGTCTAGATCTAGAAATAAACTATAGATGTTGATATAAATGGTTTTTCATTGAAAGAAGCAAACAATTACAGATCACAAAATTCAAATAATTCAGCAATCAATATTATAATAGCAGAGACATAGAACAAACATAGAATTCTATGAATAACAACTCTGTTTCAGAATTAGTATAAGGCAGTTTCGTGTCTATATAAATGTTAATCATTTTATACATGAACATTTAAATTTATATTTTTATCTAAATTTTTTTGGTAAATTTTTAATTTTAGTTTTTTTAAATATTATCATTTATGTTGAAAGATGTTTTACAATGATAGTTTGAGTTTCAAAAATTGTGAATATAAAATCTACTTTTTTTGTAAGGATAAAGATAAGAATGCAGTGTTCAAATTCAAATATTACTTTTTAAAAGTAAATTAAATTCAATTTTTGTTTTATACATTGGGTCTATTTTAAGAAACAAATCATATCCAATTTTCGGGTCTACTTCTTTTTTTATACGGATTGTGTTGACCTCCTATAAACTTGATGTCAATGTAAACACTTGTTGGCGTAATAATAAAAATAAAATGATATAATAATATAACTAGCAATTGCACTTTGGTGTGTGCAATAGGTACATCGAACATGTATGAAAGATCAATTAGGAAAAAATTAAGTCTATGTTTCATATACATTTATGCAGTGTATGAGGTCAATTAGTAGGCCACTTTGGAAAATGATGTTGTTTGTACAAAAAAGGTATGAATGGAGAAGTGATAGCTTCAAATCAACTAAACTTCCACTTATTGGGATTTACACACAACTAAACAAAAACCTATAAATCAAGAAGATAATCAAGATCCATTACCAATATACTCATGTTATGTTTGGAGAGAGAGAGAGAGAGAGAGAGAGAGAGAGAGAGAGAGAGAGAGAGAGAGAGAGAGAGAGAGATGTCAAGGAGGAGGGAGAGGGCTTGGGAAGACAAAGGGAGACATGTCTAGGAATAGTGGGAAATATAGGAAGATAGAGGTAGAGATGAAGATAGAGTGAGAGAAGGAGAGGGAGAGATATAGAGAGGCAGAGGGGGAGATAAAGATATACATATATATGTAGATAGAGAAGGGGGGATAGAGAGATATATAGGAAGAGTGATAGGGAGAAATATATATAGGTGGTGAGATAAAGTGAGAGAGAGATATATAGGGGGAGAGTATGAAAGTGATAGAGAGATAGAAAAATAAAGAGAAGTAGAGATAGAGATAAATGGGAAGAGAAAGAGAGAGAGAGCTAGATATACGAGAAGAGAAAGGGAGAGACCTGTAGAAATATATATATAGATGGATAGATAGATAGTTGGATAGGGAGCATGTGAGGGAGAGAGATATAAAGACGAATAGAGAGAGGAATGGAGAAAAAGGGAGATAAGAGGAGGGAGAGGGATAGAGATAGTTAGAGGGGGATAGTAGAAAAGTAGAGAGAAAGAGAGGGATCAGTAGCTCAATATATAGAGAGGGAGTGAGATATATATATATATATATGGGTAAGGAGAGATATGGAGATAGAAGTAGTGAAAGATATTGATAGAGAGAGAGGATTGAAAACAGAGGGAGAGGGAGAGAGAGAGAGAGAGAGATTCTATATCTTTGTTGACATCAAAATAATCAAGATTAACATTACAGTAAAGTCAAATAAATCAGTCAAATTTAATCAATTTTGATATATATTTTTTTGTCAATTATTCAATTTCATTATCAATTAATCAAACTAAGTTCATACTAATTTAAAATTGAATTACTAAACTGGACAAAAAAGGTATGTTTTCTTACCAAATTTAGCAGACATGTAAAATCCTATTGTATTCACATGTATCACGGAGTTCCAGTAGAATAGTAATCATGCAAGGTGAGAGATGTGCAGAGCTTGAACCATTTTGTATTGTCAATTTATAAAGTTTACAATTTACGTAGCAAATCAAATTCTTAATAAATAAATTTTATGATAATTCAAATAGACAAAAATTGAACTTCTAATTTGTTTAAAATCTAATTAGTACTTTAGATTAATTAAACAAAATCTCATTACAATAATATTACTTAATAATGGATACAATAATAATAAAATGGAGATGAGATCTCTTCCTATAAAAATCTAATAATTAAATTTTATGTGATTCACAATTATAAAAATGCTACTCCCACAAAAATTAATAACACAAATTGACATATACTATTTATATATAGAGTACAAATGATCTATTTATTTTCAACTATTTTTTAAATTTTTAAAATATAAGTATTTTAGAAATTATTTTATATTATTTTATCAATATTTAAAAATTATGTTATATTAAAAGTATATTTAAGAATTATATAAATAAATTTTACAATCCAAATAGCAAATAAAATTCTTAATAAATAATTTGTAACATAAATCAAATAAACAAAAATTGAACTTCTAATTTGTTTAAAATCTACTTACTACTAATTAGTTAAGCTACTCAAACAAAAATTATAAATAGAATGGTAACAATGTACTTTCTAATTTATTGAGAAATAGAAATAAATTTTCCAAATTTTTAATAAGAAATTAATAAGAAAATAAATACTTGATAATGTAAAAGAGAGATTTGTGTCTATCAAAAGATAAAAGTTTAATTTTAAAGATAATTCTTTTGTAAAAACATAAATTTATCAAATCTTATAATTTTGTTTTGTTATATTTAATATATAATTTGATAAATATAATATTATATATGAGATTATTAGCAAAAATGTTTAAAAAATGATAAGTATATATAATATAATATTTTAATTTATAATATTTATTGAATATTTTTAAAGATGAAATTATTAATGATTTTTTGTTTTAAAATATTTTAAATATATCAAGATGGAGAATTATTTTTAATTTAATACAAAATTTAAGATTTTTGGTTTTTCTCCAAACTTTATGTGTATATCATTCTATCATACATATTAATTTAAGAGTATACTGTTTTTTCTTTTTAAAATATTTTAAATATTAGACAATGATTATGTTTTAATATCAATTTAGAAACTTAGTGTTGAAATGATCCAATTTTAATGTGAATAAATAATATTTGTAGGCAATACTATTGCATTGGAAATGCTTTAATCAATTAGTTTGCACCAATCAAAATGATTATTATTTTTGCTTTAAAAAGAAACTTGGATTTTGTAAAGTCGAGATTTATATTTTAAAATTTAAGATATTATTAAAATTATTTATGATTTGTTTTAAAAAATTGGTGTTAAAGGAGTAAATTTTTAGGAATAATATATTTTTAGGTTTTTTTTGGATTTCTTTCTATTTTAGAAACTGAAATGTCTATTTTTTTAAAAAAAATCATTTTTATTATTTATAATATTGTAAATAAATTATTATTTTTCTAAATAGACATATAAATTTTATTGAAAAATATGGATAATAAAACCAATTATAAGGACTTGATTTAGTTCAAATTAAATTAGATACAAATATTTCTATCAAAAAAATAAACATAATTATTATATGTATTCTTCTAATTATATTTTATATATTTTTTTGAAATCATTCTATTTTTTAATACTTTTGAAAATCATAAATTTTTTAATTATTTTAATATATACAAAATAATTTAATAACTTTTAACCATAAATTTAAATATTTCTCATTAAGTTATTCAAAAAATGTTTCTTTTCACTTTTATAATTATTAATATTTATTTTATTAAAAAAGAATATGAATAAAAGAAAAAATCTATATTTTATAATTATCTACTTTTAGTCAAAATATCTCTTAATCTTATTCTATATTTTTTAAGTTTCTAAAGAAATAGGAAGGACAAGCGGGAAGGCTTTGCAACTCGTTCGTACTAGGGTTTATGCGTGTGTGTGTGTTGGTATGTTGGTATGGTTTTGTCATTGATGTCAACACCTACTAAACACTTATCAACTCTGGCACCTTGGAGAATCAGCAACATTCACCGGCAAGCAAATGACTCATACACAGTCACTGGTATCCGGTACACCAACAGGATATAATGATCACCGACACTTGGAATGGCATGGAAAACACATGGTTATGTCGAAGACATCGTTTGGACACTTTGTCTTGAAGATTTTTTAACTGGCATATTCGCATTTGCTTATTTGCTTTTACCGGCGAATAGGTCCAGGATACACACCGGCAGGTTTATCTTTTCCAGATCAGCATGGCATGCTATGGAGATGACTTATTATTGTTGTAAATGCATTAAGCAAACATGTTGAATCAGTTATTGCATCGGACATTAATTTATTTGTAAATTGATTTTATTGTATTATCCTTTAGAGCCGACCTACTAAAATTGGTCTTAGGTTATGGTATAAATGTAAGATCTTATTTGTAAGATCGGATGTGGAATGCGAAAAAGGATTGTGTGAAGGTTTATGCGAGAATAAGCAGAGCTATACACGCAGACATCATTTGAAGGTTGAAGGAGGGTTTTTGTGAAGACAATCAGAACTACACCGGTACTGAATCCAACATAGAAAGATGCTAATTTGAGCAGTACATGCTTATTGGATTTAGCCATCCAATTGTAGTCAGTGTGACTCCTATTTGTGTTTGAGCAGTGAGCTCTATGCACTTAGCCTTTCTGCATGTGCAAACCCCATTTGTATACACTTACTATCTATAGTACTATCATCTGATTGTGGGTAAGGTTTCCCACCGTGGTTTTTCCCCTTACAGGGTTTCCACATACAAATATTGGTGTTATATGTTGTGGATGACTTTGTCTTTTTCTTTCATGCATTAATCCTTACCGGTATTGCAATTAACTGATAAAACTGTCTATCGGCATTAAAGACTGGTTTACCTGTATTAAGCATTGAGTTGATTAAACTATTTTTGGTTTGAATTTATTTGACAACTGATTCACCCCCCCCCCCCCGCTCTCAGTTGTCTTGAGGACCTAACAATTGGTATCAGAGCCTAGTCCTCTTTTGCAAAAGTTTAACAACTTGAGGAGATCCAATGTCTACTAACTATTTCAGGAAGGACAATCCTAAACTTGATGGAACCAACTATGGCATATGGAAGATCAGAATGGAGACACATTTAAATTGCATTGAAAAGGATGTCTGGGATGTTACAAAGAATGGCTATACTGCTCCTACTCAGAGTTAGCCTAATCCACCTAATTTGACTAAAGATGAGGAAAATGATTGCAAAGTAAGAGAAGCACTTTTGAGCGCATTATCAGAGCAGCAAATCATGGGATTATCAGATAGGTCTACAGCTAAATCTATTTGGGATCATTTGGAAACATTGAATGAAGGAGATTCCATAGTCAAAATTGCAAAACTTGAAAGCTTCCGGGTCAGGTATGAACATCTGAAAATGGAAGAAGATGAAAGGATTTCTGCTTTTATGGAAAGAGTAAATGAAATTGTTTTGGGTATTAAATGTTGTGGAGGAACCTTAAGTGAAGATGAAATTGTTTCAAAAATTTTAAGAGGATTGCCACTGGCATTTAAAATGAAAGTCACTGCTATAAATGAGTTAAGAACAATGCCTAATATATCAGTAACTAGGGATACATTGATTGGAAAACTTTCAGCTTTTGAAATTGAAGAATTTGGTCTTGTTGCTACTATAAAGAAAGATTTAGCTTTTAAAGCATCTACATCATCTACACCATCATTTGACAAATCTGATTGGAAAGCCTTTTATGCAAGAGAACTTGAAGAAAGCAGGAAAGAAAATGAAGAACTTGAAACACTATTTGCAAGAAAAATGCCTAAAGGTCCAGTTGGAAGTAAGTATGAAGGTAAAGCACCCTTTAGATGTTTTAACTGCAATAAAGTTGGTCATATGGCTTCAAGATGCTCTGATAGACATGCTAGACTAAGAGAAGAAGCTAGAAGAGCATACAAGCCTAACCCTGAATATTAGAGATACAGATTTAAGAAGAATAAAGATAAATCTTGTTATCTTGCTAATGAAGGAGTGACTGATGATTCTGATGAGGATCCGACAGACAATGGATGGGTTTTTGTTGCTATAACAGAAGATCAACCGGCACCTACTGCTCAACCGGTAGAACAGGCCTTGGCAGCTAAAGTTGAAGTTAAGGATGAATGGATCATTGATTCAGGATGCTCACATCATATGACTGGTGATAAAAGTAAATTCTTGACTTTTCAGGAATATAATGGAGGTCTAGTAAGATTTGGAGATGATAAAGCTTGTTTGATCAAAGGTAAAGGTACAATATCTCTTGATGGTAAGAATAATACTGACAATGTCTACTATGTTGAAGGTTTAAAGCATAATCTTTTGAGTGTTGGTCAATTAGTTGAGAAAGGATTTCAGTTACAATTCAAAAATAGAAAATGCAAAATCATGAATAGAACTGGTTTGGAAATTGCCACCGGTAACCAAACTAGAGGTAATATCTTTCATTTGAATAACAGTGAAAAGACATGCTTGATTGCACATATTGATGAAAGTTGGCTATGGAATAAGAGACTCTGTCATGTAAATTTTGATTGTATGGTGAAGATCAGTACTACTAAGGCAGTTAGATTATTTTTGTCTTTTGCAACACACAAGAACTACAAAGTATATCAAATGGATATTAAATGTGCATTTATGAATGGAGATCTTGAAGAAGAAGTTTACATTGAACAACCTGATGGATTTTCTTTGATAGATAACAAAGATATGGTTTGCAGGTTAAGGAAAGCTTTGTATGGGTTGAAGCAAGCTCCAAGAGCTTGGTATGCAAGATTGGATAAGTATCTTTTGAAAATTGGTTTCTCTAAAGGTAATGCTGACAGCAATTTATATTACAAAGTGACTAATGATGACATCTTGGTTATAGAATTTTTTGTTGATGATATAATCTTTGGAGGAGAAGATGAATAATGTAAAGACTTTTCTATTGAAATGCAGCAAGAATTTGAAATGTCTATGATTGGAGAAATAAAATTCTTTTTAGGATTGCAGATTTCACAGACTGATAAAGGTATATTCTTGAATCAATCCAAGTACTTGAAAGAGTTACTAAAGAAATTTGGGATGGAGAACCCTAAACGGGTAAGCACACCTATGACTACAAATGACAAATTATCACTAAGGGATGAATCTACACCTGTTAATCCAACTAGGTACAAATCTATGATAGGAGGTTTACTGTATTTAACACAAACTAGACCTAATATCATGAATGCAGTATGTATTGTTTCAAGATTTCAGAGTAATCCTAGAGAAAATCATGAGTCAGTTGTAAAAAGGATTTTCCAGTACTTACAAGGTACTATAGATCTTGGATTATGGTATCCTAGAGATGAAAACTTTGAATTATGTGCATATACAGATGTAAATTGGGTAGGAGATTTGGATGATAGAAAAAGCACCACCGACGGAGCATTTTTTCTTGGAAGCAGATTAATTTCTTGGTTGATTAAGAAGCAAAGTTGTACATATTTATCAATAGTAGAATCAGAATATGTTGCAGCAACAACTAACTGTACACAGGTATTATGGCTTAAAAAAATGTTGAAGGACATAAAGGTAAAATGCAAGGAACCTATTACTATCTATTGTGATAACACTGCAGCAATTGATATATCTAAGAATCCGGTATTACATTCTAAAACCAAACATGTCTCTATCAAACTGAATTTTCTAAGGGAACATGTTGAAGCAAAAGAGATAAAACCGGTTTATGTGAATACTAAAGAGCAAATTGCAAATATTTTCACTAAACCTCTGCCTAAGGAGACTTTTGAATATCTCAGAGATCATCTTGGGGTCATACCCCCACCGGTAGAGACTTAGGAAGTCGATGTTTGTAATCAACCGGCAGAATTAACAGAGAAATCTTTTATTTCAGCTTTGATGAGGAAGCTACTTCTCAGGGGGAGTAGTTGGTATACTGAATTGGTTGGTATTTTGTATCTAGAAATGGTTTTATTACTTTGGCATTTGATGTCAAAGGGGGAGAGATTGATATGGAAAAACACATTATCTTTTGGGGAGAGATTATTCATTGGGAGAGATTGTTACTCTCTGTATCTATATTTTGATTTCTGGCTATGATCTCTTTTTGGGAGATTGTTGGCTTTTGGTATTTGGCATTTCTGTTTTAGCACTTTGATGGTTTTTCCATCTTGTGTTTCCATCAATGCCAAAGGGGGAGATTGTTGGTATTTTGGTATGGTTTTGTCATTGATGTCAACACCTACTAAACACTTATCAACTCTGGCACCTTGGAGAATCAGCAACATTCACCGGCAAGCAAATGACTCATACACAGTCACTAGTATCTAGTACACCGGCAGGATATAATGATCACTGACACTTGGAATGGCATGGAAAACACATGGTTATGTCGAAGACATCGTTTGGACACTTTGTCTTGAATATTTGTTAACTGGCATATTCACATTTGCATATTTGTTGTTACCGGCAAATAGGTCCAGGATACACACCAGCAGGTTTATCTTTTCTAGATCAGCATGGCACGCTATGGAGATGACTTATTATTTTTGTAAATGCATTAAGCCGACATGTTGAATCGGTTATTGCATCGGGCATTAATATATTTGTAAATTAATTTTATTGTATTATCCTTTAGAGCTGACCTACTAAAATTGCTCTTAGGTTATGGTATAAATGTAAGATCTTATTTGTAAGATCGGATGTGGAATGCGAAAAATGATTGTGTGAAGGTTTATGGGAGAATAAGTAGAGCTATACATGTAGACATAATTTGAAGGTTGAAGGAGGGTTTTTGTGAAGACAATCAGAACTACATCGGTACTGAATCCAGCATAGAAAGATGCTAATTTGAGCAGTACATCCTTATTGGATTTAACCATCCAATTGTAGTCAGTGTGACTCCTATTTGTGTTTGATCAATGAGCTCTAGGCGCTTGGCCTTTTTGCATGTGCAGACCCCATTTGTATACACTTACCATCTACAATAGTATCATCTGATTGTGGGTAAGGTTTCCCACCGTGGGTTTTCCCCTTACAGGGTTTCCATGTACAAATACTGGTGTCAAATATTGGTGTTATATGTTGTGGATGACTTTGTCTTTTTGTTTCATGCATTAATCCTTACCGGTATTGCAATTAACTGATAAAACTGTCTACCGACATAAAAGTTTGGTTTACTAGTATTAAGCATTAAGTTGATTAAATTGTTTTTGGTTTGAATTTATTTGACAACTGATTCACCCCCCCCCTCTCAGTTGTCTCGGGGACCTAACAGTGTGAGCCTCTTGTCGACCCGAGGGCCTAACAGGCTTCATTTACTAAAGGCATGTACGGTCCCTCTTTTCCATGCCCTTAGTTGTTGTTGGTTTCTTTTTCATTTGTATTCTGTAGATGACACATAATTCTTCGGGCGGTGAAGTTTCTCTACTTTGAGCCAAATCCTTCAAAGATGCATTGATTGATCGTCCCAATGTGCATTTGGACGTAGCGTTTCTCCTACAACCAATGGCCCCCCTCGACTCTGACAAAGATGGAAAAGGTAAGGGGTTTGTACCTGCTAGACTCACAGTTAGACCTAATTCTCTTATGGTCCAGGCTATTGATTTAGAAAAGAATAGACTTAAGACTTCTTCTATTTTCTTTGCGGCCTTGGATTTGAATGCTCTTCCCTCGCGCAATTTTATTAATAATTGGTTCCAAAATGTATGGGGGAAGAAACTAGGGTTTTTTGTATCCTACTGTAGAATGATTCAAAGAGGTCTTTTCATTAATTTTTTTAACTCTCCTCTAAACATTAGTATGAAGTTGTTAGAAAATAATTTTGGAATGTGGGGAAGTGTTGCTTTAGGGCTTTAAGTTGGTCACCCAAGACAAAAAAAGAAGAAGTCATGGCTGTGTCATGCCCTAGATTGGTTCTAGTTCAAAATGTTCCTCCTTTCTTCTGGAACCTTCTTCCTAAAGTTGTGGCTAGTTTGGGTGATGTGTTGAGAGTTGATAATTTGCTACTCTCCTGCCTCATCTAGATGCTAGGATTCTTATTGCCATTCACCTCAATATTGCCCTGCCCAGCGAGATGGTTGTTGACCTCGAAGAGGAGTCTTTTTCCCACCCTGTTAAAGTTTTAGGGGGTTTTAATGCTTGTTTTGTTTGTAAGATGGATGGACACCTCCGTAAAAGTTGCTCGCTCCTTGTGAAGCCCAAACCCCCTTCCGGTCTCAATGCGGATTCACCTCCTTCATTTGTTGATGACTCTATTGTCTTGGCCCCTACCTCCTCCCCTTTTCCCTCCTTGCCCACCTCCATTTTGGCCTCTAGTTGGCTTCGCCTATCAATTCTACTTTTCCCTCTATCTTCCTTTTCTTCTTTCCACGCTCCCTGCCCTCCCTCTGCCCCCTCCAATTTCATGGGGTTTCTCAGTTGACTTAGCATCCCTTGCCCTCCCTCTAAATGCTCAATAGCTAGTTTTACAAAAGATAAGGAGCCTAGTGGCTACTAGAAATAGAATTGACAAGCTTTTCGCAGAACACAACAAGCACGCAGTTGCTAATGCTATTGACAACAACAACACTCCTATTGTGGCTAGGGGTGAGGCTACAGGAACCCAAGCCCACAATCTTAGTAGTTCTAGTGAGGTTCCTGAAGTGAGGGACAATAGGGATAGGTAAGCTATGTCTGAGGTCTCTTTGAAGGCTAATTCTTAGGACCCGGATGAAGCTAGTTTTGAGATCACAAGGGCTTATAATCTTGAGGTCCCGCTTATTGATATCTTGATTTCTGTCGAGCCCTCAAGCACTCCTCCCTTCAGGTTCTGTGGTAACCCTAATAGGAGAGAGGACTTGAACCCTATGGGCAACCCCCCATGCACCAATATGAATGTTGTTGTTGACAATGCCATAGAAATAGGGGCCTCTATTACAGACAGGGGATTCAGCAAGGAAGGCTTGGATTGGAAGCAATGGGCTATAGTGCCTTATGACCCCTTTTTTGTTCAAAGGACGATGGAAAATGTTATGTCTGATATTGGACTTCAGAGTTGTCTAGAGAAGACTCACAGGCCCCATAAGAGACCCAAGAAGAAGATCTCTTCCCCTTTACAGGTTGATCAATCTGTCGGCCTTAAAAAATATAGAGGTAGACCGTTGGGGTCAACCAATAAAATGAATAATTTTGCCCCCCTAAGAAGCATATCCCAAAATGTTATGTCCTTCAAGAACCCAATGGACACTACCCCCTAAGTTAGCCTCTATGACCTTGCATCTCATCTCTTGGAATGTTAGGGGATTGGAGTCCCCAGACAAAAAATATGTCATTAAAAGATTTCTCAGACTAAGGAAAGAGGTAGATTTTTTTATGTTGCAAGAGCTAAAAGCAGTCAATTTGAAATGTATTTGGAAGGAGGCCACTCAATTTAGCAGTAAGCACAACAAAGGGAAGGGGGGTATTGTCATTTTGTTGTCTACTGAGTGGGCTAAGTTTGTAGATTCATGGGATATTTCTCCTTGCAATAGAGTTGTTTGGCTCAAGATCAATTTCAATGGTACTTTTTTCGGTATCATCCCACTATATGCCTCCAAGGACCACAAAGAATGCATTTCATTATGGAAGTGGTTGGCTAAATTGGAGGATACCACTCGATTGTTGGGGGAGATTTTAACATGATTGAAAATGCTCAGGACAAAAGTGGAGGATCTAAATTTGAATGGAAGCCAAATGAGAGATTTTATTGGAATAGGATGATTAACAAGAAGAGCTTAGTGGATCCTATAGCTGGTAGGAAACATGATTATGGGGGCATTTAGTATAATTCGTGTAAATATCAATAGGGGTCTAAAAGGATCTACAACACATTGGACAGGTTCTACTTTAATAGGGTTGTCTTCAATGAGATCTATGGGCCTGATAATGTGAGTGTCAAGACCATCCCCTACACCCTATCATACCATCATCCCATTGCCTTCTCTATCCACCCCCTGAAGGCCAACATCACAAACCGTCACCCCTCAGATTGCTTTGCCCTCAATGTTGACCTTCTTAAAGATGAATGTTTCACTCATGCGGCCTTCCTCATTAGAGAATACAATGCTTGGTTCCCAACCTTTGAGAATGCAATTGATAGATGGAATCAAAATGTTGATAGCTGGAGAGCCCTATTCTAGATTATAGGAAAGAAAAAAGCAATGGATGGCAAGAAGATTGAGCTTGATTTGCACAACCAACTCTTGGAAGAAGAAGGAGACTTTATTCAAAAACACCCTGATGACACTGAGGTAGCTTTTCACATCAGGGTTACCAGAGACTCCCTGGGATTTTTTCAGAATAAGAAGAATCAGGGGGCCAAGGTGAGAGCCAGATTTAACTGGGTGGAGTATGGAGAGAAGAGGTCTAAGTTCTTCTTTAATTTCCTCATACAAAAAGAGGTTAAGGAGTTGCTGGGTTCAATCAAGGAAGGGGATAAATTGATCACTGTGCAGGAAGTTATCCTATCAGCCTTCTCACACTACTATAAGATCATGTTTACTTAAGAGGATCTAGGACTAAATATGGATGCTCATAATGTTTGTGCTCTTATACCCAAGAGGATTAAGGAGGAAGATGCAAGGATGCTTAATAAGGACATCACATTAGGGGAGATAGCTTTGGCCATCAAATTCCTTTAAGAAAGCTAAACCCCCCGAGCCTGATGGACTATCAGTAGAATTCTATCAAGTGAACTATGATTGGATCCGTGAAGACCTACAACTATAACAGGCAACCATAGACCACAGATCTCTAGGTTGTAAGATTAACAATGGCACTATCAAACTCATTCCCAAAGAAGGAGATAAAACCCTTATCAATAATTGGAGACCCATAACTCTTCTAATTGTCTCCTATAGAATAATGGCCAAAATTATCACAGATGGGTTGGTAAGAATCCAATCAAAATGGGGCAATTTTGTTGATAGATTTTGAAAAGGCATATGGCAAGATTGAATGGAATTTTGTCTTGAGGATTCTAGAAAGTCTTGGCCTCCCTCCTTTCTTTTGCAAGATCATGCAAACACTACTAAGGGATGTTTCAGCTTGTGTGGAAATTAATGGCAAAAAATCTGATGTTTTCACCTTGTCTACATCCATTAGGAAAGGGTGTCCACTTGCCCCTACCCTATTTGTCATAGCAGCAGATGCCCTGTACTACCTTCTCAGGTATTTCTCCCTCTCCACCAGAGTATTGGGGATCAAGTTGCCTAATAATTCGAAACTCCAGAATGTTTAGTTTGCTAATAACACGACCATTCTTCTGGACTTATCAGAGAATAATTTGGAATCACTAATGGTAAAGCACTCGATCTTATGTAAGGCTTCAGGGAGAAAAATCTCTCTCCCTGAGTCTATAATGTTGAGTTGGCAATCTCATCTTCCTCCTTTGTTTTCTAAATACTCTATCTCGTGGGGTGGCCCAGAACACCAAGTGAGATACCTTGGCATCCCTTTTGCTATTAGCCTCAACCTGAAGGAGATGTGGGAGTGGGTTAAGATTAAGATTGATAAGAAGCTTATGAAGTGGAACACAAATTATCTATCTATAGCAAGCAGATTTCAGATATGCCAAAAGATTTTATCCTCATACAATATTTTCTATTCATCAGCATGGTTATTCAATAACTATGAGGCACCTAGGACTTAAGCTTATAGTCTTTTCACAATTTTGGCTTGTACTAACCTTCGACAAGTTAGGTACCTAATAAGGACTCTAGGAGGGTCCAAAGAGTGAGTGTGATGTTTGTTTTGAGTCAAGTGTAGGCCTAGTTGAGTTGGTTTACTTCCTAGGTTTGCATTTTGTGCTAAGTAGTGGTTTGAGTAGAAAATTGACCTTCTTGATGGTCAAAAGTGGCAAAAATTGGTGTGAGAATTAGAGAGGTTTAGTATGGTATTAGGAATTCCTAAAAATTCATGAGCAATGACTTAAAATAGGTTTTATAGGTTGGCAAAGTAAAAAGTGAAAAGTTGTAAAAGTTGTCATGACAACTTTTGATAGTTGTCATGACAACTTTTGTCCTAAAAGTGATTAGCAATGAAGGGATACCACAACACCATATAATGCCTCCACACATGGGGAATACTATAAAAACATCCTCTTTCATGGTTACCAAGGTTGTAAGATTGGTCTTGATTGATTAACATTCTGAAACTACTCATTTTCGAACTGTTATCACTGTTTTTGGCTCATTTTGCTTTCAATGTGAATACAAATGGATTGAATCCATTGATCCAGTTATGGATTGAATTTATTTGGTGTGTTTCAGATTCATTTATTTCATTTCAAGTTTTGTAGTTAGTGTGTGTTGGTGTTTTCAATCAGCCAATTTTGGCTTGTAAATAGCAATTTTATGTAAAATGGTTGCCCCATAGAATCCCTCTATGCTACCATCATGGCCTATTGGGAAATGGAAGGAAACCACTTGTACAGTGTACATATGTAGGGAGAAGTTCTGGAAGTGGTTTTTGATATGGCTACCACCTTGTTCTAGGCGAGTCCAGGAGCAACCCGGCTAGAGAAGATAGGGTGAAATTTCAATGCATAGTGCAGAGGTGAACTCAAACCTATAGCCTAATCATTTTGAGAGGTTAGTAGGGTCCATATAGACTTTCCATTATAAGGAGAAGCCTTGAAAAGACTTTTAGATGCCCATTTCACTAATTTGATCAGTCACTGCCGGTTAGGAGGCCTAGAAACCCTTCAAAACCCTCATTTTTGGGTTAGGGCATAGTACGGTGAGTTGGGAAACCTAAACCACCAAAATAACTTGGGGATAGGTTTAATATTGAATAAAATAAAACCTTTTTGTAGGGTCTTTTGGACCATTTTCCTCTAAACCCTCAAAAACCGGATTTTGGAGGCCTAATAGGGCACATTCCTTGTAGCCCTTTTCTAGGCAAAATGGTGAAATCGGTAGAAAGAATGATGGATGCAAACCACAAATGGACCCAAATGGAATTAATTTCATGTTAAAAGTCACCTCCACACCTCTAAAATGACTCACAACCGTAGGAAGTGAAATTGACAAGTTGAAGTCAAGACAGCAATAATGAGCATAAGGGAAACACTTTGAATTGGTAGGGTTCCTAGTTAAACACAAGTTGCAAACACCTTGAGAATGGAAAGAAGAAAGCCCTAGAAGAGATTGAGAAGGACTTGGAGGTCTTGGATCATAGCTAGACCTGGAGAGGTTGGTGGAATTGAGCAACACCAACTAGGTGAAGTGTGAACAAGCTAGGAGAACTCCATCAAATTGGTATCAGAGCCTATAAGATTCGAGCTAGGTGAGTAGATGTCCTCAGTGGAATCTGTAGGAGACAACAACATGGTGACCAGTGATAACTTTAAGAAACCCCCCCTCAAAAAAAGATGTAAAATCTTGGCAAATTTTTATTTATTTTGGATAAAAATAATAATTTTTATTGGCAAATCTTTCATTTTTTAAAAGAAAAATATTAATTTTATTGGCGATTTTTTTTACGTAAATTTTTTTTAGTAGAAAATATTGGCAAATCTAAGAAAATAATATGAGTATGAATTAATTAATATTGCAAATAATTTCATTTTAAAAAATATTTTTTTATAGAAAAGTAGAGGCCTAAGGTGGAAATCATTACTGATTTTAAAGGGTAGACACTACCTTGTTTAGTTACTCCCATTAATTTTAATTAATCTAATATCCTTCTTTGTATTTTGTCAAATAAAATGTATTTAAAATTTGTAATACTCATGGGGCCCAAAACTATTTCTATACCATTGATTTCCATTGAGATCAACAATTGAAAAGCAACTCAACCCCCATTAGCATTACAACTTGTAGGTACAATTTACCTCATGTAATGCAATGATGGTCATTGGATTATATTTTGAATCAATGATGGCAACTAAAAATTGCTAATAAAACTCTAAAGTAACTAATAATTATAATGTATTATTGGCGAATTAATTTAATTTTTAACAATGAATGTATCGAAAATTTTGGCAAATCTTTGAGCTCAAAACTTTAATAAAATAAACTCTTTGGTGATTTAAATAAGACTAAACTAAAAAAAATTTAAAATGTGGCGATTTATGTCACCTTAAAGCTTGAATTATTAGCCAAATTTTGATTTTCAAATTTTAAAAAATAGCCAATTGGCGAATATTAGCCACTAAAAAAATCACTGATGATGACCAATGCAGAGTTGGCAAAGAAATTGGATGATCAGGAGGAAGAGAATAGACTCCCGAAGGAGAAGTTGATTGAATTGGAGAGTAAGCTTGGTGAGGTTGAAACCAAGGTAGATGAAGTGTTGGTAAAGGTTGAAGGAGAAGAAGGGAAGGGTAAAGAGGTGTCAGAGATTGACAAAGTACCTGAACCTGATCCAGTCTTAGAACAAGAACCTTTCCTAAAGGCATTAAAGGTCTTAAGTGGTAAATCACTAGAAGGATTGCCATTGTTTACTGGTAAGATGGAAGTAGAAGTGGTTCTAGAATGGATAGAGGGAATGGAGAACCATTTTGAGTGTGAAGGCATAACTAAAGCCCAAAGAGTTAAAGTGGCCAAGTCTAGGATGAGAGGAGCTGCTATCACATGGTGTAAATTTGTGCAAGAGGAGAGAAAGAAAATGGGCAAAGCACCCATCTCTTCTTGGAAAGGGATGTTAGTCAAAATTAAAGAAGTCTATCTCCCTAATGACTATGAAGTGCAAATTCATAGGAAAAGACAAAACTTGAGACAAAAAGACCTTGATGTGAGTAGTTATATAGAGGAGTTTCATAAACTTAGCCTTAGATCTCATGTGGTGGAGGAAGAAAGTCTCAAAGTTGCTAGGTACCTAAATGGTCTACAATGGAACATCCAAGAGGAACTTAGTTTAATGAGCCCAAAGATAGTTCATCAAAGCTATCAACTTGCCCTTAAAGTGGAAGAAAAACTAAAAAGAAAACATGATTCAAGTAGTAATAGGGGCAGGGGTAGAGGAAAAGAAAATAGAGGCCATAGGGGAGGCTGTGGAGGAAGAAGTTTAGAACAAAGAACACAAGGTGAGTCTAAACTCACTGAGTAGCAAGAAAGTGGCACTAGTAAAGGAGGATTCAATAGAGGAAGGGGGTCAAACAATGGTTTTAGAGGAAGATCTAGTGGACAAGGTAGAGGTTCCTCATATTTTGCAACAATGAAGTGTTACCACTGCAACCAACTTGGTCATCCAGCATATAGGTGTCCAGAGAATGGATCATCATCACAGAGTAGTGAAAGGAGAGTGAACTACCTTCAAGAAGAGACTTCAAGCAGCAAGACTTCAGAGGTTGCCTTAGAGTCAGAGGTAGGTGACAACTTGATGATAAGAAGAACTTTGATAAAAGAACCTGTCAGAGAAGAGCCTAGCCAAAGGAGGTCATTATTTAGGATCAAATACAAGATAATGGACAAAGTTTGCAAAGTGATCATTGATTTAGGGTCAATAGACAACATTGTGTCAGAAGAGGTAGTGAGTAAGCTTAAGTTACAAAGGATACCTCACAACAACACATATAGAGTCACTTGGTTGAACAAAGGCCAACATGTCCTATTCAATGAGCAAGCATCGGTGGATTTTACCATTGGGAGGTATAAGGACAAAGTGTTATGTGATGTCCTACCCATGGATGCATGCCATATTCTATTAGGAAGACCATGGAAATTTGATAGACAAGTTATTCATGATGGAGCTAAGAATGCATACTCATTCAAGAAAGATGGAGTCACATTCAAATCCAATCTATCCTTGAGGAAGGTGAAAAGAGGGCAGCAGGTCCTAATGTTCTTTTGGTGAGTGAAAAATAGTTCTTGAAGACACTTGAGGAAGGGGAAGGTATAGGGTTTGCATTAGTAATGAAGCCTAAAGAGGAAGACAAGAAAGAGAAGCCAAATTTGCCAATAGAGGTTCAAGACTTATTGAAGAAGTTCAAGGGAATAGTGAGTGATGGACAGCCAGCCACCTTACCTCCTAAAAGAGCCATAAGCCATCAAATAGACTTTATTCCCAGAGCATCCTTACCTAACAAGGCAACTTACAAAATGTTTATATTGCCAAGCAAATCCAAGAGCTTTTAGACCAAGGCCTAATTAGGAAAAGCATTAGCCCTTGTGTTGTCCCTACCATTTTAGCCCCAAAGAAAGGTGGTACTTGGAGATTACGCACTGACTCTAGAGCTATAAATAGGATCACCATCTGATATAGGTTTCCAATTCCTAGAATAGAGGACCTAATGGATTGTTTAGGGGAAGCCAAATACTTTACCAAGATTGACCTTAAAAGTGGATACCACCAAATTAGGATTAAAGAGGGTAATGAATGGAAAACTGCATTCAAAACAATAGAGAGTCTTTATGAATGGCTTGTAATGCCATTTGGCTTATCCAATGCTCCAAGAACCTTCATGAGACTCATGAATGAGGTGATGAAGGACTTCATAGGTAAATTTGTGGTGGTATATCTAGATGATATTCTCATTTTCAGTAAGGATAGGGCAGGTCATATTTATCATTTTCAAAATGTGTTACAAAGATTGTATGATGAAAAGCTAACCATGAACTTGGACAAGTGTGAATTTGTTAAGCAGGAGTTGGTTTACCTTGGCTTTGTGTTGTCTCAAGGAAACCTCAAGATGGATCCCAGCAAGGTTGAAGCCATAGTAAATTGGCCTACTCCTAAGTCAGCAACAGAGGTGAGAAGCTTCCATGGACTATCTCAGTACTACAAGAAGTTCATTGGGCAATTCAGTGCTATATGTGCACTAATGTTAGACACCAGTAGAGGAAAAGTTTCAGTGGAATGAACAAGAAAATAGAGGTTTTGAAACCTTGAAGGAGAAGATAGCTACTCAACCAATGTTAGTGTTGCCTAGTTTTGAGAAACTCTTCACAGTGGAATGTGATGCAAGAAATGTTGTAGTAGGTGTTGTCCTAAGCCAAGAAGAAAGACCAGTAGCTTTCCATAGTGAGAAGCTAAGTGATGAAAAAAGGAAATACTCCTCTTATGACTTGGAATTATATGCTTTAGTGTAGGCATTGAGGAAGTGGAGACACTATCTCCTTCCTAAGGAATTTGTAGTCTATACGGATAACCAAGCCTTGAGCTTTCTAAATCCAAAAGACAAACTCAGTCATAAACACATTCAAGCCTATGTACATTCACAATCAAGCACAAAAAAAGACAGTTAAACTGGGTTGCTGAAGCATTGAGCAAAAGACTCTTGACAGTACAAGAAATTCAATTAAGGAGCATAGGTGTTGACAGCTTTAGAGACCTATACCCAGAGGATGAAGACTTCTCAAATGCCTACAAGGTGTGCAAAGAATACCAAAATCATTTTTATAGTGAGTATTCATATTTTACTTTGCAAGATGGACTATTGTTTAGAGGTGGACAACTTTGTGTGCCTAGAGGGTCAATGAGAAAAAATCTCATACAAGAGAAGCATAATGGTAGCCTTAGTGGTCATTTTGGAGTCAATAAGACTCAAGAGTTGGTTCATGGGTATTATTATTGGCCTAGGATGAATCAAGATGTGAAAAAGTATGTGGAGACTTGTATTGTTTGTCAAAAGGCCAAGGGCACTTCTTCAAATGCCGGTTTATACCAACCTCTTGCCATACCAAATAGACCTTGGGAGTGCATTAGTATGGACTTTGTACTAGATTTACCAAGGACAAAGCAGGGATTTGATAGCATATATGTCATTGTGGACAGATTTAGTAAGATGGCCCACTTTGTGCCTTGCAAGACTACTCATGATGCATGCCAAATAGCTCATTTGTTCTTCAAGGAAGTGATAAGGATACATGGTTTACCCATGAGCATTGTTTCAGATAGGGACTCAAAGTTCATGAGTCATTTTTGGAAGACACTTTGGAAAAATATTGGCACCAACCTATCTTTTGGATCAGCCTACCATCCTCAAACAGATGGGCAGACCGAAGTGGTAAATAGGAGCTTAGGGAACTTATTGAGGTGCCTTACCAAAGAGTATGGTCAGACATGGGATCAAGTGCTATCACAAGCTGAATATACTTACAATGACACAATAAATAGGACCACCGGCAAGAGCCCTTTTGAAGTGGTCTATGGTGTTCACCCAAGGGGTATATTGGAGCTAAGAGACTTAGGTAATACAACAACAAGAAGTGGATATGCAGAAGACTTTTCTCAGTCAATGAAGGAGGTACATGAATCAGTCAAGCAAACATTGAGGGAGAACACAAGTAAAATGAAGCAAGAAGTTGATGAGAGAAGGAAGAACCTACAATTCTAGGAGAGCTTGTCATGGTTCATCTAAACAAAGCAAGGCTATAGCAAGGAGTACCTAACAAGTTGCAAATGAGAATGTTGGGTCCATGTGCCATTCTAGCCAAGTATGGAGAAAATGCATACAAGGTGGACCTACCTAGTGATATAGGATTGTCACCAGTTTTCAACATAGAAGACTTAGTTGCCTACAAAGGACCAATTCAAGGTTAAGATTACAGTCACTCAGAGGTATCAGATGATGCAAACAACCTTCAATTACCAGCAAAACCAAATCCAAAGGCTGAAAAGGTATTGAGTTCAAGGATCGCTAAGAAGACAAGACATCAAATCTATTGGGAGCACCTAATAAAATGGCAAGGTATGGATGATACTAAAGCTACATGGGTGCTTGAGACAAAGTTTAAGAAGTTAGGCATTGATCAGAATCCGATTCCCAAGGAGGTGACTTAGTTTTCTTTTGTTTGGGAGTATGCTGCAGGAGCACCTAGGACTTAGGCTTATAGTCTTTTCACAATTTTGGCTTATATTGACCTTAGCCAAGTCAAGTACCTAATAAGGACTCCAAGAGGGTCCAAAGAGTGAGTGTGATGTTTTTTTTGAGGCAAGTGTAGGCCTAGTTGAGTTGGTTTACTTCCTAGGTTTGCATTTTGTGCTAAGTAGTGGTTTGAGTAGGAAATTGACCTTCTTGATGGTCAAAAGTGGAAAACTTGGTGTGAGCATTAGAGAGGTTTATTATGGTCTTAGGAATGCCTAAAAAGTCATGAGTAATGACTTAAAATAGGTTTTATAGGTTGGCAAAGCAAAAAGTAAAAAGTTGTAAAAGTTCTCATGACAACTTTTGTCCTAAAAGTGATTAGTGATGGAGTTAGCAATAGAACAACACCATAGAATTCCTCCACACATGGGGAATACTATAAAAAACTCCTCTTTCATGGTTACCAAGGTTGGAAGATTGATCTTGTTTGATTAACATTCTGAAACTACTCATTTTCAAACTGTTATCACTGTTTTTGGCTCATTTTGCTTACAATGTGAATACAAATGGATTGAATCCATTGATCCAGTTATGGATTGAGTTTATTTGGTGTGTTTTAGAGTCATTTTTTTCATTTCAAACTTTTTAGTTAGTGTGTGTTGGTGTTTTCATAGTTTTGTTTTCAATCAGCCAGTTTTGGCTTGTAAATAGCAATTTTATGTAAAATGGTTGCCCCATAGAATCCCTCCGTGCTACCATCACGGCCTATTGGGACTTGGAAGGAAACAAATTTTATAGTGTACATATGTAGGGAGAAGTTCTGGAATTGGTGTTTGATATCTCTACCACCTTGTTCTAGGCGAGTCCAGGAGCAAACCGGCTAGAGAAGACAGAGTGAAATTTTAATGCATAGTGCAGAGGTGAACACAAACCTATAGCATAATCATTTGGAGAGGTTAATAGGGTCCATAAAAACTTTTCATTACAAGGAGAAGCCTTTAAAATACTTTTAGATGCCCATTTCACTAATTTGATCAGTCACTATCGGTTAGGAGGCCTAGAAACCCTTCAAAACCCTCATTTTTGGGTTAGGGCATAGTACGGTGAGTTGGGAAACCTAAACCACCAAAATCACTTCAAGATAGGTGTAAGATTGAAGAAAATAAAACCTTGTTGTAGGTTCTTTTGGACCATTTTCCTCTAAACCCTCAAAAACCGGATTTCTGAGGCCTAATAGGGCACATTCCTTGTAGCCCTTTTCTAGGCAAAATGGTGAAATTGGTAGAAATAATGATGGATGCAAACCATAAATGGACCCAAATGGAATTCATTTCATGTTAAAATCCACCTCCACACCTCTAAAATGACTCACAACAATAGGAAGTGAAATTGACAATTTGAAGTCATGACAACAATAATGAGCATAAGGGAAACACTTTGAATTGGTAGAGTTCCTAGTTAAACACAAGTTGCAAACACCTTGAGAATGGCAAGAAGAAAGCCCTAGAAGAAATTGAGATGTACTTGGAGGTCTTGGAGCATAGCTAGACCTGGAGAGGTTGGTGGAATTGAGCAACACCAACTAGGTGAAGTGTGAACAAACTAGGAGAACCCCATCAATTAAGATTAAGATTGATAAGAGGCTTAGGAAGTGGAACACAAATTATCTACCTATAGCAAGCAGATTTTAGATATGCCAAAAGATTTTATCCTCATACAATATTTTCTATTCATCAGCATGTCTATTTAGTAATTATCAGTTCTCTTTTATTCAGAAACTTATTAGAGATTTCCTATGGTCTGATGGAAAGGGAGCAAGAAAGAGGCATGCAGTCAAATGGAATTGGTGCATTATGAGTAAACACAAAGGGGGCATTGGAATAAAGGACTTAAAAACCCAAAGTATTTCCTTAGCTTGAAAATTTATTTTCAAAGCCCTAAAAGGTGATGAACCTTGGAAAGTCCTCATAAGATATTACATTAAAAAATCTATCCCCAAATGTGCTCCTGCTTGGAAAGGACTACCATTTTGTGACTTGGTTGCAGGGAACTTTGTTGTGAAACCTATGGGTTCTCCTATTATAAAATTTTCATCAGTAACAATGGTATTGATGAATACTAAGAGGGGGGGGTGAATTAGTATACCGAAAGACACTATATTTTAACACTTAAATAGTCTAGAGATAAACCGGTAGAATAGTTTAATAGACAATTCGGTTAACACACATGCAAACCAAAATGCAAATAAGACATTCACCCAAGAGAGAAATAACACCATAACACAAGACATTTGACATGGAAACCCAAATGGGAAAAACCACGGTGAGATGAAACTCACAAGTAACTATCTGTAGAATAGGAACCAGACTGGTTAAGGTCAGACCGGTTAAGGTCATACAATGTTCTTTACCAAAATAGATCTTGTTAGGAATCTCAATCTCTGTTAGGAGATAAGTTTGATCAAAGACTACCTTTCTAGAGGATTTTAGATCCACAGATGTGAGCAACCTTGTTAGAGGATTTACAAAAGGCTTTATGGGCCTACCCGGTTAAGGGCTTTAGACTTGTCAAAGATGTGAGTAATCAACAAGTGATTGATCTAGAAAATAGCACAAATTGCTTGGTTAGATCCACTATGGCTCATAGCTAATGCATTTCAGCATTACTTCAGTCTTCAGTAACTCACACTTAGTTACAGTTCACAAAACTTGATCTTCTCAGTTAAGATCGTACTTACAAAAACTCATCAACCACCTTAAACACTAGCAACAACATAAAACCCTAGACATGATGTCCTTATAAAGGAATCTGATTTCATGTCAGTCCAATAGGTTTACAATCCAATTTCCTAGGTTCAATGACTCTAGACATACTTGGTAACACGACACAAAAAGCACTACTAGAGTGTCGGCACCGTCAAACAATTGGTGGATGGTAACTCATCACAGAGTATTACCGGTTCATACAAAATATCGATTTACACAAAATACCGGTTGTCGGTTTGACAGGAATGAAGACTGAGAAATATGTGTTTTGCCGCTTTGATCCCTCGTACCACTTGAGATCCTCGGACCGCTTGGGGTCTTCATACCGCTTCAGACCGGTAATCACATTCTGCAAAACACCGATAGCCTAAGGACTATAATACATCATACCAGTTGGAACAAATTCCGGATGAGCTTTAACTCATACATATAAGAATGATCTTAATGCAAGTGTGTGTCCATCAATGACAATCACAACATAATCATCAAAAATGCAAACAGGTATATTTTAAAATGACAGCACTATTTGGAGGCAGAAATATGTTTCGTGGAATCGGTTCCATAAGGGTAGGCCTCTAGCTCTGCTTCAGGGGTGTTCAGCCAGAGCTTGGGCAAAGAAGGGGATTCGTGTGTTTGATGATATTTTTCAAGATAGAAGGCTTCTTTCTTGGCAAGCGTTGTTGAGAAAATTTGGTATCTCTTCCTCCCAATACCGCACCTATACCGTTGTTCGTTCTACCGTTGCTCTACCAAGCCCCCTCTTGATTTGAACGGACCTTGACCCTGTTGGATCATATACTTGGCTTTCTGATCTTCCTTTTTCCAAAGTCTCATCCAAGACCATCTACCTCACCCTTTCTGAATCTTAGGATGTTCTTGTTCACCTTTCGCATACTTGGCCCCCTCTCCCTATTGGCAGTTGGAGCAAGATCCTTTCCCACACTAGTACATTCGGGTCAAAATTTTGACGGCAAATCATCGTAATTCCAACACAATTTCATCACACTACCGACAAAAAAAGTCATCAAAAACTTTGTGTCGGAAGTTCTGACTATCCTTGTGGTCATCGCAATTCTGATATCACCTCCAACCTTTCCGACGGCTGCCATGGATGCTCATACCCTGAAAGAATACCATCGGGATCTCGGCCTATCGTCGGAATTCTGACTCCAAAGGATAAAATTCCGACAGAGGAGTGTCATCGGATGCACAACATCCTCATTGGAAGGTCATCGTAATTACGATGGCCTTTCGATGAGGATGTTGTGCATCTGACGACACTCCTCTGTGTCATAATTACAATAGCCTTCCGACGGCACTCCTCTGTCAGAATTTTATCCTTTGGAGTCAGAATTCTGACGATAGGCCGATTTTTTGGAAAAAAAAAAAAAATTATAGAAAAAGATTGACATTGGTATCTCTCTTCTATCTCTCTTCTCTATCCCTCTCTACTATCTCTCTTCTCTCTCCCCTCTCTAGGTCTCTTTCTCCATCCCTCTCTTCTTCTCTCCCTCTCTACTTCTCTTTCTCTACCCTCTCCAGGTCATTATCTCTTCCTCCCACCCTCTCTCTCTCTCTCACCTCTATAGGTCTCACCTTCCATTCCTCCATCATTACCCATGTTGTCAAGTTGAAAGATATTTCCCAAAGTACTTGGTTGCTAGGGTTGATTTGCTTAAGTGTTGGAGTCGGAGTTAGATGAGACCTGCATGATTAAGCTGTATTAAGTGATCAAGTCACCAAGATCTCAATTGTAAACATGACTAGGTTCTAGGGTTTTAGGGTATAGCATAGGTCAAGATTGAGGTATTGTGGTCAAGAATTACCTTCCAATGACAAAAGACATCCAAATGATGAAGAATGAAGGTGATGAACTCATAGAAGTTTGGAGGAGATAATTTGACTAAGTTAAAATTTTGTTTAAGTCATGGTCATGATACTAGCTTGCTCGTCAAGAGCAATTTGTGCAAATGAACCCTAGAAATGTGCCCATGCTAGAGAAGCAAGAATTCCAATAAAACCTAAGGCAATGCTAGTAAGGGGTCAAAATTAAAGAATTAGGGTACGAAAAACAAAATTTGGCTAAGTCGAGATGTTGCTCAAGGATGACCTAAATCATGGAGTGTAAATCAATCATGAAACATGAGAATGGATAGGTCTTGACCCAAGCAACGTAAGTCCCCCTTGTGATTCTAGCAGATATCACATCACAATCATTGAGTCTATCTGCAATATAAAGTCAAGACCTGACTATTGGAATTTTGGAGTCATCCCATTTGATCACGTAGTTTAGCACTTGGGAGGATTTTGTTCAAGAGAGGATAGAATGCTTAGTATTTTATTTTGTGTTGCATAGTGCATAAAAAACACATCAACAGAAACCATTGAAAGGTTTGGTTAAAGCCTTCGAATCACAATCTCTACAAGAAGCTATCAAGAGTGCCCAGAATTTGGAAACTTTAGTATCCAAGAACATAATTCATAAGGCACCACTTTTAGAGCAACCAAAGAAGCCTATCAATGTAGTATTTTATTTACCTTGGATATTTTTTATCCTAAGTGTGATATTCCACTATTAAAAAGCTTAATTAGGTAATATTTTTACTGGTAGAATAAGACAATGAGTTGCACATTCTCCTTCTTTGATTGAGATTCTACTTTTCCTTGTCACAAATTTGGAAACTTGGATAAGCAATTTCTTTTTTTGGTTTTCTACCTCTTCATGATCCTCATGGATTTGGAATCTTGGAAGCTATATATTGTATGTTTTTCCTTGATTAACATATCAAATGAAACTATTGTGAGCTTTCATATCTTAACATACCAAGGGCTTAAGTTTGGGGATGACAGGGGAATGACGAAGGGGGCGGGGTGGGATGCAAATATATATACAACTTAAAAAATTAATTATAAAAGGATGTGTATGGAATAAGTATAACAAATGTAAATAAAACTTTTCCACACTCTAAATTTTACAATAAACATTAAAAATATGTCAATTATTGCATTGAAATTTGAACATTAACAATGGTGGTAGAGTTTTGGAACTTTGGGAACAAACTAAGAATAAGTATAAGAATTGCAGATGAAACTTTGGCATACTAAGTGTTTAAACTAGTCAACATAAAAAAAATGGAAACGATTGCATTAACAATAAGAATGGTAGGTAGAGGTTTGGGGTCAATGGGTAGTGCCCCTTGTGGGGGGTTTGGGGCAAAGCCCACATCAAGGTTAGGGGGCATTGCCAAACCTTTAATACGGATGACATTTTCACAATAATTTCACCATTTTTGTTTAGAATTGGAGTTTCTAATTAGGGGCCATGGGAGACTCATAGGCATCCTCAAGATGGTCAAGAGACTCCTTGGATTCCCTAGGACGTCCCTAAGTGGTGCGGCAAGGGGATGTTTCCCCTAAGTATTGCATCCTGAAAAAATAGGGATTTTGCAGGGGGGGAAGGGGTCTCCATGTTTCAATGGTTTCAAAAGATTCTTAATTTTTTTTTTAATCTTGTCATAACAAAATATACTTCTCTTGCATCCTTGGATGATTTGAAAATTGAAAACAAATTGACAAGAAAAAACTAACTTCTAAAGTTTAGACTTAGTTTTCTTTTTTTATCAGAGTCACTACAACATTTCAATGATCAAAGTAGCTTTTTTTTTGTGGTTTTGAAGCATCCAAAAGGCTTGAGAAATTCAATATTATCTTTCATTCCACCAAAATTGGAGATCAAGAAGCATGTTCACAACCAAGGATTTGTTTGTAACTTAAGGCAATCGACTAGTTTTGGGGGCATTTTTAGGTCTAAAGTACCTACCATTATATCAAAAAGGCCTATAAGACCCCATTTTCATCTAAAACTTGTCTCTTTTGGTCGTAGAAGCATTTAAGGAAAAAAAAAATAACACAACCAATGATATGCCTATACCATACATATTTGAGTTAAAATAAAAATAAAAAATTGACAAGGTTTGGAGACCATTGAACAATTTGGGAGATTGCTAATACATACACTCAATTTATAAAGTCTCAATTTGATGTACTTAATCTTTGAGAGGCCTATACAAAAGCATTTTGTAATTGCAAACTAAGATAAATTTCCATTTTTGGCAGTTTTCATCATGGATTATGGTATTAAATTCTGACATTCTATTGTCGAGATAAATTCAGAGAACCATTTGTACTCGAAACAAGGGATAGTGAAAAATTACATTATGTAGGATCTCCTACCCTATCTCATTGAATTCATTCCTACACCAAGTGACTATGAACAAAAGCATAGGTATTTAACAACAATGACATGGTCCATGGACTAGTGATCCTCCTCTTGATACTCCATCTACAAATGAGAACATCTCTTATACATGTTGCTACTTCAGAATTAAAAGTTGCTTCTTCTATAACTTTCCATGATTCTTTGCAATAGGATTATATGTCTTCTAGATTCACCCCACTAGGACACATTCCTATCAAGCATCTTTACTTTTTTGAAAAGTAGAACACATTTCAGATCTAAATGACAACATAATGACTTTGATTTCCTCTTGCAAGATATTCCTCCATCATGTATTGCTTCATCGAAGTTCAAATTTGCTTCTTCAAGGGCTCTCAATGATTCTCTATATAGGATTCTTTGTGTCTATGAGATCCACTTCATTGGGAGGCCTACTTAAACATTTCACATCTGTTTGTGGACTCTCACCTTTCAAATATTGATGAAACAATTGAGAATATTTGTCTTCTCATTGATGACAATGCCCATCGAGTTACATTGTCTCCCATTGTAAATTCACTTATTCTATCCCCACCATATCATGCAACATGACACATTCTATTTCACATTAATTAAGGTCTCACACTTCAATGATCGTAGTCCCTGAATCTTCTATGGAACAATCACAACTTAACATCAACATCAAGACACATGAGTCACTTCAAAAACCATACATCTGAATTCCTTTCTACATTCCACTTGAATGGGAATTCAACAATTTGACAACTCAAGATTTCCATATTGTGAAAGGAAGGTGCATCATTTGTTGGAAATGAACCTACTACAACATTCACCATTCAACATTTTGCATTGCTTTTCTCTCTTCTTTGTGGAGGCACCAACTTTAGGGGATGGGGTGGGTCTATATTATCCTTCACATATGTCACTTGGGATAGAGTTTTGTCCTATGGATTTTCTAGTCTCTACTTTGAGAGGGTACACTCTCTTTATAATTTGGGGTTATTTCATATTTTACATGGATACCTAACCTTGTGACCCATTTCTTCTTACCTCAATTGCACTTAAGGGGGTGGGCCAATGTACCATTTTATTCACCAAGTGGATATGTTTTATCGTAAGTATGATATTGCATTTGTTTGTTTAGTTTACTTAAGTAATTTCTTTTAACTTGAGATAATGACTTGCACATTCTCCTTCTTTAATAGGATTATGTTTTTTTCCTTATCCTCAAAAATTTGGAAACTTGGATAAACAATTCCTTGTCTTTTGGTTTTCTATCTCATCCTCATCTTCATCCTCATGGATTAAAAATCTTGGATATCGAGTGAAGATATTGTGAACTTTTTCATTTTCTCTCTTATGAAATCAACTATGTTATGCTATTTTGATTTTATTATCATTTATATTTAACAATTTTTAAAATGTTATCACTTACATTAATTTCTAGGTTAATATTTATTTTGTAGATTCTAATAGAATTGAATACCATACCCAAACAATATCTAGTATGAACTAGTTAGTTACAGGCTAGGTTTCAAGCGTGCTTGGTAACACAATTTTTGAGCTTGTGTTTGTTTATAATTTAACAATTGATGCATCTCGCTTTGCTACGCATCTACTTTGAATACAATGAGAGGGTGATTTTGTCTAAGCCAAGAGACCCTACTATCTAATATCACCCAAGAAAGATACTGATATTTTACCTTGGAAATATAAGCCTTTTGTAAATATAATTCAATGAATTGTGATAATAACTTAAAACAAAGTGAATTAAATTTGATTGAGTTCCCCATTGTATTTTAACAAATCACCTAGGAAGATGTTCGTTCCTAACAATTTCCAATTCTCTTTCCAAAAGGATGAAAAAGAAGAGAAAGGAACTAATTAATGTTGGGACAGAATTTAGAAGACCTATGTTTTGTGTCTGAAAGCTACTAGCCTAGAGAGCATGGAAACAATCTGAAGTCATGCGAGAGAGTTTCAGTTCTATCTCCAGAAATTATGTCCAGTACTCTTGTATTGAATTTTTAAATCCTTCTAAGTTTAAATGTTCACGAGGAAACTCTAAAATTTTAATAAAATACATAAATGAAAACCAATTTTGTTTTCATCAGAATACTTTTGAAAATCACATCACCTCAGTAATTGAACTATAACAATAAGATTGCATACAAAGTGCAGGTTTGCTAAGAAACATGTTAAAAGGGTTAAACTGTTTCTATTAATACAAACACTAGAACTATTAAACAACAATAGCTTGTTGGTAATCAAGATTTTGGACTATACCCACATTTTACACCTTTTCATACAGTTACAAAGAACATAGAAAACATGTACGTGGAACTACAGATTCCAACATATGTAAAATTACAACAATCTAAATAAGAATGGGAAGCATGTTGGTATTTTGGTATGGTTTTGTCATTGATGTCAACACCTACTGAACACACCTACTTTGGAGATCCAGCAACATTCATCGGCAAGCAGTAATCTATGCAACAGTTACTGGTACATAATTCATCGACAGGATATATTGTTCACCAGTACCTGGAATGACATGGAAGACACTTGGTAATGTCGAAGACATCGTGTGGACACTTTATTTTGAAGAAATAATCATTGGTATATTCATATTTGCATATTTGCTTTTACCGGCAAATAGGTCCAGGTTATCTAGGGTTACACCGGCAGGTTTATCTTTTCCAGATCAACATGGCACGCTATGGAGATGATTTATTATTGTTGTAAATGCATTAAGCCAACATGTTTAATTGGTTATTGCATCGGATATTATATTATTTGTAAAATGTTTTATTGTAATATCTTGTAGAGCCGACCTACTAAAATTGGTCTTAGGGTATGGTATAAATGTAAGATCTTATTTGTAAGATCAAGTGTGGAATGCGAAAAAGCTTTGAGTGAAGGTATATGCAAGATCAAGCAGAGGCATACATGAAGACATCATTTGAAAGTGAAGTTAGGTTTTTGTAGAAGCATATCAACATTACACCGGTACTGAATCCAGCATATAAAGATGTTATTTTATGTAGTACATTCTTATTGGATTTAACCATCCAACTGTAGTCAGTGTGACTCTCATTTGTGATTGAGCAGTGAGCTCTAGGTTGTTGGCCTTTCTGCATGTGCAGACCCCTTTTGTACACTTACTATCTACAGTAGTATCATCTGATTGTGGGTAAGGTTTCCCACCGTGGTTTTTCCCCTTACAGGGTTTCCATGTACAAATATTGGTGTCATGTGTTGTGGATGACTTTATGTTTATGTTTCATGCATTAATCCTTACCGGTATAGCGATCTACTATTAACACTGTCTACCGGCATACTTAACTGGTTTACCAGCATTAAGCATTAAGTTGGTTAATTAGTTTTTGGTTTGAATTTATTAGACAACTGATTCACCCCCCCACCCCCCCCCCCCCCTCTCAGTTGTCTCTGGGACCTAACAATTGGTATCAGAGCCTAGTCCTCTTTTTGCAGAAGTTTAACAACTTGAGGAGATCCAATGTCTACTAATTATTTTAGGAAGGACAATCCTAAACTTGATGGAACCAACTAGGGGATATGGAAGATCAGAATGGAGACACATCTAAATTGCATCGGTAAAGATATCTGGTAAGTTACTAAGAATGGTTATACTGTTGTTGTAGCTGGTCAGATTGCTCCAACCACCTTAGCCAAAGATGAAGAAAATGATTGCAAAGCAAGAGAAGCACTCTTGAGCGCATTATCAGATCAACAAATCATGGGATTATCATATAGGTCTACTACTAAAGCTATTTGTGATCACTTGGAAACACTGAATGAAGGAGATTCCACAGTCAAAATTGCAAAACTTGAAAGCTTCTAAGTCAGGTATGAACATCTGAAAATGGAAGAAGATGAAAGGATTTCTGCTTTTATGGAAAGAGTAAATGAAATTGTTTTGGGTATCAAATGTTGTGGAGGAACCTTGAGTGAGGATGAGATTGTTTCAAAAATCTTAAGAGGTTTGCCACCAGCATATAAAATGAAGGTTACTGCTATAAATGAGTTGAGAACAATGCCTAATACATTAGTAACTAGGGATACATTGATTGGAAAACTTTCAGATTTTGAAATTGAGGAATTTGGTCCTGTTGCTACTATAAAGACTGATTTGGACTTTAAAGCATCAACATCATCTGCTCCATCTTTTGACAAATCAGACTGGAGAGCCTTTTATGCAAGAGAACTTGAAGAAACCAAAAAGGAGAATGAAGAACTAGAAGAACTTGAAGTACTATTTGCAAGAAAAATGCCAAAAGGTCCAATTGGAAGTAAATATGAAGGTAAAGCACCCTTTAAATGTTTTAACTGCAATAAGATTGGTCATATGGCTTCAAGATGCCCTGATAGACATGCTAGACTAAGAGAAGAAGCTAGAAGAACATACAAGCCTAATCCTGAATATCAGAGATACAGATTTAAGAAGAACAAAGATAAATCTTGTTACATTGTTGATGAAGGTGTGACTGATGATTCTGATGAGGATCCAGCAGACAATGGATGGGTTTTTGTTGCTATAATAGAAGATCAACTGGCACCTATTGCTCAACCGGTAGAACAAGCCCTAGCAGCTAAAGTTGAATCAAAGGATGAATGGATTATTGACTCAGGATGCTCACATCATATGACTGGAGACAAAGGTAAATTCTTGAACTTTCAAGAATACAATGGAGGTTTAGTAAGATTTGGAGATGACAAAGCCTATTCAATCAAAGGTAAGGGTTCAATATCTCTTGATGGTAAACATAACATTGACAATGTCTACTATGTTGAAGGATTAAAGCATAATCTTTTAAGTGTTGGTCAATTAGTTGAGAAAGGTTTTCAGTTACAATTTAAAAATGGAAAATGCAAAATCATGAATAGAACTGGTTTGGAAATTGCAACCGGTAATCGAACTAGAGGTAATATCTTTCATTTGAATAACAGTGAAAAGGCATGCTTAATTACACATATAGATGAAAGTTGGTTATGGCATAAGAGACTATGTCATGTAAATTTTGATTGCATGGTAAAAATCAGTACTTCTAAGGCAGTTAGAGATCTACCTAAAATTGTGAAACCTCATAACACAATTTGTAAGGAATGTCAATTTGGAAAACAAGTTAGAGCTAGTTTCAACAGTATTCCATAAAAATCCAATAATGCTCTTGATTTAATTCACACTGATTTATGTGGTCCAGCTAGAACTAAAAGCTTACAAGGTGATAGATATTTCATGCTAATTATTGATGATTATTCTAGAATGTGCTGGGTTACTTTTCTCAGAGAAAAATCAGAAGCACTTGGGAAGTTCAAATTATTCAAAGCAATGGTTGAAAATGAAACCGGTAAGAAAATCAAATGTTTAAGATCAGATCAAGGAGGAGAATTCACATCTAAGGACTTTAATACATTCTGTGATGTGAATGGAATCAAAAGACAGTTATCAGCACCTGGACACCACAGCAGAATGGAGTTGTTGAAAGGAAAAATAGAACTATCTTGGATGTAGCAAGAAGTATGTTATCAGAAGCAAATCTACCACATGTGTACTGGAGAGAGCCAGTAAGCACTGCTATCTATACATTCAGCAAAGTTCACATCAAAGGTGAAATCGGTAAGACCCTTCATGAACTATGGTTTGGTAATATTCCTACTCTTAAGTATTTCAGAATTTTTGGAAGTAAATGTTATATTAGAAGAGATGAGTATATTGGCAAATTTGATCCTAGAAGTGACGAAGGAATATTTCTTGGTTATTCATCTAAGAGCAAGGCATATAGATGTTTTAATAAAAGATTGCAGAAAATTGTTGAGAGTATAAATGTAAAGATTGATGAACAATTCAGAGGAACTTCAAGGTATATAGACTCTGAATCAGAAACAGAAGTTATGAAAAATGAACCTACATTGAATCCACCGGTACAGAATGAAGATCCAGTTACCCCGGTATCATCAGAAGATTCCACAGTAATTGAAGAATAACAACAAACAAAGACACCCCGGTATGTAAGACTGAATCATTCTGAAGATCAGATAATTGGAAACAAATTTAAAGGAGTTATGACAAGAGGAAGATTGGCAAATGAAGAGGTATGTCTTATTTCTCAAATTGAACCATCATCTATCAATGAGGCATGTGAAGATAAATTTTGGATTAAAGCTATGGAAGAAGAATTAGGACAAATTGAGAAAAATAATACTTGGACATTAGTTCCCCAGCCTAAAGATAAAAATGTAATTGGAACCAAATGGGTATTTAGAAACAAACTTAATGAAGATGGTAAGGTTGTCAGATATAAAGCAAGACTAGTGTGTAAGGGATATTCTCAGAAAGAAGGAGTTGATTACAATGAAACCTTTGCACCGGTAGCCAGAATTGAGGCAGTTAGATTATTCTTGGCTTTTGCAGCTCACAAGGATTACAAAGTTTATCAAATGGATATTAAATGTGCATTTTTCAATGGAGATCTTGAAGAGGAAGTTTATATTGAACAACCTGATGGATTTTCTTTGACAAATGACAATGATATGGTTTGCAGGTTAAGAAAAGCTCTGTATGGATTGAAACAAGCCCCAAGAGCTTGGTATGCAAGATTGGATAAGTATCTTTTAAAGATTTGTTTTACTAAAGGAAATGCAGATAGCAATTTATATTACAAAGTAACTAATGATGACATCTTGATTATTGAAGAATTTGTTGATGATATAATCTTTGGAGGAGAAGATGGATTATGTAAAGAATTTTCTCTTGAAATGCAGCAAGAATATGAAATGTCTATGATTGGAGAAATAAAATTCTTTTTAGGATTGCAGATTTTACAGACTGATAAAGGTATATTTTTGAGTCAATCTAAGTACTTGAAAGAACTACTTAAGAAATTTGGGATGGAAAACTCTAAACCGGTAAGCACACCTATGACTACAAATGACAAATTATCTCAAAGGGATGAATCTACACCTGTTAGTCCAACTAGATACAAATCTATGATAGGAGGTTTACTGTATTTGACACAAACCAGACCTAATATTATGAATGCAGTATGTATTGTTTCTAGATTTCAGAGTAATCCTAGGGAAAATCATGAATCAGCAGTGAAAAGGATTTTCCGGTACTTACAAGGCACAGCAAATCTTGGATTATGGTATCCTAAAGATGAAAATTTTGATCTATGTGCATATACAGATGCAAATTGGGCAGGAGATGTGGATGATAGAAAAAGAACCACTGGAGGAGCATTCTTTCTTGGAAAGAGATTAGTTTCTTGGTTGAGTAAGAAACAGAGTTGTACATCTTTATCAACAGCAGAATCAGGAATATGTTGCAGCAGTAAAAAACTATACATAGGTACTTTGGCTTAAGCAAATGTTGAAAGACATAAAGGTAAAATGCAAGGAACCTATTACCAAATACTGTGATAACACTGCAGCAATTGATATATCTAAAAATCCGGTATTACATTCTAAAACAAAACATGTTTCTATCAAACTAAATTTTCTAAGGGAAAAAGTTGAAGAAAAAGAGATAAAATTGGTTTATGTGAATACTAAAGAACAGCTTGCAGATATTTTCACAAAACCTTTGCCTAAGGAAACTTTTGAGTATCTAAGAGATCAGCTTGGAGTCATACCACCACAGGTAGAGACTTAGATAGTTGATGATTGTAATCAACTGGCAGAATTAAATGGACAAATCTTTTATTCCGGTATTCGATGAGGAAGCTACTTTTCAGGGGGAGTAGTTGGTATATTGAATTGGTTGGTATTTTGTATGAACTTGACCTTTTGTGACTTTGGCATTTGATGTCAAAGGGGGAGAGATATCTATGGAAAAACACATTATCTTTTTGGTAAGAAAAAGAGATTTTAGGGGAGAGATTTTGAAAAACACATTTAAGGAGAAATTGGTATGAAAGATTGGTATTGTTACTCCCAGGGGGAGAAATGGAAATTGTTGGTTTTTGTATTTGGCATTTATGTTTTGGCACTGTGATGGTTTTTCCATCTTGTGTTTCCATCAATGCCAAAGGGGGAGATTGTTGGTATTTTGGTATGGTTTTGTCATTGATGTCAACACCTACTGAACACACCTACTTTGGAGATCCAGCAACATTCACCGACAAGCAGTAATCTGTGCAACAGTTACTGGTACATAATTCATCGACAGGATATATTGTTCACCGGTACCTGGAATGACATGGAAGACACTTGGTAATGTCGAAGACATCGTGTGGACACTTTATTTTGAAGAAATAATCATTGGTATATTCACATTTGCATATTTGCTTTTACCGGCAAATAGGTCTAGGTTATCCAGGGTTACACCGGCAGGTTTATCTTTTCCAGATCAGCATGGCACGCTATGGAGATGATTTATTATTATTGTAAATGCATTAAGCCGACATGTTTAATCGGTTATTGCATCGGATATTATATTATTTGTAAAATGTTTTATTGTAATATCTCGTAGAGCCAACCTACTAAAATTGGTCTTAGGGTATGGTATAAATGTAAGATCTTATTTGTAAGATCAAGTGTGGAATGCGAAAAAGATTTGAGTGAAGGTATATGTGAGATCAAGCAGAGGCATACATGAAGACATCATTTGAAAGTGAAGTTAGGTTTTTGTAGAAGCATATCAACATTACACCGGTACTGAATCTAGCATATAAAGATGCTATTTTGTGCAGTACATTCTTATTGGATTTAACCATCCAACTATAGTCAGTGTGACTCCCATTTGTGATTGAGCAGTGAGCTCTAGGTTGTTGGCCTTTCTGCATGTGCAGACCCCTTTTGTACACTTACTATCTGCAATAGTATCATCTAATTGTGGGTAAGGTTTCCCACCGTGGCTTTTCCCCTTACAGGGTTTCCATGTACAAATATTGGTGTCATGTGTTGTGGATGACTTTATGTTTATGTTTCATGCATTAATCCTTACGGGTATAGCGATCTACTATTAAAACTGTCTACCGGCATACTTAACCAGTTTACCGGCATTAAGCATTAAGTTGGTTAATTAGTTTTTGGTTTGAATTTATTAGACAACTGATTCACCCCCCCTCCATCCCCCCCCCCCTTCTCAGTTGTCTCTGGGACCTAACAAAGCATGTGGAGAATGGTTAAGACATGCATAAATAAAAGGAAAACAAAAATCTCTCAATGTGTATCAAAAACAAATCAAGGAAAAAAGCTTTTAGGCAAGGGACTGATATGATCATAAAAATTTCAAAACTTCCAAAGTATAGAGCATTTGAGATTTTACAGAGAATGCGCTAATTCAGCTTTATTCATGATGAGGCATATTCAAAACTTTTGCAATCGCACCATGGTGTTGTTCATGTTGGCTCTGTTGGACCCTGCAATTAAGATTCAATATACGTACATTATTCAATAAGATTAACTGTGCAACATAATAAAATATTGAAAAGTGTGTTATCTTATTGAGCTTCACTTTGTTTCGAGAATAGTTTAATATTCTCTACTTAACAGGGCCAACCACGTGAAGGTGGAAGCTCATTTGGCCCCTCCCCCACCCCCCCTAACATCACTCTAAATTCCCCGTTAACATCTAACATTCATTCTTTCTTTCATTCATTCTTTCATCCATTATTAAAATATAACATTCATTCATTATCACATAACATTCATTAACACATAAAATTCATTAACTTTCATTAACACGCAACATTCATCAATAATCATCAACACATATCATTCATGAACATTCATTAGCACATAATTACATTCATTAACACATAAAAATCAGTCATTATCAAATAAGGTAGATTACAATAATTTCTTTCTTTGTTTTTTTTTGAAGCTATGTAAAGTCTAAGTGGAGCATCGTCTTCTTCATCATTTCCCCTATCTTCGGATGTTCTGCCCTCTTCTCATGCTCTTGATGTATGCCTAGTCCTGTACAAAGGACAAGGATGCTGAACCAAAGGGGGGTCCTATGCAATAACAAAGAATTGGGTTAAATTCAAAACATTTTTTTATTATTGTTACAAGTATTTCATTAATTTAAAGAACACAACTGTTACACTCTTTACCTGATGGGGCCACATCATCTTCCACATCATTTCGTCTAGCCTCAACCTCGACATGTTGAACACCCTCTAGATCCTCTGGAGTTAAAATACGAAATGTTACATTAATAAATACACCAATTGCAATTAAATTTGTTTAAAGGAATAACAATGGTCCTCTTTACCTGATTGGGGAACATCACATTCATGATGTTGTCTACCCGGATCATGCTCCACTTGGTCACCACCGACTACATGCTCTAACATATTAACAATAAAGGTTACATTAATTACTACACTAATTTTCAATTTAAGATGTTTAATTGTATTAATAATTACATTAAAAAATTGGAATAGCAAATGAATACCTCCACTACTAGGATGCACATCCGGACCTTCATGTATAGGTTCTATTCCACGATTATCATGTTGCATTCCAATGTCACACGCAGGGTTATCATTGCTTGCTTATTTAAAAAAAATATAGTCACTTTATGTTGAAACTTAACATCAAATAGATTATTGGTTAAGTATTTAATTTGAAATAATTTTCATTTAGCTTATTTACCATTCTGACAGATGCATCAGAATCTCGTGTTTGCCCACTCAATTCTCGTAGTCGTTCAGCCACGGCTATATAGCCTTGCTGGTAGCCAATTCTCTTGTCATCTTCTATGGGTGCTCTATTGAATTCAGAGCCCTACATTTTTGCTTAGTATTGTGAATTTTGCTTGTATTGTTTGATCAAAAAAAAATTGTTTACAATTTATAAATATTTTGATGTGATACTTAATTTACTGTTTCTTACAATTCGTCCGGCAAGTTTCATATAACCACTAGACCCGAGTTTGTGTTGCCCATGCTTTTGTTGTCTTGCCTTGGTTACCTTTGACGTGTCACTCAATCTATGAAAAGTTTGAAATATGCTAGATTATATAAATATAGTGAATAATTAGTACATATTCACATTCTTAATAGTATCACATACCTTCTTCTGGCGTCTGGTGGTGTATTTCCTTTTTTCCTTTCAATTCTCTCCTTTGCATCCAAAAGCAGGTCCTTCCACTCCCTCTTTGGAATCATGGGGGGACGCTCATACTTTACGTTCTTCTCTAAATGTGTCCTGTATTGGTCCCTCACATACTTTAGATATGTGCCAGCTTTTTCCAAGAGCTTAGTCTTGTCGAATGTTTCATTTCCAAACAACCCTACCATACGGTTTGTGAGTTCATCTTTTAACTTTTTTTCTTGGTCATTCCACCTTTAAAGCAAAAACAAACCTATTAGATTTAGAAAGAAACTAAAGCTACCTTTGATATAGTTCAAGAAATGGATAAAAGGAAAACTATTCTAGCAACGATATGAAATCAAAATAGTGGATAAGGGCTAGTTCACGTATGATGTTCCACCTTTTATGTACGGTGGGCCCAAATATCTGCAATGTCATGTCATTAAGATTGTTATAAAAAATATCATTTCTTGCAAAAAAAACATGGGATCATTAGTCCAAAATGAGTGATCAGTAAGTAAATTACAATTAGACTGTATATAATTGTAGATCAGGAATTCGATTAACATCAAAGCAAATAGGTATTAGCTAACCACAAAGCCAAATTGCAATGAAATAAATCCTAATTACAATCAATAGAAGAATTGAAAACAAGACACTCAAAATAAATGAAAATCCATCACCAATGCCTCTTTCAATTGACCTCCATTGTCCTTCTTTCTCCTCCAAATTATTTTGTTTGTGGATCTCACCTACAAGTGCAAAATGCAAGTATGAAAGCAAGCAAGATTGACAAGATGAAAATTGTAGCATAAGGATACTAGAAGCGTGGTTGATTGATCTTTTTTTAATTGAAGAAACTCATCCAATTTATAGACAAATTGGAGAGAGGACAAGATTAGCATGAAATTGATATTAGAGGCAATTGATTTCAAAAATGGCAAAATTGAGTTGAAGGAAGAAGGTTATGACACCTTCTATGTCATGAATTATGACATATTGCCAATGCAAAGGTTAGAGGACTAAAATCCTATGACATCTTGCTATGCCAATGGTATGACACATGAGAAATTCATGCTTCCACCGAAGCACAAAAATAGGGAGAGACTAGAGAGGAATTGATTAGGTGGAAATTGAATTTAGCAAATTAGAAAATGAGGTGGAAATTAGGAATTAGGAAAAATTAGAAATGATGAAATAGAAATTAGGTGAATTAATTAATAGGTTTTCATCCATTAATTAATTCATGAAAGAGACCTAGGCCTAAATAAATAGATTTATTTAACCCACAAAGAATAAGAAAAGGATTAAATGAACAAATCATAAAACCCTAGAATTAAGAGGACAAGGAATTAGGTCACGACAACAAGAAATTAATGTAGGTTCAATCATGATTCTGATTGACAAAGGACCAATGTTGATAAATGATTAAAATTGGTTGACAAAAATCAATGACAAATTGACCAAGATTGACAAGGAGATCAAATTGATAAATGCCAATTGACATGATTGAAGAGGACAAGGATCGATGATGAATCGATCGCAAAATGACAAAATTGGCAAGGACAAGGATCAATGACGAATCGGTCACAAAATGACGAGATTGACAAGGACAAAGATCAATGACGAATCGATCGCAAAATGACGAAATTGACAAGGACAAGGATCGATGACAAATCGATCGCAAAATGATGATATTTGACAAGGACAAGGATCGATGATGAATCGATTGCAAAATGATGAGATTGACAAGGACTAGGATCGATGACGAATCGATCATAAAATGACAAAATTGACAAGGACAAGGATCGACCAAAATCATGACTGAAGATTGTTATCGACAAGACCTAATTTGAAAGCGATAAAAATGAGGAGTGCCGAAGAAGGACTTGATGCTCGCAAATTATAAAGACCAAGTGTGCAACATAGAAGAAATTTTAATGCAACGCAAGAACCCTAAAATAAGGCAATGCGCAAATGTTAAAGTATGACTCCGCAAGCGTTGACCATTTTTAGATGTCTACAATAATAATAATTTTAAAGTACCTGGAACCTTCTGTATCTTCAAGGGAGTCAATTCTTCGTCGCTCACCACCAATGTGGCCTGCAACAATCCCGTACTAGCAATATGGGAAGATCCAGGAAATGATGGTATGTTATCACCAGTAGTTGCCTCTGGCACATCCTCATGTGCATCTCCTGCCACAGTAAATCAATCCACTATGAAATGCCTCCAAGAAAGAACACTTCAAGGGTAATAAACACATAATGAAAGAGAGAGAAAAAGAGGGATCTACCACCAGTGGGCGAGTCAACACGATCCAGTGCAACAGACGATGTCTGCATGCTACGTGTTGCCAACATTGCAGTCGGCAATACAGTTGGGGTCGACCTCGGACCCATGTCAGCACCTAAAGAGTAATACATTAAATATATAAAACATTAAAAAAGCAAGTTCACAAGTCCAAAGGAGTGGTTTTAATATATAGAACATGGTCATCACCTGAACTACCCACAATACCCTGATCATCGCCACCAGGATGATGAGGCCTTATAAATTTCTGTAAAAATAACACATACATATTTTAGTTAATGACATAAAAGAGAAAAAAATATAAACCATTATTGAACTTTTGTTATGATTAAAGCTTTCATTACTGCTTACTTGCAAGTTTTCCACTGTCCGCAACAATAGTTGCACCCTCTCTGTTATCTCATCAATCTGAGGGCTTATGGTTGCCAAATCAACAATCACTTGGCTAATTTTTCTAATATTCTTTTGTACCAATTGTATAGGGTTTGCGCTAAGTGCAATGTCATCAGCGCATAACACTGTCAAGCAGCCCACATCCTATGGATGTGCTGAGGTACTGCAAGTTCCTTTCCCTTATCCCGAACATCCGTCTGTGACAAGAATATAATTAACACTATCAAAATTACTTCAAAACACTCGAGAAAAGATCATAATGTAACAGTTTGCTTCTATCTAATTTGTACAATTACAATGAGGTTTACCTGCTCTGTAGAAGTGTCGGGACCTACACCCCTATCCGTGCTATGTGGTGGATCCATGTGGTCCTATGACAAAGAAAAAATATAAAAATGTTAACGAAATGAAACCAATAGACTTAGCAAAAAAACTTAATAATACAATGGTTTATTGGATTCATTAATTGGAAGTTGGCTTAAATGGTATATATATAGTATGTACCACCCCCATGATGGTAACTTTGTTTATATCTCTACGATTCAAATTGTAATCGATTAGCAGCTCTTCCCCTGCACTTATTGATTTTATCACACATACAAACACACAATTTCCCTCACGTGCCTCAAATATGCAATTGGGTTGCTTATTAGTTGACCCAGGTCGTGTACTATTTATAAAACCTGCAATATTCCCTGTTGCTTTTGGCCTTCCATCAATGTATACAGCCACTCATTTAATTTGATCATTATCTTTTTGTTGTATATTATTGGCTGACAATGCATACCTACGCATACTTTTTTTATATCGAACAATCTGCATCCAATCATTATAATTGTAACAAGGTCCAACAAACTCCATCAATTCAACAACTTTGTTGTAAGAGACCTTTATGTTGTCCATGGAAAATAGGCCCAAACCATGTAACGACGAAGGTGATATGCAATATATCCTCTCATTAACACAAAAATCAATGTTTATTGGAGGAAGTTCCTTGGGTACACATTGTTTCAGTAGATGTTTGTACCTCAAGGGCACCTCAATGTCGCCTTTGGTCTCATCATCATAAGAACATGACCCCCCTTGAGCAAGAAAAAATTCCATGCACTTATTGAATTTTCTTCTAATCTTTTGACCTCTAGTTGATCTCCCTATTTGAGATCTACTACATGTCTCACTTTCCTCTTCTATTCTTGCATTTCCCTCACTCGAGGAAGACACATCTGACAAATACCTATTTGGTGATACTTGTGCACCATCAAATGAGAGAGTTAGTTGGTAATGAGAGAGATATTTTTCAAATGAGGGTAATATTGATGAAGAAGTCGGTAATAAAGTTGATGTTGAGATTAAAATTTGAGTTAAAATTTGAGTAAGTCCAACTGGGGCCTCAAGTGTTGATAACTGTATTAGATTTGCTGCTAATGTTGAGGTTTGAAAAACTAAGGAAGTTTGTTTTTCTTGTAATTTTTTAAAAATATATTATTTCTATAAGGTGTATTGACTTATACCTGTCAATCCATGAGACTGTGCAGGATCCTCGTCAAAGGGGTTTAGGTTCCTGCACCAACAATTGAGCATCATAAGCATTACATTTGTAATTTGATAAACAATAAATACTGCAGTATCATAAGCATCATAAGCATCACATATGTATCATCATATATATAATTGAGCATCATAAGAATCACATATGTATCATCATAAACATGTAATCCATCACATTCGTATCATAAATCATCATCCATCACATAGCTAATAAGTAGTCCACATTCCATAAATAAACACAAAGTTCAAAAAATGTCACATGTTTCATCATAAGCATGTAATCCATCACATATGTATTTTAAATCACCATCTATCACATAGCTAGAGGTGCATCATGAATTAATTAAGTAATGGCATTAGAATTCAAAACATATGAATTATCTATGTAACCATATAAGTCAAATCAATTTCTATCAAGATATCAATATTAAATAGATAATATAATAATCACATCTCATACATTTCATTCATGTCATTGATCTTCTTCTTCATCCAACTCATCATCATGACCATCATCATCATCATCATCATCGTCGTCGTCGTCATCGTCATCGTCGTCGTCGTCGTCATCGTCGTCGTCGTCATTGTGTTCGTCATCGTCATCGTCATCGTCATCACCATCACCATCACCATCACCATCACCATCATCATCAGCAGTAGCAGCATCATCATCATCAGCTTCTTCTTCATGTACATTTCCGTCAGGAACATCATCGACTAACTGTCGATCGTGATCATCATCTATATCATCTTCTACTTCTTCAGTATCTTCTTCTTCCATCACATTATACATTATCGGCCTTCCTCTTGGATCATGTCTAACAACAAATGACCAACCCGATTTATGTGGAACCTCCGAGTAAAATACCTGCTCACATTGACTTGGAAGAACATAGGGCTCATCCCCAACTCGTTCAAATGACCTTGCATTAACCATTGTAAATCCATTATCATGTTCGATAACAATTCTATCTGGATCATTTTTATTCAGTCGTAGCCTATATCATTTGACGATGAACAAAACTAATTTGAAGGAATTAAAGTCACACTCAAGTATATCATCCAAAATGCCATAGTATCGATTTTGAGACTCTTGAGGATGCATGTCGTTTCTAGATGAAATATTGGTCACCTCAAAGACTGCAGTTATCCCAGAATCACAAGTTTTCTTTGTGTCATCCAACTGTTTGCTGCAAAATTTATGACCATTGTAGCACATAGCCTTGTGGTGTTTGACCTGCAATATGTTTAACATATTAAAATTATTGCATCATGAGTTGATAAACATACAGGTGATTAATAAAATTATGCGTACTTGTTGATCTCTTAAACCATATGCTAAATCAATTTCCCTTTGTGTAACATTGGAATCTCCATTACGATGAGCTTCTTTAACCAATGAAGCGACACCATCCCATGTCAATGTGCGACCAGAATGTTGACATCGTTCAATCCACACTGTCATCCAATCAAGATTGTTTGCAATATACAAATGTAGCGCATCCCACTCCCGACCAACTGTACAAATAATTAATAGACCACTTACAACTGATTTATTTAGAAGATGAAGAATTAATTTACTACAATACCATCTTATAATTACCTCTCACTTTCTTCAATCTACCTTTCCCCATCAAGTGCTTCCCTTCAAATTTATTAACGGGGTTGGGATCCCAAATGCGATCTACGTGGATTTTTGTTGCAAACTTAGGAAGATATTCAGTAATGTACACCATAGTTTGGTATACCATATATCCCTCCACCATAGAACCCTCGGGATGTGCTCTTTGTCGAACCAAAGCCTTCAAAAATTTCAAGTGCCTCTCAACCATCCACATTGACCTAGTGTGTACAGGTCCACACAATTCGATCTCCTCAACTTGGTGTATGAGGTAGTGTTCTTGTGCATTGAAAAAAGTTGAAGGTAGACACTTTTGCATTTCACACATTAGATGAGGGATTTTTCTCTTCCAATATTTTATATCTTCCTTGTGGATTTCTTTAGATGACAACCACCTAAAAGAGATTGAAGAAGCAAAAATATATAAACGAGACTTTACAAAATAATATACAATATATTGCATAACAAGTAAAACAAATGGCAAATATAATATCTATACAAAAAATTGAACAAACATCTCCACTTACCTCATGTATTTTCCAAGATCATATATGACTTGCTTGATATTATTGTCAAAGTGGTCTGGGAGAGATAGAGGTAGAACATACTGCAACAATTATAAAATGATCTTTTCATTGTTTTCTAACATAATACAATGAAAAGTACATGCATAGTATACAAATATATAGTAAATACACAAGAACGTGAATTACCTTAATGAAGGTATGTCAATCATGCGTTTTCATCCCTAGCCCAAATTCACTCTTCTTTGATATGAGATTGTTTATGTTCGCAGCAAATCCTGTGGGAAATCGAATTTTTTGTATGACTTCTTTTATAGAATTGCTTTGTTGCTCCGTTAATAACCAAGGAAGGGCACTTATATTAATCTGATCTCCATTGCTATTTGATTGAATGACATTTTTCATTGCATGATTGGATTCCACAATGTCACTACAAATTTTGACAATTTTTTCTTTGTCACGCCTTCCATCCAATATTTTCCATAATGTCTCTGTTATATTCTTTCCAATATGCATTGTATCAAACAAATGCACAATTTGTAGTTGCTCGTAGTAAGGCAACCTACTAAATTGTCTGGGATAACTTTTTAGTCCCTTTGGAAGGTGGTCATCCATGCCTTGACGACCTTCAGTATCATCAATTACATCATTAGTAAACAAAACACGATAGAAAAATTCAAATTCCAAACATAAACCATTAGATGGAATGACATTACCTTGATGATTAATTCTATTATATTCCAACTTCCATAAGTGAGGAGTCATTCTTCGTGGCTTTGATGTAGTCTCTTCTTTCCGATTGAAAAGATGTTTTTCAATATTCCGGTACTTATGATTTTTGTGAAGGAAGTGCCTATACTCATCAAACACCTGCTTTCCTAAACTTTTTGAATGACGGGATTTCATCTTTGGACCACAAACTAGACATGCAAATTTTCTCTTTGTTTGAAGACCTACAAGATAATGTATAATTCTATTAAATCTGTTAATTTTTATAATTATAATTATCATGCACAACTTGAACACTATAACGTACCACAAAAATGTGTTAGCCCTGTGACATCATGTATTGTCCATACAAGCATTGCATGGAATTGAAATTGTCTTTGTCCTATTGGTCTAGAGATGTCACACATGGTCACACCATTCCATAACTCTAGCAACTTGTCGATAAGAGGCTCAATATATACATTCATATCTTTAACTTGGTACTTGCCTAGTGGAATGAACAAAAACATTACATAATTATTATGACCATTTTACTACAATATTTATAATTAAATGTAGATAACTATTAAATGATAAAATACCTAGAACAATCATTGCCAACATTATGTGCTCCCTCTTTATTGACATCCATGGAGGAATATTATTGTTGATAACAAAAATAGGCCACACCGAGTAAACAGATCTCAACTCTCCAAATGGATTGACACTGTCCGTTGCCAATGAAAGCTTGAGATTACGAGGTTCTTCTTTAAAGTGTGGCCACTTTTCCTCTATGTCCATAAATGCTGAGCCATCCGCAAGTGTTCGAATAATGTCATCTCAACTTCTATTGTGTGCATGGTAATCCATAAATTGTGCCAAGCTAGTGCACCTGAATAATCATTGCATACGTGGAATAATGGGAATATAATGAAGAACCTTGTGAGGCACCTTTTTTGTTATTTGATCTGTTCGATATCTACTGATATGACATTCAGGGCATTCTATTCCAAATTCATGTTGTTTATGATATATAATATGATCATTGGGACAAGCATCTATTGTTTGATACTCCATTCCAATATCTTTCATAATGGCAGATAATTCTCGGTATGAGGGAGGTAGAATATTTGATGGTGGTAAGAAAAACTCACCTATCAATCTACAGCAAAAAAAAAAAGTTTGAGGTGTTAACATAAAGAATATTAATGGTACATGATTCACCATTTATTAAATGTAATGACATGTATGACACACCTTAACATACGTGAGATTGTTATGTTGGATAAACCATTCATAACCTTCAAGTTCACCAACAACAATACAGCAGAGAGAAGAGTTGTTTGGGAGCCTTTGTAAAGGGGCCCATATGCCTTCTCAAGAAGAGGTAAATCATGAACATCAAGGTCATCCTGATCATCATGATCAACTGTGCCAGTACTAAATGTGTCATGGATCAATGTATTTGTACCATCATCTTCAATTGTGTTTTCTGGTGCATGATCATCATCTTCCATGGGATCATTATCTTCAGCTTCGATATTCACACCTCCATGTTCCTCCACTTTGAAAACCATATTCTCAGGGTTGTGTTGATCCATACCATGTGCTCTAGGGTGCTCATCCTATATAAAATTGATATACATAAATAAACCATGATCATGATCTCATTATCAAGTGATTTCTTATGTATATAAATTGTTTAAATGATATAATGAATAACTTACTAGTGGATGATAATCATGTCCCCCTTCAATGTGACCATGTTGCCTACAATGTTTCTTAGTTGTTTTGATTAGAAGTCTTCTAGTCTTTAAGTCCTTACAAATTTTGCAGGGACAATAACATTTCCCATCACCTTTTCTTTTCAAGTTAGACCATAATCTAGCAATTGTCTCCTTATTTTGTTCTTCATTGATATTATCTGACATGGTCTTTCTTCACAGGCAAAAAAATTAGGCTATGGAAACTTCAATGCAAAAGCTTCACAAAAATTGCAAAGAATTCACATATTCTAAATCATGATTTGATGATGTGAACAACTTGTATGCAACTATATGGCATGCAAAGCATTTATTTTAACATACACTTATTCATCCACATTGCAAGGATAACAATACAAGGCTCACATATTGGTCTAAGAGGATGCCATGGTCTCACAAAGTAACCAAGAACCATATGAAATGATGGTCTTGAATCCACCACAACTAGGGAGGATCCATACGATTATGTATGACTTCCCCCTTGTTTGTTTAATGGGATTAGCCTCCAAGACATAGCCGTCAATAATCACTAAGAATGTACAAGTGGATCGTAGCTACCCATACAACAAACACTTACCCCTATCCTCAAATTTTCCCAATGTTTGATTCCTTATATACACTCATCCAAGGTTATCTACGTCAATCCTAGTGAGGAATCACATCACAACAAAGAAGGCAACATTTAAAAATAGCAAGAGTTTCACTAAACTACTAAAGATCATAAATATTGAAAGAAAGAAAAAATAGTACCAATAATAAGTCAAATAAATGTGTTCAATTCCAATAGCAAATCAAACATAGCCACAATAACTACACAATAGAGAAAACTCACAATAGTGATTAAACTAATTCAAACAAGATAAAATAAAATTGTTGGCCCATGCAACAAAGATGAGAGATCATCAATAATTGAAGGAAACTTCACAATCCTTAAAAGTGCACATTACATAACTATATGACTAGAAATTGTGGCTAAATAGAGTGAAGATTCATCATGACTCCAATAATAGTCCCTCATGTGTGCATTTGTGGCATGAACACAAAAACTCCCACATGGCATGGCCATGTACCTAATGGAGAAGACATGTCTAGGCTACATGCCCCAAAAACATGACTATAATAATAGTCCCTCATGCATGCATTTGTGGCCTGCACACTACAAATCTAACATATCATGGCAATACACCTCATAGAGAAGACACACCTAGGGCCACATTGCACATAGCAATGTGCCTCACAAAGAAGACATGCATAGGGCACATGCCACATAGCAATGTGTCTTATGGAAAAATGTGCATGCATGTCACACACCAAAGCTATATGTATACATCATGAGGCACATTCATATGTTATCAAACACAGCCTATTGTATCTAACATGAGTTCCTCTCTACATGTGTGCAAATCTTCCAACACTAATCACCACTAAGAAGGAATAATATAAAATGCATTTTCAAATATTTGTGTGTGTGTGTGGAATTGTGTCTTTGAACCCAAATCGCTACCATCAACAACATGTAACCATCACCTACACTATATCAAAACATAAGTATGGTGTGACATCATATCTATTTGCATAATGTCAAAACACATGCAAACATGAAAATCATCATAGCATGACAAAAATCAATCTCCACATGTTGGAACAAAGATATAAATAAGATAATAGGGTAAGAGGAAACCCGTACCAAGAACCACATACCAACTATCGGCAATGCCATCAAGATAAATGTAGGATAGTGTAGGATTTTTCCAAGATCAAGGGCACAATGAAAAGCATAAAAAGAGAGACAATAGAATGACAAGAACAAACTGTATTCTCCTCAATATGCAAATGATCAACTGGATTAACCAATACAATGAATATAGGCCTGCTTATATAGGCAAGGCCATATGGATGTACGAGCACACAATTATGACATGTGGCTCAATGAGAAACAAGGGTAGGTAAGAAATACTAGGGGTAGGTAGGAGAAATAATATAATATTCCACAAGAGGTGGATGACCCACCGAATGTGGAGTGTAACAGCAAAATAAGACCACAAAAGGTGGAATTTCTCCTAAAAGCTCTATCCCTATGTGCACACTTCCCTAAGTGTCTCAAATCCAAACTATGAAGAGATGCATTATCCTAAGTTAACTTAAGTAAAGTGTAATAATATCCAAAATGAATATTTATTTACACCAACACCCCCCCTTAAGTGCAACTTAGGGGAATGAAGACTCAAGTCAACAATGCAAGAGGGGTCCCCGCTACTAGGCCATGATAGGTACCCATGTACAATATGCAAGCAAAACCATGCAATGCAATCTCTCACAAACGGAGAAAGGGAGAAAACCCAGTGGGAAAAAACTCCCCCCCAAAAGAGAGATGAATGTACAAAAGACTCTCAAAGAAGAAGGACAAAACCTCAAAGAGGAAAAAGTCCCCCCCATAAGAGAGGAAGGAGAAGTCAGCTGACCCCCCCCCCCAATGACACATCCCACACCCCCAAGAGAGCTCGCAACTGCTGGAACTTACTCTCGGTGAAAGGTTTGGTGAATATGTCAGCAACCTGCTTTGTTGTAGGACAATACTGCAAATCAATGACCTGCTCCTGAATGAGCTCTCGGATATAGTGCATATGAATCTCGATATGTTTTGTCCACTGGTGCTAGACCGGGTTCTTCGAGATTGCAATAGCGCTTTGATTGTCCCAATGTAGAACTGTCGGTCGTGGAGTGGTGAATCCAAACTCTGTGAGAATCTGTTGGAGCCAAATGGTCTTAGTTGTTGCGTTAACAGCGCCTCGATACTCAGCCTCAGTCGAAGAGAGAGCAATAGCATGTTGCTTCTTGCTTTGCCAACAAATGGGGCCTGAACCAAGGTGAAAACTATAACCAAAAGTAGACTTACGATCATCAAGATCGCCAGCCCAATCAAAGTCTGTGTAACCAACCAAGCGAAGTCCTGTGCCTGCTGCATAGTGATGTGTACCCTAGATGTAACGAAGGATGCGTTTGGCGGCTTTCCGATGAAGCTCATGTGGTTCCTGCATGAAGCAGGAAACCATGCCAACTACAAATGAAATATCAGGGCGTGTATGGGTCAAGTAAATGAGACTACCCACAAGCTGACGATACAAAGTGGCATCAACTGGTGGAGAAGAACACTGAGCCTCAAGCTTGACTCCTAAAAGAAAGGGAGTCGAGGCAGGCTTACAATCAGCCATATGAAAGTGTGCAAGAAGATCAAGAGCATATTTGGGCTGCGATAGTGTAATCCTGGAAGGTGACTGTGAAATCTAGATCCCGAGAAAGTAGTGCAAAAGACCCAAGTCAGTCATAGCAAATCTGTCATGCAAAGAAGATTTGACCCTGCTAATGATGGATGTGGTACTCCCTATAATGATCAAGTCATCAACATAGAGCACAAGTATCAAGTGAGAGTCATCCTGTCGCAAAATGTAGACAATCGGATTGGAATGACACCTGGTGAACCTTGTGGAGAGAAGAAAGGAATCCATCTTGGCGTACCAAGCCCTGGGGGCCTGCTTAAGGCCATAGAGAGATTTCCTTAGTCTGCAAACCAAGGAAGTAGCCAGGATGAAACCCTGTGGCTGCTCCATATAAATCTCCTCATCAAGATCACCATGAAGTAAAGCACTCTTCACATCCATCTAATGTACAGCCCAACCATGAGCTGTAGCAATAGCAAGTGTCAAACGAATGGAGTTCATCTTGGCTACGAGTGCAAAGGTCTCAGTATAGTCAACACCTGCAACCTAAGAGAAACCTTTCGCAACAAGTCGAGCCTTATATTTATCCACACTACCATCCGCTGCAAACTTGGTCTGATAGATCCACTTACATCAAACCATCTTTCTCCCCTTAGGGAGATGGACTAAATCCCATGTGTTGTTCCTCATCAAGGAACTATACTCTTCCTCCATAGCTTGGTCCCACTTAGGAACCCCTGTTGCTTCCCTAAATGTCTGTGGATCGGAAGCGGTAGCAATGAATGCATGTGGAAGATCCTGATGTTGTGATCGATTTCTCCGTGTATCTGAAGGATCCCCAACAAGAGAACCCGCAGACTCAAGTGTCTATCGAGCCCAATGAGATCGAGGTGGAGGTGGAGAATGAGGCTCCTCAACTGCAAGTGGACCCTACGGAGGTGTAACCCTACGAGTCAGAGTTGAAGGAGTCTCATCATCTGAATCACTAACATCACTATCCACAATGGAGGAAGGTGGATGAGGTAGAGAGGCTAAGCTAGGAGAGCTTTCCTCAAAGTGAACACTCCTCTCAATGAACACCTCATGTGTCTCAGGATCCATCAATCTATATGCCTTAACACCCTCAAGATATCCAACAAATATGCAAGGCCAACTCTAAGTTTCCAATGCCTTGCATTTCTGCGGAGGTATGTGAGCCCATGCTAGACACCCAAAGACTCTGAAATGTCTCACAATCGGTTTCCTACCAGCCCAAGCTTCAAAAGGAGTAATACCTTGCAAAGCTTTGTGAGGAACCCGATTCTGGATGTGTGTGGCACAACTGATAGCCTCTGCCCAAAAGGCGGGATCAAGAGAACGTGCATGTATCATACAGCTAGCCATTTCTTTGAGAGTTCTATTCTTTCATTTTGCAACCCCGTTCTACTGTGGAGTGTATGCGACAGAATGCTAAAGATCAATCCCCTCAAATGTACAAAAATCCTCAAGTCTTTTGTTCACATATTCCCTTCCATTATCTGTGTGAAGAATCTTCACCACTTTCCCTGATTGCTTCTCCACATGACTCTTGAAGTCCTAAAATCTGTCAAATACTTCACTCTTATGAATAAGAAAGTAGACCCAAGTGAAGCGGTAGTAGTCATCAATGAAGGTGAGAACATAGCGGGCCTTACTAAATGAAGGTGCTAGAAATGGACCTGCTACATCGTTGTGAACAAGTTGAAGAACTTCCAAAGCTCTCCAAGCTTTCCCCTTATCAAACTTCTCTTTAGGATGCTTGCCCATGGAACAACCTGAACATACACCCTCTGAAAAACTGATTCCAGGTAGACCTATGACCATGTCTTTAGTGCTGAGCTGTTGAAGATAGTTGTAGTTGAGGTGACCAAACCGCTCATGCCATAGCTTACTTTCTAAATTTGAATGAGTAAGCAAGGCCCTAGAAGGTGAACTTGGCATAAAGTGGGAGAATGAATAAAGCCTTGAGTTGTCATTGACTTGTCCCACTGCTACCAAGGCATCATCATCAAGTTCCTTTACCACAACTGAATCTGGTGTAAACTCAACCTTTTTCCCATTCCCATAGTGAGTGATTTGGTAGATAGAGAGAAGGTTGGTAGACAAGTTAGGAACATAGAGAACATTCTCAAATGTTCCATCATCCATGTCAACTGAACCTTTCCCTTCAACCTCTACTTGTGTATCATCACCTATGTAAATGTGAGGTACCTTAGATGGCTCCAATGAAGAAAACTGCTCCTTTGTAGAACCCATGTGATATGAGGCACCCGAGTCAAGTATCCATTGTTGTGAAGAACCTATTGTAGCCACAAATGCTTGCCCTTTGCCCTTAGACTATGAGGAAGAGGAAGGAGATGAATCCTTCTTCGTGTCGGTGGATGGCAAGGTGATGTTTTTCTTAAGAAGATTAGTTAACTCATCAACTTGCTTTGTGTGGCATCGATGCTCATCATGACCATACTTCTTGCAATATGCACAAGTTGGTTTATCCTTCTTAGGTGGTGTCCCCTTCTTGGAAGAGGATGAAAATTTGCCTTGTGATGGAGAGGATGATTGTCCTTTTTCCTGGTGTGGCTTAGACTTGGATTGCTTCTTCTCCTTGTTGGAATCTTTGCCTTGACTTCCTTGATTCCCTTGATTTGCCACCAAAGCCTTGGACTTTGAAGACTTGAGAAGTCCCATGTTCAACAACTTAGATTGTTCCAATATCAACATTTCTGTGAAAGCATCAAATGAAGGCATAACATATGAACTCCCCACTGTCAAACGATGAGTTTGGAAGCTAGACACAAATGCTGCATATTCTGGTGCAAGCTTGTCCAACAAGTTGAAGATCAATTGAGCATCCTTTTTGTCAATTCCACAATCCTTAAGCTTTGCTCTTTGCTCATTTGCTTTGGTGACATAATCTTGGATTGTATCAAAACTCTTGGGATCCAAGTTGGTGAGCTCATTGTCAATCTTATAGCCTCTGATTTCATCAACTTGACCATACAATTTCTGAAACATATCCCAAGCCTCCTTGATTGTTGTACACTTTTCAATATGAAAGATGAGGTCATCTAAGACATACTTGCGCAAAGTTCCAAGAGCCATGCAATTCTTTGTGAGCCATTCTAATTGAGCATTTGGATCAGCCTTAGGATCAGGTGGTGTTGTTATTGTTCCATCTATGTAATGTGTGAGACCCTTTTCCATTAATTTACTCCATTCTTTAATTTTCCATGATGCATAATTATGTGGAGTTAAAGGTGGAAATTTATGAGGACTCATTGCAACAAAAATGGAAAGAGCACAAAGAGAGGCACAATCACACAAGACACCCCCCCAAATTCACTCAATCAAAGAACCCCCCCAAAAGTGATGATTTGGCACTTTATACTTAGTGCGTATACAATGGGCCACTTGCAAAAAATGGCAAAGTGGACTTCTGATTATAATTTTGCAACTGCCTCAATAAGGCCAAAAGAGACTCAAACTGATAATGCAAGAGATCTAAACTAAGATCCAAGCACTTTATAAGTACCTAATAGGCCAAATAAGACCAATATCTGAAAGTAAAATTTCCACTCAAAATCTCTGAAATCCGATCATGGATTATGAAAGTAGACGAAAAAACATGCACTTTCAAAAAAAATAGAACCTGAAAAGGAGGTCGTATGAGCTCAAACGAGGCCTTTGAAGTTGCAGAATTGAGGATTGGACAGGTACAGCTGAGAGAATCTGAAAATTCTGAAAAACCTATGCACCAAAATCAGAAAATAACCACACCACTATGAAGATCATGAAATTTTAGCCCATTTCAAAAAAAATTGCACCAAAAAAGGAGCAAAAATGAGCAAGATATGGTCTTTCAAAGTTGGACTACAAAACTGAAAAGCTCAATGGAGAGGGGTTGAAAATTTTCAAAAAGTCTGCTGATGTAGCACTGACATCAGCAATTTACTGGCTTAAATTTGACGACCGTATGACCATCGTGCAAACTTCACCTCCCTGCTGACTGGATGTCTGTACTGTACGGACTGCTGACTGGGCGTGATGACTGGGCAGCTGACTAGGCTGTCATACTGTAGGGACTGTTGACTGGGCGGTCTGCGTCAGCTCTACGTGGTGGGTGATGTGGTAGCTGACTGGGCTGTCGGTTGTTGACCGCGGGCCAGTGGCGGTCACGGGTCCGCCTGTTTAGAGGACACCGGAGAGGAGGGAAGCGCTACCAGAGGGCCGAGCCAGGAGCTGAGGGGGCCGGCAGCGAGAGCAGGCTGCCGGAGAGCCGGGTCGGGAGCCGAGGGGGCCAGCGGCAGGAGCAGGCTACCGGAGAGTCAGGCTGGGAGCCAAGGCGGCATGTGGAGCAAGGCGGCGGCGGGAGCAAGTACGCGGCAACGGTGGCGGCTCCAACAGCAGGTACGGCCCTGCAACGCAGGGTACTGCAAAGTACGGGGGGGTCTGCGGACCCCCAAAACAACAAACATTTTTTTATTTTTTATTTTTAAAAATTTTGTTCTTTTTTTTTTGAAAATAAAAAAAAAAAATCTGAAATCCATACGATAATAGCCAAAATGGGGAAAAAAAATTTCTCACCAAAATAGGTTGACTTTATAATCGAAATTCATGGAAACGGCCTCCCGGATTCAACGGTGATGTCCAAATCACTGTATGATGCCCCAAAAAAATGAAGATCCCCAAATCCGAAAATAGAAGCCTCCAAAATATCTCCAAAAACCAATCAATGAAGCCCCAATGGCTCTGATACCATGTAGGATTTTGCCAAGATCAAGGGCACAATGAAAAGCATAAAAAGAGAGACAATAGAATGACAAGAACAAATTGTATTCTCGTCAATATGCAAATGATCAACTGGATTAACCAATACAATGAATATAGGCCTGCTTATATAGGCAAGGCCATATGGATGTACGAGCACACAATTATGACATGTGGCTCAATGAGAAACAAGGGTAGGTAAGAAATACTAGGGGTAGGTAGGAGAAATAATATAATATTCCACAAGAGGTGGATGACCCACCGAATGTGGAGTGTAACAGCAAAATAAGACCACAAAAGGTGGAATTTCTCCTACAAGCTCTATCCCTATGTGCACACTTCCCTAAGTGTCTCAAATCCAAACTACGAAGAGATGCATTATCTTAAGTTAACTTAAGTAAAGTGTTATAATATCCAAAATGAATATTTATTTACACCAACAGATAGGATACCACTATGAGTCATCCAATGGTCCATTCTATGAGGAGAACTAGGGGATACTATCTTTGAAAGGTGTGGTCAAAAGAGATAATCCCTACTAATGCCACAATATGTCACCATAGCTTCTTGAGTTTTCCATTCTTCTACTTAACACCACATTTATTGAGTTCCTCAACAGCGAGGTTGGTTCTCAATAGGATGCACAAACATGTAAACACACAAGCATGGTTTCATCATACTTGTACAACAATACAAAATCATTTTTCTAGTTAATTACTTAGTGTAAAAACAACTCCATTACATAACATAGGGCAATAATCATCATAAGTTTTCAAATAAACTACCCAAACATCAATTGGAGTTACCCTTTCTAAGGTACAAACATAATTTATTTATAACTTCAAAATTAAAATAATCACAATACATCAAAATAAGTTCAATAGTGCATGGAAATAGACAACATGATCCATAATTAAACCCATAAATTACCCTAATTGGATATGCTAATAAAATGGTGTCTCAAATAATAGAGATTATGTTGGACCTATAATAGAGATATGGACTTTGTTTCAGCATACACAAGCATGGTTTCATCATACTTGTATCCAAATACACCATCTATAGATAGGTACTCAGTACCACAATCTCATGGGTGCCCTTTTAGCTGAAGTTACCCTATATTTAGGTGAATCTACCCTAGTATCATTCCTTGATCTAGTATGTCATTCCACAAATCAATAATTTTTCCATATTCTTGGGAGAATACAATATCCCTTAGGTGAATATGCCATATCCTTAAATGAATCCTCCTTGTCATCATCCTAAGTCCTCTTTTTGTTAAGTCTTATCCCTTCATCTTTAGGAAAATCCACCTATCCTTATGTGAATCTACTTTCTCTTAGGTGAATCTATTTCACATAAATCATTTATCTTATCCATCTTTCTTACGCAAATGGTGAATTTTTCCTATCCTTAGATGACTACACTCCCATTTAGGTGAATCTATCTAGTTTTAGTCTCCTTCCATTATTTTGTCCAAATTTGTATCCTCTAGTTTACATGAATCTACTTGTTCTTAGGAAAATCAACCCTATCATTCTAAGGAAAATTCACCTTGTCATCATCCTTAATCATCTACCTTTCAAGTGTATAGTCCATCCATCCTTGGGAAAATCTAACATATTATTGAGTTCAAATCCTCATGAAATACAGTCATGTTTATCTCAATGATGGCTCCGAGTGCATCTACTTATTGCTTGATCTTCATGGTGATGGGATTCGCTTTCATGAATATGATGGGGTGTTCAGCAGAACAACATGTGGTGGGGGACGACAGAGGATGGGATCCTGCCTCAGATTTCAAAGGATGGGCTTCCCGCAAGATCTTCCATGTTGGAGATAATCTTTGTAATATTGCCCTTCCCTTGTTATAAATTTGTTCAAAATTTTTAGTAAGCTCTTTGATTAGGGTTTATAGGTTATATATGTATGGATGCTATTGGTTCTTTCATATCTATTTAAATCCCATCTGCAGATATTAGATTGGATCTTTCACCATGCCCTACGCCATGGTGAGTGCCTGCTTTTAGATCTTGTCAATCTCTTTTGAGTAGCTCTTTTAATCGACTTATGGCAGTCAAAATTGGGTTTGTGGAGAACTTAAAGAATAGATCTTTCTTCTAATGAAAATTTTAGGTTAGATAAAGTTTGGCCTTTGTGCCCAGAAAAATGATGGCAAACAACTACATTTTGACATTTGACAGGGTTTGCTTATGCTTCCTCTCAACAAAGCATATTGGAGCTGAAGAGCTAAGAAGAGTTTGAGAATTGTGATGTGAGCAATCCAATCAAGCTATATGATGGAGGGCTTGATGCAGTCCCACTCATTGAAATGGGTGACAGATATTTTACCAGTGGAAATGCAGAAGACTGTCAACGTAGAATAAAAGTGCACATTAATGTTTTATCTGATGGACTCGACAATGGCCAATCTGACAATTTCGATGTAGTTTCAGATGGGCTTGACAATGTGGCCAAAGATTTGGGTTTAGATTTATTATCAGATGGAATGGAGCATTATATTGCTTCTTCTGCTGGTAATGATTCGATGGAGGAGGGGGCAATAAAGGAGGTAATTGTTGAAGGGCCCACATCATCACGAAGGCAATTATCTGATTGCCCTCCATCAATTCTCATAAACCTCACACTCTCCATTTGTGGCACTGTTATCACCATGCTTATCTACGCCATGATTTAGCTTATCAACTCTTTATTTGATTAAGAACATATATATATGTATCTTGTACAATGTTTGCCAGCATCCTCCCTACATGTGCCAAAATAGGAGCTTTGGAACAAGGTATGGACATCCATCAAAGCATAATCGAAGGGGGTTTTTTGTCAGAAATTAGTTGCAAATGCTCCAATAACAAAAATCGCAAAATGGGGTAGCATACACACGGCATGTGAACTGTGTGACGGAATACCTCAAAGAGATGTCATTTCATGGAATTTTAAGATCGCAGGATATGCACAAAATGGATTAATTCAAAAAAAACCAATTGCCCTTGATTGTGAAAAAAAATTAGTTGCCCTTCATTGAAAAACAAAGAGTTCCTTTGATTGCAAAAAAAAACCTTACCTTGCTTGTGCAGAGATCGCTCCGGCGGGGGGGGCAGGGAGGCAAGACGGTCGCCGCTTGCTTCGGCTGGTTTGCTTTCAAAATGAAAATGCTTTGTGTTTTTTTTTTAAATAAAATGCCCAAGGTCGTTGGAATTCCTACGAACACGGGCATTTTTTTTTTTTTAAATCAAATTTTCACACAATGCTCCTTGTCCGTCGGAAACCTCCGTCAGAATTTGACCCCAAATGTATTACATCTTTGGTCCTCTCCCGTTGAAACTAAGATGGAGTTTCTTTGTATGGAAACTACTACTTAATAAGTTTTCGGTGTGTCAGTCTGATGGCAATATCCCTGCTTGTTCCTGTTGTAGAACTCTTGATAATGTTTGCCATATCTTCTTTGATTGCTTGTTGGCTAAAGAAATTTGGGCCATGTTTGGGTTTAATTTGGGCAATAATATTAATGTAGTGGATGTCATCAATGGCTCTATTGGTAACATCAGGAAATCTAGCAATAGTTTTTGGCTTATTTTATCTGTCAATATTCTATGGGCCATATGGAAGATTAGGAATGATTGTGTTTTTAATAGTAGGTCCAGATCTCTTTCTGAGTCTCTGAGGAGGCTCATCTCCTATGATGTTTCCTTGTAGGTCTCCATGGTGATTGAAGTCAACAAGAAGAAATTTGAAGACCTCGTGACAAATGGGGTTGTTAGACTGTTCAGGTGGGAAGTGTCCCATGGCTTCACATGGTCTAAGAAGGACACAGCCAATTTTGAATTTGAGACAGCCTTACATAATTTTATGAGAGATCTGTCCACTCATAGAGGAGATGCAGAAAGACAGCAGTGGGTTGAACTCCCTATCGCTCAGCTGGTGGTTCACCGGTACCTAGACCAGATACATGAGGACAAAGTGCTAGTTTGGATGGAAGGGCAAGACGGTTGGACAACGTAGACCCAGATGGAGGTCTCCTTTGTCCCTATTGATGGAGAGATCCAGTCTGTCTAGATGGCTGCAACCTTGTTGACTGCATAGTTGTAAAAAGCAGCATATTTAGGATGTTAACAACTCTTTTATATGTAATTATGTCAGACATATTATATTTTATCGTCTTGTTCCCTCTCCTTTAGTATCTTTTTGTTATATATGATATGGATACCTGCTGAGTCAACTTTTTTTGACCGATATGTATGATTTTCATGATTATCGATAGAAAAAAAAAAGTTTCTAAAGAAAGAATCAACTTTATTTAGTTCTAATTCTTCTTCTACTTTTCTTTTTCTTTTAGGAGTTAATTTTTCCTTAAGTTTAAAATTTATTTTAATTATTTATGTCTTTTTAGTACTTGTCGTAGCTAATACTATTGAAGCGCTTTAATCAATTAGTTTGCACCAATCAAAAGTGATTATTATTTTTTCTTTAAAATGATACTTGGATTTTCTAAAGTTGAGATTTATATTTTTAAATTTAAGATATTATAAAAATAATTTATCTACATTATGATTGGTTTAAAAATTTGGTGTTATAGGAGCAAATTTGTAGGAACAATAGATTTTTTAGGTTTTTTTTTTTATTTCTTTCTATTTTAAAAACTGAAATGTCTATTTTGATTTTTTTTTTTCATTTTTTATTAATTATAATATTGTACATAAATAAATATTTTTTTCTAAACAGACATATAAATTTTAATAACTCTTTTTTATCTAAAAATATAGATAATAAAACCAATTATAAGGACTTGATTTAGTTTAAATTAAATTAAATAAAAATGTTTCTATTAAAAAAAAAATTATTATGTGTATTGTTATAATTATATTTTTTATATTTTTTAAGATCATTCTATTTTTTAATACTTTTTGAAAATTATAAAAAATTTAATCATTTTAATATATACAAAATAATTTAATAACTTTAATCATAAATTTAAATATTTTTCATTAAGTTATTCAAAAAATGTTTATTTTCACTTTTATAATTATTAATAGTTGTTTTATCAAAACCAATTATAATTAATATAAAAATAATATAATATTAAAATATAAATTAATAATTAATTTTGAGATTAATTTTATTATTACAATTATAATTATATAAATTTCTCAAGTTAAATTAGGATTATACTTTTAAGAAAAAACTACTTTTTCATTATAAATTGTGTATTATATTATAATCATTATGTCAAAGCCATTCCTTTATGAAGTGAACCTCCTACTTATTGAAATCAATGGTTCAAAATTGAGGAGATAGTCTTGCATTCTTCTCCTCAATTTTGAATCATTGATTTCAATAAGTAGGTGGTTCAATTCATATAGGAATGCCTTCGGCATAAAAATGTGCATTTTAATATTATTTAATAGAAAAATAATATGCATAAAAAAAAATCTATATTTTATTTTTATCTACTTTTAGTCGAAATATCTCTTAATATTATTTCTTTTATTAGAATATTCTATCTTTTTTAAGTTCAAAAAAAATAAAAGAAAAAATATCGAAAAAAAAAATAATCATCTTTATTTAATTCTAATTTTTCTTTTTCTTTTCTTTTTCTTTTTTCGTTAAGTTGAAAATTATTTTAATTATTTATGTCTTTTTATAATATTAAAAAATATTATAATTAATTTAATTTTTTTTATTTGTCTTATTAAAATAAAAAAAAATTTATAAAAGTGGCAAAGCCACTGAACATACCGGCAGGAAAGAAACAGGCAAAGAAAACCTCTGGTTGTAGCCCTTGACCAAAAATCCATATGAAAAAAATAGTTGAATAACCCAATACATGATAACAAACCCACCCCTATCCAAAACAAACCAAAAAACCTAGGAAACCCCCCTCCCCACATTGACCAGCCCACAAAATTACATATAAGAGGTTAACATCATGCCTCAAAAAAACCATGAACATGGACATTCCTCTAGAGGTGCAGAAGAAGAAGGATCACATCATCAGCCGAGGAGAAACAGAACCAACCACCCAATTGACCAAGATAGAGTAAATCCATAGAACACATCGAGAGCAACAGCAAAATAAGGAGGAGGAACATGATCACAGAACCATTGAAGTCGCAAAATTGTACCATCAAAACAGTCACCAAATAATCTACCCCTGGCTACATAAACCAACTCTCCAATCCATCTATTAGCAAGAAACTCATTAAAAGACATGAAACCACTATAAGGGAGCAAGCCATAATCAAGACTATAAAAATATAGAGCATAGTCCAAATTAAGAGAAGAGAAGAATGCTGAGACCAAGAAGAAATCAGCTAGAGCCCGAACCATATGAGTAGCCATAGAAGAATCCATGTAAACAATAAGAAAACAAGAAACCACTTTAGATATATTAAAACTTGCATTCTCCACCAGCCAAGATTTACCCACCACCTACCAAACTGCATAACCAACATCCGAAGGAACCAAATTAAAAATCCGCCCAAGTTCCTCATCATCAAATGCTTGAAAAACACGAGCTTCAGAATGAAAAAGCGACAAAAGAAAGAAACACGGAGAATAGTAATGTCGCAGAGCTCATAATCCTGAAACATATGTAGGGCGAACCTCATATCTAGGGACATCGTAATAAATATTGTCTGGCAGGGATGTTCGACCTCCCACACGAGCCGAGAGAATCGACCAACAAAATTTATAATTAAAACACAATACTCTCAAGATATGACCAACCTAGAAGAAGCCATAGCAAGACACCGCGATATCAAGCAATGTTCCAGTATAATTGCAAAGGCACAACTTGGAGAAACAACAACCTATTCATTATGGCAAACATTTGCTTGCAAATGTACAACCCAAAATAGCCAAGTACGGGGAAACAGAAAATAGACCGCCAATATAGATAAAAAAAATCCCAACCTAAATGAAACAAATACAAATCTGCACAGAGTAATCATAAGAGAAGCAGGCCAAACAAAAGCCATTCATAACCATAGAAGACACCACCCCCCAATTATGACACACTCGAATGCATAGTATCAATGAAAATGCAACCACATAATCAATATGTGGACAACACCACCCCTAATGCAATACAAACAATTGATCAACCTTGAAAGGAGTGCCAACATAGATACATTAAGAATCATAGAAGGCACCACCCCAATGATGAGACACTTGAATGCGTAGCATCAACAAAAATGCAACCACATAAATGAATATATGGACAACACTACCGCTAATGCAGCACAAAACAAATGATCAACCTCGCGAGGAGTGCCAACCGAAAATTCTGAAATGAAACCCAACCTCAAGACGGGAGGAGAATGATCAGTCAGTGATACCATAGAATAAAATGTAACCATGAAGCCAAAAAATGTTGTTATGCACACAGCATTAAAAAAATTTACAATAACAAAAACGAAACTGAATATATATGATGAAGATAGCTAGCACCCATATGAATGATTTACACATAAAGTATGCATCCTTCGTAGGAGTGCAAAGGCTATCAAACCATACCAATACCTGCAATCATCATTATACTCAAAGCAAAAGGCCATCCTTGATTAACTTAAAGATCTTCCATTATTTAAAAGTAATCACAGGCCACAGATCATAACAAACACCAACCCACACCAAAATATTTACATGATAGCCCTGAGATATAAGATCAAACAAATCATATGGAAACACCTACCTTCACCAAGGAGGATGGAATGTCTAAAGCAGAAACATCCAAATCATCAGCTTGCTCATCAATTGCCTTATTAGCTAAAAAATCTGCAACTCTATTAACCTCTCTATAGCAATGAGAAATGGAATAAGAATCAAAGAACGAAAGTTGCAACAAGATTTGATCTAATAGATACTGAAGATGCCAAGAGTGACTTTTCTTATTAATAACAACTTGAAACGTAACCATGGAATCACCCTCAACAATGATATTTTTAATACCAAGGGAGATTGTCAAATCCACACCAAAAGACAAAGCATGAAACTCAGCATAATTATTAGTCCCAATACCAATATCATGACACCCAGCTTTTACAATTTGGGACTTATGATCAAAAAATGACCACTACAATTCCTTTCCTACCTAGATTTCCCCTAGAAGCGCCATCATAATTTAATTTAAACTTAGCATGAGGAGGAGGACACCATTTGGCATTTTTCCTTTTAATAATTGAGGCAATATGAGTAGCAACTGAACCATGAGAAGGAGGAGATTTGAAAGCCTTCCAATATCTAGTAATCCAACTATCCCATTGAGAGAAAGAATTAAGGTGATTAAGGTTCTTATAAACATAAGAAAGGACAACTTCTGAAATTGAAACCTTAATTTTAGTCAACACTTCCTGCAATGAAGAAGACTTCTTAAAAATTTTACTATTTCTTTCTAACCAAATGTTCCACACAATAATAGAAGGAGCCACCACCCATAGACATGAATAAAAGGAATAAGGGAATAAGAGAGGCCACGCCCTAAACTGAGTCAAGAGATCTCGACAAAGAGCGGAGGACCAACCAAGTTTATCAAAAAGTCAATACCAACATTCAGATGCAAATTGTCAATGCAAAAATAGATGGGAGGAGGATTTCAAACAAGATCCACATAAAACACAAGGAAAAACAACTGTAACCCCAAGTCTATCTAATCTCATGCCAGTAAGAATTCTATCTTGGACCGCAAGCCATGAAAAAGCCCTAGGCTTGGGAAGACAAGCAATATGCCAAAAGAGTTTTGAAGGCCAAGAATGACCAGTTGAGGAAGGCATAAGAGACTTATAGCCTTCTCTAACAAAATATAAACCTAAAGTGTTCTTGGTCCATATCAATTCATCTTCAGCATTAAGAAAGACCAATGGCCATCTTCTGAAGTTCCTCCACATAAGCATTTTTTAAAGCTTGATCCACTAGAAGAAAGTCAATTGATTTTCATCGAGCCACCAAATATGGGCCCAAGGTATCAATATAAAAATAATCAGGTACATACACACCCCATTCAGATGATAACAAAGTAATAATAGAGACCAATCCCTCGCATTTACCAAAGTAGAATGCCCATTCCACACCTCATCCCAAAACCTAGCTTTCCTACCATTATGAATGACCCAAGAGAGATAAGGAAGGATAATAGATCTGCACTTAACCATAAAATTGTAAATGGAATAACCCTTAGGAAGAGAAGAGGCAGTAAAGATGCTCTCCCTAGTACCCCTTGCCAATAATTGGTAAACATAAGGGTGGCCCAAGAACTATTGGGTTCCTTATACAATTTCCAAACCAATTTTGCTCCAAGAGCTTGATTTTGTTTGTAAAGGTCTCAAATACTAGAACCACCCAAATCCTTCAGGAGACAGACCTTTTCCCAAGCAAGGAGAGGATTTTTTTCTTTTATTACTATTTTCTTTTGATAAGAGTACCTTTTAATATTATCTTCTTTTATTAGATATTCTATTTTTAATTATTTATTCTAATTCTTCCACTTCTTCGAGGATTAATTATTTTATTAGGTTAAAATTGTATTTTAATTATTTGTGTTTTTTTATGGAATTACAATAATAATTAAAAGATATTAGAATTTATACATTTTGTCTTATTAAAAATTTATTATTATAGAATAATAATATTTGAATCTCATTCTAATATATATAATAAATTAAATTTCAACTTAACACCTAAATTAAATGTTTAGAGCGAGAGAGAAAAAAGGAGCAACTAATTTTTTATTACTCATTTCATGCCAATAATTTAAGGATGACATATGTCCTTGGGAAGTTATGTTTATGTTAGCATGTTATTTGATTATTATCTCCATCTCCATCTCTCTCCCTTATCTATACTCCTTACCTCTCCCTATATCTCTTTCTTTTCCCCTTCTATCCTTCCCACTCTATCTATCTCTCCCTCTTTCTCCCCCTCTCGTTCCCTCTTTTTATATCTCTCGACTTCTATATCATATCTCTCCCTCTCCCCCTCTCTATCTATTTGTATATCTTTCTCCCTCTTTTATATCTCTCTCTATATCTCTTTTACTCACACACACATTCCCTCTTTCTCCCTCCTTACCTTTATATCTATATCTCTCTCACTCACACAAACACACACTCTGCCCTATTTCTCCCTCCCTATCTCTATTCTATCTCACTATCTCTATATCTTATGCACTCATTTCCTTCATCTCTCTCACTCTCTCTATATCCCTCTCTACCTCTCCATATATAGAGTTTCTTATATCTTTATCTTTTTATCTCTCTATCTTTGCCTCTCTAATTATCACCCTCTTTCTATCTATATTTATGCCTCTTCCCCTTTTTCTCTTCTTCCATCTCTCCCTTTTTCTCACCCCCTTTATATTTGACAAGTTATATTTACTCTCTAGATCCTTACTATCCCAATATCTATCTCTTTCTATCCCTATATATCCCTTCTCTCCCTCCTCCCCCTTTCTATCTTATCTCTCCCTATCTCCCCATTACTCTCTCTTTTTATATATCTCTACTTCTTCTCTCTCTAATGTAATATACACACACTCCATGTTTCTTCCTCTCTCTATCTTTCCCCCTCTTTACTTATCTCCCTCTCTCTAAAGTCTAAACCTTTCTCTCTATTACTTTTCTTTGTCAGCTCCTTTCCCTCACTCTTGTCCCCTCCTCTCTCTCTCTCTCATTGACTCCATATCTCCTGCACGATATATATTTTTCTATATTTCTCTCCATCTCTCTTTGGCTTGTCTATCTATCTCTTTCCATACATATATCTCTATCTCTCTCCATGTCCCTCTCTATATATAAATATTTTCTAATATCTATATCAATTCTCCCCCACTCTATCTATCCTCAAGGGCCATCCCTCTCTTTATCTTACCCTCCTCGTTATTTCTCCCAATCTCTCCCTCCCTCATTCCCTCCCTATCCCCCTATCTATATCTTTATCTCCATATCTCTTTCCCTTTCTCTTCTTGTATATCTCTATATCTCTCTCTTTCTCTTCCAATATATATCTATCTCACCTATTTCTCTCAACCTCTCTCCATCTCTATTGGTCAATTTATTTATCTCTCTCCATTTCCTCTCTCTTTATATCTCTAACTCTCTAGCTCTATCTCACCATCTAAATCTCTCCCTCTTCCTTTATGCATCTCTCTATCTATTCCTCTTTGTCTCTTCCTCTCTATCTCCTCTCTTTCATATCTCTCTCCTTCTCTTCGTTTACCTCTCTCTCTCTCTCTCTCTCTCTCTCTCTCTCTCTCTCTCTCTCTCTCTCTCTCTCTCTCTCTCTCTCTCTCTCTCTCTCTCTCTCTATATATATATATATATATATATATATATACCCATCTCTCTCTCAATCTTATCCCTCTATATATACCTCTTTCTAGCCCTATCTCAACCTCTCTCGCACACTCACCCTATTGCAAACATAACATGAGCTTGTTTCTAATAACACTTGATTATCTTCTCAATTCAAAGGTTTTGTTTTAGTTATGACTAAGTCCTTGTAGGTGCATGTAGAGTTGATTTTAACCTATCACCTCTCAATTAAATCCTTTGATGCACAAACAACATCATGACCACAAATTGACCTCATGAACTACACAAATATATCAAAAAAATAGACCAAATTTTCCCCAATTGACGTTCCACACCTCTTCAACATACCCATTGCACACCAAAGTACAATTGCTAGTTTATACTATTTTATTAAAATAAAAGTTATAGTTAATATTACATAAATACAATTATTCTAATATAATTTTAAACTAGCAATGATTAAAAATAAAACAAATATTTTTATTACAATTTAAAATTATCATAATTGAAAATTAGAACAAATATTTTTATTACAATTCTACGACGACAAGTACTCACCACTATGTGGCACTTGTTATAATAATAAAAATTATTATACTTAATTTAATCTATAATTATTTGTCTTAATAAAAAATTTAATTATGATAGAATAATTATATTTTGAATTAAAATCTTTCTTTTACTGCTGTTTTCTATTCATAAGAATATCTTTTACTATTATCTTCTTTTATTAGATATTCTATTTTTTATTTATTTATTCTAATTCTTCAACTTCTTCTTTTAGCGATTAATTTTTTATTAAGTTACAATTGTGCTTTAATTGTTTGTGTTTTTTATTACAAATAATAATTAAAAGATATTAGAATTTATACATTTTGTCTTATTAAAAATTTATTTATTATAGAATAATTATATTTGAATTTGATTCTAATTTATATAATAAAATAAATTTCAAATTAACACCTAAATTAAATGTTTAAAGTGAGAGAGAAAGAGAGAGCAACTAACTTTTGATTACTCATTTCATGCCAATAAATTAGGGATAGCATATGTGCTTGGGGAGTTATACTGATAATAGCCTGTCATTTGATTATTATCTCCATCTCCATATCTCTCCCTTATCTATATCTTCTTACCTCTTCCTATATCTCTCTCTTTTCCCCTTATATACTTTCTACTCTATCTCTCCCTATCTTTATCCCTCTCTCTCTGCCTCTCGCTCCCTCTTTTTATATCTCTCTGCTTCTATATCATCTCTCTCCCTCTCCCTCCTCTCTATCTATTTGTATACCTTTCCCCCTTTTTATATCTATCTCTATATCTCTTTTACTCACACACACATTCCCTCTTTCTCCCTCCTTATCTCTATATCTTTATCTCTCTCACTCACACAGACACACACTTCAGTCTATTTCTCCCTCCCTATCTCTAGATCTTATACACTCCTCTTCTTTCATCACACTCACTCTGTCAATATCCCTCTCTACCTCTCCATATATCACTTCCTATATCTTTATCTTTCTATCTCTCTATCTCCCCCTCTCTAATTATCACCTTCTTTCTATCTCTCTATCTCCCCCTCTCTAATTATCACCTTCTTTCTATCTCTATTTCTCCCTCTCCCCCTTTTTCTCTCCTTCCATCTCTCCCTCTTTCTCACCCCCCTTTATATATCCCTTCTCTCCCTATCTCCCCATCACTCCCTCTTTTTATATCTCTCTACTTCTTCTCTCTCTTATGTATATACACAGGCTCCATTTTTCTCCCTCTCTTTATCTCTTTATCGTTCTCCTTCTTTATCTCTCTCCCTCTCTCTAAAGTCTAAACCTTTCTCTCTATTACTTATCTTTGTTAGCTCCTTTCTCTCACTCTTTCCCCCCTCTCTCTCTCATTCACTCCATATCTCTTGCACAATATATCTTTTTCTATATTTATCTCTATCTCTCTCTAGCTTCTATCTCTTTCTATACATATATCCCTATTTCTCTACCTGTCCCTCTCTATCTATCTATATTTTCCTCTATTTATATCAATTCGCCCCACTATCTCTCTCTTTAGGTCATCCCTCGCTTTATCTTACCCTCCTCTCTATTTCTCCCCATCTTTCCCTCCCTCATTCCCTCTACATCCCCCTATCTATAACTTTATCTCTACCTCTCTCTCCATTTTTCTTCTTGTATATCTCTACATCTCTCTCTTTCTTTTCTAATATATATATATATCCCCTATTTCTCTCATCTCTCCATCTCTATTTGTCCATTTATTTATCTCTCTCCCTCTTCCCCTATCTTTGTATCTCTAACTCTAGCCCTATCTCACCATCTTTATATATCTCTCATCTCTCTCTCTTTTTTATATACCTCTCTATCTCTTCCTCTTTGTCTCTCCCTCTCTCTCCCATCTCTTTCTATCTTTATCTTTATAACGCCCTGCCAAGGAACCTCGAAGGATCTAAAGAAACTAACATAATTAAGAGTGAAATATTTTGTTTACAACAAATAGTGTGCAACCTAAGACAATCAGGATTAATACAACTAAACTTGCACAAGCAGAATAACACTAAAAGACTATCCTGTAAGGTTCACCAACGGTGCTACCCAAACGCCCATAACATGAAAAAGAGATGAAATTTAAGTTAAACTAACATACTAACCTTTTATATGCATAAATAAGTAAGATAATCAAATTAAAGCCATCTATACACATTTACTGAATTTAACAATTGAATTATATAACTTTAAAAACTATATTCATTTTAACCCCAATATAGAAATTGAACCAAAACCTTATATTATTAATCCAACATTGGCTGAGAAGTCATCATAATGAAAACTCAAAACCTAATATAATAATTCACACCAAACATAACAAAATTCATTAATTAAAACATGATACAAATTTTCATTGGCTAGCAAATAGGCAACAAAGGTTAAATTTAATTTAATGTGTAAAGGAAAGATGTTGGGTGGCGTGGGCAGCAACCATTCTTGGCTGTGCGATGCTACACCCACGCACAACCAAGGGAGAGGGAGGGGAATCCTCCCCACGATGTGGGGAAGGCCATCCTTTCCCCCATCCACCATGAAATTACAACGAGCCCAATCAAAATTTAATAACAGAAAGAAAATAAAAATTCGTTTAAATTTATATTCAAATTTATTTAAATGATATGATATTACCCAAATATTAACTTTATGTTTATAGTTATAATAGTTTTAACATTTAAATCAATTTGATTTAATTATTTATTAATTTATTATTGCAATTATTTACTTGAAAATTTATTTATTATTATAAAGCAACTTAATCAATAAAATAAAAGAACCAACAAAATTACTCCACTAACACCAAGTAACAATGATGCAACCAGGGTTATCAGATAAGCCAACTAGCTATCTGATCGGGTACACAAACTGAATCATTGCCCTAACATGGGGAAACAGGGTAGAGTTAGTATAGGGCCAATATGTTATCTCCCTCAACTTTCATTGAGATTAGGTAGACACGCTCAGACCTGTGAGACCAGGTGGAGTTGATGTCTTGTACCTGCAATCCTGCATCACCAAGAAAACACATATACATACATATAACATATATCAAAAATGTACATGCACACCTGTGAAGGGGAGTCATGACATCTCCTATCTCCCCGAAGAGAGTGAAGAGATATCATCCCCTCTCACCCCAATAAAAAATAAACACATAGGCAAGGTACATCACAGAAGTGTTAGAACCAGATTGGCATCCATAAATAATGAATATCACTTAAATCATAATCACATAAGAACATGATAGATATCCATTACGTGTAAACATAGATCATGACATGAAAATCAATAAAAATAAATTCAGAGATAATTCCACATAGTCACCACAAATCTAACCACTTACCATAAATTAGAGTTAGAGAGGTATTACATCCTCCCCCCCTAAACCTCGACTTACTCCTAGAATTCACAAGGCTTAGAGTGAAACACACCCTCATTAGTCCTGTAACTTGTGAAATAACTATAACTATATGATACTTGAATACAAAAATAATCTTTCAAACATACTTCTTAATTAGCATAATCATCCTAAAGTTGGCATCCATAGATAAAATACATTAACTCATACTTTCCATTATGTTACTACTACCCCAACATCCATAAGCAAGGAGGGGTAAAAAAATTCAATACTTTAATATAATATTTCACACAGATACACTACTACATGTCATCGGTAGAAATACTTTAGTTAATATTGGAGTGGAGTCTCTAAAAACACGTGAATTCATTTACCGTCAATGAAATGCACATAGAATCATAATCCATAGCCCACTGAGAATCATGAACACATTTTTATTTTTTATCATCTCAACACTCAAGCCAAAAGTACTAAGTATACAACTCGATTGAGTCTTTACCAATGAGAAAGACTGGATACAAATACTCCTAACAATCCTTTCCTTAATTCTGCATAATATACCATATTATAAGAGCATTTTATTTTACAAGCATACTATAATTCCTTTTACCCTCATTATACGAGTCATCTCTCAACCACATCTGGAACAATTCTTTGTGGTGTTTTCCCTCAGCCACACTATCAAAGGTTCACGAAGAACATGATAGAGACAAGATACCTCATAGAAGAAACCCCAAAATCCAACATTCAGAATGACCACCAAAAGACAACACAAAGAGGGCTCCCCAATGGGGACTAATCAAAAGAAACCATGAAAAATATCAGCAATTAATAAAAATAACAAGGTGCGACAAGTGTCACAAAATAAATAAGGGATAAATTTGGTGGCCAATCCTAGAACAAGAAGATACATTAATCAAATAAGCCCCCTTGGCGTCGAATACCAATCATGAATAGCTCAACAAAATGTTCATCTCAACCAAAACCATAAAACAAGGTGACTAATATCAGCCACCCAAGAGGAATAACCGTTGCACGACATCCAAGGATCCCATGTCCTAGAAGCGCTAGAGAATATGCACCAGACGCATTGGTTGATTAAGTCATCTATAACCCATGAAAACTAATTTTATACTACGTTAAAATAATCAAGATATACAAAATTTATTACAAGATTTTACTACAATCAACACAAGGAAATCTTTCTATATGTGAGAAAATCTACTCAACTATTCCTTTATATAAAAACATAAGCAAAGAAAGGATGTAACACTTCATACACACATAAGGAGATGCACTTCTTACATGGCCTACAATTACTTAAGATGCACATTCATGAAGTACTCTTACTCTAAAATATTGTGGAAAACAAACATCAAATTCGTAAAAAAAACTTGCAACATTATACCACTTGTGTCACTATGCATAATGCCCACTATGTAATATAAAAGTAAAAGAATTCTCTTTGCAATTCCATAAATGAAATAAGCCATTGAGTTACTAATAAAAGATATTTATATGCATATAAGCATAGAAATCATTCCAATAACATCACTCTTCTTATGATTTAATATATTCTTCTGACTTTCATTAGTAGGCGTATATTTATGAAATTCAAATGAGAAAGAAATAAGATCATTTCTTAATCCAACTACCAAGTTCCATCTAACCAAGAGGACTAAGGACATTACCTTAAATTGCAATAACCCAACATTACCTTATTCATTAAATATGCACTCACATGACTTATTAATTAAGCTTATGTCCAAAGAGAGAGAGAGAGAGTTGACAGTCGATCAATCAATAAACATCAGTGTATGCACCAAATCAAACAAGGTCATGCAAGAATGGTTACATACTCCAACTGTTATCTTCATCAAATATTGCATCATTGAACAACATCCTAATATTACACTTCAAGACAAGAGAGAAGAGAAGAAATAAGTAGTTACTCAAATAATAAAAACATGAATACTAAGCAAGCAGGTTCAATCATATTCACATCAAAGTTATAATAAACCAGAACACTTAGTCTTTCTATAGGTAAATAGAACAATTTATTATTCCAAATTTAATCATCCAATCATACAAGGTAATATCATTTAGGAATTACACACATCTTCCTCTTAATCTATAACATAATCATTTATATACTTAACTCAATTTATAATAATCCACTAGCACTAAATTTTCCAAGATAGCCTAAGGCCATAAAGTATCATAAACATAACTTGCTTGCAATACGAAAACATATTTAAGGAGGTATACACATAATAGATACACTGTTACCAAATCAGGAAGAATAGAGGTATATAGTGTATATGAGCAGTAAGATCAACATATTCGAGTATACAGATAATTTTGACAGGGGGAGCAGTGAACCAAGCAACAGATAACTGAGCAGTGATCACCGAACAAAGAACCAAGCAGTTATTACAGACTATTGATCACGGAGTATGCATAATCAGAATCTTGTACAGTATATTGATAAGGGGAGTATATCTGAATATACTATTTCATTGACAAATGTATATACTGTCAGTTTTTGTCAAATTTTGTAAGTATATAGATTTTTGAGTTATGACTTTGCAAGTAGTTTTGTCAAACATCTCAACTAATGTCAAAAGGGGAGATTGTTACTAATTACTATGTTGCCATTAGTTTTATGTTCAAAGTCATTCTATACACTCTAGTC